>NC_086174.1:5039455-5639455 GCF_023053635.1 Elgaria multicarinata webbii | reverse complement strand
CCATTCCCTCAGTCTTTTTTTTTTTTTAATTGCAAAACCAGTTTAGCAAGAATCATGCCAGGCCTATTTGCAGAAGGCTAGCCATAGCCTTAAGTGCCTAAGGATTATTATTATTTGCAGATGACAAAAAATTGGGTGGGATAGCTAATACCCTGGAAGACAGAAACAAACTTCAAAGTGATCTTGATAGGCTGGAGTGCTGGGATGAAAACAACAGAATGACATTTAATAGGGATAAATGCCAAGTTCTACATCTAGGAAATAGAAACCAAATGCACAGTTACAAGATGGGGGATACTTGGCTCAGCAATACTACTAATGAGAAGGATCTTGGAATTGTTGTAGATCGCAAGCTGAATATGAGCCAACAGTGTGATATGGCTGCAAGAAAGGCCAATGCTATTTTGGGCTGCATTAATAGAAGTATAGCTTCCAAATCACGTGAGGTACTGGTTCCTCTCTATTCGGCCCTGGTTAGGCCTCATCTAGAGTATTGCGTCCAGTTCTGGGCTCCACAATTCAAGAAGGACGCAGACAAGCTGGAGCGGGTTCAGAGGAGGGCAACCAGGATGATCAGGGGCCTGGAAACAAAACCCTATGAAGAGGGACTGAAACAACTGGGCATGTTTAGCCTGGAGAAGAGAAGATTGAGGGGAGACATGATAGCACTCTTCAAATACTTCAAAGGTTGTCACACAAAGGAAGGCCAGGATCTCTTCTCGATCCTCCCAGAGTGTAGGACACGGAATAACGGGCTCAAGATAAAGGAAGCCAGATTCCAGCTGGACATCAGGAAAAACTTCCTGACTGTTAGAGCAGTATGACAATGGAACCAGTTCCCTAGGGAGGTTGTGGGCTCTCCCACACTAGAGGCCTTCAAGAGGCAGCTGGACAACCCTCTGTCAGGGATGCTTTAGGGTGGATTCCTTCATTGAACAGGGGGTTGGACTCGATGGCCTTGTAGGCCCCTTCCAACTCTGCTATTCTATGATTCTATTATTATTTATTTATATAGCACTATCAGTGTACATTGTGCTGTACAGAGTAAAACAATAAAATAGCAACACCCTGCCGCATAGGCTTACTTTCTAATAGAATCATAATAAAACAATAAGAAGGGGAAGAGAATGCACCAAACAGGCACAGGGTAGAGTAAAACTAACAGTATAAAAGTAAGATCAAAATCAAGTTTTAAAAGCTTTAGAAAAAAGAAAAGTTTTTAGCTGAGCTTTAAAAACTGTGATTTGAACTTGTAGTTCGCAAATGTTCTGGATAGTTTGCAATAGAAAGGACGTGGTGCCTGGTTGCATTTCCAACGTCAGAGTTAAAGCAAATAAGCAAAGCAAACAAATTAACTCCCACTAAATCCAGGAACCTAGGAAGCTGCCTTACAATAGGTCTGACTTATATTGGTCCATTTAGTTCAGCCTTCCCCAGCCAGGTGTGTTGGACTACAACTCCCAGTATCCACCAGCCAGCGTGAACAACTACAAGCCCAGGCCATGTGCACTTTGCTTTGCTTTGCTTTGCTTTGCTCCTGCTTCTCATTCCCATCTCTGGAGTAATCTAAAATGCCAATAAAGAGGAAGAGGGTGTCCTTGAACATACGCAGAGTGCTTCCCCCTCGCTATTGGGAAGCTGCAGACAGCCCCTTCACATCTCAAGTCACACAGCATGATTCCAGGTTACTTGTGCCGGGGTACATTTCATTTTAAATATCAAGCATGAAGCAAAATGCAGTCAGCCCAGCTCCTTTGGAGATGGGGCAGAATTTAACTTCGAACTCAAAGCTTGTTTAACTGTGAGCTCAAGGTGGTTTTTTACTTGGTTTTGTTTTTTGCTGTGAGCTAATTTTTGGTGGGCCAGCTAACTTCTATTCATAGAAGAAGGAATCCATAGCTTCTTCTCTCTGCCCCGACATAGAATGATAGAATAGCAGAGTTGGAAGGGGTCTCTAAGGCCATCGAGTCCAACCCCCTGCTCAATGCAGGAATCCACCTTAAAGCATCCCTGACAGATGGTTGTCCAGCTGCCTCTTGAAGGCCTCTAGTGTGGGAGAGCCCACAGGCAAGGGCAAACCGAAGGACAGAGTAGACATGATATACTGTCCAGTTCTGGGCTCCACAATTCAAGAAGGACGCAGACAAGCTGGAGCGTGTTCAGAGGAGGGCAACCAGGTTGATCAGGGGTCTGGAAACAAAGCCCTATGAAGAGAGACTGAAAGAACTGGGCATGTTTAGCCTGGAGAAGAGAAGATTGAGGGGAGACATGATAGCACTCTTCAAATATTTAAAAGGTTGTCACACAGAAGAGGGACAGGATCTGTTCTTGATCCTCCCAGAGTGCAGGACACGGAATAACGGGCTCAAGATAAAGGAAGCCAGATTCCAGCTGGACATCAGGAAAAACTTCCTGACTGTTAGAGCAGTAGGACAATGGAATCAGTTACCTAGGTAGGTTGTGGGCTCTCCCACACTAGAGGCCTTCCAGAGGCAGCTGGACAAGCCTCTGTCAGGGATGCTTTAGGGTGGATTCCTGCATTGAGCAGGGGGTTGGACTCGATGGCCTTGTAGGCCCCTTCCAACACTGCTATTCTATGATTCTATGTAGCCATTGCCCACTGGTTTTCTCAGGGCATTTCTGAATGAGTGTAGGAGTTCGAAGCCCTTTAATCCTTTGGCTCCAATTAGAGATGCGTGACAATTTCATTTTTATTCACAAAACATGTGAGCATGCCTCGTTTGAAGTTCTGAACGCAAGCCTGTGAGCAGGGGGTTGGACTTGATGGCCTTGTAGGCCCCTTCCAACTCTGCTATTCTATGATTCTATTATTCAATTGGGTGGTATGGAATATAATACATGGAATGAAATGAGAGACCAGTGCTGTAGAGAGATGTGGGGTGGTGATGGCCACTGCATAACGGTGAAACAGCAGTCAGAGTCAAGGAGTCCTTCCTCGTGTATTTAAGCTGTGCCTGCCTTGCTGTAGTTCTCAATGTCTTTGCTTTCCATCCTGTCTTTTCCTTAGGATATAGAGTCTTTGATGTCTGAAGGCAATAAATCTCGGACAGTCGCCGCGACCAACATGAACGAAGAGAGCAGTCGATCCCACGCAGTGTTCAAGATCATCCTCACGCACACATTGTACGACGTAAAATCAGGGGTGAGTTCTGGAATTCTGCACCCTGGAAGCCGGAAAAGGATCCCGGGATGTGTTCATAGAATCATAGAATAGCAGAGTTGGAAGGGGCCTACAAGGCCATCGAGTCCAACCCCCTGCTCAATGCAGGAATCCACCCTAAAGCATCCCTGACAGATGGTTGTCCAGCTGCCTCTTGAAGGCCTCTAGTGTGGGAAAGCCCACAACCTCCCTAGGTAACCGGTTCCATTGTCGTACTGCTCTAACAGTCAGGAAGTTTTTCCTGATGTCCAGCTGGAATCTGGCTTCCTTTGACTTGAGTCCATTATTCCATGTCCTGCACTCTGGGAGGATCGAGAAGAGATCCTGGCCCTCCTCTGTGTGACAACCTTTTAAGTATTTGAAGAGTGCTTGAAGAGTTTGTATTGGCAAACTGTAGTTTATAGGCTCACTAAATTTATTGGCACACTGATGACAACACAGCATTCCTGGTTACTTTATTGTAACCCTGGGGACTGACAAAATAGCCGAATCTCTCATAATTACACTTTAGAGAGACTTAAACGTATGGGGTAACTGAGATGAAGGGGCAGTGGACAAATAAAAGGCTACCTGGCTGCACATCAGGAAAAACTTCCTGGCTGTTAGAGCAGTACGACAATGGAATCAGTTACCTAGGGAGGTTGTGGGCTCTCCCACACTAGAGGCCTTCAAGAGGCAGCTGGACAACCATCTGTCAGGGATGCTTTGAGGTGGATTCCTGCATTGAGCAGGGGGTTGGACTCAATGGCCTTATAGGCCCCTTCTAACTCTACTGTTCTATGATTCTACTAGCATTTTACTCTTGGTTTACTGCTGGGGTCGTCTTTGGTGGTAGTACATCATTAGCACAAATCTATGTACTCCTAGAAGGTCCTGCAAGGTTAGCCTTTTATTTGTCCGCTCCCCCTTCATCTCAGTTACCCCATACGTTTAAGTCTCCCTAAAGTGTAATTATGAGAGATTCGGCTATTTTGTCAGTCCCCAGGGGGCAATAAAGTAACCAGGAATGCTGTGTGGTCATCCGTGTGCCAATAAATTTAAACTTGCCACAGCCTTGGTGGAGACTATGTTCTTTTTCGGTTTTATTGTCCTGTGATTCCCCTCCCTTTCTGGCATTGGTCTCCGCCTAGATGGGCGAATCACGCTCTGTGACCACCCCGCCGTCCGTTCTGCCTAGAGAATCCCGTAAAAGCAAGAGCTGCGTTGCCAGCCAAGCCTCCGGCACCATTGATCCATTGAGTCTGTCACTTTTTGAGCAGAGTGTGAAGAAATGGATTCTGAGGGGCTAGGACGGTTAGTCTGTCGCAGCAAAAACTACAAAGAGCCGTAGAGCCGGGAGTGGTCTTGTAGGCTATTCTAGTCCAACTCTACTCACAGGCATTTGGCAGCCTACGATGGGGCACTGTAGGGTGTGTGGGTTTTTTTAAAAAAATCAGATCCTCGTAGTTTTATTGTCAATTGTTTTAAATTTTTGAACGTTAAAAGGTTTTGTATTGTGTTTTATCTTGCTGTGAACTGTCTGGATAGCTTTGGCGGCATAGAAACGTAATAAATGATTGAATGAATGTAATGCATAAATGAAGGAAAGAACAAAATCCCTGCTTAATGCATTGAGTTCAGAGCAAGATGAATAAAATGGTCTAGAGTTAGAGTATCCCCAAGAGATGGCTGTCCATCCTCTTCGTGAAGCCCCTCCGTGAGGGAGGGAGTCTGGGCACTTTGATGACCACCTGGTTATTGTGGCACAAGCTTTTGCTAGGCCAGAGGCATAAACTTTTCATTGGCATAAGTATTTTGTGAAAGAGAGAGAGAGAGAGACCCTTCCCCCTTCTTTCGGTACTCAGGGTATATATACTGCTGTCTGTCTGTCTGTCTGTCTGTCTCTCTCTCTCTCTCTCTCTCTGGCCGTAGCTAGACCTGAGGTTTATCCCAGGTTTGTCCTGGGGTCAAACCTGTTCATCTAAGTGCCACACAGGGCGTCCAGCGCTCAGGCAGGGACGAACCCGGGATGATCCTGGGATAAACCTTAGTTCGAGCTACGGCCTCTCTCTCTCTCTCTCTCTCTCTCTCTCTCTTTTTCTCACACACACACACATGCACACAGAGGGTCAGTTCAGACAACATGTTTCTCAACAGTTGTTTTAGAACTCCACGGTTGAGTTTTTACACCACCGCTGAGAAATGTGTTGTCTGGCAGGAAAACTCCACCCCACAGTGTTCTTGTTTTTTGGAAAACACTCAACGCTGAATGTTCACTCTGTGCAGAGGAGAGTTCCTGCACAACCAGTGTGTTGTGTAAAGGGTCTGTGCAGTTTTCCGTTGCGTTGCGTTGACTTTTCCCATTGGCTACAGAGTTCCCTGGCAAGAGCGGTGAAAGGAGCGAGCGCTGCTCTAGGAGAGCTGTCGGGATTGGTGGTTTTTTTTGCTGCAATGGCTGATGGGATACCATTGGGAGGAACCGGGGGGAGGAGAGAGGGCGGAGGAACTGTCAATCAAACGTCGCAATGGATTTCATTTGACTCCACAGTAGCCCACAGTCACACAACGATGGAGTTAGAACATGTTGTGTGGGGATCCCTTCCTAAAAACTCAACCGTTGAGTGGAATTTTCACACTGTGTTGTCTTATCGTGTTGTCTGAACTGAGCCCCCACACACACACTTTCCCTTTCTCACTATCTTGCTCAGATGACCATTTTATTCTTCTCCCAGAGTGAGCTCTGCCTCACTTTGAAAGCTGCTGTCATAATGAACGTGTAGGTCTTTAAAGTCACACAGGACTTAAGAAACAGATTGACCCAGTTTTGCATTCAGTTTAAAGGATTCAAAGGATTTCAGGAGCGAGGGAGAGAAGGGGAAAAGTGAGACTTCAGGTGCGGGTGCCATGATGGCTTCAATAAAGAACGTGAACGGGCCCTGCACTTACAAGCAGCGGTTCATGTGGGTTTTAAAACTTCTCGTGACAGGGATGCTTTAGGGTGGATTCCTGCATTGAGCAGGGGGTTGGACTCGATGGCCTTGTAGGCCCCTTCCAACTCTGCTATTATGATTCTATGAGATCACGTCACACACACATCCACTTTGTGCATGTCAAAATGTAACATTCTTGTGTTCTTATAAATACCACACCTTCTAGGGCAGGAGAGGCCATGTGTTCAGGCAACACATTAATCCATGGTTCAACAAACAATCCACATGGTTCAAAGCAACCCACACTCAGCCAGTTGCACCGTTCAGAAGACACCTTAAACCAGCCTTCCTCAACCTGGGGCGCTCCAGATGTGTTGGACTGCATCTCCCAGAATGCCCCAGCTGGCTGGGGCATTCTGGGAGTTGTAGTCCAACACATCTGGAGCGCCCCAGGTTGAGGAAGGCTGGTTTAAACCATGGCTTTAACCACAGTGGTTAAGCCAGAAAGCTGGGTTGTGTTGAGACACCTTAAACCACGGCTTTAACCATGGTGAACAAAGCAAAAAGCCTTATTCACTGTGGTTAAAGCCATGGTTTAAGGTGTCTTCTGAATATGGCCCACTGAGCGTGAGTTAGCGTGTTGTGTGAAAAGCTCCGAATAGTTTTATTAGCCCTTTACGTCAACGTTCTTTTCTTTCTGCCCCTGATCGTCTTCTCGAGAACGATTCTGTCGCTTTCTCTTTCCAAACTGGGCGCACTGCGAACGGCGCGACTTTTTCGATATGAGCAAAGTGGGACCCTTCCAGCCTAATGCCTCAATTTCATTCCATAGACGTCCGGCGAGAAAGTGGGAAAGCTGAGCCTGGTGGATTTAGCAGGCAGCGAAAGAGCAACCAAGACGGGAGCTGCAGGTGACAGGCTGAAGGAAGGAAGCAACATCAACAAGTAAATCTTTGTTAATGAGGAACTGAACATTTCTAAACGATGAATTGGGGACATGTGACCCAACATTCTTCATTCATTCATGAGAATGACAGCAAGTGAGAGAGCTAATATTTCTGACCTCACCGCAGTAGGGTGGCCCTATGGAAAGGAGGACAGGGGCTCCTGTAGCTTCAACGGTTGTATTGAAAAGGGAATTTCAGCAGGGGTCATTTCTATGCATGCAGCACCTGGTGAAATCCCCTCTTCATCACAACAGTTAAAGCTGCAGGAGCCCTACCCTCTTTTGTAGCCGGTCAAGAGGGCACGGTTCCTGCAGCTTGAACTGTTGTGCTGAAGAGGGGATTTCACCAGGTGCTGCATGCATAGAAATGACCCCTGCTGAAATTCCCTTTTCAATACAAACATTAAAGATACAGGAGCCCTGTCCTCCTTTCCATATGGTCACCAAACACAGGAGGGGTAGTGATACCTGGGGGAAAAGATTTACCTTGATTTCTTTACATTTTCCCCCTTCTAGGGTGCTGTTCCCTTTGACTTCTTATTTTCTTCACATTCACCTTCTTATAAAAAACAAACCATCTTTATATTTTGATGTTCTCATGTCATCAGGGATTAATACCGTAGTAAGAAATTGTGAAGTTCAGAACAAAGAGGACAATTTAACAGGACCGCCCCCCTCACCTCTAAAGACTTTTTTTTCCTGGGTTCAAATTCCCTGAATGTTTGTTTTGGTGTGATCATTGTTTAAAGCTGTATGTGTTGTAAGTTAATGTTTAGGTAACTTCACTCCTAAATGCAAGAAGTCAATCACATGACTGTGGTCCTAAATGAAAGTAAAATGTAACTGTTACATGAGACCAGATGCTGCTAAGCCAATAAGTCCTTGTGCTTGCTGATACTGTTGTGATTATTATTATTTACATTTCTATATTGACCCATAGCTGAAGCTCTCTGGGAAGTTGACAAAGATTAAAAACATTAGAATCATAGAATAGCAGAGTTGGAAGGGGCCTACAAGGCCATTGAGTCCAACCCCCTGCTCAATGCAGGAATCCACCCTAAAGCATCCCTGACAGATGGTTGTCCAGCTGCCTCTTGAAGGCCTCTAGGGTGGGAGAGCCCACAACCGCCCTAGGTAACTGGTTCCATTGTTGCACTGCTCTAACAGTCAGGAAGTTTTTCCTGATGTCCAGCTGGAATCTGGCTTCCTGTAACTTGAGCTTGTTATTCCGTGTCCTGCACTCTGGGATGATAGAGAAGAGATCCTGGCCCTCCTCTGTGTGACCACCTTTTAAGTATTTGAAGAGTGCTATTGGTCTGTCAGGATCTGGCCTTTTGTCCCTAGTGTGGGGGGTTGGGTTTCGGAGCCTGGATCATACTCAGAGCCTGAATAATAGAATAGCAGAGTTGGAAGGGGCCTACAAGGCCATCGAGTCCAACCCCCTGCTCAATGCAGGAATCCACCCTAAAGCATCCCTGACAGATGGTCGTCCAGCTGCCTCTTGAAGGCCTCTAGTATAGGAGAGCCTAGGTAACTGATTCCATTGTTGTACTGCTCTAACAGTCAGGCAGAAGGAGATGTACAACAGCCAGTGCAGGAAGTGTGGGAGGAAATTCTCCAAGACTCTCCAGGAGTCAAGGAGGAATCTTCTCAGGAGCTTATTACACAGGACGCCCAGGCTCAGATATCATTCCCCCCCCGCCCCAAGCAACTCCGTCTTTGTTGGAGGGGGAGGAAACATTGGAGTTGACTCATCCCAGAGTCCGCTGCAGGGTCAAGCAGGCAGAGTTGAGAGGAGGAGGGAGGCAGTCCACTAGGTTAGCTACTCGCCAGAGGTTACAACTTGTAGACCTACCCTGAGGGAGGGATTAAGAAAAAAGTCTGTTGGGCGCTGAGGGAATCTGTCCAGTCACTTGATAGGCAACTTTCCCTTGCTTTGTTAGGCTAATTAAGCTCAGGCAACATGTTTTTCAGTGGTGGTTTTAGAACTCCACAGTGGAGTTTTTACACCACCATTGAACTGAAAAATGTGTTGTCTGACAGGAGAACTCCATGCAACTTGGAGGGTTTTTTTGAAAAACGCTCCATGTAGAATATCCACACTGTGCAGAGGAGAGGTCCTACACAACCGTTGTGTTTCGTGTTGTGTGGTGGGCTCCGTGGACTTTTCTGTTGCGTTGAGTTGACTTTTCCCACTGGCTGCAGAGTTCTCTGGCAAGAGCGGCGAAAGGAGTGAGTGCCACTCTAGGAGAGCCGCTGGGATTGTTTTTTTGCAGCAATGGCTGATGGGATACCATCAGGAGGACCAGGGGAGGAGAGAGGGCAGAGGAACGTCACAGTGGACTTTACTCACTCCTCGGTAGCCCACAGTCACACAACGGTGGAGTTAGAACGTGTTGTGTGTGGAGACCCTCCTAAAAACTCAACCGTTGAGTGGAGTTTTCACACTGCATTGACTAACGCGTTGTCTGAACTGAGCCTATATCTCCTAGCCTTCAAACTCCCTTCAGGTGTGAAGAGACGTCTATTTACTGAATAAAGTTTTGTGGATTGCATGGCAGGCCTCTTTATTGACTCGCATATCAGCGGAAGGGCTTGGAATCACAACATAGTCATATTATAATGTAAGCCCATGTGGCAGGGTGTTGCTGTTTTATTCTTTTACTATGTACATTGATGGTGCTATATAAATAATGATGATGATGATGATGATGATGATGATAATAATAATAATAATAATAATAATAATAATAATACCGTTTTGTAACATTTCCCCCCCCCCCATGCAGATCCCTCACAACTCTTGGGTTGGTCATTTCTGCCCTTGCGGATCAGGCTGCTGGCAAAAATAAGAACAAGTTCGTTCCTTATCGCGACTCGGTGCTCACCTGGCTACTCAAAGTAAGTCAACAGTTATTCAGTTTCTCAGACAAGAGCGTTAAGAGTTGTCTGCCTTGATCAGCTGGTGCCTACGCATCCCTTCTGTTCTGTTTTCGTGCTTACCAGTGCAGGACACACAGGCCTCATCTACACCAAGCAGGATATTGCACTATGAAAGCGGCATATAAAAGACAGGAGCCACACAGCTGCTTTGTGGTGATATTGGAGTGTACCGACAACTGTTGGGGCCCATGGACATATATCACATACTGCTTTCATACCGCTATATTCTGCTTGGTGTAGACAGGGCTGGGCAGAAGGGGGGGGCAGTTGGCATGGGCCTACAATTTTGAGGGGGGCTACTCCGAGTCTCCCTGGTAGAGGCAAAGGGGGACCCTTTGGTAAAGATTTGTTGATATATTAACATTGACAAGGCAAAGTTGCTTGATTTTTCTGTTGCTGATGATGAATTTGCCCAAAGAAAAGCACGTAAAGCATTTCTGAAAGTGAAGAAGTGATGTCTTATATAGAACATAGAATCATAGAATAGTAGAGTTGGAAGGGGCCTACAAGACCATCGAGTCCAACCCCCTGCTCAATGCAGGAATCCACCCTACAGCATACTTGACAGATGGTTGTCCAGCTGCCTCTTGAAGGCCTCGAGTGTGGGAGAGCCCACAACCTCCCTAGGTAACTGATTCCATTGCCGTACTGCTCTAACAGTCAGGAAGTTTTTCCTGATGTCCAGCCGGAATCTGGCTTCCTGTAACTTCCTGTAACTTGATACATCTTGAATAAAAGCGCTTGCCATTACTTTTTGTATAAATCGTTCTAGTTCATATGTATTTAGAACTGATTAAAAAATACTTAATGGGCAGTTTGAAATGGGGCCTACATTTCCCATCTGGCCCGGGGCCTATTACCAGCTTTGCCCGGTTTAGATTAGGCCACAGTTGTCTGTTTTGGGTGGAAAGCCAGTTGTAAAAGAAGGGCTGCAGCAGCAGCTCGTAAGCAACGAACTGTAGTGAGAAACTTGTAATTGTTGCAAACGTGTCTTACTTTGTAAACTGTTTTCCTGGGATAGAACCTGGTACTCTCTTCTACTTCTCAAAAATAATAATATGCTCATCTCGTGTCTCCCTTTCATGGCTTCCTGCTATCCATAATCCATAGCGGTCCGGCTGTTGAGTCAGTTCACTGACAACTGCCCACACAGCCCCAGGCCCCTTGATCGTGAGTTCCTGACCTCCTCTAACCCACGTTTACCTAGTGTCATGGCTAACTTTGAGGATTTTGGCTAAGGTGATTAGCCCTTTTGCTTCCACTCAGCAGGGGGGGGAGTAATCTCAATGCATGGTACCAATTGCAGGTCAAAGGGAAGGGTTGGAGGAGGGCATGTAATCATTCTCCCGAAAAACACGGCTGATAGAGGGTTGCTTTGGGCTTGGAAAGAAATCCGGCTTCACGCTTGCAGTTGCAGAATCTAACTGCACTTTCGAGGAGCTGAAACAGAATACTGGCAAGAGCTCAGTGAAATTGCCCGATTATTAAATCTCAGCTGTATCTATGTCACCAGTGTGTGCATGCGTGTGTGTGTGTTTTAACATTTTATTTTTTATTTATTACATTTATATCCCACCTTTTTTCCTCCTTAAGGAACCCAAGGCGGCATACATAATCCTCCTTTTCTCCATTTTATCCTCACAACAATTTTACCCTTGTGAGGTAGGTTGGGCTAAGAGTCTGTGACTGGCCCAAAATCACCCAGTGGGTTTCCATGGCTGAGCGGGGACTAGAACCCGGATCTCCCAACTCCCAGTCCAACACTTTAGCCACTACACCACATTGGCTAAAGTGTTGTTTAGCCACTAGAATCATAGAATCATAGAATAGCAGAGCTGGAAGAGACCTACAAGGCCATCGAGTCCAACCCCCTGCTCAATGCAGGAATCCACCCTGAAGCATCCCTGACAGATGCTTGTCCAGCTGCCTCTTGAAAGCCTCTAGTGTGGGAGAGCCCACAACCTCACCAGGCAACTGATTCCATTGTCGTAGTGCTCTAACAGTCAGGAAGTTTTTCCTGATGTCCAGCCGGAATCTGGCTTCCTTTAACTTGAGCCCGTTATTCCATGTCCTGCACTCTGGGAGGATCGAGAAGAGGTCCTGGCCCTCCTCTGTGTGACAACCTTTCAAGTATTTGAAGAGTGCTATCATGTCTCCCCTCCATCTTCTCTTCTCCAGGCTAAACATGCCCAGTTCTTTCAGTCTCTCTTCATAGGACTTTGTTTCCAGACCCCTGATCATCCTGGTTGCCCTCCTCTGAACCCGCTCCAGCTTGTCTGCGTCCTTCTTGAATTGTGGAGCCCAGAACTGGACGCAATACTCTAGATGAGGCCTAACCAGGGCCGAATAGAGAGGAACCAGTACCTCACGTGATTTGGAAGCGATACTTCTATTAATGCAGCTCAAAATAGCATTTGCCTTTCTTGCAGCCATATCTTTACTCCATGCACCCCCCTTTAAACATACCTTAGCAGAGGGAGAACAGGCAGGGAAGGGGTTTTTCTTTCAGCTCTAAATAATGCTCTCCAAATGTTCCTTTGGGTGGGGAGGGTCACATGGAGTAGGGGGCAGTTATGAGGACCCCATATCCTTTCCCCTTGTGGGAGAAAAGCTGCTTGCAGAGGGTGTTTTTGAGCTGGAAAATGGCTGGAAGGGGAAGCATTAAGCGCTATGTCCCTGCCCTTCCCTTTTTCCGCCCAAGCTGATTTAGGGTGACCCTATGAAAAGGAGGACAGGGCTCCTGTATCTTTAACAGTTGCATAGAAAAGGGCATTTCAGCAGGGGTCATTTGTATATATGGAGAACCTGATGAAATTCCCTCTTCATCACAACAGTTAAAGCTGCAGGAGCTATACTAGAGTGACCAGATTTAAAAGAGGGCAGGGCACCTGCAGCTTTAACAGTTGTGATGAAGAGGGGATTTCACCAGGTGCTCCATGCATAGAAATGACACCTGCTGACATTCCCTTTTCAATACAACTGTTAAAGATACAGGGGCCCTGTCCTCCTTTCCATACGGTCACCCTAGCTGATTGATTGATTGTGCATGTATGTGTGTGTATAACGCTTCAGAGAAAAGAAGCACAGATGTCTTCACTAAGGTGTTTGAGCTTCTGCCATGCAGCCGTCGCCGTGGGCTTGATGGAAGGTTTAGAAAGGCATCTTCTGCTCTGGGCCGAAAAGCTGGGATGCAGCAGGGAATCCACCTGGAAAACCACACACACACCCCTTTGGCTCAAGCCTGGCGTCATGTTTAAAATCCAAGCAAATGCAACGAGTTATTTCTTTCTCCCCTGACACCAAGGAGGGCATGGGCGAGGGGAAAAATATCTCTGAATCTATCATTCCTTTTGCTTTCTGCCAGGATATTTGTACCAGCACATAGTTGAGCGGCTTAGTCATCCTGCATAATTACCTGCCTCAAATATTTCCTCTGTGTTGTTTATTTATTCCCCGTTCAAAGTTGAAACCTTGGACGACTTTCTCTTGTAGGCCCTAGTTCTTCCTTTCATTTACCTTTCCTGGACTTTCCCTCATCCTGAATATCGGGCCAGGCTTCTTGCAGAGTGATAGCTTCCATTATTTCCTCATTTTATTGATTTGTTTCAAACGTTCTATTTTAGAATTTGAACCCTGGTGTGCAGTGTCTTCCAGGGACAGCTTACACAACACGGTTAAAGAAGGGCATTTAGTCAAGCGTGGCCTTGACTGCAGTGGCCACCTATCATGGAATTCCTCGTTGTAGGAAAGCTCGTAACTTTAAGGGAGCTGGGAGTCAGTCTTGGGCCTTAGCTAGACCTAAGGTTTATCCCGGGATCATCCCGGTTCATGTAAATGACACACAGGGGATCCCGGGAGCAGGCAGGGATGAACCTGGGACGATCCCGGGATAAACCTTAGGTCTAGCTAAGGCCTCTGTCTTACTTCTGCTATCAGCTGGTGATTCCCCAGAATTAGGGAGGAAGTCTCTGGAATCCTGCATCATGGTCCCTAAATTCTGATTAAGTTGTAGACTCGAACCACTGTTTTCTCCGCCCTACAGTGTAACAATAATACTAGTTTACCTCACAGGGCTGATGTAAGGACTGCTGATCTTTTCGAATCTTTGGAGCGGGCTAGATCATAGAATCGTAGAATAGCAGAGTTGGAAGGGGCCTACAAGGCCATCGAGTCCAACCCCCTGCTCAATGCAGGAATCCACCCTAAAGCATCCCTGACAGATGGTTGTCCAGCTGCCTCTTGAAGGCCTCTAGTGTGGGAGAGCCCACAACCTCCCTAGGTAACTGATTCCATTGTCGTACTGCTCTAACAGTCAGGAAGTTTTTCCTGATGTCCAGCTGGAATCTGGCTTCCTTTAACTTGAGCCCGTTATTCCGTGTCCTGCACTCTGGGAGGATGGAGTGGAGATCCTGGCCCTCCTCTGTGTGACAACCTTTTAAGTATTTGACAAGTGCTATCATGTCTCCCCACAATCTTCTCTTCTCCAGGCTAAACATGCCCAGTTCTTTCAGTCTCTCTTCATAGGGCTTTGTTTCCAGACCCCTGATCATCCTGGTTGCCCTCCTCTGAACACGCTCCAGCTTGTCTGCATCCTTCTTGAATTGTGGAGCCCAGAACTGGACGCAATACTCTAGATGAGGCCTAACCAGGGCCGAATAGAGAGGAACCAGTACCTCACATGATCTGGAAGCTATACTTCTATTAATGCAGCCCAAAATAGCATTGGCCTTTCTTGCAGCCATATCGCACTGTTGGCTCATATTCAGCTTGCGATCTACAACAATTCCAAGATCCTTCTCGTTTGTAGTATTGCTGAGCCAAGTGTCCCCCATCTTGTAACTGTGCATTTGGTTTCTATTTTCTAAATGTAGAACTTGGCATTTATCCCTATTAAATTTCATTCTGTTGCTTTCAGCCCAGCACTCCAGCCTATCAAGATCTTCCAGGGTATTCGCTATCCCACCCAATTTTGTGTCATCTGCAAATTTGATCAGCGTTCCCTGCACCTCCTCGTCCAAATCATTAATAAAAATGTTGAAGAGCGCTGGGCCCAGGACTGAGCCCTGCGGTACCCCACTCGTTGCCTCTCCCCAGTTTGAGAAGGTTCCATTGATAAGTACTCTTTGAGTCCGATTCTGTAGCCAACTGTGAATTCACCTAATAGTTGTTCCATCTAGCCCACTTTTAGCTAGTTTGTTAATCAGAATGTCATGTGGTACTTTGTCAAAAGCTTTGCTGAAGTCAAGATATATGACATCCACAGCATTCCCACAGTCCACAAGGGAGGTTACCCAATCAAAAAATGAGATCAAATTAGTCCGACAGGACTTGTTCCTGACAAATCCATGTTGGCTTCTAGTAATCACCGCATTGATTTCAAGGTGTTTACAGATTGACTTCTTTATAATCTGCTCCAGAATTTTCCCAGGGATGGATGTCAGACTGACTGGTCTATAGTTCTCAGGTTCCTCCATTTTGCCCTTTTTGAAGATAGGGACAACGTTAGCCCTCCTCCAGTCGTCCGGCACCTCAATATAAAAACGTGTGATTAGTCAAGATAAAAATGTGTGATTAATTACTACTACTGCTACTG
The DNA here is from genome assembly GCF_023053635.1 of Elgaria multicarinata webbii. Classification (NCBI taxonomy): domain Eukaryota; kingdom Metazoa; phylum Chordata; class Lepidosauria; order Squamata; family Anguidae; genus Elgaria; species Elgaria multicarinata. Next base: position 5,623,883 of record NC_086174.1, on the reverse strand, counting down.
CAAGGGATGTAAGCGCTTCATTCCGTAGTTTGCCCTTCGTTTTAAGAGTCTGAAAAAGCCGCACTTCATAAGGTTATCTCCCTTTTACAGCCATGCTCCTGAGGCAGGTTGAGCCGATAATTATTCGCCTCAGGCATGGACCCGGCCTTCCCACGTCTAAATCGGCCGTTGTCGTCACTTAATGAGGGTTGTTATGAAAAGCTCAAATTCACCGCAACAATTTGGAGCGATGCAGAAAACGCAGATTAAAAACTATGCTAATGATGCCCGGCGGCAGTTCATGACCTAGATTTTGTAGGCTACTTAAAAGTATATAAGTCTGGCCTATTGCCTGCACCCGCGGGAGGCTGGTGGCTCTGTTTTTGATGGGGCTGTGGATCCATGCTGGGTTTCAATCAGAAGCTGCCAGAACTCTAAAGGAGCTATCCAAGGTCCTGAACCCACTTTTTAGGGAGCCCAGCACCATGGATAGCTCCTCTAGAGTTCTGGTGGGTTCTGACTGAAACCCAGAATGCATTCACAGCCCCACTGAAATTGGAGCCACCAGCCTCCACTGCCTGGACTTCATGTAGGCCAGCCTTCCTCAACCTGGGGCGCTCCAGATGTGTTGGACTACAACTCCCAGAATGCCCCAGCCAGCTCAGTCCAACACATCTGGAGCGCCCCAGGTTGAGGAAGGCTGATGTAGGCTTTCGTATATCTCTCACCCCCACCCACCGAGGTCCCTGCCTTGCTTCTCCTGCCAAGGTCGGAGGGACCGAAGCGCGCGGGGGGGGGGGGGGGGGCAGGAAGCGCTTGCCATGCGTGCAGACGCTCCCAGTTTTAATCCCTTGCATCTCCATTTAAAAGCCCCTCCTTTGCTGGAGACCCTGGAGAACCATTGCCAGCCAGGAAAGATAGTCCTGGGTTAGGTAGTCATAGAATCATAGAATCATAGAATAGCAGAGTTGGGAGGGGCCTACAAGGCCATCAAGTCCAAACCCCTGCTCAATGCAGGAATCCACCTTAAAGCAGATCCTGGCCCTCCTCTGTGTGACAACCTTTGAAATATTTGAAGAGTGCTATCATGTCTCCCCTCCATCTTCTCTTCTCCAGGCTAAACATGCCCAGTTCTTTCAGTCTCTCTTCATAGGGCTTTGTTTCCAGACCCCTGATCGTCCTGGTTGCCCTCCTCTGAACCCGCTCCAGCTTGTCTGCATCCTTCTTGAATTGTGGAGCCCAGAACTGGACGCTATACTCTAGATGAGGCCTAACCAGGGCCGAATAGAGGGGAACCAGTACCTCACGTGTCAAATAGTCAGACCTGGTAGAGGGCGGCTTCCTGTGTGGGGCATAGACTTGCTACTTCTGTTCTTAATATAGAGCAGGTGGGGGGAACTTGCAGCCCTGCAGAGGTTGCCGGACTCCAGTTCCTATCAACCCCACCCAGCATGGCTAGGGGTCTGGGTTGTTGCAGTCCAGCAACATCTGGAGGAATGCATGTTCCCCACTGTGGCGTTACCAACATTTCTATTCCCTTAGGTATGTCTGGATGAGTTGTCTGAGGTGTTCAGTTGGTGGTTGGGTTTGGAGGGTAGAGGTGTTTAGCTGTGTGATTCCTTGTCCGGAGTTGTGTGAGGACGAGTAAAAATAAAGTCATAGGGACTAAGGATTGTTATTATTACATTGGTTACTACCAGTATTATTAAGAATTGGCAGGATTGGAATAGAATTTGAAGGAACTAAGAACTGTAAACTGCAGTAAACATTTTCTTTATTTTGCTACCGTAAAGCCACGTGTCAGTTTGGCTGTGTCTCCTGCTCTATTGGTTCATAAATAAACACATGACATTATACCTTTCCACCTGCTGTATTCCCAGAAAAGCCTTTTCCAAATCTCCTTACCTTTTCCCTTTGCTATAAGGGAAAGGTGATACTTTTTTTATCCCGTCCTCAGATATTTAAGTGGTGGTGCTTAGCCTGAGGGGTGTGTGTGTGCGCGTCAAAGGCTTGTGTGTGAGGTGGTGGCATCACAACTACCCCTGTTTCAGAGCAGGCAGCGTGCTCGCTATAGCCTGGTATAAAAAAAATAGTATAGGAAAGATATGGCATTTGCGTAATCCAATGGAAGACGTTGGCTCTATCAAAAAAGGTGCAGTAGACAGAAGGATGAGCCAATAAGGGCATAATCATAGAATCATAGACTCATAGAATAGCAGAGTTGGAAGGGGCCTACAAGGCCATCGAGTCCAACCCCCTGCTCAATGCAGGAATCCACCCTAAAGTATCCCCGACAGATGGTTGTCCAGCTGCCTCTTGAAGGCCTCTAGTGTGGGAGAGCCCACAACCTCCCTAGGTCACTGATTCCATTGTCGTACTGCTCTAATAGTCTAATCCTATACAAGTGTAGGCAGGGAAAGATCCTACAATTCCCAGCATGCCCTAACAGAGCCATGGAGATAGAACACCACTAAGTAGGAGATGCTACAGGCAATCAACTGGGAAGGGTGTTTCCCTCCAAGTCTGTGGAGAGTAGGGATGGCGAACGAGCCATATTTGAGATTGCTAGGATTCTCTGAGCGCCGTCTGGCCGCTTGTCTTCGGACGATTCCCATTTGCGATCGCCACTTACTCTGTGCGAATGGGAGATCTGTGTAAACAGAACATTAATCAAATGCGAGATTTGCGCTTTTCCCCCAAATTTGCGCAAATTTCCTCTTGTACTAAACTTGGGCTGATTCAGTCTATTGAGGAAACCTGCGCAAATTGGGAGATTTGCGCAAATCAAATTGGGAATCGGGATGGGCACGAGCACTTGTTCAAGAATTTGCGATTGTTTCCGCCGGACGCATGCTCATGTTTGGGCCTTTCAACAGGGCACGCTCACATATTTTGCGAGCAGATATGAAATTCTCATACATCCCTAGTGGGCAGAGCCTACCACCTTGGGCGGCTTTAAAACAGGATTTGACAAATTCATGGGGGATACAGCTATCAATGGCTACTGGTCTTGATGGATGTACATCACCTCTAGTATTAGAGGCCGTATGCCTCTCAGTACCAGTGACTGGGGAACACAAATTGGAGGGATGTGTTCTATAATTGTGTCCAATCTGTGGTCTTCCCAGAGGCATCAGATTCGCTGCTGTGTGAAGAGAATGCTAGACGAAATAGGTCTTTAAGAACATAAAAGGAGCCATGCTGGATCAGACCAAGGGTTCATCTAGTCCAGCGAATTATTCACACAGTGGCCAACCAGCTGTCGACCAGCTGTCAGTCCACAAGCATGACACGGGTGCAGCACCACCCTCCTACCCATGTTCCCCAGCAACTGGTGTACTGCCTCCGATACTGGAGGTAGCACATAGCCATCAGCACTACTAGCCATTGATAACCTTCTCCTCCAGGACGGCCTTCTCTCCCAAAGGAGAAGGCGGATCCTTTGGTGTAATCCAGCAGGACTCTTCGTATGTCCTCCTTGTGACATACTGGTCACTATTTGGAAAATTGTGGTGGACCAGTTGTAGCGATGGAACAAGGCACTTCTTTTGTTCAACATCCATAAGAGATCTGGTGCGGATGGCCAAATTCAGGAATTTGGCCACCTGCTTAGTGGTAGATTTACTGGAGCCCTGAAGTAGACTAACCAGGAGTGACTCAGGGGAGCGTCCAGGGAGACGTTGCATAATAGGACATAATAGGTCTTTCCTTGCCTGTGGGTAAAAATTGCAATGGAAGAGCACATGCAGAATGGATTCCACCTCAATGTTATTACATGGGCAGTATCTGTTTTTGGATGGAATTTTCTTATATCTGCCCTCCAGCAACTTTGGAGGGGAGGACGTTAAATCTTGCTAGGGTGAATGCCTTCCTGTATTTGGGAATGGTTAACCAACCCAGGTATGGCATTCCGTCTTTGCAAGCAGGGACTGGGAGACCCATTGATTGGGGGGAACATGGTCCCCAGGCAGTTCCCCGGAGCTCTTGGTGGTCTATATCCAGTAGTCTCTGTTCAAAGAAGGAAAAGGTCGACAATTCTCCAGTATGGGAGGATAGAGATGTTGTTTGCAGGGATGTGCTAGTCTGTTATGTACTAGGGTGGGGAAAAGTTATTGTGTTTAAATAAAGGGGATATGTGGTATTGTGGTAGGTGAATTGCATGTTGGGAGTTATAGGAGAGGCATGGAGGGGAGCTGAGAGGAAGAGGAAGTAAAGGGGTGGAGTCAGGAAGATTGGAGTGTGTTTGTTAAAGTTGCAATTGCAGTCTAGGCCGAGAATAAAGGAGTGTTTAAGAAGATGTCTCTGGTGTCTTAAGATTCTTGCAATACAACAAATTGATGCACTTCAGATAGAAATCGCTTCTTGGGCTGCTCACCATGTGTAGAAAAATGCGAACCAAGGGGCAAGTCCAGGGTTCGAGCGCTCTACTCCCTTGTCCGTCGCAAGCGTTCAAAACTTCCCAAATTCTTACTGGGTGCCGTCACTTCCCAGGACAGCCTTGGTGGCAACAGCAAGACTGCTATGGTTGCTACGGTCAGCCCAGCGGCAGATAATTACGATGAGACCCTTTCCACGCTGAGGTACGCCGACCGGGCCAAGAACATCGTGAACCATGCCGTGGTGAATGAAGACCCCAACGCCCGGATCATCCGGGAACTGCGGGAGGAAGTGGAGAAACTCAGGGAACAGCTCACCAAAGCAGAGGTATGCCCGGCGTGTAGGATTTACTTGGGCTCCGGCGCCAAGACAGTCAGTGAGATGCACTGATCTCGTAAGGATCTTTATTCGGATTCTCCCACACCCACCCTGACCACTTATTCTCGCAGCAGGTTTCGCAAGGAAATGAAATTGCTTAAAAACCCATTGTTCGTGGCGGGCATCCTGTTAATGACATTCCTCTTTTTCGTGCAGGAGAGAATGCCTCTTCTTTGGCGCCTGCTGAGATGAAGGCATGCATCTTTTGAAACTTGGGTTGTTTTCCTTCACTTTAAACCTGTGCAAGTGTATGCAAAAGTCAGATGCTTTTAAGCTGCTAAGATTTCTTTAATGGGGCGACAGCCCTCTAATTTACACCTCATTAAAGAGTTCCCATAAAATTCTTGTTCTAACCAAGCCTCTCAGCTGTTCCTCGTGGGGCATTTTGGAGTTTTGTTTTTCTTTTTGGAATAGGGTGACCCTATGAAAAGGAGGACAGGGCTCTTGTATCTCTAACAGTTGTGTAGAAAAGGGAATTTCAGCAGATGTCATGTGTGTGTATGCATGCAGCACCTGGTGAAATTCCCTTTCATCACAACAGTTAAAGCTGCAGGAGCCCTGCCCTCTTTTGTATTTTGTCATTCTAGCATAGCTCCTACAGCTTTAACTGCTGTGATGAAGAGGGGATTTCACCAGGTGCTGCATGCATACAAAGGACACCTGCTGAAATTCCCCTTTCAGTACAACTGTTAAAGCTACAGGAGCCCTGTCCTCCTTTCCATAGGGCCATCCTATTTTAGAAAGCATCTCATTGGCAATCCAAAGTCCATCTCTGCTGATACCTTTGAACACCAGTCAACCCCAATGCAAAGTAATTGGGCAAGCCATGACACATTTGGAGGCACAGTGGCACATCGAGAGCTATTTCAGAGAGATGTTTTTAAGGCTGTGTCCAAACAAGCTAATTTATTTTTAGATCAAGTAGTGAGTTTTTTCTCTTTACCTTGATCAATTGAAAGGCCTGTAGTTCTAGCATATGTACTGGATGCAAAACGTCCCAGATTCAATCCAGGCCAGGCCGGGACAGACACTTACCTGAACTTCTGGAGAGCCACCGTTAGTCGTGGTAGACCAGTGTGGTGTAGTGGTTAGAGTGTTGGACTGGGGCTAGTGGCCATGAAGCTCCCTGGGTGACCTTGGGCCAGTCACTGATCCTCAACTAGGGTGACCATATGAAAAGGAGGACAGGGCTCCTGTATCTTTATTAATAGTTGCATAGAAAAGGGAATTTCAGCAGAGTATCATTTGTATATATGGAGAACCTGGTGAAATGCCCTCTTTATCACAGCAGTTAAAGCTGCAGGAGCTATACTAGAGTGACCAGATTTAAAAGAGGGCAGGGCACCTGCAGCTTTAACTGTGGTGATGGAGAGGAAATTTCACCAGGTTCCATATATATACAAATGACACCTGCTGAAATTTCTTTTTCTATGCAACTGTTAAAGATACAGGAGCCCTGTCCTCTTTTTCATATGGTCACCCTACTAACCTAGGCTGTTGTGATAATAAAATGGAGAGGAGGAAGAAGACCAAGTATCCCGTCTCGGGTTCCATGCAAAAGGAAAAAACGAAGGGATATAAATGTTAATGAAATAATAAACATAGATAAAATATGCCCTAACCATTGGCCATGTTTTTTTAATAATGTTTTTATTAAAGATTTTCATCTATTCAACATATCACAAACATTATAATATAATATAATATGTCTCCCTCCCACCTCCAAATGAATAATACCCTATTTCTTCGATTCTAAGACACACTTTCCCCCCCCCAAATAAACATCTCTAAAAACGGGGTGCGTCTTAGAATTGCGGGTGTGTCTTAGGGTTTTCTTTTCTGTTGGTGGTACTGAAATTAGTGTGCGTCTTACAATCGATGGCGTCTTACAGTCGAAGAAATACGGTAACTAATAATAATTAATGAAATAAAAAATAAGAAAACAATGGAGTGAAGCTTATTCCCCTTATTACCTTTTTAAATTCTTGATATTATTATAAATTTACTATAGATTTATTCTATTATCAGAAATTTCATATCATTTATACACATCATATGTCCCTTAGCTATGTTTGACATATATATGTCAGCAACTCAGAATCAATGGTGTGTGAAATGAATTTCCACCCTATAGCACTAAAAACTCGTACTTGTAACTTATGTGTTATTTTTTTCACAAAGTGCCGCAGACCATACGTTCTTATACCGTGCCCCTTTGTCGAGATGATCTAAATTTCCCTCCTGTTGTACTATTGTTTGTCTCGCAGCTGCTATTAAGAAAGTTACTAATTGTTTGGGTACAATAGGTGCGTTTTTATAATAATACAAAGATAATAAAAATAAATCTGGGGGAAAGTGAATATATTCCTTTGTTATCTGTAATAGTTCGTGATGCACCATATGCCAAAACTGTTGAACCCGCAGGTGTTCCCACCAGAGGGTTCATTCGCCATGTTGGCTGGGGCACACGCATAGGGTGACCCTATGGAAAGGAGGACAGGGCTCCTGTATCTTTAACAGTTGTATTGAAAAGGGAATCTCAGCAGGTGTCATTTGTATATATGGGGAACCTGGTGAAATTCCCTCTTCGTCACAACAGTTAAAGCTGCAGGTCTTTTTAACAACAGTTAAAGCTGCTCTCTTTTAAATCTGGTCACAGTATAGCTGCAGTATAGCTCCTGCAGCTTTAACTGTTGTGATGAAGAGGGAATTTCATCAGATGTGACATGTATACAAATGACACCTGCTGAAATTCCCTTTTCTATGCAACTGTTAAAAATACAGGAGCCCTGTCCTCCTTTAGGGTGACCATATGAAAAGGAGGACATGGCTCCTGTATCTTTAACAGTTGCATAGAAAAGGGAATTTCAGCAGGTGTCGTTTGTATATATGGAGAACCTGGTGAAGATACAGGAGCCCTGTCCTCCTTTTCATATGGTCACCCTAGCACAAGGTGTCCTAGCTCACTTATTGGCTCCCAGAGACATCTGGTTTATCCCTGTTGGATAGAGTGACCATATGAAAAGGAGGACAGGGCTCCTGTATCTTTAACAGTTGCATAGAAAAGGGAATTTCAGCAGGTGTCATTTGTATATATGGGGAACCTGGTGGAATTCCCTCTTCATCACACCAGTTAAAGCTGCAGGAGCTATACTAGAGGGACCAGATTTAAAAGAGGGCAGGGCACCTGCCGCTTTAACTGTTGTGATGAAGAGGGAATTTCACCAGGTTCTCCATATATACAAATGACACCTGCTGAAATTCCCTTCTCAATACAACTGTTAAAGATACAGGAGCCCGGTCCTCCTTTTCACATGGTCACCCTAACTTCTCATCACCGTTGTCATCAGCTGCTCTTCCGCCTCTTCCTATTTCCTATCATTGCTACCACTGGTAGGGTTGTATTGAAAAGGGAGTTTCAGCAGGGTAAACATTTCCTCTTAATCACCACAGTTGAAGCTGCAGGTGCCCTGCCCGCTTTTAAATCTGGACATTCTAGTATAGCTCCTGCAGCTTTAACTGTTGTGATGAATTTCAGCAGGTTCTCCATATATACAAATGACACCTGCTGAAATTCCCTTTTCTATGCAACTGTTAAAGATACAGGAGCCCAGTCCTCCTTTTCACATGGTCACCCTAACTTCTCATCACCATTGTCATCAGCTGTCCTCCTTTCCATAAGGTCACCCTACACACGCACAAGTAGCTGCGCAGGCATTCACTTGCCAGCAAGGCTCCTGCGATTAGAACGGTTGCCAGGGCAGGGCTCCAGCCTGCTTCCCTGCATAGTCAGCCTTGCTCTCCTCCCGCTGGGCCTGTTTGAGGAGGGGAGGGTGGCTGCTCGCTCCTTCACGTGCCCCTTGCAGGCTGCAAGAAACGGCAACAGCTTGTTCTTCCCCTTTATTTATTTATTTATTTATTTTATTAATTACATTTCTATACCGCCCAATAGCCGGAGCTCCCCTCCTCGCAGATCCGCTTGCAAAGAAGGGAGGCAGCGCGCCGCTCGTACCTTGAAGGCTAAATGGATCCTGCAGGTTCAGAGGCAGGCAGGCTACCTCTGAGTATCTGTTCCCAGCTGGCCTTCAGGTCCTGCTAGAAGGCTTCCCAGAAGCCTCTCTCTGGGCATTGTGGTCTGATCCCGCAGGGCTCTTACATCCTTAGGAGAAGGAGCAAGCTATCGTGCCCTCCCTCCTCTCATGTGGCAGATCTACTGGATCCAATATCCCCATAATTAACGTATGGAGACAAGGTTATCTCTTGCCATATCATACCTTGTTTACCACTACGAATCCTATTTAGTTCTCAAACGCTGCGCGAGAAGAGCAGGCCGTCTTTTTTCCATGCAGGCGCCCTCACCTCAAACATCATGCCTCTTGGTTTCCTGAGCGCGCCGTCCGTGGCTGGGTTTTCGGGGACTTGGATCACAACGATAAGGGAATTGGCAGCACACCAAACCTCGACCAGTCAGTCGCCCTTCCGAGGAGTCTCCAGTCTTCTAAGGGCTTTCTCTCCCCCTGTTTCCCAGGCTATGAAATCTCCAGAACTGAAGGACCGTTTGGAAGAGTCCGAAAAACTTATCCAGGAGATGACGGTGACCTGGGAAGAGAAGCTAAGGAAGACGGAGGAGATTGCACAGGTCTGCATTTTGTTGTTTTGTTTTCAGGGTGGCCAGAAGCGAAACGGCAAGTGTTTCCACCATCCAGATAATCCCTCCCTGAGAGCTCTTGGTATTTATGGGCCGGATCTACACTATTGCTTTAAAGCGCTTTATAACAGTTTTATAGCACTTTAAAGCAGTTAAAGTGCTTTATAACTGTTATAAAGCGCTTTAAAGCAGTAGTGTAGATCCGGCCATGGGCAAGGTGGTTATAGAATCATAGAATCGTAGAGTTGGAAGAGGCTTCTAAGGCCATTGAGTCCAACCGCCTGCACAATGCAGGAATCCACCCTAAAGCTGCCCTGACAGATGGTTGTCCAGCTGCCTCTTGAAGGCCTCTAGTGTGGGAGAGCCCACACCCTCCCTAGGTAACTGATTCCATTGTCATACCGCTCTAACAGTCAGGAAGTTTTTCCTGATGTCCAGCTGGAATCGGGCTTCCCATTATTCCGTGTCCTGCACTCTGGGATGTATCATCTGAACGCAGCCAGTGAGTGCTGTTGTTCCAGGCTTCACTAGTAGGTTTCCTTCATAGAATCATAGAATAGTAGAGTTGGAACGGGCCTAAAAGGCCATCGAGTCCAACCATGTGTATGACTCCTAGAAGAAACGTGGCACCTAGGAATGGGCCTGTGGCTGCAGCAACTGTCTGATTAGAATGTTTGATCTTTTATGTAGGAGCGGCAGAAGCAGCTTGAAAGCCTGGGCATCTCTCTCCAGTCATCTGGGATCAAAGTGGGCGACAACAAGTGCTTCCTAGTGAATTTGAACGCCGACCCTGCACTGAACGAACTTTTGGTCTACTACCTAAAGGTAAAATAGGAGCACATTTGTTTGTGGTTGCTTCAAACGAGCAACTTAGTGCAGGCGTATGGCGGTCACGGAAGTTCAGCTCAGGAGCCCAGTGTAGAATCTGCTGGATATCAAAAGGAGATCCAAACGCAACTTTTCAAAATCCACATTTTGGCATTTTTCTTATGGACCACCGACTTCCTTTGCCTTGTCTGTACCTTGGAGAAACTCCACTTTTATAATTTGTGGGCTGTAATCCTATGGTCATTTACCTTGGGAGTAAGCCCCACTGTATCCCCAAGGTAGTTACTTCTGAGTAGACATATGTTTCATTGCACTGTTAGTTGTTATATTGCGCTGTTAACTGTTAAATGCTATTGACAGACACTTGTAGGTTTTATAGATCTCAATAACATCACGTATTCTATTATTAGGAGTCTAAAACCTGTATTGACCATCATTAAGTATTACACACGTGCACCAATTGCCACTCAGGTTCCCTCATTAACATGCCTTGCAGAACAAACTATGAACGCAACACATTTAGGAAAGAAAAAGCTATGTAGATGTTAAATGCTCACAGTGCTGCTCAATGAACATTCCTCACAATGGCTCTGTAAGGAATGTGAGGAATAAATAAATAAATAAATGGTGGTTAAGCTTGAAAGCCAGGCCGTGTTCAGAAGACACCTTAAACCACAGCTTTAACCACAGTGAATAAGGCCTTTTGCTTTATTCACCATGGTTAAAGCCGTGGTTTAAGGTGTCTTCTGAACACGGCCCGGCTTTCTGGCTTAACCACCGTGGTTAAAGCCATGGTTTAAGGTGTCTTCTGAACACGGCCCGGCTTTCTGGCTTAACCACTGTGGTTAAAGCCATGGTTTAAGGTGTCTTCTGAGCGGGGCCAGAATCTAAGGCTTCCTTCATGGGAAACCAGAGATTGCAACCCTGGGTTGAAGCAGCTGTGCAAGCCATGGTTACGAGGAAACCTGGTTTGCATTCACCGTGGTTTGTATCTGTGCATACGTGATGTCAAATGATGATTGATACATAAAGCATGATTAATACATCACTATTTTTGTGAACCGCCCAGAGAGCTTCGGCTATTGGGCGGTATAGAAATGGAATAAATAAATAAATAAATAAATAAATAAAATAACAGCCTCCCCTAACCTGGTGCCCTCTAGATGTTTTGCACTTCAATTCCCATGAGTCCCATGTGAGAACCAGTGCGGTGTAGTGGCTAAAGTGTTGGACTGGGAGTCAGGAGATCCGGATTCTAGTCCCCACTCAGCCATGGAAACCCAGTGGGTGACTTTGGGCCAGTCACAGCCTCTCAGCCCAACCTACCTCACAGGGTTGTTGTGAGGATAAAATGGAGAGGAGGAGGAGGAGAATTATGTACTCTGCCTTGGGTTCCTTGGAGGAAAAAAGGCGGGATATAAATGCAATAATGAATAAATAAATGAGTCCCAGCAAGCATGCCCAATAGTCAAGAATGCTGGGAGCTGCCGTCCAAAACATCTCGAAGGCACCAGGTTGGAAGAAGGGTGGTTTATGGGGAGCCCGGATTGCACCTCCTCCCGGCCTCTCTCTCAGTTACACACACAGGTGCTCTCTTCTGTCTGATATCCCTTAAGCTGTGCCTAAGTTTATACTAGGCCAGGCCAGAAAACTAGCTCAAAAGCTGACTCTTAAACAGGGAGAACTGATAAGAACATCAGAAGTGCCCTGATGCTGGATCAGACCAAGGGTCCATCTAGCCCAGCACTCTGTTCGCACAGTGGCCAACCAGCCATCGGCCAGGGACCAACAAGGCAGGACATGGTGCAACAGCACCCTCCCACCCATGTTCCCCAGCAACTGGTGCGCACAGGCTTACTGCCTCGAATACTGGAGCTAGCATAGTGCAGCACCCAGAAGAATGTAAGGCCTGGGGGTTGGGAGAACCCTTGGTCAACATTCTTCGCTCGCTAGGAGGCAACAAAAGGGCTGGTGGGAAGGTCTTTGAGTGGATCCAAAGAATTTCCGTTCGGTGTAGGTGTCTGGATTCCGACTCAAACTGCTTCGTCAGCTGGGCAGCCCCAGCGGTCCCGGACGCCGTATCTGTTCCTTTGCTACTCGGCGTGAAGGCGTGACAGGAATGCCTTTGCGACAAAGCACATTCAAAGGGGGTGACCTTGATGCATTCGCGAAAGGATAAGGTTTCCTCTGGGCGCCCTGAGATACGCGTGTTAGAGATCAGGGAAATGGTTATGGGGAGGGGAGGAGAGGAGGAAAGAAGACAGGAACAGAACAATGTCCTCTTTTTTAACTCGCGGAGCCTAGGACACCCACTTCCCTACGAGACACTGCACAGGCCGTCTTGAATTACCTGCACTGGTCAAATCTAGAGACGGTTGTTATTTCCCAAGTCCATCCTGGCCTACGTAGCTGTCTTACGTTTGCCTCTCCTCTGACCCCAAAAAAGAAAATAGTGGAAATTTCGCTCTCGGGATAAGACTGGCTTAAATTGACTCGGGTTGTGCATAAGCTGGGCTGCGTGTATTTGTGTTCCGTGCACCCATCAGCGCAAGCACAAAATTTGGCGTAAGTAGGGCAGCGTAGGTCTGTGATCGTCTGAGGCTGTCATTTATTTAAAAAGAACGCCAGCCACCGAGGGCGAGGGGGTCATCGGGTGGGCCGCACCACACCACCACGTCTCCCTTTGCCTTCCTCCGTGGCTCTCTGACACGCTTACCCCGATTTCCACGCCCTTGTTTCATTTCCTCCTGGCTTTGAACCAGACGTGTAGCGCAAACCCTTTGGGTTGTAAAAATCTCTTCCAACTCCCAAGTCAGAGTACCTGAACAGAGAGCTGGGAAGAGACTCATCCCAGGTGTCAGAAGGTCAGACTCCTGCTGTACAAACCTGCCTGTCCACTCAGATCTTTATTTATTTACAATATTTCTGTACCGCTCGCCATCGAAAGGTTTCGGAGCGGTGAGCAACAAAATAGAATAAAAGAATAAAAACAGCATATTAAAAATACAATTTTTAAGGTCTGGTAAATCCCCAATACTGGTAAACACCACCGCCGGTCATTCACGGAAAGCTTCCCGAAACAACAACGTTTTCAGGAGGCGCTGGAAGTAATACAACGTTGGCGCCTGCCTGACCTCCAGAGGCAGGGAGTTTCAAAGGAAGGGGGCCACCACACTGAAGGCTCTTCTTCTGGTGGACTCCAGTCAGACCATGGGAACCACCAGGAACATGCTCTCAGCTGACCTCAGCCACCGGGCAGGCTGGTAAGGGAGAAGGCGTTTTCTCAGGTATCTTGGTCCCAAGTTGTTTAGGGCTTTGTACACTAGCACCAAACCCTTAAACCTGGCCTGGTAGGAAATAGGCAGCCAGTGCAGTTCCCCCAGCAAAGGCGTTACGTGCTGAAAAAGGGCAGCTCCAGACAGCAGCCCAGCTGCTGCATTCTGCACTAGCTCCAGCTTCTGGAGCAGCTCTAAGGCAGCTCCACGTAGGGCGCATTGCAGTAATCCAGTATCATAAAACGGCCAGTATCGTACTGCCCTTGTACAAATCTACTGTATGGTGCGACCACACTTAGAATACTGCATACAGTTCTGGTCACCACACCTAAAAAGGGATATTATAGAGCTGGGAAAAGTGCAGAAAAGGGCAACTGAAATGATCAAGGGGCTGGAGCATCTCCCCTAGGAGGGAAGGTTACAACAGTTGGGATTGTTTAGCTTAGAGAAAAGGAGGCTGAGGGGAGACGTGATAGAGGTGGACAAAATGTTGCCTGGTGTGTAGAATGTGGAGAGGGAGGCATTTTTCTCCCTCTCTCAAAATACTAGAACGCAGGGTCATCCCATAGAGCTGATTGGTGGAAGGACGTCTTCACACAGCGCATAGTTAAATTATGGAAGTCACTACCACAAGATGTAGTGATAGCCACCCATTTGGATGGCTTTAAATTCCTGCAGGAGAAGGCTATCTACTAGCCCTGATGGTTGTGTGCTATCTCCAGTATTTGAGGCAGTAAGCCTGTGTGCAGCTTTTGCTGGGGAACATGGGTGGGAGGGTGCTGTTGCACCATGTCCTGCTTGTTCATCCCTGGCCGATGGCTGGTTGGCCCCTGTGTGAACAGAGTGCTGGGCTAGTTGGACCCTTGGTCTGATCCAGCATCAGGGCCCTTCTTATGTTCTTAATCCAGTCTTGTGGCTACTAATGCCTATACCACGATGGCCAAGCTATCGCTGTCCAAAGCGGCCTGTCCCTGCATCCCTTGCAAGTCCCCTGCCCAGAGAGAGACCCTTCACTCTGTGGCACTGCACACTCACACCCACACCCAGCTGAAATCTTCACATGGCAGAGCGATATTTTTAGCATTCGGGTACCCGGCCTTACCGTTTCAATTTTCTTGTGTCTCCAGCTGATTCCTCTTTAATCATTTTCTCTAGTTCAGGGGTAAGTAACTTGGTGCCCTCCAGATGTTTAGGACTACAACTCCCATAGGGCCTGACCATTGGCTGTGCTGGCTGAGGCTGATGGGAGTTGCAGTCCAAAAAGCATCTGCAGAACACCAGGTTAGAGAAGGCTGGGCTAGGGAGACTTGGACAGAGAAAAGCAGCGTCACACGTTGGAAAACGCTGACGATGACGTTCTTCTGCCTTTTAACGTGCCTGATCTGGGATCTTCTACAGGAGCACACGTTAATTGGGTCGGATAACTCCCAGGATATCCAGCTGTGTGGAATGGGGATTCTTCCTGAACACTGCATCATAGACATCACCTTGGAAGGGCAGGTTATGCTAACGCCGCAGAAGAATACCAGGTAACTTCCGGGCGCTTCCGGGTGAATTGGAGCATGGGAGGAATTCCGAAATGGAGTCTCCGGGGGGAGGGGGGCTTGCATTGCATCCAGGGAAGCCATGCTTCCTCCATTCCCTTTCTTTTCGTCATCCCGCTCCTTTGCAAGCAGAGTAAATTTATGCACATAATTCAAATAGAATTGAGGGAGAGGACTGTGGGTTTTCTTGGCTCAGAACTTTTATGTATTCAGTTAAAAGAGAGACGGAGAGAAAGAAACTCTCTGTGTGCTTTCTTGTCGCTCCCTGCACTGACCAGAGGTCTCCAAATGAGTAACATGTCCAGGGCTGAGCTGTATTCCGGGCCATAGACAGCAAGACTCCACAGGTTTGAGCCCAGATTGGCTGCTGAACTCTAAGCCGCGGTCTTGCGGTCTTTTCCCTGCTGCGATGTGGCTGGTGGGGGTCAAAGAAGGCTGGGAGGACTTGGAAATGGAAGACGGGTCAGTTTCCTGGAGCAAAGAAACCAGGTGATCAGAGTCCGACAGGCCCCACCAGGGCAGGCTTTTAGGAAGGCCCTGAAGACTTCCTTGTTTACGTTTGACTGGAACGGTTCTGGCTTGTAGCTGCAACTCTTTTGTCGATTTTAGTCCTGTCTGGGCCAGGTGTTTGTTGGTTTTATGAATTGTTTGCTATTTTATCCTCGCATGGATCTTTACGACATGGCGTGTGTGTTTTTTACTACTGTTAGCTGCCTTGGGAGGACTGTTGCCCTGAAAGGCCATCTAGAGAAGTTTTAAATAGATAAATAAGTGTTTCAGGGTAACCTGGAGACTCCGGATTTCGCCTCTCTCTTTCCCAGGAGAAGAAGGGGACTGCCGACAATAGGCTTCCCTGCCTTTTAAAAGGATTGTGGCTTCCCCAAAGCTGGGAACAGTGACGAAAACAGCGGAGGACTGGAACTCCAGTGTCAGTGGGGTGGTGCATCCGCTCGGGGCTTTAGGCAGAACCAGTCAGAATAAAGAAGCCCTGGATAGTTTTGCACCTTGGAGAGCTCCTTTAGAGTTCTGACTGGTTCTGGCTGAAACCCAGAGCAGATGCAACGCCCCACTGACATCGGAGCCACCAGCCTCCACTAGGTGTAACCATGAATGGGAGGAGGGATTATTATTATTATTATTATTGTTGTTGTTGTTGTTGTTGTTGTTATTTTATATATCACCATCAGTATACATGAATGGGAGGAGGGGATATTTATTATTATTATTATTATTATTATTATTATTATTATTATTATTATTATTATTATATAGCACCATCAGTGTACATGAATTGGAGGAGGGGTTATTATTATTATTATTATTATTATTATTATTATTATTTTATACAGCACCATCAGTGTACATGAATTGGAGGAGGGGTTATTATTATTATTATTATTATTATTATTATTATTATTATTATTTTATACAGCACCATCAGTGTGCATGAATGGGAGGAGGGGATATTATTATTGTTGTTGTTGTTGTTATTATTATTATTATTATTATTATTATTTTATATAGCACCATCAGTGTACATGAATGGGAGGAGGGGATATTATTATTTATTATTATTATTATTATTATTATTATTATTATTATTATTATTTATTATTTATTATTATTACTATTTTATATAGCACCATCAGTATACATGAATGGGAGGAGGGAATATTATTATTATTATTATTATTATTATTATTATTATTATTATTATTATTTTATATAGCACCATCAGTGTACATGAATGGGAGGGGATGATGATATTATTATTATTATTATTATTATTATTATTATTATTATTATTTTATATAGCACCATCAGTGTACATGAATGGGAGGAGGGGATATTATTATTATTATTATTATTATTATTATTATTATTATTATTATTATTTTATATAGCACCATCAGTGTACATGGTGCTGTACAGAGTAAAACGATAAAACAGCAAAACTCTGCCGCAGAGGCTTACATTCTAATAAAATCATAATAAAAACAATAAGAAAGGGAAGAGAATGCACCATAGAGGCTCAGGGTAGAGTTAAACTAACAGTATAAAAGTAAGATCAAAATCAAGTTCTAAAAGCTTTAGAAAAAAGAAAAGTTTTTAGCTGAGCTTTAAAAAATGCGATTGAACTTGTAGTCCGCAAATGTTCTGGAAGAGCGTTCCAGGCGTAAGGGGCAGTGGAAGAAGATGGACGAAGCCGATAGTCAATGTTATTTCAAATATCTGCGGCCCTCTTTCCTGGCCTAAAGCCCTCCACACCTTTCACGTCTCGTGACATGTACAGCACCATGTCTCCTTTTTAATAACTGGGGCACGGGGTTGAGGGTGGGTTGAAACCTTGGAAATCGAAATGATCGTGCTTGACTCGTCTCTCTCCCTCTGTCCTAGGACCTTTGTCAACGGCACGGCTGTCACGGGCCCCACGCAGCTGCACCATGGGGACAGGATCTTGTGGGGAAACAATCACTTTTTCAGGTAGGCTGCTCTTCTTGGCTCGTTTCGTTTTGGGTTCTTTGCATAGATCTCCGGCGCAGGGCGGCCTTTGGCAAACCGGAGCGTTGGGCCTCTTAACCCTGGCTATGGAGGCCCTTCTGGTGCTTTGCTTCGCTTTATACGCCTGCTGAACGTGCGCCGCCTATAAAAATGCAATAAATAAAAATAAAATAAAAATAAAGAACAGATCCTGGTTTATTTCATGGTCACGGTTTTGCAGCAAAGCCGTAAATCTTTTATTGCGGCTGCATGACAATCCTAAATTCGATTTTTCTTTTTCCTCTTCTTTTTTTAAATGGTCAGTGCAGAGCCTGAATTACCGGGGGTCAGGGGAGACAGAGGATCAGCCCCCATACCTTTTGTGAAAGCCCCCTCAGCTATCTCTTTTTAGAAGAATCCTGCGGCAGGGGGGACCATAATTTAGCAAAAATTGTGGGGGCATCTGGCCTTGGGGCGTGTGGATTTCCTAAAGCCCGCCTCAACCTTTCCCTCCATAATTTGAAGATTGGTTTATTTGCTCTCCTGGGTGTTGAGATTAGCAAACACGGCCTTTGGCTTTTCAAGCTTAAAAGAGTTGCAGAGTGCAGGAGAGAGGAACACCCACTCTTAAGAGCTGCTCACGCTGGTCGCTACAACCTCCCTCTTTCAGAGCCTCGGCAGAGGTTGGGGCATAATTAGGTTTCAAGGTTAATACACCCTTACATCATAAAAGAAACACCTTTCCCCATTTACCGCTTTGTCACATGGAGTCTTGGTTCAGTTTGGAAATATTCCCCCCCCACCAAACTGTTGATATCGCTAGGATTACCTCTGCCTCTAGTTACAGATTAATCCCTGTACATTCAAATAACTCTCTTAGGTGCCATTCAGTTCATTTTTAATTGCAAATTAAATCTGTATATCCAGCCGACGGCAAGAAGGCTGCTGCTGTGTTTTCCTGCATTAGGGGATATAATCCTTAGAGCTATTTCATACCTTTTGGTTAGTTAGAGCTCTCCTGAGACTTTTTTTCTGTTGGAAAATCCAAGAGGCACTCCCTTGCACTAATTCATCGAGGAGCACAGTCCACCAACATACTGTCCTGCACAGGCCTTACTGAAATAACCAAGGGTTGTACTGGTTTCTCTCTATTCGGCCCTGGTTAGGCTTCCTCCTGAGTATTGCGTCTAGTTCTGGGCACCACACTTCAAGAAGGATGCAGACAAGCTGGAGTGTGTTCAGAAGAGGGCAACCAGGATGATCAGGGGTCTGGAAACAAAGCCCTATGAGGAGAGACTGAAAGAACTGGGCATGTTGAGCCTGGAGAAGAGAAGATTGAGGGGGAGACATGATAGCACTCTTCAACTACTTGAACGGTTGTCACACAGAGGAGGGCCAGGATCTCTTCTCGATCCTCCCAGAGTGCAGGACACGGAATAACGGGCTCTAGATAAAGGAAGCCAGATTCCAGCTGGACATAAGGAAAAACTTCCTGAGTGTTAGAGCATGAAGTCACCCAGTGGGTTTCTGTGGCCGAGTGGGGACTCGAACCCGGATCTCCCGACTCCCAAGTCCAACCCTTTAGCCACTACACCACACTGGCTTTACATTCTGACGTGTTAGAGCAAAACAAACCAACAAACTAAAACCTATATGCCAATCCTGATGAGGATGATGAGGAGAAGAAATAATAATAATAATAATAATAATAATAATAATAATAATAATAATAATAATATAATCTGAGTATTTGCCGCTTTGCATTTTGAACTCACTTAAACCGTAGTGCTACCATGGTTACAGGAATAAAATAGAGTTTGTCTGCCCTGATACTCAACACATTTAGTTAGTGATAAGCATTATTTTGTTGTAAGATAATATTTTTAAAAGTAAATATCATCATCATTATCATCACTTTATTACGATCCATAGATCCATCAAGGGCAAAACTCAGATATAAAACATAAGACAAATTAAGACTATTATCAGCTTTCATCTAATACACACAGACTTCTAATCCTGGCTGCCTCTATAAGAAATTTAGCAACAGCCAAAGTCACTTTTGGGGACTTTGTCTTCCAGCAGGAACTTAGTATAGAATTTATCTGAACTTCTGGGCAGTTTACACAGCAATGGGGTGATTATAGAACAACGAGCCTGATTATAAAAGCTACAAGACAGAAAAATATGCTTCATCGTCTCCACTTCCATATTCCTACAAGGGGCACCGTCTTTCCTGGAATGGGACACCAGCAAATCTGCCCCAAAGTAATTCAGTAGAGTAAACATTACATCTTACCTTAGAGAAAACACTGCGGTATTTAGCTACCGACAGGTTCGTTAGGTAATCAGCCAGATGAAAAGGCCCGACATAATGGACGTACCTTGCACCGGGAGAACAAGAAACGTATGAGCGGGTGCGCAAATCTCAAAAAGCTATGTCCCTAAAAGTAAATATAATAAAATGAGCCTCTGTTTACTGCGTTCATGCCCAGTACATGCCCAGTCAGCTGCCCTCTAAGACAAAGATGTTTAAAGATAACTAGGAAGGAGGCTGCAGCTATCAGTACCAGTCCTAGTGGACCCTGACAGGCCAACCCTAGACCAGGTCCTGAAACAGGGCCTGTTTGTCACTGGCCCCATTGCCTACGACTCTCTAGACGATCATTTGGGTGAGTGGTGTGTGTGTGTATGTGTGTGTGTGTGTGTGTGTGTGCTGGACTTCAGCCCCAAGGTCCAACCCTAGCAGTACCATGGCTCTGCACTTAATTCTAATGTATCAGTGGATCTAAAATCAATGTATTTGTTTGTGTTAACGTTTTCCTTCCCCGTTCAAGGCTGAATTTGCCCAAAAAGAAAAAGAAGGCTGAAACGGAGGACGAAGACAAAGACAATTCGATGAAAGGGAGCAGCAGCTCTGAGCAGCTGGACATGGATGGAGACAGCTCCAGCGAAGTGTCGAGCGAGATTAACTTCAGCTATGAATACGCTCAGATGGAGGTGACCATGAAAGCTCTCGGTGGGAATGGTAAGGAGCGCAGACCCTCTTCTGCTGGATTTGCAGACTCACTGCATGCTCTCCAGTATTGGAGGCAGTGTGCCTATAGAATCATGGAATAGTAGAGTTGGAAAGGTCCTCTAAGGCCATCAAGTCCAACCCCCTGCTCAATGCAGGAATCCACCTTAAAGCATCCCTGACAGAGAGTTGTCCAGCTGCCTCTTGAAGGACTCCAGCGTTTGCTTTTTTTGCAGCCACATCACACTGTTGGCTCATATTCATATGCACACCAGTTGCTGGGGAACATGGGCGGGAGGGTGCTGTTGCTGTTGCACCCGTATCCAGCCGAGACCATCCTAGCCATAAGCCTGAAAGCTTGGCGGAAAAGAGAGGCGTTTTAGCAAGCCATCTAACAGCATATTATAATGTTACCCAGTGAGCCTCCCCAAAGAGCGCTTTCCACAGCTGAGGGGCCACTCCTGAGTAGGCCCTGTGCCAAGTACCACCCGAAATGATCTCCTGTGGTGGGACAAGTCCTCCAGCAAAGATCTTGCTCGGAGGGAGGTTAGGTGGGAGACAAAAATCCCAAAGAAATGCTGCCCAGGGAGGGGTATTATTATTATTATTATTATTATTATTATTATTATTATTATTATTATTATTATTTACATTTATATACCGCCCCATAGCCGAAGCTCTCTGGGCAGTTTACAGAAGTTAAAAACAGTGAACATTTTTTTATATATATATAAATTTAAAACCATAAAAAGCATAAAAGCCAGGAAATCAGAAGACATTTACTTCTTGGGAAGAGAGCAATGACAAATCTTGATAAAATAGTTAAGAGCAGAGACACCACACTGACAACAAAGGTCCGCATAGTTAAAGCAATGGTATTCCCCGTAGTAACCTACAGCTGCGAGAGCTGGACCATAAGGAAGGCTGAGCGAAGGAAGATAGATGCTTTTGAACTGTGGTGTTGGAGGAAAATGCTGAGAGTGCCTCGGACTGCAAGAAGATCAAACCAGTCCATACTCCAGGAAATAAAGCCAGACTGCTCACTTGAGGGAATGGTATTAAAGGCAAAACTGAAGTACTTTGGCCACATAATGAGAAGACAGGATACCCTGGAGAAGAGGCTGATGCTAGGGAAAGTGGAAGGCAAAAGGAAGAGGGGCCGACCGAGGGCAAGATGGGTGGGTGATATCCTGCAGGTGACAGACTTGACCTTGGGGGAGCTAGGGGTGGCGACGGCCGACAGAAAGCTCTGGCGAGGGCTGGTCCATGAAGTCACGAAGAGTCGGAAGCGACTGAACGAATAAACAACAACAAACTAACAAAAACAGACAATATCCATTTAAAAACAACTATTCTGGGGTCCGAATAGAAGAACTGGCACCTTGAATTGAGCCTTGAAGCAAATCTGCATCCAGTGCAGTTTGGCCAAAATGGGGGTGATACTGTGTCACGCAGAGACAGGAATATGCACTGCTTTAGTTCATCTGTTTATTTGATTTGTGCCCTGCCTTTCTAGCCAAGGCGGCTTGTCTCCTGTAAGCCTCTCGTCTTTGCCCGCAGTGGCCAGAGTCGCCTGCTAATGGGACAGGCTGAACGTCACTGCTGCTCGCATCCCTCTGGCCTAGTAATGTCTGATTTCTGCAGGCAGTGCCGGGTCCGCACATCAGAATCACCCAGTTTTCAGGCAGGGGTTGGTCTTCTGCAGCCCTGCCTGGAGATGCCAGGGATCGAACGTGGGACCTTCCGCATGCAGAGCAGGGGCTCTACCACTGTGCTACAGTCCCTCTCTTATATGCAGCCAGATCACGCGAGGTCCTGGTTCCTCTCTATTCGGCCCTGGTTAGGCCTCATCTAGAGTATTGCGTCTGGTTCTGGGCTCCACAATTCAAGAAGGACGCAGACAAGCTGCAACGTGTTCAGAGGAGGGCAACCAGGATGATCAGGGGTCTGGAAACAAAGCCCTATGAAGAGAGACTGAAAGAACTGGGCATGTTTAGCCTGGAGAAGAGAAGTTTGAGGGGAGACATGAGAGCACTCTTCAAAGACTTGAAAGGTTGTCACACAGAGGAGGGCCAGGGTCTCTTCTCGATCCTCCCAGAGTGCAGGACACGGAATAACGGGCTCAAGTCACAGGAAGCCAGATTCCAGCTGGACATCAGGAAAAACTTCCTGACTGTTAGAGCAGTACGACAATGGAACCAGTTATATAGGGAGGTTGTGGGCTCTCCCACACTAGAGGCCTTCAAGAGGCAGCTGGACAACTATCTGTCAGGGATGCTTTCTGGTGGATTTCTGCATTGAGCAGGGGGTTGGACTCGATGGCCTTGTAGGCCCCTTCCAACTCTGCTATTCTATGATTCTATGATACACTTAGCCCCCTTTTAGACACCAGCCTGCAGCATTCTGCAACACATTCGGGGTGTTTTGGGGGCGGGGGAGCAGTGAGCGTTGAGCCTCTGGGCTGCTGATGGTTGCTCCTTATGAAGTTTTATCAAGCACCACGCCTGAAACCTATTGCAGAGTCCTTCCTTTCTGCTCTCTCACCTTCTCCTCCGGTCCCCTCTTTCTCTGCGCTTGCCTAGATCCTATGCAGTCCATTTTGCAAAGCCTGGAGCAGCAGCACGAGGAGGAGAAGCGGTCCGCCCTGGAGCGGCAGAGGCTGATGTACGAACACGAGCTGGAACAGCTCCGCCGGCGCCTTTCTCCGGAGAAGCAGCACTTCCGCGCCATGGACAGGTTCTCCTTCCACTCCCCCAGCGCCCAGCAACGGTTACGGCAATGGGCGGACGAGAGGTGGGTGAAGGGAACGCCCTCAAGACCCCGTTAGTTTTCCTCTTTTAGTTAAGAACATGAGAAGAGCCCTGATGCTGGATCAGACTGAGGGTCCATCTGGTCCAACACTCTGTCCACACAGTGGACAACCAGCCATCGGCCAGGGATGAACAAACAGGACATGGTGCAACAGCACCCTCCCGCCCATGTTCCCCAGCAACTGGTGTACACAGGCTTACTGCCTCGAATACTGGAGATGGCACACAACCATCAGGGCTAGTAGTCATGGATAGCTTTCTCCTCCAGGAATTTATCCAACCCCCTTTCAAAGCCATCCAAATGGGTGGCCATCGCTACATCCAGTGGTAGCGAATTCCTATGGAAGAAGTCCTTCCTTTTATTTGTCCTGAATCTCCCAACAATCAGCTTCATGGCATCGTTGTTCTTGAAATAGCAGGGGACCAACAAGGCAGGACATGGTGCAACAGCACCCTCCCACCCATGTTCCCCAGTAACTAGTGCACATAAGCTCTGATACTGGAGGTAGAAGATAACCATCAGGGCTAGTAGCCATGGATAGCCTTCTCCTCCAGGAATTTATCCAGCCTCCCTTTAAAGCCCTCCAAATAGTGGTAGTGAATTCCATAATTTAACTCTGCGCTGTGTGAAGAAGTCCTTCCTTTTATCTGTCCTGGATCACCCTGCAATCAGCACAGTGGTCCTATGAACAGTGACATTAAACGTCTGTTGTTCCAATTCAGTTACCTGCTGCGTTGCAGCCTAGCGTATGAACACTCTGTTGGGGATATTTTTATCCACAGAAGAAAGAAAAGGACTTTATGGAGTTAAATGTGCTTGGCAGAATTGTCTCTGGAATGCCAGCAGGTGTCCAGACCGGAGCCTGGCAGTTTGGTCTACGTGCAAGACCTGGAATAGAGACAATTGGTTAATTGAGCCAAGGGGAAAATGTATTTAAGATGTCCATGTTTAATGGCATCTTGTTGTCAGGTTATTGTCAAGTTATTGTCGTTATTATCTTTGTTGTTGAAGTATGCTGTAAATCTCTATGACCATATGTAAAAGAAAAGTATTTATTGTCAGTAAAGTTTCTTACTGACAAAGTGAAGTGAGTATTTGATTTATTCCTCAAGTAAGACTCTAAGAGCTAGTAACCAGTGTGCTTCCAGCTATTCGCAGTCAGCACGCACTCTGGAAAGTTATTTGACGCCTTGACATACTCTGCCGTGCAGTACGAATTCCAAAACGGGTGCAATAATGCATCAGAGCAAAACACATCTTTAGCGGTCTGGTTGGTCGCACGCTCTCCTTTTTTGAAACCTTACATCCGAATTCTTCTTTCCTTTCCGAAAGAGAGGAGATGCTAAACCACAGCCTGAGGAAACTGAGGGAGCAGATCATGAAGGCCAATTCGTACGTGCGAGAAGCCAGCTTCATCGCAGAGGAGATGGACAAAAGGACGGAGTACAAGGTCACCCTGCAAATCCCGGCGTCGAGCCTTAATGCAAACAGAAAGGTGAGGCAGCACCTGAACCTGGTCGGCCACATCCCATTTGCCAGCTAGATTTTGTAGCAATCCAGACCTAATATTTCCTGCTGCTCCAAAGGCCATCAGTGTGTGTTGATCTGGGGCCTCTGGAAATATACATTTCCAGGATGTGATTGGCGCATGAGAGCTATAGATTCCATGTGAGAGCTGTAGGCCTATAGACAGGGTGTGCTGTGTGAAGTGCATGTGTGAGTTCATAGAATCATAGGATCATAGAATAGCAGAGTTGGAAGGGGCCTACAAGGCCATCGAGTCCAACCCCCTGCTCAATGCAGGAATCCACCCTAAAGCATCCCTGACAGAGGGCTGTCCAGCTGCCACTTGAAGGGCTCTAGGGTGGGAGAGACCGCCACCTCCTTAGGGAATTGGTTCCATTGTCGTACTGCTCTAACAGTTAAGCAGTTTTTCCTGATGTCCAGCCGTAATCTGGTTTCCTGACTGTTAAAGCAACACGACAGTGGACCCCCCAAATAGTCTAGCTTTATAGCTTATAAACTGGGCATGTTTAGCCTGGAGAACAGAAGATTGAGGGGAGACATGATATCACTCTTCAAGGACTTGAAAGATTGTCACACAGAGGAGGGCCGGGACCTCTTCTCGATCCTCCCAGAGTGCAGGACACGGAATAATGGCGTCAAGTGACAGGAAGCCAGATTCCAGCTGGACATCAGGAAAAACGTCCTGACTGTTAGAGCAGTACGACAATGGAACCAACGACCTAGGGAGGTGGTGGGCTCTCCCACACTAGAGGCCTTCAAGAGGCAGCTGGACAGCCATCTGTCAGGGATGCTTTAGGGTGGATTCCTGCACTGAGCAGGGGGTTGGACTCGATGGCCTTAGAGCCCCCTTCCAACTGTACGATTCTATGATTCCAGTTTAATGGATAAAAATGTACATTTTGCCCCATATAGGCTAGCTTCTAGGTTTTAAAGAGATATTTCAGTGGGTAACTGGAACTTGTTGGCCCGTGACTTCGAGGAAATTGTACGGGTCTCTCTCTTGTCTATAAGCAGACATTTTACATTTGGTGGTGAAAAGTTGCTCAGTAAAACCAGAACAGCAGTCATCAAGAACGACTTGGCAGCTGCTGCTCTTCTTTTCAGTTTAGGTGCTGGAGGGTGTTTTTTAAAAAAAATAAAATAAAAATTGAACACCCAGATTTATTCCCAAGGTAATCTTTGTTGTTTTATTTCCTCCCTTGTGTGCCCTTTGCAGCGAGGGGCAATTCTCAGTGAGCCTGCCATCCAGGTGAGGCGGAAAGGGAAAGGGAAGCAGATCTGGTCCCTGGAGAAGCTGGAGAACCGGCTGGTGGACATGAGGGACCTCTATCAAGAATGGAAAGACTGCGAGGAGGACAACCTGGTATGTGAAGTGGTGGGAGGTATTAAGCACATGAGAACATGAGGACCAAGGGTCCATCTAGTCCAGAACACTCTGTTCACACCGTGGCCAACCAGCCGTCGACCAAGGAACAACAAAGCAGGACATGGTGCAACAGCACCCTCCCGCCCATGTTCCCCAGCAACTGGTGCACGCAGGCTTCCTGCCTCAAATACTGGAGATAGCACCCAACCATCAGGGCTAGTAGCCATGGATAGCCTTCTCCTCCAGGAATTTATCCAACCCCCTTTGAAAGCCATCTAGATTGATGGCCATCCCTTGTGGTAGTGAGTACCATAATTTAACCCTGTGCTGTGTGAAGAAGTCCTTCCTTTTATCTGCCCTGAATCTCCCATCCATCAGCTTCATGGTGTTGTTCTTCTTCTTTAAAAAAGGCACAGGCACTAGAGAAGCTTCTGTCTACACCAGCCTTTCCCTTTTTGGTTGGACTGCAACACATTTGGGAAGGCGTCAGGTGAGGGAAGGCTGTGGTGCACGATTCCTTCTTACTAGGAATTGGCCGAAAGTTCTTGGAACTTCTTCGGGGTTGCATGACGAGAGGGATGGCGGTGAAACTCTCTCTCCTCTTCTACTTTTCCGGGGGTAGGAAGCAGACTTCAAGCGCAGGGACGTGCCTTACCTCCCTTGCCTCCTCCATGTTGCTGGCCGCTATTTATTAATCCCCCCCTAATGCCCTGGGAATGATTCTACATTACAACATCCCCCGGCAGCAGGGAGGAGCCCCCGTGCCCTCGAAGTTCACCCTGCACTCTTATTGATGTTGCGAGCACGCCTCTGCTTTCCTGAGGTTAATTGCTGGATCCCGGAATAACCAGAAGCAATTGGGCAGGTTAAACCAAAATAAATGTTTGGGTGTTGTTGTGTTTTTAACTAGCGCTGTTAGGAGACTTAACTGCTTTTCTTTTAATTATGTGGTGCTCCCACAAACAGATGGCTCTAGGTACTTTGGTTATAATGACTCAGGAGCGCATGGAACAACCTTCCCCAGCCTGTCACTTTGCAGACACAGGCCCAATTCAGAAGACACTTTAAACCACGGCTTTAACCACAGTGGTTAAGCCAGAAAGCCAGGCCATGTTCAGAAGACACCTTAAACCATGGCTTTAACCAAGGTGAATTAGGCTTTCTGGCTTAACCACCGTGGTTAAAGCTGTGGTTTAAGGTGTCTTCTGAACACGGCCTGGCTTTTTAGCTTACCCACTGTGGCTAAAGCTGTGGTTTAATGTGTCTTCTGAACACGGCCTGGCTTTCTGGCTTAACCACCATGGCTAAAGCTGTGGTTTAAGGTGTCTTCTGAACACAGCCTGGCTTTCTAGCTTAACCACCATGGCTAAAGCTGTGGTTTAAGGTGTCTTCTGAACATGGCCTAGCTTTCTGGCTTAACCACCATGGCTAAAGCTGTGGTTTAAGGTGTCTTCTGAACACGGCCTGGCTTTCTAGCTTAACCACCATGGCTAAAGCTGTGGTTTAAGGTGTCCTCTGAACACAGCCTGGCTTTCTGGCTTCACCACCGTGGCTAAAGCTTTGGTTTAAGGTGTCTTCTGAACACGGCCTGGCTTTCTAGCTTAACCGCCATGGCTAAAGCTGTGGTTTAAGGTGTCTTCTGAACACAGCCTGGCTTTCTAGCTTAACCACCATGGCTAAAGCTGTGGTTTAAGGTGTCCTCTGAACACAGCCTGGCTTTCTGGCTTCACCACCGTGGCTAAAGCTTTGGTTTAAGGTGTCTTCTGAACACAGCCTGGCTTTCTGGCTTAACCACCATGGTTAAAGCCATGGTTTAAGGTGTCTTCTGAATGGGCCCAATGAAAGAATTGCCTCGGGGAGGACTTAAAAAGCACTTGGGGATCTTGGGAATGGGTCTTTTTCAGTTAATGGGATTTCTGTTACCTGAGAGGTCCTTTTCTGATGTTGCCGTCAGCCAACTTGAGCCTACGGGATAGTCCTGGAGCGGTGAGGTGAGGATCTCTTTGCAGTCCAGCTTGATCCCTTCTTTCCATCTCTCTTATTACTCCAGGTCATGAGGTCTTACTTCAGGCGAGCGGATCCTTTTTACGACGAGCAGGAGAACCACTGCCTCATTGGCGTCGCCAACGTCTTCCTCGAGTCTCTCTTTTACGACGTGAAGCTGCAGTACGCCGTGCCCATCATCAATCAGAAGGGAGAGGTGACGCTTCTCAGTGACCAGATTGCACAGTCGGTTCATAGACGCATAATTACCCAGTCACTTATTTGAGAATTACAGTTCAGTGCACAATTACAATTGATTCTCCATCTTTTCACATAGCGTAGAGGTTGGCAATAGCCAACTGCGTTTAATTACATCCCCAGTCCTTCATAACTCTTCGCTCTGCCGGCAAGGTTTGTCTTGGGAGAAATTGATTGGATGATTATGCGAACTGGACGAGTGTGCCAATTTTCATTTCGATGTATTTATGTTTAAAATGATTTTTGAATTTGAGGTAATGTAGGGTGACCCTATGAAAAGTTGGACAGGGCTCCTATAACAGTTGTCTACAAAAGGAAATTTCAGCAGGTGTTCTTTGTGGGCATGCAGCCCCTGGTGAAATCCCCTCTTCATCACAACAGTTAAAGCTGCAGGAGCCCTGCCCTCTTTTGTATCTGGTCGTGCTAGGCAGGGCTCCTGCAGCTTTAACTGTTGTGATGAAGAGGGGATTTCACCAGGGGCTGCATGCCTACAAAGGACACCTGCTGAAATTCCCTTTTCTATGCAACTGTTAAAGATACAGGAGCCCAGTCCTCCTTTCCATAGGGTCACCCTAGGTAATGACCTTCCCCCACCCCCTCCAGCATTTTTTCATATGAGTCAAGATGGCCAGGGTGCCCTTCCTACGTAATAAACCTGGAACCAAGCTATACTTGTGTGTGAGTAGTTCTCACTCAACTGGTAAGCCCATGTCTGGGCTGTATCACATCAGACAATTGAGGGGGGCGGGAGGGGGCTCACATGACTGAGTGATCCCCCACCTCCCAATTTACTTAGAATCATAGAATCATAGAATAGCAGAGTTGGAAGGGGCCCACAAGGCCATCGAGTCCAACCCCCTGCTCAGTGCAGGAATCCACCCTAAAGCATCCCTGACAGAGGGTTGTCCAGCTGCCTCTTGAAGGCCTCTAGTGTGGGAGAGCCCATGATCTCCCTAGGTAACTGATTCCATTGTCGTACTTCCTGCAACTAGGGATGTATGAGAATTTTGTTTTTGCTTCCCAATCATGTGGGCATGCCCCGTTTAAAGGATGTGAGCGTGAGCACGTGGCCCCTGAAAATAGTCGTAAATTGCCAAACAAGTGCTCACATTTGTCTCATGAGAGCCCGTGTGGTGTAGTGGTTAGAGTGTTGGACTGGGAGGCGGGAGATCTGGGTTCTAGTCCCCACTTGGCCATGGAAACCCACTGGGTGACTTTGGGCCAGTCACAGACTCTCAGCCCAACCTACCCCACAGGGTTGTTGTTGTGAGGACAGAAACAGAGAGGAGGAGGATTATGTATGCCGCCTTGGGTTCCTTGGAGGAAAAAAGGGGGTATGAATGCAAGCAAGCAAGCTTTCCACGTTCCAAGATTAATTTGAGCAAATTTCCTGATTTGAGGAAATTCCCTGCCTGGATTGAACAACCCCCGCTTTAGTCTATGGAAGAAAGTTGCACAAAATAGGAAATTTGCACAGATCCCCGGTTTGAACGCTGCTCGATTTGCGCAACTTTCCCGCTTGCGCAGAGCAAACAGCGAACGGGAATGGGCATTGGGTGGAAGATGAGCAGCAAGGACCACGTTTGGAGAAACCCGATGGTCTCAAGCATCGTTTATTTGCCCATCTCAGCCATCGCAGCTTGCAGGGATTTATGTATGTATGCGTGCATTTTTACGTGGAGAGACTTTCAATTAGGTGAGCTCCCCAACTGATGTCTGAGGGCTCTAACGTAGCCCCTCGGGGCGAACGGGTTTCTCGGAATCTGTGCGCAGGGGAGATGATGGAGGGCTGAGCTGTCCCTCCACTGAACACTCACCTCTAGTGTGGGAGAGCCCGCAACCTTCCTAGGTAACTGATTCCATTGTCGTACTGCTCTAACAGTCAGGAAGTTTTTCCTAAAGGAAGCCAGATTCCAGCTGGACATCAGGAAAAACTTCCTGACTGTTAGAGCAGTACGCCAATGGACCCAGTTACCTAGGGAGGCTGTGGGCTCTCCCACACTAGAGGCCTTCAAGAGGCAGCTGGACAAGCATCTGTCAGGGATGCTTTAGGGTGGATTCCTGCATTGAGCAGGGGGTTGGACTCGATGGCCTTGTAGGCCCCTTCCAACTCTGCTATTCTATGATTCTATATGATTCTATGACCAGTCCCTTGGTAGTTGCACTGTTTCTTTGGCACTGCCTGCAACTGGTTTTCTGCTCCATTGGTGCTGTATCCCCCAACTGGGCATCCTGGGAAGTTCCCCTCTGAACTTAGTGGGTGGTACACCTTTCAGCGTTGACTTTGTTTTATTTCTTGAAACTTATTGCATGAATTCTCGCCAGGAGTAAAGCACGATCTCTCGCCAGGCGTTGGACAATTATTTAAAATGTAATTACGGTACAGTAAAAAAAACACCAGTAAGTCTTTTAATATCCAGCACAGTGGAAAAGCCCAGATAAACCAATGCAACGCTGTAAAATAGAAAACGGATGGCAAGGAAGGCAAATGTTGGGTACAGGAACTAAATCCAAAGCGCAGGAGCTAAAATAACAGATCTGCCGTGGAGAAAGTCTTAGCTTGACACCAAAAGGATAATAATGTAGGTGCCAGGTGAGCGTCCCCAGGCAGAGCATTTGAAAGCTGGTGGGGCCAACACTGAAAAGGCTCCTTCTCTTGAGGCCACCCTTCAATCCTCTGCCTTCACAGTCTGCAAGCAAGGTTTTGGTAGCGCACATCGTCGTTGTCCAGGTTCCTAAAAAACCTCTCTCCCGTATTTGTGGGGTTCTTTTCCTCCAATAGGTGGCAGGCCGTCTGCACGTCGAGGTGGTGCGTGTGAGTGGTGAGATCGGGGAGCGCATCGCGGGCGGTGATGACGGCATGGAGGGCTTTGCCGAGAACGACCAGCAGGAGCACAAGTTAGTGTGCATGGTGAGTTGAGAGCCTTTTCCAAACCATGTGACACATTTGCAGAGAGTAGAAAAGCTGATTAGCCAGCCTTCCTAAATGGGGGTGGACTACAGATCCCATCACCCCCAGCCAGCTGGCTGGAGGTGATGGGTTCAGTTGCCCACCCCATTTGGAGGGCCCCAGGGTTGGGGGAAAGGCTGGCTAATCGCTCTGATATCTAAATGGAACCTCCATATATAGCAGCAGCATACTTCTGAATGTCAGATATCGGCGTTGAAGAAAGAGCAGAAAGCCGTTGCCTTTGTGCTGTGCCCACGGATTTCCTGGAGGCATCTGGCTGCCCCCTGTTGGAAACAGGATACTGGATTAGATGGGCCTTGTTCTCATCCAGCAAAGCTGGTACTATGGATAGTCCTTTTACAGACGAATTAATTAGACGTCTCCCTCCTCCTCTGGGAATGGGGTTGCTGCGTTCTTGTGGTGAATCATAGAATCATAGAATAGCAGAGTTGGAAGGGGCCTACAAGGCCATCGAGTCCAACCCCCCGCTCAGTGCAGGAATCCACCCTAAAGCATCCCTGACAGATGGTTGTCCAGCTGCCTCTTGAATGCCTCTAGTGCGGGAGAGCCCACAACCTCCCTAGGTAACTGATTCCATTGTCGTACTGCTCTAACAGTCAGGAAGTTTTTCCTGATGTCCAGCCGGAATCTGGCTTCCTTTAACTTGAGCCCGTTATTCCATGTCCTGCACCCTGGGAGGATCGAGAAGAGATCCTGGCCCTCCTCTGTGTGACAACCTTTGAAGTCTTTGAAGAGTGCTCTCATGTCTCCCCTCAATCTTCTCCAGGCTAAACATGCCCAGTTCTTTCAGTCTCTCTTCATAGGGCTTTGTTTCCAGACCCCTGAAGTCACAGCAGGAGCACCTGCGAGTTTTGGGAAGTCTCAGCGGGACTCAATATGGCCCGCAGGTTTATGTGCCGTACTCCCGAAGCGCAGGAACCCTGTTTTATAGCCGGAGGAACCCATTTGACTGAGAACCTGCTTTGTCAAATACGGAGCTGCTGTCTCCTTCAGCCTATTTATTGATTTGATTTGTACCCCGCCTTTTTACCAAACATGGCACTCAAGGCGGCTTACAACCACTGATAAAAACAACAATGAGCAAATACATTAAAACCCAATTTAAAAAAATCAAAAGCAAAACATCGAGGGAAACACAACACCCCACTCAGCAGACCCGCTTATCCACCCAAGGCCCGCTTGAATAAAGCAGTCTTTACCTGCGGGTAGAAGGACAGCAGAGAGCCTAGCCTCCCTCAGCAGGGAGTTCCACAGGCAGGGAGCAGCCACCAAACAGGCCCTGTCTCAAGTCGCCACCAGGCGTGCCTCTTAAGGCGTAGGTCTCGAAAGATCTTTGCCTTGTCTCCTTTGCAGGGAACGATCATTGTAGTGTGGACATAGTGATATCAGAAAAAAGCTGTTAACAAGAAACACCGCTTGGATAAATATTTAGCCATAGCTGTATTTAATTCCTTTTGGGCAACGTCTGCGTGTTCCAGGTGGTTGTTCACCGCATCAAGTTCCCTTCTTAGAGACAACAGTCTCATTCAGCGTCTTTCCCAGCCTGGCGCCCTCCAGATGTGATGGACGGCAGCTGCCATCATCCCCAACAGGCACACCCCTGCTGGCTGTGGATAATGGGAGTTGCAGTCAACTCATCTGGAGAGTGCCAGGCAGGGGGCCGGGCGGGGGGGAGGCTGGCTTAATTAACAAATCCCAATTATAGTGCAGGACACGGAATAATGGGCTCAAGTTAAAGGAAGCCAGATTCCAGCTGGACATCAGGAAAAAATTCCTGACTGTTAGAGCAGTACAACAATGGAACCAGTTCCCTAGAGAGGTTGTGGGCTCTCCCACACTAGAGGCCTTCAAGAGGCAGCTGGACAACCCTCTGTCAGGGATGTTTTAGGGTGGATTCCTGCACTGAGCAGGGGGTTGGACTCGATGGCCTTGTAGGCCCCATCCAACTCTGCTATTCTGTGATTCTATGATTCATTAGGGCTACAGGGCTAAACCAGACCAATATTGTTTGTATGTCTATAAACTGCTTAGCACAAATCATAAAAACTTCACAGCAAAGACCATACAAAATAATGCTTTTTGATGTGGAAGTTCTACTTAGACGGAACAGTTCTGGGTTGTACAAAGTTCATGACTCCCAGCTGATAAAAACTCTGTGTATGTGTGTGTTCATTTCATGAAGGATTTTCACTTTCTAAACTGTGCCATGGCCGTATTTAATTCCTTTTGAGCAATATGTGTGCAAGGAAGAAATAAGGGTGGGGTGGGAGGAAGTATTTTCGTTTTTCTTCCAGAAATAACCCTCAGCCATATTCCCCAAAACTGGTCATCCAGTGACCCCTGGTGGAGATTTTCAGACCACTTTTCATCTAGAAATATTTCAAGACAGAATTAACATAGACATTTAGCCACCTCCCTCAGAAGATTGTGGCCCTGTTCAGAAGACACCGTAAACCATGGCTTTAACCATGGTGGTTATGCCAGAAATCCAGGCTGTGTTCAGAAGACACCTTAAACCATGGTTTTAACCACAGTGGTTAAGCCAGAAAGCCGGGCTGTGTTCAGAAGACACCTTAAACCTTGGTTTTAACCAGAGTGGTTATGCCAGAAAGCCGGGCTGTGTTCAGAAGACACCTTAAACCTTGGTTTTAACCACAGTGGTTATGCCAGAAAGCCGGGCTGTGTTCAGAAGACACCTTAAACCATGGTTTTAACCACAGTGGTTATGCCAGAAAGCCAGGCTGTGTTCAGAAGACACCTTAAACCATTGTTTTAACCACAGTGGTTAAGCCAGAAAGCTGGGCTGTGTTCAGATGACACCTTGAACCACAGCTTTAACCATGGTGAATAAGGCTTTCTGCTTTATTCACCCATGGTTAAAGCCATAGTTCATGGTGTCTTCTGAACGGGCCCAAATATTAGCCTCAACAAACTAGCTTTGTCGAGCTTATATATAAAAGCCTCTGTATTTATTTATTACTGCTAAAACGTTATTGTATGTGTCTTTCCTTCCTCCTAGATCAAAATCCTTCAGGCTACTGGGTTGCCTCAGCATCTCTCCAACTTTGTGTTCTGCAAATATTCCTTCTGGGATCAGCTGGAACCCGTGACGGTGGCCCCAGAAGTGGATCCCTCTCTCTCGCCCATCAGCAAGGAGCCGCGGTGCATGGTCGTCTTCGATCACTGCAATGTAATCCTGCTCTTGTTTTTACTGCCGTAGACGAAACAGTGAGGGCCGGTTCGGGCTTTTATGCATTTTATGCAGATGTGCCTATATTGTATGTACACTAGTCCGACACATTTGGAGGGCAGCAGGTTGGGGAAGCCTGCTTGAGTGCCTCCCAGTGAGAAGAGTAAAGTTGAAAGAGGAGATCCATGTTGTGATGTAGAGAGACAGTGTGGTGTAGTGGATAGAGTGTTGGACTGGGAGTCAGGAGATCCGGGTTCTAGTCCCCACTCAGCCATGGAAGCTCACTGGTTGACTGAGCCAATCACAGACTCTCAGCCCAACCTACCTCTCAGGGCTGTTGTTGTTGTGAGGATAAAATGGAGAGGAGGAGGATTATGTGAGCCACCTTGGCTTCCTTAAGGGGGAAACGAGGCAGGATATAAATGCAATAAATAATAAAGTCTCTGTGCCAAAGAGCTGTGGTTGGCCACTCAGGCCAACTGGGCCCATTCAGGATCTGCTCAGGATTACTGTGGTTGCTTTCATGATGAAAGTGTATGCCAGAAAGGGCGTGAAAAATGTTTACTTACTGTGCCCATGTTCACACGTCACTTTACGCCAGGAATCCTTGGTTATTAAACACCAGTGGGCCTCTTCTCACATAACGACAGCAAATCTTGGGTTGCGTGTTGCACACGAGCCGCTTCTGATTTGAATATGTAACCCGTGATTAGCCCAGTCATCTGTTGCTTCATGACATGTGAACCTGGACACTGTGGGTTGTTTGTTGGTTAAGTAACCCAAAGTGAACGTACAATTAGTTGTTAGGTATGATTGATTAACCCACGATTTGGTGCCATTATGCGCAAAACAGGTCAACATGAACAAGCAGTGCTCATGCACACAAGCTTTTTGCTCAAGCGGATATCCAGACCTGAGTGCAAAGAAGCCAGGATTCACAAACCGGCTTTAAACCATGGTTTGGTGTTGGATTATGAATCCTGACTTGGTTAGGCACAATAAACCACATCTTTTGGTTTTTCTTGCACACTGCAAGATGAGTAAGTGAATGGCTCCACAGTTCAAGAAGGATGCAGACAAGCTGGAGCGTGTCCAGAGGAGGGCAGCCAGCATGATCAGGGGTCTGGAAACAAAGCCCTAAGAGGAGAGACTGAAAGAACTGGGCATGTTTAGCCTGGAGAAGAGAAGATGGAGGGGAGACATGATAGCACTCTTCAAATACTTAAAAGGTTGTCACTCAG
The DNA here is from genome assembly GCF_023053635.1 of Elgaria multicarinata webbii. Taxonomy (NCBI): domain Eukaryota; kingdom Metazoa; phylum Chordata; class Lepidosauria; order Squamata; family Anguidae; genus Elgaria; species Elgaria multicarinata. The sequence continues at coordinate 5,588,010 of NC_086174.1, read as the reverse complement.
AGGAGGGCCAGGATCTCTTCTCGATCCTCCCAGAGTGCAGGACACGGAATAACGGGCTCAAATTAAAGGAAGCCAGATTCCAGCTGGACAGCAGGAAAAACTTCCTGACTGTTAGAGCAGTACGACAATGGAACCAGTTACCTAGGGAGGTTGTGGGCTCTCCCACATTAGAGGCCTTCAAGAGGCAGCTGGACAACCATCTGTCAGGGATGTTTTAGGGTGGATTCCTGCATTGAGCAGGGGGTTGGACTCAATGGCCTTGTAGGCCCCTTCCAACTCTGCTATTTTATGATTCTATGATCCCTTGGTGTTTGGGGTGACGTTATTCGTCCTGTAATTGTGTTTCCAGAGAATATATGGGGACAGAGCTGGCATCTGGGGATGTTGCAGCATCTGGTCCTGATGTTTGTATCCTGCTGTAGGGGCTGTTGCAACTAGTGAGTAGCTGTTTTAAGTTGGGTGGGCTGTCTACAAGCCCATTGAAGGGCTTGTAGACATTGAGCAGGGGGTTGGACTCGATGGCCTTGTAGGCCCCTTCCAACTCTGCTATTCCATGATTCTATGATTCTATGAAAGTGTCATTGATGGGCTGTAGATCACTGATGACACATTTGAGTGGTTTCAGATGGAAACTGTAGGTGGCCACAGGTGGAGTTCAGAGACCGGGATCCCTGCTGCTGATCTTAAAATTTGGACAGGTTCAAATAGGTGAAGGTGATAGTTGGGATGACTCGGTCCCAGCCTGTTTTAAAATGAGTTACCGCAATAGAAATATCAGTAAAAACACACTTGAGAAGAGATTGCTGGTGAACTGCTAGCAAACAACTTCATACTGTACAAGAAAAGGAACAGTGTGTAGAATTCTTCTTCGTTTACTTCTTTATTGCGTTTTTATACCGCCCAATAGCCGAAGCTCCCTGGGCGGTTTGCAAAAATCAAAACCATAGAAACCATTCAAAATGTAAAACAAACAGTATAAAAGCATAATATAAAATACAGTATAAAAACACAACCAGGATAAAATTAATACAGATTTAAAATACAAATTTAAAACAGCGAAGTTAAAAATTAAGCTCGTAAACTGTTAAAATGCTGAGAGGTCTTCACCTGGCATCTAAAGAATATAGCGTAGGTGCCAAGCAAACGTCCTTAAGGAGCTCATTTCACAGCTAGGGTGCCACAGCGGAGAAGGCCCTGTTCCTCCTGGCAACTATAAATCAGTAAATATAGAAAAGGAAAGCCCCGTGCATTATTTTGTGTCTGTGTTTCCCCCTGTGGATTGGTTCAGGATACCAAATGCAACACTTTTTTAATTGCTGTCTGGATCCTTTTGCAACTCAATTCATTATACTGATTTCAGCTTTCTGTAAAGTTTGCATATCTGAGCAGTTGGTCTTGAGTGTTCCTAGAGAGGTGACTTTCTAAATGTGCAGTCAGGTGTGCAGTCTGGCTCCTTATTTCACCTTTCAGGTGTAAACCCCCCCCCCCCCAAATCCCCAACAACAGTCAAATGGAGAAGGAAGAGAAGTGAATGACAAATTGCCTTTTTTTTTCATCCCTTTCTGACCTAGGAATTTTCGGTCAATATTACTGAAGATTTTATGGAGTATCTTTCTGATGGTGCACTGGCCATTGAGGTTTACGGACACAAGCAGTGTGACCCTCGGAAAAACCCGGCACTTTGGGATTTGGGAATAATTCAAGCCAAAACGCGAAGTCTCCGAGACAGGTAAAAGAGATGGCATTTAGCTGGTAAATGTGTTAGAAATTTGTGAAGCACACACACACACACACACACACACACCCACACACACCTCTGTGTAGGATGTTAAAGGAGAAAGTTTAACAGGAAAATGGGTTATCCTATGGGCCTCCCCACTTCTCTCCAGCCTGATAATCTTGGATTTAGAATTCAGAGGCCAAGGGGTTGTCATTGCTTTAAAAACATCTTGCCCTGCTCAAAACTTCCTCTCCCCTGCCGCTCCTTCTTCGTCGCTTCAATCACTACCTGGCCAAACGTTGTGCTTTTTATTTCAGCTGGCAGAAATGTGCTATGAGATTATTCTGAGCAACAGAAACTGGGCATTTTTTTTTTACTTCAAAAATGCACGTTTCTGCTTACAACTGATGATCTTGAAAAAGCGTCTTTATCTGCAGACGGAACTTGATACAGCAAGTGATTTAGAGAGAGCCACAAGGGAAGTTTGAAAGTGTTTTCCACCTGAACTGAAGCTACAATGAAGTAGTTTCTGTTACCTCCCTCCATGCATACACACACACACACCCCTTCCTTTCTCTCTTGCACATGTAAAACACACATACATATAAGAACATAAGAAGAGCCCTGCTGGATCAGACCACGGGTCCATCTAGTCCAGCACTCTGTTCACACAGTAGCCAACTGGCTGTCGTCCATGGACCAACAAAGCAGGACATGGTGCAACAGCACCCTCCCACCCATGTTCCCCAGCAACTGGTGCACACAGGCTTATTGCTTCTGATACTGGAGGTGGCACATAACCATCAGGGCTAGTAGCCACTGATAGCGTTCGCCTCCAGGTATTTATCCAACCCCCTTTTAAAGCCATCCAAATCGGTGGCCATCACTACATCTTGTGGTAGTGAGTTCCATACATTAACTATGCGCTGTTCATGATGATAATAGAATCATAGAATTCATAGAATCATAGAATAGCAGAGTTGGAAGGGGCCTACAAGGCCATCAAGCCAACCCCCTGCTCAGTGCAGGAATCTACCCTAAAGCATCCCTGACAGAGGGTTGTCCAGCTGCCTCTTGAAGGCCTCTAGTGTGGGAGAGCCCACAACCTCCCTAGGGAACTGATTCCATTGTCGTACTGCTCTAACAGTCAGGAAGTTTTTCCTGATGTCCAGCTGGAATCTGGCTTCCTTTAACTTGAGCCCGTTATTCCGTGTCCTGCACTCTGGGAGGATGGAGAACAGATCCTGGCCCTCCTCTGTGTGACAACCTTTTAAATATTTGAAGAGTGCTCTCATGTCTCCCCTCCATCTTCTCTTCTCCAGGCTAAACATGCCCAGTTCTTTCAGTCTCTCTTCATAGGGCTTTGTTTCCAGACCCCTGATCATCCTGGTTGCCCTCCTCTGAACACGCTCCAGCTTGTCTGCGTCCTTCTTGAATTGTGGAGCCCAGAACTGGATGCAATACTCTAGATCAGTGGTTCTCAACCTTCCTAATGCCGCGACCCTTTAATACAGTTCCTCATGTTGTGGTGACCCCCAACCATAAAATTATTTTCGTTCTTCTCTATACGATCCATTGTCATGGGACGGTTTGCTAATGAAAATAATACATAACAATAGCTTTAATAATACAAAAGATGATACATGACATAGTTCAGTCAATACAGTTTCCTAAACCATCGGAAATATGTGTTTTCCGATGGTCTTAGGCGACCCCTGTGAAAGGGTCATTCGACCCCCAAAGGGGTCCCGACCCACAGGTTGAGAACCGCTGCTCTAGATGAGGCCTAACCAGGGCCAAATAGAGAGGAACCAGTACCTCACGCGATTTGGAAGCTATACTTCTATTAATGCAGCCCGTAATAGTCCTTCAGTCTCTCTCTCTCTCTCTCTCTCTCTCTCTCTCTCTCTCTCTCTCTCACACACACACACACACACACACACACACACACACACTCTCCCCCTCCCTCAATATTCTTGAAGTGCTATCTCAAAAGACAAAGTTGCATGTCACTGATGGAAGTGGTGCCCTTTTGCAGATGGAGTGAGGTCACCCGCAAAGTGGAGCTCTGGGTTCAGGTCCTGGAGCTTAATGAGAATGGGGAATACTGCCCGGTGGAGGTGATTCCAGCAAAGGACGTGCAGACAGGTGGCATCTTTCAACTCAGGCAGGTAAGACAGAGAATAGGGCAGTCAACAAAACTGACCCATCTGACTTCTCTTTTCAGCTGATTGAACGAACGCTAAGCATCATACTAGAGGCAAGGCAATCAGGAAGTGATTTATTTATTTTTATTTATTTATTTTTATTTATTACGTTTTTATACCGCCCAACAGCCGAAGCTTTCTGGGCGGTTCACAAAAATTAAAACCATTAGGAACATAATAAAACATCCAACAAGCTAAAAACCCAAATACAAAATACAATATAAAAAGCACAACCAGGATAAGACCACACAGCAGAAATTGATATAGGATTAAAATACTGAATCAAAACAGCAAAGTTTAAATTTAGATGTTAAAATACTGAGAGAATAAAAAGGTCTTCAGCCGGCGACGAAAAGAATACAGTGTAGGCACCAGGCAGACCTCTCTAGGGAGCTCATTGCACAGCCGGGGTGCCACAGCAGAGAAGGCCCTGCTCCTTGTAGCCACCTGCCTCACTTCCTTTGGCAGTGATGGGAACAACTAAGGGCATGTCTACACGTCCCTGCGGAGGGGGGAGGATGTTGCGATATGCTGATTGCAAGGGCCTCTCCATCAGTCCACACGTGGGGCGCGACATCCCGGGAGGAAGGAGGATGTCGCGGCCAGCGTTTATTTCAAAAAAGAAAAGAAGCTCGTGCTCCCCACCCCACCCCACCCATGGGCACAGAGCACTTGAAGAGCTCCATGCTGTGTGCCTGGTTTCTACCCGCGAGGAGCCAGGATGAAACCGGGACAGCTATTCACACCTCCCGCGGTCTCAGGATGATCCTGAGACCGCGGGAAAAATCAGGCTAAAAGCCATCCCGGTTATCCCATGTTTCCCAGCAACTGGTGCACACAGGCTTACTACCTCGAATACTGGAGATAGCACCCAACCATCAGGGCTAGTAGCCATGGATAGCCTTCACCTTCCAGGAATTTATCCAACCCCCTTTTAAAGGCATCCAAATTGGTGGTCATGACTACATCTTGTGGTAGTGAGTTCCATAGTTTAACTCTGCGCTGTGTGAAGCAGTCCTTCCTTTTACCTGTCCTGAATCTCCCGCCTATCAGTTTTATGGGATGACCTCGAATTCTAGGATTTTGAGAGAGGGAGAAAAATGTCTCCCTATCCACATTCTCCACACCAGGCATAACCTTTACCCTGACACACTGGTTTTGCTGACGCACTAGCCCTACGTTCAGTTGCCTGCCGTCACATGTACAGTACATCGATCAGGCCTTGTACATGCCCGTATGAGCCAGGCATGTTGTATATGAACCCTACGAGGTTACTGTAGCTCTTGGCTGAACTTTCTCACACTGCATCATTCATCAAGTGGTGGTTGTAGCTGCTGGAAGATGTTCATAGACTCATAGAATCATAGAATAGCAGAGTTGGAAGGGGCCTACAAGGCCATGGAGTCCAACCCCCTGCTCAATGCAGGAATCCACCCTAAAGCATCCCTGACAGAGGGTTGTCCAGCTGCCTCTTGAAGGCCTCTAGTGTGGGAGAGGCCACAACTTCACCAGGCAACTGATTCCATTGTCGTACTGTTAGATCAATGTTCTTTTCACCCAAGGACGAGATCCAAACAGCCCTTAAGCACGACTCCACCATTCCAGCGACAGAGGGTTCAAAAGCGCTTTATTGATTAGTAATCAAGGCCTGGTCTCTTCAAAGGGAGCAATCAGACAAAAGACATAGGGAATATGGTACAGTATTAAAGCTTTCAAGGGGCAGGGCCCAGTAGCAGCATTAACCAATCAGAACGTAACACTGGGGCATAGCTAATTATGCTAAACAGTCCTGTAAACAATACCTTTGGCCTGACAGTAAGTTATAGAAGTTAACTTCGACACAGCAGCACTTGGAGACAGCTGGAGCCAGGACTCTTGTTTATATTAGTAATCAAGGATGCAAGGACGCACACAAGGAGACATTCTCATACAGGGCATTATGACATTTTGCTTGGTGTGCAATGGAGATTTTACAGTTTCCTGTTAAAAATGGAGGTGGTTATGCTAACAGTACTGCTCTAACAGTCAGGAAGTTTTTCCTGATGTCCAGCTGTATTCGTATTTGTGTTTTTAACCTGTTGTAGTTTTATTATGGTTTTAATTTTTGTGAACCACCCAGAGAGCTTCGGCTATTGGGCAGTATAAAAATGTAATAAATAAAATAAATCTTTCTGGAGCAGTGTAAGCGTTTCCTATTTGGAGGGACTTAGATTAAACCAGTACAAGGGTCGGAGAGCTTAACTATGTTTCGGTTGTTCAGTGAGATCTGCCTTCCCCAACTGGGTGCCCTCCAGATGTGTTGGGGATGCTTGGAGTTGTAGTCCAACACAACTGGGGGGCACCTGGATGGGGAAGACGAAGTTAGTTTCTACTAGCGAGGGTCCATAGCTTAGAGATGTTTGGATTTTATTCAATCTGTCCCGTGTGAGTTCCGTGGATTGCATATTGTTTTCTGGCATATTGTTGTCCGTTGTTCACAAACCCTCAAAAAGGGATTCCCCCCCCCACTGAAAATTATGTAAACAAATTCACACCAAAGGACACAAATTCCGTGCCAAATTGCAGGCGCATGGAATTTACGTCACCCCCAAAACAATGCCTTAAACATGCATATTTGTTACCGTAATATTTGTGAACCACCTACCGTACTTCGTTTAAGTTGAGGTTTTGTCTACGGATGTATTTACGTAATCGACGCACGTCCACGGAATCTGCTGGACCTGCAGTGAGTGGCCAAGCCCACGTGGAATCCACGGGCAGGATTAGAAGGAATCCAGACTCATTTCGATTTGTTTCGGATTTCTTCGACGTCCGTAGCAAAAGCTCAGCAGTAGAGAGCACGTGGTCTGCGTGCAGAAGGTCCCGGGCCTCGATCCGGCTGAGAGGCGCTCAAGTTGCACGGCTGAGCGAGGCCCCTAGGAAAAGGCTTGAGGAGTTGCTGGTGGTCTATACTGGGCATAATGGACCAGTGGTCTGACTCTCAGAATAAGGCACATTTATTTATTTATTTATTTACTTACTTACTTACTTATTACATTTATTATATTTCCGTACTGTCCCGTAGCCGAAGCTCTCTGGGCTGTTTACAACAATTAAAACGTTGAACGTTAAAAACAAGCATACAAAATTGAAAACCATAAAAAAGTATAAAAACAGTCAATATCTACTTTAAAACAACTATTCTGGAGTCAGTTAAAAAACTCAACATATGTTAACTGCCTGGGAGAGGAGAAAAGTCTTGACCTGGCGTCGAAAAGATAACAGTGTTGGTGCCAGGCGAGCCTCGTCGGAGAGATCATTCCAGAGTTGGGGGGCCACCACTGAAAAGGCCCTCTCCCTTGTTGCCATCCTCCGAGCTTCCCTCGGAGTAGGCACTCGGAGGAGGACCTTAGATGTTGAGCATAGCATACGGGTAGGTTCATGTCGGGAGAGGCGTTCCATCAGGTATTGTGGTCCCAAGCCATGTAGGGCTTTATAGGTTAAAACCAGCACCTTGAATTGGGCTCGGAAATGTATAGGCAGCCAATGCAAGCAGGCCAGAGTGGGTCTTATATGCTCGAACCTTCTGGTTCCAGTTATCAATCTGGCTGCTGTGTTTTGCACAAGCAGTAGCTTCTGAACCATCTTCAAAGGCAGTCCCTTTTGTATCTTCAAGATAGTTGCTCATTTTTATTGTTGTATTTTATTGTTGTAAGCCGACTTGTGAGGACTTCTGCCCTGAAAGGTGGCCGAAAAATGTTTTAAACAAATAATCTTTTTATGTATAGTCCTAATGCAGAATGTGTTGTTTTTTCAATCCTTTTGCAACCTGCTTCTGAGTCCTTTGGAAAGAGTGGACTATATGGGTGACATTAAATCTATTTAAAACAGATACATCGAAATGAGTGGGATGGATCTACTCTTAAGCAGGACTTACATTGGATTTTAGCCACTCAGGCCAGATTTACACCAAGCAGGATATAACACTTTGAAAACGGTTTGAAAACTGTAAATGGAGTGTGTCCTGGGCCCCAGCAGTTGTCGATGCCATTATAAACTGTTTTAAAGCAGTAGTGTAGACCCTTGTGGCGTTACCCACATTTCTATTCCCTTAGGTATGTCTGTATGAGTAGGTCTAGAGAGTGCGGAATGTTAAACTGAGTGGGTGTGGCCAGTGATGCTGTGGAAAGTGGGGCGGAGTCTATATATATGGGGGAGCTGAGTGGTCTGAGGGGTTCAGTTGGTGGTTGGGTTTGGAGGGTAGATGTGTTTAGCTCTTGTCAGGAGTTGCGTGAGGAGCGAGTGAAAATAAGATCCTAGGGACTGAGGATTATTATTACTGTATTTCTTCGATTCCAAGACACACTTTCCCCCCATATAAACATCTCTAAAAACGGGGTGCATCTTAGAATCGCGGGTGTGTTTATTATTTCTTAGAATCAAAGCTTTTTTTCTGTTGGTGGTACTGAAATCAGTGTGCGTCTTACAATCGATGGCGTCTTACAATCGAAGAAATACGGTATTAGATTTGTTTCTACCAGTATTCTTAAGAAAAGGCGGGAGTTGAATAGAATTTGAAGGAACTAAGAACTGTAATCTACAATAAACATTTCCTTTATTTTGCTACCATAAAACCATATGTCAGTTTGGCTGTGTCTCCTACTCTATTAGTTCATAAATAAACGCATTACATTAAACCTTCAGCCTGCTATATTCCCAGAAAAGCCTTTTCCAAATCTCCTTACCTTTTCCCTCTGCTATAAGGGAAAGGTGATACTCTTCTTTTTACCCCTTCCTCAGGTATTCCCAAAAAAGCCTTTTCCAAATCTCCTTACCTTTTCCCTCTGCTATAAGGGAAAGGTGATACTCTTCTTTTTACCCCTTCCTCAGGTATTTAAGTGGCGGTGCTTAGCCTGAGGGAGGTGTGCATGTCAAAGCCTTGTGTGTGAGGGGGTGGCGTCACAATCCTGCCTCGGTGAACAACCAGTTTAATACAACCCGCTCAAGGTGCTGCATTTCCAAAGCAACATTGCCTGTCAAGTTCTTGCCAGCAGAGGTCTCCATGGTTCCATTTCAATGTCCTAACCAGGGGTTTCCCCCCACTGTTTTTAACATTCTAGTCTTGATCGTTCCAAATTCTTGTTCACCACCTTGATGGCTTTTTAGCAGAGAAGGCAGCATATCAGTGTTAAGAAATAAAACCAATAACTCAATAAATAAGTGAGTAAATACTGGTCTCCCCCCCCCTTCTCTTCCTTCTCTGGATGCGCAGGGTCAGTCACGCCGAATCCAAGTGGACGTGAAGTCTGTGCAGGAGTCGGGAACGTTGCCTCTCATGGAAGAATCCATCTTATCCGTCGGAGTGGGTTGCGTTCAGATAAGACACATCAAGTCTCCAAAGAGTCACGAGCCTCATCAGGTAAACTGATCCTCGCACCCGAGGAGTAAAAAGAAATAAACCCAAAGCTCAGTAGGAGGGTACCGGCTTACCTTGCAGGAGGCCTTATCGCCAGTTTCAAAAAGGATCAGGTAGCAGCAGGTAAGGTTAGAGAACTCTCTCTTCCCGAGATCTTGGCAAGCTGTTTCCAGCCAGGGTAAGGCAGTAGTAACCTAGCTGGAGAAACAGCCAGGCTTCTTAAAATGCAACCTCATATGTTCCTACATTTCTCAGAGACTTACAGCTTGCAGCTGACATATGAAAGATATCGTGGGAGGCTTCCTTGATCTCATGGCACAGGCAGGGTCCTAAGGGAGAATAGTTTTTTTCAGATAACCTGGACCCAAGCCGCATAGGGCTTTATAGGTCCTAACCTATAAAGAGTTCCAAAGATGTGGGTCCCTACTGTCCCTACTGAACAGGTCCTGACTCAAATGCCCACCAGTCTGATGGACCTTGAAGGCAGGCCAATGAGCAGAACTTCTGAGGACCATCTTAAAAGCTCAGGCACAAACATAGGATCAAGCTGTTGAGTTCTAGCTGAATACTCTCTTGCAGCCTTTCATAGAATCATAGAATAGCAGAGTTGGAAGGGGCCTACAAGGCCATCGAGTCCAACCCCCTGCTCAATGCAGGAATCCACCCTAAAGCTTCCCTGACAGATGGCTGTCCAGCTTCCCCAGCCTGGTGCTGTCCAGGTGGTTTGTCCTTCAGCTCCCATCAGCCACAGTCCGTATGGATAATGGTCAAGAATGCTGGGAGTTGTAGTCCAAAACATCTGGAGGGCACCACATAAGGGAAGGACAGTATTACTGATTTGATGCTTGCAGCCTTTGTAATTTCATAGAATCATAGAATAGCAGAGTTGGAAGGGGCCTACAAGGCCATCGAGTCCAACCCCCTGCTCAAGGCAGGAATCCACCCTAAAGCATCCCTGACAGAGGGTTGTCCAGCTGCCTCTTGAAGGCCTCTAGTGTGGGAGAGCCCACAACCTCCCTAGGTAGCTGATTCCACCGTCGCACTGCTCCAACAGTCAGGAAGTTTTTCCTGATGTCCAGCCAGAATCTGGCTTCCTTTAACTTGAGCCTGTTATTCTGTGTCCTGCACTCTGGGAGGATCGAGAAGAGATCCTGGCCCTCCTCTGTGTGACAACCTTTCAAGTATTTGAAGAGTGCTCTCATGTCTCTCCTCCATCTTCTCTTCTCCAGGCTAAACATGCCCAGTTCTTTCAGTCTCTCTTCATAGGGCTTTGTTTCCAGACCCCTGATCATCCTGGTTGCCCTCCTCTGAACACGCTCCAGCTTGTCTGTGTCCTTCTTGAATTGTGGAGCCCAGAACTGGACGCAAAGCCCAGAACTGGACGCAATTTCTGTTTGTTACACACACACAAACTACGACAGGAGTCAGTAACTTATAGACCTCCAGATCTTTTTACCTGCAACCTCCATCAGCCCTTGCCAGGATAGTCAATGATAAGGAATGGTGGGAGTTGAAGGCCACAGGTTGCCCACCCATTGGGCTATGGCTTTGACGCAAATTTTCAATGGCAGCTGTCCATTATAGTGTGTCCAGTTGCTGGACGTACCAACCGAGCCTTTTCTACTACAGGTAGTTGTGGCGTTACACCCCACAAGTCAGTTCCCAAATGTATGTCTGCGGTTTGTAAGTCTGTGGTGAGTTTAGAATGTTGGCCTGAGTGGGCGGAGTTAGAATGTTTTGGGACGGGGAGGAGTGATATATAAGGGAAGGACGGAGGGGATTGTGAGGGGACTTGTTAGGTCCTCTTAGAGCAGCCTTCCTCAACCTGGGGCGCTCCAGATGTGTTGGACTACAACTCCCAGAATGCCCCAGCCAACTGGCTGGGGCATTCTGGGAGATGCAGTCCAACACATCTGGAGCGCCCCAGGTTGAGGAAGGCTGTCTTAGAGTCTTTGGTGCTCTCTGTGTTTAGAGTACTTAAGTTCTGGGAAATTTGAGGTTCAGGGTAGAGAGTGGTGTCTTTGGAGCGTGGTGTGCACGTAGTTGACGTATATTAATCAATACCGATAATAAAGAAAGCTCAAGAGTGATTGTGTGAGGGAAAGGAAAGCGTGTATGTGAATGAGTGAAAGGATTGGATGAAAGGTTTCAAAAAGGTTTTTTAATGTTTTATTTGAAACAAAGCTTGTGAACTTTTAAAAATAAATTTTAATTATTTTGTTTTTAACTACCACAAAAATCCCACGTGTCTGTTTGGCATTTATCCTCTGAAGTTTACACATTTAGCACCCACTGACAATAATTCACCTCAGTATACATAATTCACAGTGTTTTATTATATATATTAAAATCCATTCTCCATTTTAAACCCCTTTCTCCACATAGTTTGGAGGAAGGTGGTTTTTGTCCCTCGCCTCAGGCGTATCAAGCGGTGGGGCTTGGCTTGAGCAGGGAGTAGCCGCGGCCGGGCCTGGTGTTCAGAGCCTGTCTCGTGGCAGTAGTGTGTTCATGCTTTATGTCCGCTTGGCTACAACAACCGTTTGAACTTACTTTTATTTGCTGACTTTCGTTTAGGAGGAAGATGACGACATGGACAGTTACCAGGTAAGTGCATTGCTCTTTGCTTTTGTCAGCTGCCAGTATTTTTAGTTTTTTGGTTCTGATGTTCTTTTACTAAAGAATCAACACTATACATTCCAGTCATAAACAGAAGTTGCAGGAATCTCAATGCCCGTCGTTCAAGCAAAACAATAAGGGGATCTATGGAATGCATTGCCACCAGATGTAGTAATGGCCTCTAATTTGGATGTCTTTAAAAGGGGGTTAAAGAAATTCCTGGAGGAGAAGGCTATTCATGGCTATTTGCAGTGAGCCTTTGTATACCAGTTGCTGGGGAACATGGGCCGGAGAGTCCAGTTATACTCGTGTCCTGCTTGTTCACCCCTGGCCGATGGCTGGTTGGCCCCTGTGTGAACAGAATGCTGGACTAGATGGACCCTTGGTCTGATCCAACATTGCTCTTCTTAGGTTCTTATGATCTTCCTCTCCAGTAATGTGTGGGAGGGACAGAATATGAGAACCTTGATTTTCATTTAAAAACGAAAAGAAGAGCGTGTTCAAGTTTCTAGTCCTCATAGTTGAAGGACTTAAAAAAAAAGTACACTTGAGCAATAACTTTGCCAAATGTGTCTATCTTCATATTCGTAGCTTACGTGGAAGATGTAGGTTTGCTGCGTCATAAGAGACAAGCAACCACTGATTGTCCACGTGCAACACCAGAACATGGAATTTTCCACTGCTTTCAGCGGCTGCTTCCTTGTTGGACATCTTTGCAATCTTTCTGTGCCAGAGTCTCAGATGCCCACCTTCTCATCTCTGTCCGCAAGCCTTGATTTATTTATTTATTTACTTAAAAAGTAACTCAATTCTTCACAGGACAGAGACCTGGAGAGGCTGCGTCGGAAGTGGCTGAACGCCCTTACGAAACGCCAGGAGTATTTGGATCAACAGTTGCAGAAACTTGTGGGGAAGCCCGGTGAGCGCAAATCAGGTTATCCTGCAAACTCCGTGAGGAAGAGTACAGAGGAAGGCTACGCGGATGATAAGAGGGATTTCTGCATGACACGGATTATCTAGTTCCGTTCCAACCTGGCTTCAAGCCTAGTGATGGGACAGAGACTGCTTAGGTTGTCTTGGTGGATGATCCTGTTGGTTCTGCTGGGCCTCTCTGGGGCTTTCAATACCATCGACCTTATAGAATCATAGACTATGATTCACCTGCATTGAGCAGGGGGTTGGACTCAATGGCCTTGTAGGCCCCTTCCAACTCTACTATTCTATGATTCTATGACTAGAAGAGTTGGAAGGGGCCTATAAGGCCGTTGAGTCCAAACTCCCTGCTCAATGCAGGAATCCACCTTAAAGCATCCCTGACAGATGGCTCTCCAGCTGCCTCTTGAAGGCCTCTAGTGTGGGAGAGTCCACAACCTCATAGCATCATAGAATCATAGAAAAGCAGAGTTAGAAGGGGCCTACAAGGCCATCGAGTCCAACCCCCTGCTCAATGCAGGAATCCACCCTAAAGCATCCCTGACAGATGGTTGTCCAGCTGCCTCTTGAATGCCTCTAGTGTGGGAGGCATTCAAGGGGCAGCTGGACAACCATCTGTCAGGGATGCTTTAGGGTGGACTCGATGGCCTCCCTAGGCTGGACATCAGGAAAAACTTCCTGACTGTTAGAGCGGCACAACAATGGAACCAGTTACCTAGGGGGTGATGGTCTCTCCCACACTAGAGGCCTTCAAAAGACAGCTGGACAGCCATCTGCCAGGTATGCTTTAGGGTGGATTCCTGCATTGAGCAGGGGTTTGGACTTGATGGCCTTTAGGCCCCTTCCAAATCTACTATTCTATGATTCTAGGTAACTGGTTCCATTGTCGTAGCGCTCTAACTGTCAGGAACTTTTTCCTGATGTCCAGCCGGAATCTGGCTTCCTGTAACTTGAGCCCATTATTCCGGGTCCTGCACTCTGGGAGGATCGAGAAGAGATCCTGGCCCTCCTCTGTGTGACAACCTTTTAAGTATTGATATCCTTCTGAGGCATCTGTCCAAGATTGGCCTGGGACGCACTGTTAGACAGCAGGTCTTGGAGGGGCGATCAGAAGGTGGTGTTGAGGGATTCCTGTTCAATGCCCTGGCTGTTGGCCTGTGATGTCCCTCAAGGTTCCATCTTATCCCCCATGCCATTTAACATATGCATGAAACCGCTGGGAGGCATTGCCCGGGGTTCCAGGGTTCGATGCCACCAGTATGCTGATGATACCCAGCTGTATAGCTCAGTTCAGACAACACGTTTCTCAATGGTGGTTTTAGAGCTCCATGGTGGAGTTTTCACACCATCATTGAGAAATGTGTTGTGTGGCAGGAAAACTCCACCCCATGGTGGAGGGGTTTTTTTGGGGGGGGAAACCTTCCACACACAATATCCACGCTGTGCAGAGGAGAGTTCCTGCACAACCAGTGTGTTGTGTAGAGGGTCCGTGCAGTTTTCCATTGCGTTGAGTTGACTTTTCTCACTGGCTACAGAGTTCCCTGGCAAGAGCGGCGATTGTTTTTTTGCAGTAATGGCTGATGGGATACCATTGGGAGGACCAGGGGAGAAAAGAGAGGGTGGAGGAACTGTCAGTCAAACGTCGCAATAGATTTTCCTCAACTCCACGGAAGCCCACAGTCACGCAGTGATGGAGTTAGAACATGCTGTGTGTGGAGTCCCTCCTAAAAACTCAACCATTGAGTGTGTTGACTAACGTGTTGTCTGAACTGACTTCTTTCCATCCTTTCTTACTCTGGGTCAATTTAGGGTGGGGTGGAAACCACATGTGTGTTTCGGACAGTCCAGTAAAAATTAAAACCATTGACCTCTTCCAGACAAAACAGAAGACGATGCGGACCGAGAGGCCCAGTTGTTAGAGATGAGGTTGACCCTGACAGAAGAGAGGAATGCCGTCATGGTGCCTTCAGCTGGCAGTGGGATTCCTGGAGCACCGGCTGAATGGTAAGGCCTTTGCACTTTAATAAAGTAGCCGTGAAAATGTGGTAGAACCGTTACCCTCATGGATTGCTTAGATTATTCATTTGAAATATTTATACACTGCCTTTCTTTATCAAACCACAGTGCGATATTCAGAATTCATTAAAGCAACAATTAAAAATAAAATACAAAAATAAAAACAAACCATCTACTAAGGTAGGTATTAAAATCAGTAAGTGTCTGGTAAAATACCATCAAGGGATGGCGCCATTCACATTGCAGCGGAGATAGAACTCCAAAGGCAGGGAGCCAGAACAGAAAAGGCCCTCCCCTGGCTGCCGTCAGGTATACCTGTCCAGTTCACGGGATAACCAAGAGGCCCTGATCTGTAGATTTATTATTTATTGCATTTTTATATCGCCCAATAGGTGAAGCTCCCTGGGCGGTTCACAAAATTTAAAACCATCCTGCGTTGAGCAGGGGCTTGGACTCGATGGCCTTATAGGCCCCTTCCAACTCTGCTATTCTATTCATATAAACTATGAAGTATAAAACAAAACAGTATAAAAAACATGATATAAAATACAATATAAAAGCACAACCAGGATAAAATCAGCAGCAGTGCAAAAATACAAATTTAAAATACAAATTTAAAACAGCCAAGTTAAAATTAAATTTATAGACTGTTAAAATGCTGAGAGGATAAAAAGGTCTTCACCTGTCTGAAAGAATGTAGTGTAGGTGCCAGGCGAACCTCCTTAGGGAGCTCATTCCACAGCCAGGGTGCCACAGCAGAGAAGGCCCTGCTCCTGGGAGCTACCTGCCTCACTTCCTTAGATCTCTGTGAACGGGGACAGAATGATACGGGAGGAGGCGCTCCTGCAAATGGATTCCTACCATTGGCTCACGAACACGGTGTGAGAATATAAAAAGCAGACAGGGAAAAGCAGCAAAGACGTTTACCGCTCTGGAAGGTGGTGGAGCAGTGGTCATCCGCTAGAAATGGCTGCATAGGTGTGGCTGAACCAGATTTGCGGGGATGTCGGCTTCATGGTTTCCCAGACAGGGTAGCCGAGTCTGCCTGGACAGTTCACAACCATAAAACGCAAGGTGACAAAACACAATATCAAAACTTTTCATAGTTTAAAAGGAGAAGGTCAGGCCAAAGTAAAACCCAGGGGAAGCCAGCAGAGGTCACCACCACCAGGTAGAGAAGGGGGGAAAACAGAGCGGAGGGTGAGTGAGCAAGTGGCTTGGTAGGTGGGCGGCCAGCCTCAGCAGGCAGGGGGGGGGGTTCTACAGCACGGTCAAGGCAGTGGGGGGCCATATGGCAGTGCTATATCAGCAGCCCTCTAGAGTCTGGCACCGGTCCTGGGTGCTTCAACAGCTTCACGACATTGTTTTACATGTATTTCCATGAAGAATAAAATAAATGATTTGGCAGGGGCAGCTTAAAAGGCTGCAGAATGGCCTTGGCGAGCAAAGTCCATAGTGGTCCGTATCTGGGCCTCCAACATACAGATTGGGTGGGATAGCTAACACCCTAGAAGACAGAAACCAACTTCGAAGCGATCTTGATAGGCTGGAGTGCTGGGCTGAAAACAACAGAATGAAATTTCATAGCGATAAATGCCAAGTTCTACACCTAGGAAAAAGAATCCAAATTCACAGTTACAAGATGGGGGATACTTGGCTCAGCAATACTACAAACGAGAAGGATCTTGGAATTGTTTTAGATCACAAGCTGAATATGAGACAACAGTGTGATATGGCTGCAAGAAAGGCACATGCTATTTTGGGCTGCATTAATAGAAGTATAGCTTCCAAATCACGTGAGGTACTGGTTCCTCTCTATTTAGCCCTGGTTAGGCCTCATCTAGAGTATTGCGTCCAGTTCTGGGCTCCACAATTCAAGAAGGACGCAGACAAGCTGGAGCGTGTTCAGAGGAGAGCAACCAGGATGATCAGGGGTCTGGAAACAAAGCCCTATGAAGAGAGACTAAAAGAACTGGGCATGTTGAGCCTGGAGAAGAGAAGATTGAAGGGAGACATGAGCACTCTTCAAATACTTGAAAGGTTGTCACATAGAGGAGGGCCAGGATCTCTTCTCGATCCTCCCAGAGTGCAGGACACAGAATAACGGGCTCAAGTTAAAGGAAGCCAGACTCCAGCAGAACATCAGGAAAAACTTCCTGACTGTTAGAGCAGTACAACAATGGAACCTGTTACCTAGGGAGGTTGTGGGCTCTCCCACACTAGAGGCCTTCAAGAGGCAGCTGGACAACCATCTGTCAGGGATGCTTTAGGGTGGATTCCTGCATTGAGCAGGGGGTTGGACTCGATGGCCTTGTAGGCCCCTTCCAACTGTGCTATTCTATGATTCTATGAACTCTTCCTTTTAAAAACTGGGCCCCGCTCCCTCTATGATCCTGTATGTTATGTTGTGCTGCATTAGAGAAGCGAGGGCAAAGGCTATGAATGTGGGGGTCGGGGGCAGGTAGTTTTCCCCTAGTTGAGAGATTTCTGCCCAGCAGCCTCCAAGAGAGCGCACGGGGTGAAGAGTGGAGCCGGGGAGGCGGCGGTGGGCGGCGGAGAGAAAATCAGCAAAAGCTGAAAAAGTATGAATAATTTTCCTTAGGCTCAATATAGCGAAATGCCAGAAATGCTCTCCACTTAAAGCAGCAGAATTATTAACCAAGCTTTAATTATGATCTTCTGTAGGAATGGAATCAATATTTATTGCTACTGCACTTTAGCTGATTTAAAAGAAAAATGTTAATGTTAATTGCCTGGTTCATTCACTTAAAAGGCCGCTCCTTACCCGTGGTCCTGCATCTATCGGAACATTGCTCTGGATTCCGGGTTTCACATCCCCGCCTTCTCGTTGGTCAGCAAATATGCCACGAAATCTTTCATTCAGAACATTGGGAACAGAATCAAGCCCAGCCTGCAGGCACTGGGACACACGGAGCCAGAAGACGCTGTGCTTAATACTATATTTGAGGTCTGGTTAAGAGAGCCAGGAAGTCATAGAATCATAGAATAGCAGAGTTGGAAGGGGCCTGCAAGGCCATCGAGTCCAGATTCCAGCTGGACATCAGGAAAAACTTCCTGACTGTTAGAGCAGTACGACAATGGAATCAGTTACCTAGGGAGGTTGTGGGCTCTCCCCCACTAGAGGCCTTCAAGAGGCAGCTGGACTACCATCACAGAATCATAGAATCACAGAATAGCAGAGTTGGAAGGGGCCTACAGGGCCATAGAGTCCAACCCCCTGCTCAATGCAGGAATCCACCCTAAAGCATCCCTGACAGATGGTTGTCCAGGCACTGGGTCACGCGAGCTGCAATGGTCAAGGAGCCAGAAGACGCTGTGCTTAATACTATATTTGAGGTCTGGTTAAGAGAGCCAGGAAGTCATAGAATCATAGAATAGTAGAGTTGGAAGGGGCCTACAAGGCCATCGAGTCCAACCCCCTGCTCAATTTTAGGCCTTAGCTAGACCTAAGGTTTATCCCGGGGTCGTCGCTGCCTGCTCCTGGGATCCCCTGTGTGTCAATTACATGAACAGGGATGACCCCGGGACGGTCCCAAGATAAACCTAAGGCCTGAGATCCATAGACACACGCACACGATTTTTCAACTGAGAACGCAGCCTTGGTTGGAACTTGGCATGGGAGGTACCGCTTTGTCCTCTGCATCTACAAGAGTGAATTTAAGATAACGCCACATTCATCAAGGTGATTGTTGCCTTGGCCTACAATTCTGTGGGCACTGAATGGAACATACAGTCGCTGCGCACCCCAGGGAACGTGTCCTGCCTGAAGTCTGCCTCGATTGATATGCCTGTGTTGTTCATGTCTCTTGTTTCCTTTTAGGACACCTGTGCCTGGCATGGAGACGCACATTCCGGTCATTTTCCTTGATTTGAATGGTAAGTTGCAGCACAGACTAGAAGTAACACTCAAAATATGCCAACAACTCAGCGAAAGGAATACAGAAAGGATTCTATCTAGCTGCAGGTGAAAACCAACTCTGCAAGGCATTATTAGGGGTCTGGTCAACCATCTGCTCCTTCCTTCCTGCGCAGAGAGTTTGCACTGCACCTTCAGTTACGGCCTTCTAGCCTTAAAGGTTTAGTCGCTCTTTCAGGCTAGAAGAAAGTGCTTTTGTGTGCAACCTCGGTATTGTCACAGGCAGGGCCGGTGCCGGACTATTTTGCACCCTAGGCAAGGTGAGCTCCTTTCACCCCCACCCCCAAAATGCCAACTTTGATTTTTAAGAACAGATGTTTCCTGGAAGTAAAATAAGAAGCACAAAACTTGAATCTGCTAAATTTATTTTAAAGTGCAAGAAATACGTCATGCCAATTATAGCAAACAAATTGGAAAGGAACGTTTAGGGGTCTAAAATGCATTTTTTAATAGAAATATCACCTCCAAATCATCCCCCCCAACTCACACACACACTCAGCATCACTCACTCCAGACAAAAAAAAAACCAGTATGAAATTTTAAAACAGTAAAATCCAACAAGATGTAGTGATGGCCACCCATTTGGATGGCTTTAAAAGGGGGTTGGATAAATTCCTGGAGGCGAAGGCTCTCGATGGCTACTAACCCTGATGGTTGGGTGCTATCTCCAGTATTCGAGGCAGTAAGCCTGTGTGCACCAGCTGCTGGGGAACATGGGTGGGAGGGTGCTGTTGCACCATGTCCTGCTTGTTCATCCCTGGCCGATGGCTGGTTGGCCCCTGTGTGAACAGAGTGCTGGACTAGATGGACCCTTGGTCTGATCCAGCATCAGGGCCCTTCTTAGGTTCTTATGTATTCTAGAGACAGGCATTACACAAGGACTTGGGGTGGTATAACATGCAAGGATTGCGATTGGTCGTGGCCTCATTTTAGCGTGCAACTGTGTTTGGCTCTCGGACGTGCTATAGCGCACCTTCCCTGAAGGGCTCGAACCCTATGCCTGGGCCGCGTTTGATCCTTGCAGCGAGAGTTAAATGTGCGTTGGCAGCCCAGCCTGAGAGGTCATGAGTCGTCCAGGCCTTCCTAGGGAGCTTTCAGACTGAATTTCCCAGGTCCTGCGCTGCAGCTGCTCACCGGATTCCCATGTCTTCCCTCCCCTCCCTATAGCAGACGACTTCAGCTCTCAGGATAACCTCGATGAGCCGGAAGCGGGTGGCTGGGATGCCACCCTGGCTGCTGAAGATGAAGAGGAATTCTTTGAACTGCAGATCGTAAAGTACCACGAGAGCGAGGTAAGGTAGCGGGCAGGGGCACTGGGGTCCGGGCAAGGCCCTGTTTCCATCACAAATCAACAGAGCCGCGTTCCAATCCTCATAAGACAAGAAATGTCCAAGAGCCTAAAAGAAGCCGCACTGCGTTCTCAGCCTCTCACAATCCTACGAGGCAATCTGAGGCTAGCTGGTCCGTAACTTATCCCCAAAGAAGCCAAAGAGAAGCAACGTAGTTCTCCCTGAGGGAGGCACACTGGTCCCTGGGCTGTGCCACTTTTCACTAAGGTACGCAAATGGTACTCCCCGTAGTAACCTACGGCTGCGAGAGCTGGACCATAAGGAAAGCTGAGCGAAGGAAGATAGATGCTTTTGAACTGTGGTGTTGGAGGAAAATGCTGAGAGTGCCTTGGACTGCAAGAAGATCCAACCAGTCCATACTCCAGGAAATAAAGCCAGACTGCTCACTTGAGGGAATGGTATTAAAGGCAAAACTGAAGTACTTTGGCCACATAATGAGAAGACAGGATACCCTGGAGAAGAGGCTGATGCTAGGGAAAGAGGAAGGCAAAAGGAAGAGGGGCCGACCAAGGGCAAGATGGATGGAGGATATTCTGGAGGTGACAGACTTGACCTTGGGGGAGCTGGGGGTGGCGACAGCCGACAGAAAGCTCTGGCGTGGGCTGGTCCATGAAGTCACGAAGAGTCGGAAGCGACTTAACGAATAAACAACAAAAACGCCAATTCAGTGGATGCTGACCGTTCCGATGTCAGTGGGGTGGTGAAGCACCTCAGATCGCTTCATTAGAGTTCTGACTGGAACCCAGAGCGGATGTACTGCCCCACTGACGTCGGAGCCATCAGCCTCCACTGGGGAAATTGCCTCATTGGATGCCTCTTCGAGCCCAGACATTCCCTGCACGCAGAAATCAGTTTTGTACCCTTGCCTTCTCCCTGACAGGCTAGTTTTCTTTCAGCGGGGATATTATTATGACCACACGACAGCAACGGGCCTTCCATCATGCGAGCCCCGTTTAACCCCTCGTTGCAAAATAAAACTTGGTCTCAGAGGAGTTCGCTTTTTTTATTTTGTATTAGTTTCGCACGTTTTAATTAATGAGCAGGGAGCACATCAGCAGTGCCCTCCGTGTGATGCCCACTCACGCGCCGGATTCCTCCCTCTCGTCTTCAGGGGGTCCGGATTCAGGAGCCGCTGGGGCCAGAGTAGGGATCAAGCGCTTCCGTTGAGGAAATGGCTTGCAAGGCCATGTGTAGAGTGCACGTTTCTCCCTTGGGAATCCACTTAACTTTCCAGGGTGCGGGGGAACGCTGTAAAACACACCCTTGCAAAGCCTTTTCCATAGCATGATGTTTAGCCCAGCTCTGGCTGAAATTCATTGCCAAGGTGGGATTTTGCAGGCGAAGGCGGAAGCATCCTGGGACTCCACTGTCCACGACTGCACGCAGCTCAGCAAAGGGACGGCAGCAGAGCAGAGGGTCTTCCTCATCGTGCGGGTGACGGTGCAGCTCAGCCACCCCGCGGAAATGCAGCTCGTCCTTCGTAAGCGCATCTGCGTCAACGTCTACGGGAAGCAGGTACGGACCTTAAAGCGGGAGTGCGGAGCTACCGGCCCTGGGGCGCGATCCAGACCTCTTGGCATCTCAGTCCGGCCCTCTGGGATTTCTCAGGTGGCCACACCACCTCCCTTGGCCACGCCCCTTCCCCTTCAACTGCTAAGCCACTGGGATCATAGAATCATAGAATAGCAGAGTTGGAAGGGGCCTACAAGGCCATCGAGTCCAACCCCCTGCTCAATGCAGGAATCCACCCTAAAGCATTCCTGACAGATGGTTGTCCAGCTGCCTCTTGAAGGCCTCTAGGGTGGGAGAGCCCACAACCGCCCTAGGTAACTGGTTTCATTGTCGCACTGCTCTAACAGTCAGGAAGTTTTTCCTGATGTCCAGCTGGAATCTGGCTTCCTTTAACTTGAGCCCGTTATTCCATGTCCTGCACTCTGGGAGGATCGAGAAGAGATCCTGGCCCTCCTCTGTGTGACCACCTAGAATCATAGAATCATAGAAGAGCAGAGTTGGAAGGGGCCTACAAGGCCATCGAGTCCAACCCCCTGCTCAATGCAGGAATCCACCCTAAATCATCCCTGACACGTGGTTGTCCAGCTGCCTCTTGAAGGCGTCTAGTGTGGGAGAGCCCACAACCTCCCTAGGTAACTGATTCCATTGTTGTACTGCTCTAACAGTCAGGAAGTTTTTCCTGATGTCCAGCTGGAAAAACTTCTTGACTGTTAGAGCAGTACGACAATGGGTGGTAACAACAGCCTTGCTGGGTCAGGCCAGAGGTCCGCCAAGTCCAGCAGCTCAGCCAGTCAGATGTGTTGGTGCTCAAGGAAACAGACAATCAAAAGCAAAGCAAATAATAATAATAAATTTATTTCTTACCCGCCTCTCCAATCTGATCGAGGCGGGGAACAATAATATACGGTAAAATACATAACACTAAATTAAAACATAATATACATTGTTAAAAACATCCTAAAAAAATATCCTAAAAACATTCTAAAAACATCTTAAAATCCCTCTGGATAGGCCTGCCAGAAGAGATCAGTCTTTATAGCTTTCTTGAATGCTAGTAGACTGTTAAGTTGATGAGTCTCCTCCGGCAGGCCATTCCACAGTCTGGGAGCAGCAGAAGAGAAGGTCCTCTGGGTAACAGTTGTTAAGCTAGTTTTCGCTGACTGAAGTAGATTCTTCCCAGAGGACCTGAGTGTGCGGGGTGTAGGGTGACCCTATGAGAAGGAGGACAGGGCTCCTGTATCTTTAACAATTGCATAGAAAAGGGAATTTCATCAGGTGTCATTTGTATACATGGAGAACCTGGTGAAATTCCCTCTTCATCACAACAGTTAAAGCTGCAGGAGCTATACTAGAGTGACCAGATTTAAAAGTGGGCAGGACTCCTGCAGCTTTAACTGCTGTGATGAAGAGGAAATTTCACCAGGTTCCCCATATGTACAAATGACACCTGCTGAAATTCCCTTTTCTGTGCAACTGTTAAAGATACGGGAGCCCTGTCCTCCTTCTCATAGGGTCACCTTAGTGGGGTGGATTGTACGGGAGAAGTCAATCCCACAGGTAGCCTGGACCCAAACCATGTAGGGCTTTAAAAGTAATAACCAACACTTTATACTTCGCTCAGAAACTAATTGGCAGCCAGTGAAGAGATTTTAAAACATTATAATTAAAGCTTGCCTTTTATTGTCCCGAGTTCAAATCTAGCACCCGGAAGGGTTTCTCCTCCTTTTCCTTTTCCCCGGAGTAATGGTATTCGGAATGTGAAAGTTCCATTGAGCTGTCATGGCCTACAGCTGTTGATAGACAAGGCCCTCCATGGAATTGCCCAGTCCTTTTTGTTTAAAGAAAGCTATCTAAGCTAATAAGACATCTTACGGCAGTGCATTGTGTAAGCCAGCCAGCCCCAACTTGCATGCTGGGAGTTGTAGTCCAACTCATCGGGAGGGCAGCAAGTCGGCAAAGGCTGCTGTGAGCAGGTGAGATTTTGGGTGGTGCAGGAGTGTGCGAGTGTAAATGATGCCATTAATTTATTTATCTATTTATTTATCACATTTCTATACCGCCCGATAGCCGGAGCTCTCTGGGCGGTTCACAAAAATTAAAAACATTCAAAGTATAAAACAACAGTATAAAACCATAATATAAAATACAATATAAAAGCTCAACCAGATAAAAACAGCAGCAATGCAAAATTACAAATTTAAAACACCAAGTTAAAATTTATTTATTTATTAGTTAAAATGCTGGGAGAATAAAAAGGTCTTCACCTGACATCTAAAAGCATATAACGTAGGTGCCAAGCGAACCTCCTTAGGGAGCTCATTCCACAGCCGGGGTGCCACAGCAGAGAAGGCCCTGCTCCTGGTATCCACCTGCCTCACTTTCTTTGACAGGGGCTCGCGGAGAAGGACCCCTAAGGATGACCTTAGGATCCGGGCAGGTACATACGGGAGGAGGCGTTCCTTCAGATAGCCTGGCCCCAAGCCGTTTAGGGCTTTAAATGTTAATACCAGCACTTTGAATGGGGCCCGGACCTGGACTGGCAGCCAATGAAGCTGGAAAATGACTGGCGTGATGTGGTCTCGTCGGCCAGTCCCTGTTAGTAACCGTGCTTCCCTGTTTTATACCAGCTGAAGTTTCCGGACCATTTTCAAAGGCAGCCCCACGTATAACGCATTGTAGTAATCCAAACGAGAGGTTATCAGAGCATGGATCACTGTAGCTAGGCTATCTCTGTCCAGATAAGGGCGCAGTTGGTATATCAGCCTAAGCTGATCAACCCTGTTAGAGGCCATTTTATACCCTTGGCTTCCGCTCTAGCTTCCAGGTGGGGTAAACCAGAGTTAAAGCCATCGTTACGGTCTGAAGTTCTCAGATATTTCACCAACCTTCTGCCTGACCTACTGGTATTGTAACTATCCTTAAAGAATATTTTCTCTCCCTGCTCGGCGAGGTTTTCATGGTCATTGCATCCCTGAAAGCGACCGGCTCTGGATCTTAACGAAAGACCGGTGGGAACTCAGATGTCTTTCCAGAGCGTCTGCCACGTGTGAAGGTTCCTCCGCCTGCTTTCCTGGTTCCGAGCTGCGTCCCGAGGGACGCGCGCCCGGAAGCGTGCCTGCCGTCGCGATGAGCAGGACACCCAAGGCGACTCGGCCTAGCTACGGTCTTGCCTCTTCCCAAAGGTTCCGGCTTAGCAGAGTTGGTGTCCCTTAACTAGGAAGGATTGAGGTGAAGCCTTCCTTGCTACTCACGATGGCTTCATCCAGAGAACGTGCTGGCCTTTTGGTTTAGCATCTGCAAGGAAAGCGACAGAGTAAATGGTGTGGGCTTTTGGAGTGCCGTTTCTCCTCCAGTTCCTTGCTCTCAAATCCTGCCTCTGAGTGCCACCCCTTGCAGACTTAGAAAGGTGGAAATCCATTGGCTTCCCCTCCGTCCCTGAGTGATTCTAGGACTCCGGCCTGGAGCATTCCCGATCCGCCTGCCTTACTGATTCTCTTCCTTTCGTTTTCTTTCCTTTCCCTCTTCCTTGCTCCTGACTTCATGGGCAGTCCCTAGAATGCTGCATAGAGGCTCCAGGAGGGTAGCAACCGATGACCACTACAGCATCTTGGCAAACACCTTTTTTTTCCTGCATGGCTTCAATGTGTGTAAGACGCTGAAGTATTGAGAGGATGTTGTCAGCCTCGGTTGCTGCTGAAATAGATAATCTCATCCCCCCGGGGAACTTTTAACAGGCAGCGTTTGATAGGTTGTACCTTCGTGAGCTTTTTCTGCATGTTAGCGAAATACGCTTCGGCAAGCCCTAGGTTGCCCTGTGGGTCATTCCGTCATCCTGCAGAGGCTATCTTGTTTCAGTGGTCTTTGTGAGGGGGCCCTCTTTCTGTTGCTGTTGTGCTGAGATGTGGCTGATGGGATGGGAACCCGGGCTCTGTGCGTGTGCGTCCGCTTTTTCTGCCGTGCTCATTTCTGTCTGGCTCTACAACAGCTGGGGCGTGGGTGGAGAGCAGGCAGAAAGTGGAGGCTTGAGTGAACTGAAGATGTTAGGCTTTAGGGTGAACCTACAGAAAGGAGGACAGTGTTCCTGTATCTTTAACAATTGTATAGAAAAGGGAAATTCAGCAGGTGTCCTTTGTATGCATGCAGCACCTGGTGAAATCCCCTCTTCATCACAACTGGTAAAGATACAGGAGCAGTGCCCTCTTTTGTATCTGGTCAGGAAGGCAGGGCTCCTGCAGCTTTAATGGTTCTGATGAAGAGGGAATTTCACCAGGTGCTGCATGCATACCGGTGACATCTGCTGATATTCCCTCTTCATCACAACTGATTTGATGCTTGCAGCCTTTGTAATTTCATAGAATCATAGAATCATAGAATAGCATAGTTGGAAGGGGCCTACAAGGCCATCGAGTCCAACCCCCTGCTCAATGCAGGAATCCACCCTAAAGCATCCCTGAGAGATGGTTGTCCAGCTGCCTCTTGAAGGCCTCTAGTGTGGGAGAGCCCACAACCTCCCTAGGTAGCTGATTCCATTGTCGTACTGCTCTAACAGTCAGGAAGTTTTTCCTGATGTCCAGCTGGAATCTGGCTTCCTTTAACTTGAGCCCATTATTCCGTGTCCTGCACTCTGGGAGGATCGAGAAGAGATCCTGGCCCTCCTCTGTGTGACAACCTTTTAAGTATTTGAAGAGTGCTCTCATGTCTCCCCTAAGTCTTCTCTTCTCCAGGCTCAACATGCCCAGTTCTTTCAGTCTCTCTTCCTAGGGCTTTGTTTCCAGACCCCTGATCGTCCTGGTTGCCCTCCTCTGAACCCCCTCCAGCTTGTTTGCGTCCTTCTTCAAGTGTGGTGCCCAGAACTGGACGCAACTGGAGGGGTAAAGAGTGCCGAACCCTCCCCTCACCAACAGTTTTACCTCCCTTGCAGCCTCTCTTCCCATTTGCTTTTCCGCTCAGCTGCCATCTGGTCCTGGAGGAGACCTTGGCTGAGAGAGACTGCTGGGAGGTAAGACTTGGACTTGGGGGGGGGGGAGTTTTTATCCACTCACCCATGCACCCCCTTGGCAGTTAAAACTGACCCTCTCTCCTTTTCTCCCTCTCTCTCTCTTTCCCTCTCTCTCTCTCTCTGTGTGTGTGTGTGTGGTTGGGGCAGTCCTGCGTTAAGCCACACTTCCAAGAGATGAGGCTAAAGAGCAACGTCCATGTTCTGGGGTCTGTCAAAATTGTTTGGCCCAGAGACAGGGTGTTAAAATTTATGGCAGAGTTTGATAGCTCACCTGAGCGTGGAAGTAGATCCTCCCCAGCAAGAAGCTAGGAAGTTGTGTGTGTGTCAGTGGCCCCATTCAGAAGACACCTTAAACCATGGCTTTAACCACAGTGGTTAAGCCAGAAAGCCAGGCTGTGTTCAGGAGACACCTTGAACCATGGCTTTAACCACGGTGGTTAAGCCAGAAAGCCAGGCCGTGTTCAGGAGAAACCTTAAACCATGGCTTTAACCACGGTGGTTAAGCCAGAAAGCCAGGCTGTGTTCAGGAGAAACCTTAAACCATGGCTTTAACCATGAGTTTAAACCAGAAAGCCAGGCCCCATTCAGAAGACCCCTTAAACCATGGCTTTAACCACTGTGGTTAAGCCAGAAAGCCGGGCTGTGTTCAGGAGAAACCTTAAACCATGGCTTTAATCATGATGAATAAAGCAAAAAACCTTATTCACTGTGGTTAAAGCCATGGTTTAGGGTGTCTTCTGAACGGGCCCTGTGTGTGTAACTTAATGAGACCCAAAACCTCCCAAGCTAGAAGGCTCTGCCTTATACTCCTCCAGTCTCTTTTGTGTCCAGCTGGTATAATACTGTGTCCTCTGACCTGCAGCCGTTCGTCAACGTCTTGGCCAGGGGTCTTTCCCCAGCCCTCGAACCAGAGGTCATTTTATGGAGGCTCTGGGAATCGAAAGGGCAAAGAATGACCTCTGGCGCTGAGCGAGCCCCCGCACGCCCGTGTTCCACAGAGAGGCTCAGCTGGCTGAGTTCATGACAGCCATTGGCAAAAATCCTCCATCAATTTCTTTCCCGTACAGCCTGCTGGCCTTCTTAGCTATTCTCCACCGCCGATATGCAACCCCAAATGTGTATTTCAAAACGGTATCAATAACCTTCCAGGGCGGCCAGCCGTTTGCAGCAACTCGGGATGACTCATCCCTGCATTAATTCAGGAGTCGGGATTTTAACCTCGCGAGGCACCCTGTCAGCATAAACAATGGCTCGGCCCGTCTTAAATCTCTGTTTGCAGCTATCTCTGCGGCCGGCGGTTCAGTGACCAGACTGGCCTGCAAATTCAAGGCACAAGTCACTCGGAACTCACAAGTAAATACACGCGTGCAAAGAAAGGATTGGGAGTGTTGGTTAAAAGGTCACCTTGCTTGGCTTTCTGTAATGATGCAGAGAAAAAACAACAACGCTTGGGGTCAGTTCACAAGTTTACTTTCTGGGAATCTGAAAAATGGTCCCACACCCAGTTTACAAGGTGGCATAAGTCTGCTTGGACTCAGTTCCCCACATTCATACATCTCACCGGGATGGATTGGAGGGCAGAGGGAAACTAGCTTTTGAAGGTTCCCAGAATTTCCTGTCTGTGAAGGTCCCGCATTGCATGAGGCGCTGGAACAACAGGGCTACAAGTTTTCATTGGTAGATCATAGAATAGCAGAGTTGGAAGGGGCCTACAAGGCCATCGAGTCCAACCCCCTGCTCAATGCAGGAATCCACCCTACAGCATCCCTGACAGTTGGTTGTCCAGCTGCCTCTTGAAGGCCTCGAGTGTGGGAGAGCCCACAACCTCCCTAGGTCACTGGTTCCATTGTCGTACTGCTCTAATAGTCAGGAAGTTTTTCCTGATGTCCAGCTGGAATCTGGCTTCCTTTAACTTGAGCCCGTTATTCCGTGTCCTGCACTCTGGGAGGATCGAGAAGAGATCCTGGCCCTCCTCTGTGTGACAACCTTTTAAGTCTTTGAAGAGTGCTCTCATGTCTCCCCTCCATCTTCTCTTCTCCAGGCTAAACCTGCCCAGTTCTTTCAGTCTCTCTTCATAGGGCTTTGTTTCCAGACCCCTGATCATCCTGGTTGCCCTCCTCTGAACCCGCTCCAGCTTGTCTGCGTCCTTCTTGAAAGGGCCCAATTATAATCTAGTTCTGGTGCATTATGCTCTTTTTTACGTTCCCTAATAGAAAAGGTGGCCTTTCCTTCTCAAGAGAGGCCATAGTTTTTCTTTCTTGAATTATAACCTATCGCTCAGTTTCATAAAGGCGGCTTTTGTTTCGTTAATATGCAGATGCATTTAGATCTATTTGCTTAATGGGTTCGAAAGCAGATGGCTGATCAACTAAAAGTTAATGAACTTTGATGGCAATCCTTCTTGCCTATTTGGGGCGGTTGAGGGGAGGGGATTGTGTACCCCAAGGACAGAATTTCCTGAAGGTAAATGGGCCCCGTTTTGCTTTCCTTTTTGCTAACCCGTAACTGGCTGTGTTTCTGTTGTGCAAAGCAAGCTGCTGCTGTGTGCGTTGGCTTCATCTTGTCGAAAGAGACGTACGTGTCTTTATCGTTGATGTATTTGAAGCTATGAGGTTTCTTTTACCCCCAGGGTTTTGCTCAGAGTCTCCTGAGAAGGATGTCGTACCGAAGTTCCGTGCCTGGTTGCGGGGTCACCTTTGAAATAGTTTCCAATATCCCAGAGGTGAGTATTTTGGGGGGTGTAGAGCACGCTGCTTCCAAAAGACCTCTCTTCCGTGCTTGTTCACGCAGCCGGCTGTTTGCTTTGATATCACCCCTGAAGAGTCCACAAGCTATGGAGCTTCAGCCTCGGTTGGTTCCCTGCCCAGACCCACAGCGGATGGGGGCCGTTTACACGGCTGACTTGCTTTGTGCGTGGCTGATTCCCAAGCTGGTCGTGGTGAGGAGGGTCTTCGCCTGCTTTTTCCAGGGACCCGTCCCACGTTCCTAACTACAGTGGTGGCCAAAATTATGGACACGCTTTTTGAAAATTTCATGTTTGGAAACATGAGGTTCCCTGTGGTTTGATCTCTGCTGAGCGATTTTCTTTGGCGCGACAGGAGCTTTGCTAACTTGAGAGGCTGTCTCTTCCTTTCAGGACGCTCAGGGGGCAGAGGAACGTGAGGCGCTAGCAAGGATGGCAGCCAACGTGGAAAACGCCACTTCAGCTGACTCAGAAGCCCACATAGAGAAATACCTCCGAAGTGTGCTGGCCGTGGAAAACATTCTCACACTAGACCGGCTACGCCAGGTAAGCAAAGGCGAAATAAAAATGCTATGTGGCTATTAGCCACGGAGGATGGAGTTGCCGCCCCTGCTATAAAACCACCTGACGCGGTTCAATGTAAGCAAGTGTAAGGCGATAGCACACAACCATCAAGGCTAGTAACCATCGAGAGCCTTCGCCTCCAGGAATTTATCCAACCCCCTTTTAAAGCCATCCAGATTGGTGGCCTTCATTACATCCTGTGGCAGTGAGTTCCATAGTTTAACTACCGTATTTCTTCGATTGTAAGACGCCATTGATTGTAAGACGCACACTAATTTCAGTACCGCCAAGAGAGAGAAAAAAACCCTAATATACACCTGCGATTCTAAGACACACCCCATTTTTAGAGATGTTTATATGGGGAGGGGGAAAGTGCGTCTTAGAATCGAAGAAATAGGGTATGAGCTGTGTGAAGAAGTCCTTCCTTTTATTTGTCCCGGATCTCCCACCCATCAGCTTCATGGGATATGACCCCTTTGGGTTCTAGTATTTTGAGAGAGGGAGAAAAATGTCTCCCCGTCCACATTCTCCATACCATTATCAATTTATTTGTTGCAGGAGGTCGCTGTAAAGGAACAGCTAACGGGCAAAGGAAAACTGTATCGGAAGAGCCTCAGTTCGCCAAACGTCAATCGAGTGAGTTTCTACAATGTGCTTAAACCTCACCTAGAAGCAGTGGTGGAGTGTGTGTGTGTGTGTTTGTGTGTGTAAGAGGCAGAGGGCACTGTGGCGGTTTGAGAGGAGGCAGATAACAGCTCTCCAGCAGGGAAAAGCACACTGGAATATGACCACCGTACATCCTTAGCACCTCCTGTTTTGGACCGCTGTGTTGACTTTTCTCTGTTGGTGTTGGGCTCACGTTTTAAAGCCTCCTCTTTATTTTTGCGCTTTCAGCTCTCCGGAAGCCGCCAAGATCTAAACCCACCATACAGCCTCGCTACTTACAAAGTAAGCTTTGATCATTTCTTACTGGAAAGTTTGGGAGAGCCACGCTGTAGCTATAGTTGAAGGCTGAGCTAGAGGGCCATCCCTTTTCCCATCCAGAGCTAAGCAGGGCCAGACCTCACTCTTGCTAAACTTGGCATTAAGCCACTGGATATTATTTAGTAATAGGACCTTTCGGGGGAGGTGAAACGGAACCTTTTAATTTTAAGATGCTTTGAGAATTATTGTAAGCATTACATTTTTGAAACTGCTTTCGAAAGGATTCTTGGAATCCTAATTGCTGAGTGGTTGGCTTTAGCAGAACTGTCTGATCCCAAGACATGACTAGACTGTTGAGAGGCATAACGGATCTCCCAAGTAGCAATAGAAGACACCCGCTCTGGAACTCAGGCCTTAGCTAGACAGGGCTTTATCCCAGGGTGATCCCTGGGATTGTCCCTGTGGATCCACATGACGCACAGGGGATCTTGGGATCAGGGAGGAATGATCCCTCCCTTGCCCTGGGATCATAGAATCATAGAATAGCAGAGTTGGAAGGGGCCTACAAGGCCATCGAGTCCAACCCCCTGCTCAATGCAGGAATCCACCCTAATGCATCCCTGACAGATGGTTGTCCAGCTGCCTCTTGAAGGCCTCTAGTGTGGGAGAGCCCACCACCTCCCTAGGTAACTGATTCCATTGTCGTACTGCTCTAACAGTCAGAAGCTGGAATCTGGCTTCCTGTCACTTGAGCCCGTTATTCCATCTCCTGCACTCTGGGAGGATCGAGAAGAGATCCTGGCCCTCCTCTATGTGACAACCTTTCAAGTATTTGAAGAGTGCTCTCATGTCTCCCCTCCATCTTCTCTTCGCCTGGCTAAACATGCCCAGTTCTTTCAGTCTCTCTTCCTAGGGCTTTGTTTCCAGACCCCTGATCATCCTGGTTGCCCTCCTCTGAACACACTCCCGCTTGTCTGCGTCCTTCTTGAATTGTGGAGCCCAGAACCAGATGCAATACTCTAGATGAGGCCTAACCAGGATCTCGCCCTACACTTTAGGTCTGGTTTTTCCACGGTCTCGGGCTGAGCCTGAGACCACAGAACGTGTAGCCGGGTGTCGCAGTTTGTCCCAACTCCTCGCAGTTCATCGCGAGGAGCCAGGACCAGCGTACGGGGCACAGAGCTCCTCAGGAGCTCTGCGCCCATTGGGGGTGGGGTGGGGTGAGCGGGGAAATGTATTTATTTTTTAAAAAGGACTTACCTTTTGCACGCAACCGGTCGTGAGCTCCTGTGTCTTAAAAAAAAAAAAGCTGGTGCAACACCTCTCCCTCCGAGGTCATCACGCGCCGCATGTGAACTGAGAGGGAGATCTCACGATAAAAATATCGCGGGATCTTCACTCCTCTGTCCCGCTAGACTGGTAGGTCTAGCTAAGGCCTTAGATTCCGCAAGAGCGCTGGAACCTGTCTGTCCTCTAACCAGCTCATTAATTGGAGTTGTTTTTCATTGCAACTCCAAGCTGTCTGAACACGTACTGGGACATTCCTCGACCTGGTGCCCTCCAGATGTGTTAGACTGCAGTCTCCCAGAATTCCCAGGAAGCCTGGCTGTGGACCAAGTCGAGAATATGGTGGCCACAACCCACATCTGTTTCAGGGAATAGCCCGGAGGTGGGGCACTCTACCGATGGAAAGTAACCTGTAGGACCAATGCTCTCCAGGACAGATCATAACACCCCACAAAGCATTAGATTGCAGCTGAGTAGGGTGTTAGATTCCAAGTTTCAAAGCGGCCCTGAGTGTAGGAATCTTCTTTAAAATCTTTTTTTTTTTTTAACGAAAAATCATTGCGGTTTGACGATGATGATAATGAGGCGCAATCTCTTCAGAGGCGAGCACTTTAAAGTCCCATTGGCTTCAGTGGGATAGAGTTGAGTATGTTTTTGAATCTCACTGCGCTGAAATCGATGGGACTTAAGGGTCAAAGAATCATAGAACAGCAGAGTTGGAAGGGGCCTACAAGGCCATCGAGTCCAACCCCCTGCTCAATGCAGGAATCCACCCTAAAGCATCCCTGACAGCTGCTTCTTGAAGGCCTCTAGTGTGGGACAGCCCACAACCTCCCTAGGTCATTGGTTCCATTGTCATACTGCTCTAACAGTCAGGAAGTTTTTCCTGATGTCCAGCTGGAATCTGGCTTCCTTTAACTTGAGCCCATTATTCCATGTCCTGCACTCTGGGAGGATCGAGAAGAAGTCCTTAGCTGTGGCCGGATTGAACTTGTGGATGTTACCAGTTTTACCGGCATGAGTAGCCGCCTGAGTGCTGTAGGGGATAAACAGTTACTTCAAGACGACCTCTTGTTTTTCTAGGGTTAGATCCAGAACTAGGCATGCTTAGAGTAGACCCATTGAAACCAACGGGACAGGCTTGTCAAAACTTAACTTAAGCCCTGTTGGTTTCAATGGCTCTAAGGTAAGCCAACCCTGGATCCGAACCCATGTATTTATAGCCGACTTGGAATCTGAAACATCTACAAAGGGTCCAGGAAGGCAAAGTCCTCTGTGTTCAAAGTACAATTGTTTTCAACTGGAGAGGATTGTTCATAATCTGAATTTTCATTGTTTCTCTTTCTTTTTTATGTTTTTCTTTCTTAACCCTTCAACGGTATCCACCCTTCCTTGCATGTGTCAGTGTCCCCAGGTCCTGGCAGAGGTAACTAATTCATTAGGTTCACCTAATGAACGGGATAAATATATTATCCCATGCTGGAGTGCTTTGCCCTGAACCTCTTGGCTCTAAACTAACCCTTTAAAGTCTCCTTTGGAAATGCTGCCGCGGTGTTTCCTTGCGCTTTCGTTAACCTAGGAGTCGTTCTGTGGCCTTGGCCTTGCTTTTGAAGTGGTGAGCCTTGCCTGCTTGATCCGAGCGCTCAAGGAGGCCTTGCTATGGACAGCTGCAGTGCCATTAAATCGTACGGAACTCTAGGGTGTAACCTAAGCCCCCAACGTTAGGTGCCTGCCCCAAGGAGCTTACAGTCTAAAGGTTATCAGCAGGGTTGTGCGGGGAACAAATGGGTAGCGAGGGATGTTTGTGAGCGAGTGCAGGAATGAGAATGTGTAAATAAGAATTTAGAGAAGGCCTGGGGTTCAGACGAGGGAGCCAGAAACCCTGTCTCAACAGGGACCAGCTACATGCTTCCGTGAAGCATCCTGTCACGGCATCAAGGCAAAACCTATGTGGTGCAATACTGAACAGCATTCAGTGCTCCCAATGTCCCTCGAGCATGGAGGGCCTATTGAGCTATCAGAGGCTCATACCTTTGATAAATCCATCCTCCATTAATTTGTCTAAACGCCCCCTGGCTTTCTTTCTTTCTTTCTTTCTTTATTTTACTACATTTCTATACCAGCCAATAGCCAAAGCTCTCTGGGCAGTTCACAAATTAATTTATTCATTTATTAATTATTCACCCATTTATTATTTTAATTATTTATTGTTTTATCATTTTAATTGTTTATTGGTTTATTAGTTTCATTATTTATCGATTTATTGTTTTAATTGTTTATCCATTTATTATTTTAATTATTTATCAGTTTATCAGTTAGCAATTTATTATTATTATTACTTATCAGTTTCTGAGTTTCATTATTTAGCAATTTATTATAATTATTTTAATTATTTATCAGTTTATTAGTTTCATTAATTAGCAATTTATTATTTTAATTATTAATTATTCATCAGTTTATTAGTTTTATTATTTAGCAATTTATTATTATTATTATTATTTTAATTATTTATCAGTTTATTAGTTTTATTATTTAGCAATTTATATTATTATTAATATTATTATTGTTATTGTTTTAATTATTTAATTATTTATCCATTTATTAGTTTCATTATTTAACAGTTTATTATTATTATTAATATTGTTATTGTTTTAATTATTTAATTATTTATCAGTTTATTAGTTTCATTATTTAGCAATTTATTATTATTATTATTTTAATTATTTATCAGTTTATTAGTTTCATTATTTAGCAATTTATTATTATTATTTTAATTATTTATCAGTTTATTAGTTTCATTATTTAACAATTTATTATTATTATTAATATTATTATTGTTATTATTTTAATTATTTAATTATTTATCAGTTTATTGTTTGTTTATTTTCATGCCTACAACTTCCAACCACCCCATCCAGCATAGTGAATGGTGAGGGGTCATGGGAGTTGCAGTGTTAAAGCCACAAGTTGCCCGTCTGTAATGTATTTACTTACTATAAATTGTATAAACTGTTCCACGTCGAAAGATATCAGACCAATAAATTAAAATGCAAAATACAAAAAGTTGCAGCGAAAGCAAATAGATAATTGAGGTAATCCGAGGTCACTGAGGGCATCCGAGGGCCTGCTCCTGGTGGTTCCCCATAGACCCATCCTCCGATTGGAGTCCGCCAGGGGAAGAGCCTTCAGCGTGGTGGCCCCCCTCCTATGGAACTCCCTGCCTCTGGAGGTCAGGCAGGCGGCAACTTTGTATTCCTTTCGGCGCCCCCTGAAAACGTCCTTGTTCCAGGAAGGCTTTCCTTAATGACCAGCCACAGTTCACTGTACATTTTGCTTCTTTTAAAAATCTATTTTATCAAGCCCCCATCCATAGTCAGTGCATGTCATCGGCGAAACACCAGTTTGCATGGGGCCTTGCTAAGACATGCTAGTTTTCAGTTCCCTGAGCCCTGCAGGACGTATATCAATCAGAGGAGAAAGGGGAGAATGGGAGTTTGAGTCATCAGATGAAATCCCGATTCGTCCCCCTACCTGAGAAGCAGAAGGAAGGGCTAAGACATGTTTGCGTTGGTACTGGAGGGAGAATCTGTTACCGTGTGGATTTAGCAAAGGTAGCAAGAAGTGGATGAGTGCTTCTAAAAGTAGAACTTGTGGTAGCGGCTTTGCAAAGTTGTTTTGCTGATGCTGTGGTTGATGAAATTGGATATTCATGGCGACTCATGCAGCATTTTTTGTTGCTGCTGTTTTTCAAAATGGGAAGGTCCGGGGTGAGCTTCCATTGAAAGGGCACCTTCGTATGGGCAGAGCTGATCCTGAGCAGACCATGTTAGTGGGGGCTGGGAGGCAAGGGACCCCAGTGGGATTTGCCCCCGGGCTGCTTATGGGGAGGCACTTTCTGCTCACCCTGGAGAAGCGGGCGTATGGCGCAGGGCAGGGCAGGGCTTATTCAGGAATAGGGATGAGAATGAGCAGGACCACTTGGGAAATGCTGAGACATCCATGCAACGACCTTGTGCCAGTGTGAGCCAGAGAGCACATGATGTTCTCAAAAGCGGCTGATGAGAATTACTTTAATGAAGTCTGACCTTGGTGCCCAGTCATTTGGCAAGAGGTCTGGCCAGACAAATCATGAATACGTTTGTGCTTGTCTTTCTCTATTATAATCCTTTCGGAGAGACTGAAATGCCGGGACCCTGGTCGTCCTCTTCCTTTCTCGGCTCAGCACTGCCTCCAAAGAAAGGGGGTGGGGTGGGATGGGTGATTCAACCAGCTAGGTCCTCCCCAAAGGACAATGATCATAGAATCATAGAATAGTAGAGTTGGAAGGGGCCTCTAAGGCCATCGAGTCCAACCCCCTGCTCAATGCAGGAATCCACCCTAAAGCATCCCTGACAGATATTTGTCCAGCTGCCTCTTGAAGGCCTCTAGTGTGGGAGAGCCCACCACCTCCCTAGATAACTGGTTCCATTGTCGTACTACTCTAACAGTCAGGAAGTTTTTCCTGATGTCCAGCCGGAACCTGGCTTCCTGTAACTTGAGCCCGTTATTCCGTGTCCTGCACTCTGGGAGGATCGAGAGGAGATCCTGGCCATCCTCTGTGGGACAACCTTTCAAGTATTTGAAGAGTGCTATCATGTCTCCCCTCAATCTTCTCTTCTGCTGTCTGCTGTCACTAAATGAAACTGGTTTTCCCAAATTGATCCCTCCTCAAACGATGTGCTATGCAGCCGTCGCTTGTTGGGCTAAGCAAAACCAGCGCAGATGTGGTGGATGCCCATTGGGCACCTTCTGATAACGTCAAGTCCAGTGGATCGCCACTGCGGGGTGGTTAAATTTCATCAAAATGTGTTGGGTGGAATCTGGCTTGCCTGAACTGATGCAACATGTCTGAAATCCCATATCAGCGAAAAGGAACAGAAATAAACAGTGAGTTGAGCAGGAGAATTCAAAGGTCTGGCTTCCAGTTGGCTTTCCCTGAGCTTCAGTAGAAGAGGTACTGGTTCCTCTCTATTCGGCCCTGGTTAGGCCTCATCTAGAGTATTGTGTCCAGTTCTGGGCTCCACAATTCAAGAAGGATGCAGACAAGCTGGAGCGTGTTCAGAGTAGGGCAACCAGGATGATCAGCGGTCTGGAAACAAAGCCCTATGAAGAGAGACTGAACGAACTGGGCATGTTTAGCCTGGAGAAGAGAAGATTGAGGGGAGACATGAGAGCCCTCTTCAAATACTTAAAAGGTTGTCACACAGAGGAGGGCCAGGATCTCTTTTCGATCCTCCCAGAGTGCAGGACACGGAATAACGGGCTCAAGTTAAAGGAAGCCAGATTCCAGCTGGACATCAGGAAAAACTTCCTGACTGTCAGAGCAGTACGACAATGGAACCAGTTACCTAGGGAGGTTGTGGGCTCTCCCACACTAGAGGCCTTCAAGAGGCAGCTAGGCAGCCATCTGTCAGGGATGCTTTAGGGTGGATTCCTGCCTTGAGCAGGGAGTTGGACTCGATGGCCTTGTAGGCCCCTTCCAACTCTGCTGTTCTATGATTCTATGATTCTATAACTTAGTTCTCCTTATTCTTTTTTTTAAAGCTCTTCCACCCTCTGTTATATGTGTCAGTTTCTTGCTCTTGGGGTGGGATGGGGTCATTTTAGAAGGCCAGAAGTATTTTTAAGAGTTCTGTCCTG
The DNA here is from genome assembly GCF_023053635.1 of Elgaria multicarinata webbii. NCBI lineage: Eukaryota > Metazoa > Chordata > Lepidosauria > Squamata > Anguidae > Elgaria > Elgaria multicarinata. Next base: position 5,550,129 of record NC_086174.1, on the reverse strand, counting down.
TTATCCAGTAGTTACTGAATCGTGGTCCGTAGACTACGGGCCGGAGAGGTGCGGAGAAGTTCTCAGGGATGGTTTTGCACAGCAAAACCTCTCCCAACCATCCCCTCCAACACTGGGACAAGGATTCCTGTTCTTGTTTCCTTGCTTGTTTTGCAATGTGATGTTTCCTGTGGAAGTTTGTTAAGCGCTTTCTGCGTGTCGGTTGTTTCTTCTGGTTTTATCGCTATGGGCGTCTTTTCTTCTTCTTAATTCTTTCTAGAGCCGTTGGGAAAGCCAGCAAGACATTTCGCAAACCTCAGCAGATTCCAACCGGTCCAGGACAAGTCTCCCGGGTTCTCCTCAGCAGAATGGGTCTCCTGATCCAGGTAAAAAAAATACCACCAAGCTCCAAAGCAACAGTGGCAAGCAGTTCCAGAAGAGCGTGTTAATTCAGCACTCTGATCTTGAGTTCGAATTTGTACCTTTGCAATCCAGTGGGTTGGAGGGTAAAGTATGATCCGATTAAAGGACCACAGACTCAAGATTTTAATTGAAACAAATTATTTGGTCTATTGATATACAATGCTTGAAAATAATATGATTTTCATATGGAAGATATTATTATTTTGAAGACAGACATAGTAACATTACAATTTAGAAAATATTATAAATGCTCAAAAAAAGGTCATAAGAAAGCGATCAGTGAACCAACAAGACAATAAATGGCATAAGAATGGTATTGAAATGTCATTAATAAAATAATCAAAGGGATTTGAATAGTTATCCTAGGCTTACATCTCCCTAGGACATTGTTAGACTGGGATATTATTAACTTGAATAACTTCAGTATTATTAGATATATTTTTTACTATGATAAGCAAAATTCATACCTACCGATTCAATGTAGTGGGACATGTATCCTTCCATCTCTAGCTGCATCTGAGCCAGAAAAATGAATGAATGAAAGAGGGGTTGGGGGATAGAAAGTATAAAACAACAGAGCGAAGTAGAACGGTGTCGTGTTTGTTTGCAAACTCCTGCTTTCGATGGGAGGCAAATGACGAGGCCTGCTAGGTAATCCACAAAGCTTTTATTAAGCCACAATCATCTCTTCCACCTGAAGAGAGTCTAATCCCTTGGAAACTTCCCTCTAGGCAAAACTATGCAAACTAAGCGAGACAATTGTCCGACCAAGGAGAACAGGAAACCGCTTCCCAACTGCCTGTAACTTCAGAGTGCCTGGTGCAGAGGCAGGTTCTGGCGTAATTGAACTGACTTTCTCACGCCTTCCTTACTCCCCGTGCGTTTGAGCTTCTGACGGACCCTAGCATCAGTTAGCTTGTTGGGGCACTCACCTCCGGAAGAAGGCTCACTTCCCACTGAGTGTGTAGGACTTGGCCTTGAGGAGATAACCTCTGGAGAGGGCTGACTCTCAGCTGGGGAATCGCCTGTGAGAGCTTCCTCCCCCACTGGTACAGGCTGGCTGGTGTCTGGCGCTGCCTCCTCTAGGTCTGAATATGATTCTGATTGATTACCTGAAACACCTTCTCCCAAAACAGGGGCAGACGTGATAAACGAGGTGAAGTGTATAGCCCAGGTCTATAATCCTTGAATCTTTGGTCTTTTACACTGGACATGCTTGACCTCTGACCCACTGGATGGCAGAGGTGCAAATTCGAAACTCAGATAGGACCACCGAATTCGTGCAGGGAGCCCTTCATCGCAGCCACATGGGTTCTTCCGACCCCGGGCTTCAGCAAAACCAGCCCACAGGGTTGTGCATGGTTCAAGGTTGACCGGCAGCATTGAGAGGGTTCGACAGGCAAAGGGACGGCGCCCTTGGGAATGAAATGATTCTTTCGTTCACAGGACTTGGTAGCCTGGCCGCCTCTTACTTGAATCCCGTGAAGTCCTTCGTGCCTCAAATGCCAAAGATACTTAAATCTCTGTTTCCGGTTAGAGATGAGAAGAAGGGCAAGCAACTGTCTCCCCTTGCACAGCAGGTAAAAACCCATCATTTTTGGGGGTGGGGGAGTGTTTTAGGGGAGAAAAAGGAAGACGTTAAGAACATAAGAAGAGCCCTGATGCTCAGGTGACAGGAAGCCAGATTCCGGCTGGACATCAGGAAAAACTTCCTGATTGTTAGAGCAGTAGGACAATGGAACCAGTTACCTAGGGAGGTTGTGGGTGTTGAGTTATGGCTTTAGAAGCTGATTAGTTATGGCACAGACTGGGTTTCTGGCACATAACCTTTTGTGTTAAGTCTCTGTCTGGGCCTTCCAGAGACTAGCAAAGATTGCAGCGGTTCTCAGCCAAGAGACAGCAAAGACGTGAATTAAGACAAAGATTCATGTAGGTTAAAATAAACCTTTTACTGGCAAATAAATATATAATTTAATTATGGCAGTACAGATACAAATACTTACAAACGGTCAGTCAATACAGCTCACATCAAGTTGGGTAAGGGACATGGAAGTATAATGAACATGAAAACACATTTACTTTTATAGACAACCTGTACAATGATGCAACTCCTTGCAACCCTTAATTGAAGACAATCAGTTAGACAATTATTCAATTATGACACTCAATGTCCAGGTGTAGAGTTGACCTTTAAGTTTCTGCTGAGTCCTCTGTTCTTCCAGATCCTCAGCAATTAACAAAGCAATGGAAAACATAACCAAGATCCATTCCAGGATCCAACAGTGGGCTCTCCCACACTAGAGGCCTTCAAGAGGCAGCTGGACAACCCTCTGTCAGGGATGCTTTAGGGTGGATTCCTGCATTGAGCAGGGGGTTGGACTCGATGGCCTTGTAGGCCCCTTCCAACTCTACTATTCTATGGTTCTATGATGCTGGGTCAGACCAAGGGTCCATCTAGTCCAGCACTCTGTTCCCACAGTGGCCAACCAGCTGTTGACCAGGGACCAACAAAGCAGGACATGGTGCAACAGCACCTTCCCACCCATGTTCCCCAGCAACTGGTGCACGCAGGCTTACTGCCTCGGATACTGGAGGGAGAAAGTTGTTTACCAATCAGTGGGCTTAGAATGGATTCGTGAAAACAGAGGGGAATGGGTGTTTAAGTACAAAATGTACTTTTATTTACCTGTTCTTACTCTTCATTTGCCAGACCTTATCCAAAGCTAAAGCCTGTCTGGAAGGGGACTGGAATTCTTAAACAGTCTTGTAAAGAACATTTCCTTAACGCATTTACATATTCTCCTAATTTTTAATACTGTCATCAGCTTTGGAAGCTGCTAAATTCAGGGGTTTAAAGACAACCAAAATGTACAAGTACCAAATAACATGATCTAGTATAATTTTATCAGCAAGATGTGAGAGTTAAATTTTAAGCATCCTGCCAAATCAAAAATAATTTCTCACCCGTTGTGAAATGCCTGTGTTCTGTACAGCAACTAGCCCAGTGTTGCTGCTTAAATAAATGCTTGCTCGTCGAAACACCAGCAGCATTGAACAGCTATGTGGATTTCAGTGCAGCACATATCAACACAACTTGCGACCAATGGTTACCAAGGGCTCAGTAAACTACCCTGATCATCATCAACATCATTATCATTTTATTTGTTACCCGCCTCTCCCTCCGGATCAAGGCAGGGTACAACACAAATTCAAATGCCATAAAATACATATAATTTAACCATTCAAAACTAATACATCATTAAAAGCAGCACATTATTAAAAGGCATCTTAAAATTCAACTGGGTAGGCCTGCTTTATAGCTTTCTTAAAATCCGGAAGACTGTTAAGTTGACGAATGTCTCCCGGCAGGTCATTCCATAATCTGGGAGCGGCAGAGGAAAAGGTCCTCTGGGTACTAGTTGTCAGCCTTGGTTTTGTTGACTGGAGTAGATTCTTCCCAGAGGACCTGAGTGTGCGGGGCGGATTGTACGGGAGAAGGTGATCCTGCAGGTAGCCTGGACCCAAACCATGTAGGGCTTTAAAGGTGATAACCAACACTTTACACTTTGCCCGGAAACTAATTGGCAGCAGAGTTAGAAGGGGCCTATAAAGCCGTCAAGTCCAACCCCCCACTCAATGCAAGAATCCACCTTAAACCATCCCTGACAGATGGCTGTCCAGCTGCCTCTTGAAGGCCTCTCATGTGGGAGAGCCCGCAACCTCCCTAAATCATTGGTTCCATTGTCATACTGCTCTAACAGTCAGAAAGTTTTTCCTGATGTCCAGCTGAAATCTGACTTCCTGTAACTTGAGCTCATTAGTCCGTGTCCTGCACTTTACTGAGATTCGTTTGGCCCAGGGAGTTGCAATTTTTTTCATCCAATGGTTCCATGCAGATTTAGTTTCTGCCCATCATAGGACTGGAATCCATTTGGACCTCTACCTTGTGGAAGCTCCCGAGAAGGGAAGTCTTTTGCGTCAACAGAAAGAACACATGAATCCATACCCTAAATATTTATTTTATTTCTTTATTTTATGTATATCCTGCCCCAAAATGGCCCTCAACAATATCAAAGGTATTGAAAGGATAAAGGTATTGAAAGGTAGTCAAATCTCACTATCAAAAGAGGCTAACAATGTTGTGATTATCAGTGCTAAGCAATGAACACACCCTGCATTTCGATTGTATGTATGAGATTCAGTATCCTGCATTTCAAAGGAGGTTATTGATGAGCTACAAAGATTCTCAAGAAATGTGTGGTTAGCCCATTAGATTGGAAGATAAAACACTGTCATTGTTGCATAAGAAGAAATGCATATCGATTAAAAGTCATCCTCGCAGTGACTCAAGATGAAAGGTTGTAGTAGGTCAGTATCTGAATGACAAGAGATAAATATTCTCCTTTTTACTTGGCGATTTCTTTTTGGTGCGGTCACCCATCTTACAAACGCGCCAGCAAGTTTCTACGGTGTACTGAAGGCTCAGCCGACATTTCGATGTTCTTGTTTTGGTTTTCGTGTGTGTGTCCATCCCTGCGCCTGTGTTCAGGATTGGCTCATTTCTCGCCTAGGGGTTTGCCTCTAAGTTGAAGTGTTGTAAAAATATATTTTCTGAGAGGCAACACATTAAAAAACGCACACCTTAAGAACTGGGAGAGGAGGGAGCATCATTGAAGAATGGCATTTCAATATCATCTTTTATTGAAATGTCATTTCAATAACAGTGCCTGGGCACGCTAATGGACTGGATGAGGGCTAACAAACTGAGACTCAATCCAGACAAGACGGAGGTACTGATAGCGGGTGGTTCATCTGTCCGGCGAGGTGATGTTTGCCCTGTCCTGGACGGGGTTGCACTCTCCCTAAAGGATCGGGTCCGTAGTTTGGGGGTGCTCATGGATCCAGAACTGTCAGGGACCTGCTTCGAACCTGAAAGCAAAGAGCCCTCCGCTTTGTTTAGGATTCAGGACTGGGTTTTATGGCTATGATTGTCAATTCAGTGGCAAAGAGCACCTTTTATCAGCTCAGGCTGATTTACCAACTACGCCCTTATCTGGACAGAGATAGCCTAGCTACAGTGATCCATTCTCTGATAACCTCTCGTTTGGATTACTGCAATGCGTTATACGTGGGGCCGCCTTTGAAAACAGTCCGGAAACTTCAACTGGTACAAAACAGGGCAGCACGGTGACTAACAGGGACTGGCCGGCGAAAACACATCACGCCAGTCCTTCTACAACTTCATTGGCTGCCAGTCCAGGTCCGGGCCCGATTCAAAGTGCTGGTATTAACATGTAAAGCCCTAAACGGCTTGGGGCCAGGCTATCTGAAGGAACGCCTCCTCTCATATGTGCCTGCCTGGACCTTAAGATCATCTACAGGGGCCCATATCCGTGAGCCCCTGCCGAAGGAAGTGAGGCAGGTGGCTACTAGGAGGAGGGCTTTCTCTGCTGTGGCACCCCGGCTGTGGAACGATCTCCCCAGAGAGGTTCGCTTGGCGCCTACATTGTTTTCCTTTCGTCGCCTGCTGAAGACCTTTTTATTTTCTCAGTATTTTAACACCTAATTTAACTTAAATTTAAACTCTGCTGTTTTAATTTCATATTTTAACCTATATCGTTTTTTGCTGTGTGGTTTTATCCTGGTCGTGCTTTTTATATTGTATTTTGTATTTGTGTTTTTAAACTGTGGGTTGTTTTATTATGCTCTTCATGGTTTTAATTTTTGTGAACCGCCCAGAGAGCTTCGGCTATTGGGCGGTATAGAAATGAAATTAAATAAATAAATAAATAAATAAATAAAAATTATATCAACTTTGTAAAGGTTAGCTTTAAAAGTAGCTATTTGAGTTGCATATTGAGTATGCACAACAGCCATTTCATGAGGCTGGAAAAGCACAAAGCAGTTCAAAGCCCAAGTTCCCCAGCATTAATTACGAGCCTTCTCAGCGTTAGTCAAGACGTAGTGTGTGTGTTCCATGGTAATGTGGAGGAAAGCACAGAACAAAATAGGCTTCATCTCTTGAAACTACAATTAACACCGTTGGGCAGAAAGGCAGGGATGGATACCCATTCCCCAAATGCAAACAAAAAGTTTGCTATCATCTTTTCACAAGTCAGCACAGCTGCCTGTAGTTCCTAGAAAACATTATTCGTTTTCAGATTTCAGTTCTTTCACAAAAACGAATGATTCACAAACAGTACTCCAATAATAATAATAATAATAATAATAATAATAATAATAATAATAATAATATCTCTTTCTCCACTCATGGCAGTTTTTCTAGACGGACATGACGGGCATTGCCAAGTCAATGCTGTCTGTTACATAGTCAGGAATTTCCTGACAATTGAGCATGTTTTAATTAGGACTGCTTTCTGGATGTTGGTGTGGATGTATTTTGGTAGGCCCAGTTTCTGAAGGTTTTCTGTATAGTTTTTTGATGTGATGCCAGTGACTGATGTGACTAACAGAATAATTGTGACCTTTTCCTGTTGCCATAATTCATAGAATCATAGAATCATAGAATAGCAGAGTTGGAAGGGGCCTACAAGGCCATCGAGTCCAACCCCCTGCTCAAGGCAGGAATCCACCCTAAAGCATCCCTGACAGATGCTTACCTAGGGAGGTTGTGGGCTCTCCCACACTGGACCATTCAAGAGGAAGCTGGACAACCATCTGTCAGGGATGCTTTAGGCTGGATTCCTGCATTGAGCAGGGGGTTGGACTAGATGGCCTTGTAGGCCCCTTCCAACTCTGCTATTCTATGATTCTATGATTCTGTGATGGTAGTCCAGCTGCCTCTTGAAGGCCTCTAGTGGGGGAGAGCCCACAACCTCCCTAGGGAACTGATTCCATTGTCGTACTGCTCTAACAGTCAGGAAGTTTTTCCTGATGTCCAGCTGGAATCTGGCTTCCTTTAACTTCAGCCCGTTATTCCGTGTCCTGCACTCTGGGAGGATCGAGAAGAGATCCTGGCCCTCCTCCGTGTGACAACCTTTTAAGTATTTGAAGAGTGCTATCATGTCTCCCCTCAATCTTCTCTTCTCCAGGCTAAACATGCCCAGTTCTTTCAGTCTCTTTGACTTCCATGGCCAGTGGTGTATATTTCTCTCTCTTTTTCTCTTCCTTTTCAACATCATTATTATTATTATTATTATTATTATTATTATTATTATTATTATTATTTGCATTTCTATACTGTCCCATAGCCAAAGCTCTCTGGGCGGTTTACAAAGATTAAAACACGGACCATTAAAAACAAATTTACAAAATTTTAAACCAGAAAAAAGCAGAAAAACAGATTACATACAAAATCTATCTATTCTGGGTCAATTAAAAACTCAACATATGCTGTTAAATGCCTGGGAGAAGAGAAAAGTCTTGACCTGGTGCCGAAAAGATAATAAAATTGGCGCCAGGCAAGCCTTGTTGGAGAGATCGTTCCATAATTGGGGAGCCACCACCGAAAAACCCTCTCCCTTGTTGCCATCCTCCGAGCTTCCCTCGGAGTAGGCACCCGGAGGAGGACCTTAGATGTTGAGCGTAGTGTACGGGTAGGTTCATGTCAGGAGAGGCGTTCCGTCAGGTACTGTAAATGGTAGACCCAATGAAATAGGTACCCTTTGGTTAGAGGAAACAGTGCAGTCTTTTTTCCATGAAGGACACCCTCTAGCCCAGCTTCCTTATAGGTCCTCTTGCTGCAGTTGTTCCTTCTCTGGCTTAGCAGCAATAGCAACAATGTTTGTTACCAGCTAGAACCTCCATAGTTAGGAGCAGTATGCCTCTAGAGTACCAATTGCTGAAAGAGTTGCTTGGGAGTCTCCTCGAAGCATCTGACTGGCTGCTGTTGGAAGCGGGACGCTAGATTCCAAACAGCCTTCCCAGGACGGTTTCCCTCCAGGCATGTTGGACTACAATTCTCAGGGCCTGTTCAGACAACACGCTAAGCCGTGGTTAGGCCGCTAACTCTTTTGCAGCAAGTGGTTAGTGGGAGTGCTTAAACCATGGTTATGTAGCCACCATGGGTAGAAAGGGTTTTGGAAACAAAGCCCTTTGACAAACAAACAAAGCCCTTCATAGGGCTTTGGAAACAAAGTCCTATTTATTTATTTATTTATTTATTTATTTATTTATTTATTTATTTATAGCTTTTTATGCCGCCATTCAGCCAAAAAAGGCTCTCATGGCAGCTTATAGAATTATTTCTTGACAGTCCCTGCCCACAGGTTTACAATCTAAAAGACATGACGCAAAAGGAAAGGGGATTGGGAGGGAGGAGAAAGAAGAATGCAGAGAGACTGAAAGAACTGGGCATGTTTAGCCTGGAGAAGAGAAGATGGAGGGGAGACATGAGAGCACTCTTCAAATACTTGAAAGGTCGTCACACAGAGGAGGGCCAGGATCTCTTCTCGATCCTCCCAGAGTGCAGGACACGGAATAACGGGCTGAAGTTAAAGGAAGCCAGATTCCAGCTGGACATCAGGAAAAACTTCCTGACTGTTAGAGCAGTACAACAATGGAATCAGTTACCTAGGGAGGTTCTTGGCTCTCCCACACTAGAGGCCTTCAAGAGGCAGCTGGACAACCATCTGTCAGGGATGCTTTAGGGTGGATTCCTGCATTGAGCAGGGGGTTGGACTCGACGGCCTTGTAGGCCCCTTCCAACCCTGCTATTCTATGATTCTATGATTCTATGAAATTCGCACCACACACTTAAATGGTTCACACAAGACGCTGAGCCATAATGTTTAGCTCAAAACATTTAGCCATCATGGCTTAGTGTGTTGTCTGAACAGGGTATCCCCAGCCAGCATGGACCTCTAGTCTGCCCTGGGCTGGGCAGCTTCGTTGCTTCTCTAGGGTCAAATCTTCTCAGCTCCACCAGACTTTCTCGATAGGATTCGCCTGTGGTTTCCCGGCGTGCGCCCGCTGCGTGTCTCTAGGGATCTGCGTCCCCCTTTCGTACTCCACGGCCCTGACCTCTCCCTTCCTCCACAAGCTCATCCGCCCTCTTCTTAGTGGCGGCTCTGAGCAGTCCCTCGGATTCGGGGGTTTATCCGAGAGAGGCTGAGGGATGAGGCATAAAGTCATGACTTAAAAATAGAAGTGCATTTTTCCATTTGGTAATTCACAAACAACGCTAAGTGCACATCATAAATTTTACCATTGTTGCTGGAACTGATGTTACCGTAAATCACATTAGTTGAAAATGCTTGGCGCTTAAAAAATTAAAAATGGGATTCAGGCAGACGTGGTATCAATAAGTCTAAATAGTGATACCGTTTGTCAGCTGGAACGGAGGGCGTCCTTTCAGCTTCCCTTATGCTCTATTAAGAGGGGGGGAATGTTACCCAATAACAATACAGCAACATGTACATTGATGGTGCTATATAAATAAATAATAATAATAACAATAATATTTAGTATTTATGTAGCATTTTCCTCTAAATACCCAAAGTGCATTATGTAGATGGCCGTCTGGGGTACTTTATCTGAGTACCAGCCTAGTTTCCAGTCCTTTAAAGGCCCCCACACGCTACATACACACCCACACCCTGGTCTTCAGCTGTGTGAGACTCCATACAGGCCAAGAGCACTTTGCTTTATTTCTCTCCAATGTGAACAATTAATTGGCGTCCTCCCCTTCTCATGCAACTCAACTGCTGGAGAGCCCGTGTGGTGTGGTGGTTAGAGTGTCGGACTGGGAGTCGGGAGATCCGGGTTCTAGTCTCCACCTGGTCATGGAAGCTCACTGGGTGACTTTGGGCCAGTCACGGACTCTCAGCCCAGCCTACCTCACAGGGTTGTTGTTGTGAGGAAAAAATGGGGAGGAGGAGGAGGAGCGTTATGTACGCTGCCTTGGGTTCCTTAAGGAGGAAAATAGGGGGAGTTATAAATGCAATAAATAAATAAACTGATCACTCTGCAGCCCAGGCAAAGAGCACTTTGTGTTTAAAAGATGTTTTCCTTGTAACTTTGGGCAGCCCACACCACCATCGCCATCCTGTAACCACTAGGTGTGCAGGACCACTTTTGGCCCGAGGGCCGAATTCTGCTGGAAAAGCTTTAGGGCTTGATCTTGCTGGATGTATAAACTGGCCGCCAATGTTAGTGGCTGGAGTGCGTAACAAGTGGTGTTTGGTAATCTGGGTGGGAATTGGGACGGGAGTTTCATTGGCTGGCTTTGCCTTATGACAAATTCCAATAAATCCTAGCATTTTTTTTCTAAATTTGCCTACACAGATTCGCATTAGCATATGCAGATTAGCATATTGATAAAAAGATTGAGGGGAGACATGTTAGCACTCTTCAAATACTTGAAAGGTTGTCACACACAAGAGGGCCAGGATCTCTTCTCAATCCTCCCAGAGTGCAGGACACGGAATAACGGGCTCAAGTGACAGGAAGCCAGATTCCGGCTGGACTTCAGGAAAAACTTCCTGACTGTTAGAGCAGTATGACAATGGAACCAGTGACCTAGGGAGGTGGTGGGCTCTCCCACACTAGAGGCCTTCAAGAGGCAGCTGGACAAGCATCTGTCAGGGATGCTTTAGGGTGGATTCCTGCATTGAGCAGGGGGTTGGACTCGATGGTCTTATAAGCCCCTTCCAACTCTGCTATTCTTTGTTTCTATATTTCTGGCTCCTGAATCCTTTGAATGCCTAGCTGTGCTCCTGCCTGCCTCTCTTTCAAAGTTCATCTGTGAATTCTAGTATGGAGGAGGTACGGAGGACGTGGACGTGTAATCCAGACCAAGTAATCCCAAATTAAAGATGGCCGTTGGGGAGGCCACCACTTTGGATGGCTTTAAAAGAGGACTGGGCAGATTCCTGGAGGAGAAGGCTATCCGTGGCTCCTAGTCCTGGTGGCCACATATCACCTCCAGTTGCTGAGGGACACAAATGGGAGGGTGCAGTCGTACCCACGTCCTACTTGTGGATTTCCCACAGGCAGCTGCTTGGCCATTATACTGGCCTCAGTGGGCCCTTGGTCTGATCCAGCATGGGTCTTCTTATGCTCTTACAAGGAGTAGGAAAAGCACTTGTTGAGAGAGATGCAGAGAGGTACCTTAAACCATGTGCATTCGATAACAAGTTGGAAAAACGTATTTGCAGCCCTCGTCGTAGGGGGACAGCCAGCTATCAAGTGGAGCTTTAAGTGGACAAAATGATCTCCACGCCGCGTCTGCCAAGAAATTTTATTACTGCAAGAGGAAGTGATGTCTCTCTTTACGTTGCCGAGTGCTCGGCCCAGCCGGTGAATGTGCCACCGTCGGGATGCCCTTGGGTGCCGTACGAACGGAAGGTTATTTGTTAGAAAGCAATCAACATGCTGGAAGCGAGCTGGAATGAAAAGCAAAATAAAAATGAATTGGGGAGGGAGCAGCCGAGTTCTAAGAGGAAGGTTTTAAGGGAATATGAATCGGCAGCCCTTTTTTGAGGGCACGTGAGAAGGGACGGGGCCCTTTGGAAGTCTCTCCACGCCTGGAAATGCCGCGGAAAGGAGGTGGTCGGTCTGCACATCTAAGATGGAATGGAAGGCTTCACTTTGACGTAGTAGAGGATACGATAGGAGGGAAGTCCGTGGGGGAGGTTTGCTGTGGCGTTTCTGGGCAGTCCCTTGTAAAGGCCACAAAGCATTTTCAGTAGGGACGTGCACGGACCCCTCCTGCCGATCCTCTTCGCGCCCGATCCGCCTAGGGTCCACTCCGCTCCGCTGCGGAGCTCCGGCTCCAAATTGGAGCTCCGCAGCGGCGGGGAGTGGCACCAGGTAAGGCCCTTTCCCTCCTCCCCCTTACCTGTGTCCGTCCCGGCCCATTCCAGCTTCACTAGAGCCCGCGGCTCAACCAGGAACTAGGCCCCGATTGCGGCCTACACTTCCTGGTTGAGCCGTGGGCTCTAGTGAAGGTGGCGACAGGCCGCGACGGACGCAGGTAAGACCCCCCTCCCCCTTACCTGGCTCTGCCACCGTCGCCTCACAGGCAGCGGCGGCTGCAGGGTCAGGTAAAAAACCCCTCCCCCCTCTCCCTTACCTGCGTCCGTCTGCGGACCCGCGGCTGCTTCAACTGAGCCCGAGGACTCAAACAGGAAGACCAGGCTAGTCTTGTTTGAGTCCTGTTTGAGTCTTGAGTCCTGTTTGAGTCCTCGGGCTCAGTTGAAGCAGCCACGGGACTGCGGATGGATGCAGGTAAGATCCCCCTCACCTGGCTCTGCTGCCGTCGCCGCACGGGCGGCGGCAGGGCCAGGGCCAGGTAACCCCCCCCTCCCTCCTCTCCCTTACCTGCGTCCGTCTGCGGACCCGCGGCTGCTTCAACTGAGGCCGAGGACTCAAACAGGAAGACCAGGCTAGTCTTCCTGTTTGAGTCCTCGGGCTCAGTTGAAGCAGCCGTGGAGCCGTGGACGGATGCAGGTAAGGCCCCCCTCCCCCTTACCTGGCTCTGCCGCCGTTGCCACATGGGTGGCAGCGACGGCGGCAGGGCCAAGTAAACCCCCCTTACCTTTTTTGCGGAGCTCCGGATCGAGGCGAAGGATCCGCCTTCACCTCGATCCGTTCTGCAACGCTCCGCGGCTCCCCCGATCCTCTTCGCCTCCGCCTTAAGGGGAGGCGAAGCTCCCCGATCCGCTCCTGCTTCTCCAGTCCGAGGAGAAGCGGAGCACATCCCTAATTTTCAGACGGTGTCCTCGGGAACCCAGGATCTCGTCCGTAGGAAGATCAGTCATGGTGGACGTGCTGCCCTGGAAAATACCTCGCTTGCTGATATACTTGGGTCTTGGGGAGCTGTTTTTAAAGGCGTGAAGTGGGGACGAGCCCCAATGTGAACTGAATGTGCACCCTAGGACGTGAAGGGTTCCATGGCAGATATTCGGGGGATCCTCGGGGACGAATCGAAGTGAAAATTGTTCCCCGATGCTGGAAAGTTGAAAAAATGCTGTTCCGAAGCTTTTCTGGTCAAAAATATTGGAAGACTCTAAATCAGCAGTGCGTTGAGAGAGGTCCAGAAAAAGTGACCTCTGACCCAAGGAGAAGTGCTCCGTCTTGCTGACTTCTTGCTGAGGCAGTAAAGAATTCAGCAGGCCTGAAAGCATTAATTGATAGTTGCATCTAGTTAATTGATTGGAACAACGACTTAATTGATTGGGAAGATCGCAGAATAGAAAAGTGGACTGTTGTGTGTTTTTTAATTTTAGCTGTCCCATCGTGTGGGATTGGCAGTAATAGGAATGGTCCCTTCACTCCAGAGTCTTGTTTGCATCCCATGTTCAGTGAAATGACAGAAACTGAATGGGATTCCCACAGGTTTCGTGTCCTCTACATTTATAGAATCATAGCATCATAGAATAATGGTTTAAGCCCATTCAACTGATCTAATTATAAGTCTGATCTATCTGACAATAGATCACAATAGAACAGATAGGACAACCCTCTGTCAGGGATGCTTTAGGGTGGATTCCTGCACTGAGCAGGGGGTTGGACTCAATGTCCTTCTAGGCCCCTTCCAACTCTACTATTCTATGATTCTGTTAGGGCTACACATTCTCTCCTTCCTGCTATAAATACTGGTTTAGATCAGACTCATAATTAGATCAGTTGAATGGGCTTAAACCACTATTCTATTATTTATTTACTTATTTATTTATTGCATTTATATACTGCTCCCATAGCCAGGGCTCTCTGGGCGGTTTACAGAAATTCTAAAATTAAGATTAAAACGAGTATACAAAATTTAAAATTCTAAAACACAGAACATACACACATAAAGCATTAAAAACCGTTAAAAAACCTAAACATGTGCGTGATTAAGATGTGCCGCCATATGCCTGGGCAAAGAGGAAGGTCTTAACCTGGCGCCGGAAAGATAGCAGCGTTGGCGCCAGGAGAGCCTCGTCAGGGAGATCGTTCCATAGTCTGGGGGCCACCACCGAAAAGGCCCTGTCCCTCGTTGCCACACTCAGAGCCTCTCTCGGAGTAGGCACCCAGAGGAGGAGCTTCGATGTTGAACGTGGTGACCGGGTATATTCACGTCAAACCGTGGCAATCCCATTCAGCTTCTCTCATTTCACTGAACATGCGATGCAGGAGTCTGGTGTGCAAACTTGTTCGGTGGTATGCTTAGCTTGACCCTGTCAAAGGACCGACATAAGGGTCACGGACGATTGTCCAGGTAATGGTTGCGTGAAAGGATGGATAAGGGCTTTTATTGCCTCCTGGTAGAAGCTGCAGTTGAATAATACGTGGGAGATAGATTCCACCTCCTCGTTGTTACAGGGGCAGTGTCTATCTGATAGTGGAACTTTCCCAAATCTGCCCTCCATTACCCTAGAAGGCATGGCATTAAGCCCTGCTAGGGAAAATGCCCTCCTATATTTGGGTATAGATAACCAAAGGAAGTGAGGCAGGTGGCTACTAGGAGGAGGGCTTTCTCCGCTGTGGCACCCCGGTTGTGGAACGAGCTCCCCAGAGAGGTCTGCCTGGCGCCTACACTGTACTGCTTTCGTCGCCAGCTGAAGACCTTTTTATTCACTCAGTATTTTAACACTTAATTTTAACTTAAATTTAAATTTTACTGTTTTAACTCTGTATTTTAATCTTATATCAACTTTGCTGTGTGGTTTTATCCTGGTTGCGCTTTTTATACTGTATTTCGTAATTGTGTTTTAACCTGTTGGGTGTTTTACTGTGGTTTTAATTTTTATGAACCACCCAGAGAGCTTCGGCTATTGGGCGGTATAAAAATGTAAAAAAAAAAAAAAAAAAAAAAAACAGCTTAAATACGGAGGTACACTGTTTTGGTCGTGATCCCGTAGCCCCAAGGCACACGGGGAACATGAGCCCCGTGCGGCTTGCTGTAGCTCCTGAGTAACTCTACGAGGAGTCTCCCCACCACCCACCCGGCACCAGTTTTCTGTTCGGTTTGCCATCATTTGCTGCCTGAGCTGCGGAACGGACGAAGGTAGCAGCTAACGCGGCCGCTGCCTTTGCCCCTTCTGTTGCAAGTTCAGCTGCTAATCTGTAGAATAAGGAAACTGCAATTAATGAAATCTGCTCTCGTATTCAAGTGCGTTTCTCAGAAGGTACATCAAATAATTGAAGGGACTTCCTCCTCTCTAATTAGCCAGATTGAATTAATTTGGCATAATAGGATTCGTTACGTAAGTAGCGCGTGGGCTTCCGTTGGAATCTGCCTGTGTACCGAAAAGAGGGCTTTCTGATTAAGCTGTTTATGCGCCGCGTTTAATGGGGCGGGTGGAATCAAATTCTCTTGGACTGATGCTGGGCACGGTGTGGACGAAGAAGCGCCTGCCTTTTAAACTTGATTCAGTTTGACGCCTCTCCTGGTCTGGGTTGTCCTTGCCGAAGCTGCCAAGCAAGGCCCCTTCCGACTCTGCAATTCTATGATTCTATGACCTGAGTGTGTGGGGCAGATTGTACGGGAGAAGGCGATCCCGCAGGTAGCCTGGACCCAAACCATGTAGGGCTTTAAAGGTGATAACCAACACTTTATACTTCGCCCAGAAACTAATTGGCAGCCAGTGGAGTGATTTTGAAGTTGGCGTAATATGGTCACCCCTAGGTGTGTCGGTGTCCAAGCTGGGGCATCAGTAAAAGGCAGCTTTGCACGTTCATAGCAAGTTACGTCAAGGGTCTATAAAGTTGGATGAGGTCCAGAGAAGGACGTCTCTCCATGTGAAATCTGTACTGCAATATGCCGTGGGAGAGGCCGAGGATTTCTGCCCCCCCCCATCCACAGCTGCGTTTCCTCCAACGCAGACATTTTTCAAACCGCGTGTTGTCAATTTTGCTTCAGCCCTGTCTTGTATCCAAGGTTTGTTTCTCTCCTTGCCCCACCCGGCATGGGGTTTTCGGTTACCCATCTGTTTACTGTCAACACCAAAGTTATTTAATTGGCACTTTTGATAATTGCGGCTTTTCTCTTTGCTTTCTTTTGTCGTCGTCGTCGTAAAACACACACAAACGCGCGGACACACACATGGGCTTGCAAAGGTAGCGGTGGAAGGAGGGAAAGGCTAAAGGTATTTGTCATCCTTTCAGAAGCGGCATCTGGTTTGGGCATTTGTAAAGGAAATGATTCGAAGCTAAATAGTTCTGTTTCTCATTAGAGCCAAAAAGGCTTCAGGCGTTCAGATGCTCAGATAAGAACCTAAGAACAGGAGAACCTAAGAAGAGCCCTTATGCTGGATCAGACTGAGGGTCCATCTAGTCCCGCACTCTGTTCACACAGGGGCCAACCAGCCATCGGCCAGGGATGAACAAGCAAGCGTGTTCAAAGGAGGGCAACCAGGATGATCAGGGGTCTGGAAACAAAGCCCTATGAAGAGAGACTGAAAGAACTGGGCATGTTTAGCCTGGAGAAGAGAAGATGGAGGGGAGACATGAGAGCACTCTTCAAAGACTTGCAAGGTGGTCATAGAATCATAGAATCATAGAATAGCAGAGTTGGAAGGGGCCTACAAGGCCATCAAGTCCAACCCCCTGCTCAATGCAGGAATCCACACTAAAGCCTCCCCGACAGATGCTTGTCCAGCTGCCTCTTGAAGGCCTCTAGGGTGGGAGAGCCCACAACCTCCTTAGGTAGCTGATTCCATTGTCATACTGCTCTAATAGTCAGGAAGTTTTTCCTGATGTCCAGCTGGAATCTGGCTTCCTTTAACTTGAGTCCATTATTCCGTGACCTGCACTCTGGGAGGATCAAGAAGAGATCCTGGCGCTCCTCTGTGTGACAACCTTTTAAGTATTTGAAGAGTGCTCTCATGTCTCCCCTCAATCTTCTCTTCTCCAGGCTAAACATGTCCAGTTCTTTCATTCTCTCTTCATAGGGCTTTGTTTCCAGACCCCTGATCATTCTGGTTGCCCTCCTCTGAACACGCTCCAGCTTGTCTGCGTCCTTCTTGAATTGTGGAGTCCAGAACCCCTTCTTGAATTGTGGAGCCCAGAACACACAGAGGAGGGCCAGGATCTCTTCTCGATCCTCCCAGAGTGCAGGACACGGAATATCGGGCTCAAGTTAAGGGAAGCCAGATTCCAGCTGGACATCAGGAAAAACTTCCTGACTGTTAGAGCAGTACGACAATGGAATCAGCTACCTAGGGAGGTTGTGGGCTCTCCCACACTAGAGGCATTCAAGAGGCAGCTGGACAACCCTCTGTCAGGGATGCTTCAGGGTGGATTCCTGCATTGAGCAGGGGGTTGGACTCGATGGCCTTGTAGGCCCCTTCCAGCTCTGTTATTCTATGATTCTATGATTCTCTCACACCTTCACTCTTCAACTTTCTTTATTCTCAGGATTGTTTAATAGACACCAACTGACTATCTGCACCCTACACTCAAAAGACAACCCTCTTTACCCTGATCCTCTAATTCTCCCTTTGAACCCAAGTACTTTAAAAACACCCCCCTCTTATCACCTCAGTCATTCCCTTATATATCCTCCTCTCCCCTCCTAAGATATTCAGTCTCCCCCCACTCAGGTCAATATTCTAAACACAATAGACTTACAAATTATAGACATTCATTAGGGAACTGACTTGTGGGGTGTAACGCCACATCTGCGTTCATCTCTCAGAAACTTTGGAGGGGGGCAGGGGCCGGGGGCACCCAAAGGCCTCTGTCGCCACCTCCCCTGCCACATTTGGGGAAGCTTCCATGGAGGGGGGGACGTTCTGCGAGGAAAGGATGCTACTGAGGAGGTGGTGTCACTTGTATTATTATTATTATTATTATTATTATTATTATTATTATTATTATTATTATTATTATTATTATTTTATATAGCACCATCAGTGTACATGGTGCTGTACAGAGTAAAACAGTAAATCGCAAGACCCTGCCGCAGAGGCTTACAATCTAATAAATCATAGTAAAGCAATAAGGGGGGGAGGAGAATGTAAACAGGCACAGGGTAGGGTAAGACTAACAGTATAAAGTCAGAACAAAATCAAGTTTTAAAAGCTTTAGGAAAAAGAAAAGTTTTTAGCTGAGCTTTAAAAGCTGCGGTTGAACTTGTAGTTCTCAAATGTTCTGGAAGAGCGTTCCAGGCGTAAGGGGCAGCAGAAGAAAATGGACGAAGCCGAGCAAGGGAAGTAGAAACCCTTGGGCAGGCGAGAAACATGGCATCAGAGGAGCGAAGAGCACGAGCGGGGCAATAGTGTGAGATGAGAGAGGAGAGATAGGAAGGAGCTAGACCGTGAAAAGCTTTGAAGGTCAACAGGAGAAGTTTATATTGGATTCTGAGGTGAATTGGAAGCCAATGAAGAGTAATGGTGGCGTCACAGGCGCTGTCCAACTGCTGCCTGCGCTGCTTGCAAGACCACCAATCCACGTGCACACACTTAACCACCATGCGAATGCAGTGACTGAGAGAGGGGTTTTGTGGATCTATAATATTGTGTCTCGGTCTGACCAGATGAAGAGCGGGGGTGGGCGTGGTTCTGCAGGCGTCTTTCTGTCCTGAGAGAGCCATTTGCGTCTGTCGTCTGAGGATTAATGCCGTGGGGCGTCTTTCTTTTCTTTTCTTGCAGCCCGTTCCACGGATCATGGTTCAGTCGGCCAGCATTGACGCCAGCGCTGCGAAAGCGAAGCAGGTGGGCCCTTTGAATGCTCTGAAGTGCGGTGTAAACGGCTTCTTCTGATACTGCTTGCTGTTGTTATTGGATGGGAGGCACCAGCGATACGGAGGCTCCGGCTGGGGTCTTTAGAGGACTGGATTCACCCTCACTAACACCTTGGAGAGCTCCTTTGGAGTTCTGACTGGTTCTAACTGAAACCTGGAGAGGATTCACTGCCACCAGCCTCCACTGGTGTGTGTTTGTATGTACAGGAGTGTGTATATACACACACACACACACACACACACACACACACACACATATATATATTTGGAAGAGAAGGATCATGGATCTCTTCTCCATCCTCCCAGAGTGCAGGACATGGACTAACGGGCTCAAGTTACAGGAAGTCAGATTCCAGCTGGACATCAGGAAAAACTTCCTGACTGTTAGAGCAGTACGACAATGGAAGCAGTTCCCTAGGGAGGTTGTGGGCTCTCCCACACTAGAGGCCTCCAAGAGGCAGCTGGACAACCCTCTGTCAGGGATGCTTTAGGGTGGATTCCTGCATTGAGCAGGGGGTTGGACTTGATGGCCTTGTAGGCCCCTTCCAACTCTGCTATTCTATGATTCTATGAACTACTGTCATTGTAAAATTAAATGGAGAATATTTCCATACTCTCATGGAAATACGTTTTTTCTTCTCGGTGTGGCAGATTCAATTGGTTTGGATCTGAATCCTGGGCACTCCGGTTTTACAAGACTAGTGCTAAGCCAGACCCACAGAGCTCTCCTTCCCCCACATTCACGCTTTCCATTTTGGATTCTTTACCCTATTTGCACCCCATTCCACCACCACCCGTCTCCTTTCTGGTTGGCAGGGGATTCAGGACAGCTAAAAGGAAGGACGTCTTCACACAGCACACAGCTGAACTATGGAATTGGCTCTCCCACACTAGAGGCCTTCAAGAGGCAGCTGGTCAACCATCTGTCAGGGATGCTGTAGGGTGGATTCCAGCATTGAGCAGGGGGTTGGACTTGATGGCCTTGTAGGCCCCTTCCAACTCTGCTATTCTATGGTTCTATGTTTGGAACGTGGAGCTGTGCCGCATACCACTTGACTCGGAAACAATGATTTATCTCTCCTAGGTATTAAGCCAAATAGCTGGGAGAGACTTATGGAACGTGCCTCTTTCCCCCTTTCACATAAATCGCCCTTTTCAAACAGCAAATACCCGTTCCTGTAATATAAATAATCTTTCAGTAAATAATAGGCAGCATATTTCTTCTGCTGTATGCATTTATATATTAATCCCTGCAGGCCTTCCAGGGTGAGGGGAGCAGGGGGCGTGTGCCTATTTGCCAAACTGCCCCCACAGAGCCCTGTTAATGCAGTGGCATTAAAAGAAACCATAAACCCATTTGTGTGTGTTTTCGTCACCTTGTAGGACCCACCTTGGTGTCCGTAGATTTTGTGGGGCTGCTGCGGTTGTTGGCTAAATCTTGCCGCCTTAAGCGGACGCCATGCGAACTCGGGATCGCTGCAGACTCTGAAAATCTGCCTTCGTTGATGGTCATGAAGCAAGGGGGTGAAGAACGCCTTTCATCTCGTGGGGCCAATTCCACTCCGGGGCCATGATCCAGTGGGTTGAGGTCAAAGGGCAAAACCCCTCCGTTCCAGCACATGTTAGCTGAACGGTGTGGAGGAACCCAAAAAGCCAGGCTCCTTTGGTTCGCTGAGTGACGGTCAAAGACTCTTAAGACACAATTTCTCTTATCTTGGAAAAGATTTATTACGAGCACCCTGCAGTGCTGCAAGGTGGCAATCCTTAGAGGATCTTGAAGAACTGCCCACTTACTGCAGGCAAAGCTAACACATTTATAGGGTCAGTTCCTCTTCGATACAACGGCAGAGCCTTCCTACCAATCACGATACAGTTTTGCAATGCAGTAACCACCGATACACAAGGCATTTATGCGTGTACAGAGTGCAAATAATTCTAGGACTAGGAAAACAATACATAGATGGGTATTGCAATCACTTAGGCAACCGGATCTGCACCTGTTTCTTTTTGCAGTTAGCTGGCTCCCAAAAATATCTCACTCCACTGCTTTCGTCGAAACAGTCTTGCGACGTGTCAGTTCAACAGTTAGATGTGGGAGCGGTTGCAGTCTTAATATATTTTAGTTATACTAAAAGCATGAATCTTATGATTTATAATGAAAAGGCCAAAGCCTATATTTTCCTATACCTGCGGGCATAGGTAAACGGACCACCCATCTCTGATTTCCTCGACAACGGTCTTCCTGGCAGGAACGACGCCCTTAGGAGAGGCATTTAAGGTTTGAGGATGCGCAAACGCCACGAAACCACTAAGCACTCGGGGTGGTTGGTGGGAAAGGGACGTGGCCTTCTGGGCAAAGGAGGAGGGATGGATTTGCTGCCCCAAGGTTCTCGCGTAGGCCTTTGCATGTCAGTTGTGCTCTTGCAATCCCCGCATGCAGCCTTGAGCCCCTCCACCCCGCAGGGGAAGGTGTTGAGTCGCAGGCGGAGGTGGGGCTCTGCGACTTCCGGAAAAGAAGCAGGGCAGGGACTGGAGCGGGGAGGCGGAGGTGGCTTGAGCAGGCTGATGTGGCATCTGTTCAGGCGGAGGTAGGTCGGCGTGGCTGAAGGCTGAGGGGCAGGAGAAGGGAGCTGCAGACTCCTGAGCTTGTGCAGAGTAGAGAGCGCAAAAGGAGGCGTGCACAAGCTTCCCACCGCGCCCTGCCAGGTGTCCCCAGGAAGGCCAGAATGAGGCCGTGAAGGTGAGGGCACGCCTCCTTCCACAGGGAAGTTCCGTTTAATGTAACAGGGCCTTTCCGTAGTGCCCCCCCCCCTATCTCTGGAGTGCAGTGCCATAGGGACTCCATTAAGCCCCATCATTGCAAGCGTTTAGGAAGGGCCCTGAAGGCTTCCTTCTTTACTCTGCCTTCCCTGGATTCTCTTTTACCAGACTGTGCAGGGTTGCAGCTGCAAATGTGCCATCGCATTTTAGTACTTCCTGGGAAGGAAAGGAAAGGAACCTCTCGTGCAAGCACTTGAGTCATTGCTGACTCAATGCTGTCGCTGACATTTCCTTGGCAGGCCTTATAGCGGGGTGGTTTGCCGTTGCCTTCCCCGGCCGTGATTACCTTTCCCCCAGCTAGCTGGGTACTCATTTTACCGACCTTGGGAGGATGGAAGGCTGAGTCGACCTGAGCCGGCTGCCTGAGAACCAGCTTCCGCTGGGATCGAACTCAGGCCGTGGGGAGAGTTTCGGCTGCAGTAACTGCCGCTTACCACTCTGCGCCACACGAGGCTACTGTCTAGGCCAGATGTTTTATGCTGCTGTTTTCAGGTTTATTATTTTTATGAATGTTGGCTATTTTATCATTTTTTTCTTTTTTAAATTATAATACATGTTATTATTGTAAACTGCTTTGGACAGGGCTTCTGTATTGAAAGCGGCTTAGAAATATTTTAAATAGACTAAAAAATACCATCCATTAATAGACCTATCCTCTATGAATTAGAATAAGGTGGTGGTGGTGGTGGGAATATAGGCATTGATTCATTGATTGATTGATTGATGTTGATTTATATCCTGCCTTTCTGCCCCAAAATGGTGCACAAGGCACTAACAAGAAAACCCAGATTAAAAACAAAGTCTTACACATACCTTAAAAGCACGAATAGAAACACATCAGTAAAAGAAAACTTAAGAGCACCAACCCATTAAAAAACCCTTCAACAACAGGCCAGCTTTGATTTATTTATTTAATTATTGCATTTCTATACCGCCCAATAGCTGAAGCTCTCTGGGCAGTTTACAAAAATTAAAACCATGAAAACCATTTAAAATTTAAAACGAACAACAGTATAAAAGCATAGTATTAAATGCAATATCAAAGCACAAGCAGGATAAAACCGAGCAGCAATGCAGAAATTAATACAGATTTAAAATTCAGATTTTAAAGAGCAAAGTTAAAAACTAAATTCTTCAACTGTTAAAATAGTGAGAAAATAAAAAGGTCTTCACCTGGTGCAAAAAAGAGTATAACGTAGGTGCCAGGCGAACCTCCTTAGGGAGCTCATTCCCCAGTCGGGGAGCCACAGCAGAGAAGGCCCTCCTCCTGGTAGCCACCAGCCTCACTTCCTTTGGCAGGGGCTCACAGAGAAGGACCAAAATGGAGCATGTTCAGAGGAGGGCAACCAGGATGATCAGGGGTCTGGAAACAAAGCCCTATGAAGAGAGACTGAAAGAACTGGGCATGTTTAGCCTGGAGAAGAGAAGGCTGACGGGAGACATGATAGCACTCTTCATACTTAAAAGGTTGTCACACAGAGGAGGGCCAAGATCTCTTCTTGATCCTCCCAGAGTGCAGGACACAGAATAATGGGCTCAAGTTAAAGGAAGCCAGATTCCAGCTGGACATCAGGAAAAACTTCCTGACTGTTAGAGCAGTACGTCAATGGAATCAGTTCCCTAGGGAGGTTGTGGGCTCTCCCACACTAGAGGCCTTCAAGAGGCAGCTGGACAACCATCTGTCAGGGATGCTTTAAGGTGGATTCCTGCATTGAGCAGGGGGTTGGACTTGATGGCCTTAGAGGCCCCTTCCAACTCTACTATTCTATGATTCTTTGCCTGCCAGCAGGTGAGCAAAAGAGGTGGGTCAACCCAGCTTCCCTCAGCAGGGATAGCTGTGAGAGGAGAAGGCCGGATGCCTGAGGTCGTGAAGATGGGCAATGCAGAGCCAGTAACAAGCCACTCAGGCACATTGGGCAAATGTACGGAAGATGGTCTGTCAATGGTTTCTAGCTGTTTCGGCTAAGTACAGCCTCCTTGTGCAGAAAGGGTGTACCACTGGCCATGCTGGCTGTGGCTGATGGGAATTGCAGTCTAAAAATGCCCGTAGGGCATGAGGTTGGAGAAGGCTGGGTCTTCGGGCCTCTCTTGTGCAGCAGGGGCCGCTGTTCCATTCCTACCTGCCCGCCTTTCTTCTCCACCTCTCAGCTCCTTGCTCAAAAGTCTCAAAATGCCGCCGACCTCTCCAGGTTTGGCAGGTGGAGATCAGCTGGAGAAAGCGACTGCGCGAGAGGACGGGCGCCCCTTACTCCAAGCAGTGTTTTCTGAAAGCGGTTTGACATTCTGGCGCCTCCTGACCATACATGCATTTCTGCTTCAGGTCGTCCAAGGGGAAGGGAGCAGAGGGCCCTTTGAGGTGGCCGCGCAGACCACGGAGTCAGAGAAGAGCCCCGAAAGGCCGCCCAAAGTGCCTCCCCATCAGCCCACCGCGGATGTGACGGCACAGGACTCCCAGGAGGGGCCGCCCAGCCCCCTGAGCGAAGCGTCCAGCGGCTACTTCTCTCACAGCGTTTCCACGGCCACCCTTTCTGAGGCACTTGCGCCCGGGAACGACGCCCCTGTCCAGGCCGGGAGCCAGACGCCCACAGCAGCCGACGCGCCCCAGCCGGCCTCCGCTACTGAGGTTCCTGTGAAACCGTGTTCTGCTCTAGCTTCTGACTCTTGCTCTCCCCTTGGGAGAGGGGATCCGCTTACCCCTGGCCTTCAACTGGATCCAATGAGAACTAAGGACAGTGAGAAAGTGAGCGGCGACGGCCACGTCAGGTCAAAGGCCGTTGTCTCTTCCACGGCTCCGAGCGAGGACCCCGGGCCTGCCTCTCTGGCTCCGGATGTGCCAGGCTGCCCTTCTACCTCCCTCTCCAAGACAGAGGTGCCCTTGGCCCAGCAGCCGGCGACGTTGCCAACCGGGAGCCCGCGTCCTGTCGCCAGGCACGTGAAACCAGCACCTCTACGTGACGAGGAGCCTTCCCGGTCCCCGGTTCTTCCCGAGGCCTCCTCTCAGCCCGGCGTCCCCGGCTCACCGTTCAAAATCCAAAGAGTAAGAACTTCAGAACTGAGGTCCTTCTCTGACATGTTGGGGGGAGAGCCCGGAGGGCCCTGCGGTTCGGAGGAGCAGAAGCGCAAGCAGCACGAGGGCACGGGGGCGGGCGCGGAGGAGAAACCGGACGCCGCCTCCGACTCGGAAGAAGCCAACGAGATCCCCGAGTGGCTGAAGGAGGGCGAGTACGTGACCGTCGGTACGAATAAAACGGGGACGGTGAGATACGTGGGCCCAACAGACTTCCAGGAGGGAACCTGGATCGGCGTCGAGTTGGATTTGCCCTCAGGTAAGCGTCGGAAAGCGCTGCTGGCGTTGTGATGGGGTAACGGTGGCTGCCTTGCGTTGGCCCCCCCACTGTCAGGGAGACGCTCTTTCCCTCCGATGGTCCCCTTACAGCTCCGTTTCCCCCAAAGCCACTTGATTATTTATTTATTTATTTATTGCACTTATATACCGCCCCCATAGCCAGGGCTCTCTGGGCGGTTTACAGAAATTCTAAAATTAAGATTAAAACGAGTATACAAAATTTAAAATTTCTAAAACATAGAGCATACATAAAGCATTAAAAACCGTTTAAAAAACTAAAACATGTGGGTGATTAAGATGTGCCGCCATCTGCCTGGGCAAAGGGGAAAGTCTTAACCTGGCGCCGGAAAGATAGCAGCGTTGGCGCCAGGCGAGCCTCATCAGGGAGATCATTCCACAGTCTGGGGGCCACCGCCGAAAAGGCCCTGTCCCTTGTTGCCACACTCCGAGCCTCTCTCAGAGTAGGCACCCGGAGGAGGACCTTAGATGTTGAATGTAGTGACCGGGTATATTCGCTTCAGGAGAGGCGTTCCATCAGGTATTGTGGTCCCAAGCCGTGTAAGGCTTTATAGGTCAAAACCAGCACCTTGAATTGGGCTTGGAAACATACAGGCAGCCAGTGCAAGCGGACCAGAGCAGGTGTTATATGGTCGAACCTTCTGGTTCCCGAAATCAATCTGGCCGCTGCATTTTGCACGAGCTGCAGCTTCGAAACCATCTTCAAAGGCAGCCCTACGTAGAGCGCATTGCAGTAATCTAACTTGGAGGTTACCAGAGCATGGACAACTGAAGCCAGGTTATCCCTGTCTGGATAGGGGCGTAGCTGGGCCACCAACCGGAGTTTGTAGAAGGCACTCCGTGCCACAGAGGTCACCTGAGCCTCAAGTGACAATGATGGGTCTAAAAGAACCCCCAAGCTACGAACCTTATTCAAGCGCTCAGCTGCACGTGCAGCCGTCAAGCGGAATCGCCCTGTTAATGGCGCAAGCCCTGAAAGCGCTTCACAGGAGAAGGCGAGTGAGTCCTTCAGAGGATTCTGGGCAGTTACACCCACCCGTATCACCAGTTGGATCTGCATCGATGTAGTGACGGCCACCGATTTGGATGGCTTTAAAAGGGGGTTGGATAAATTCCTGGAGGCGAAGGCTATGAATGGCGATTAGCCCGCACGGCTCTGTGCTACCTCCAGTATCCGAGGTAGTAAGCCTGTGCGCACCAGTTGCTGGGGAACATGGGTGGGAGGGTGCTGTTGCACCATGTCCTGGTTTGTTGGCCCCTGGTGAACAGCTGTTTCGCCACTGTGTGAACAGAGTGCTGGGCTAGCTGGACCCTCGGTCTGATCCAGCGTCTGCGCTCTTCTTATGATCTTACGTAGCTAACAAAAACCTATGGGGGGTTCCATGTGCTCAAACACCCATGTGTATCAGTTAAAAGGGGGCACCCCCCCGTTTCTTTTTTATCTCTGGGATGCAGAAAACGGAGTGAGATGTCGCCCTTGGGACAAAAGGGGAGTGATGATGTTGATGATGATGATTTACATTTATATACCGTCCCATAGCCGAAGTTCCCTGGGCTATGTTTATAAAGATTAACTCTATGTTTATAAAGTTTATAAAGATTAAAACACTGAACCTTAAAAACCAATATACAAAATTTTAAAACATAAAAAACATAAAAACAGATTCGATACAATATCCATTTAGAACAACTGTTCTGGGTCAGTTAAAAAACTCAGCGTATGCTGTTAAACGCCTGGGAGAAGAGAAAAGTCTTGACCTGGCGCTGGAAAGATAACAATGTTGGCGCCAGGCGAGCCTCATCGGGGAGATCGTTCCATAATTGTGGGGCCACCACTGAAAAGGCCCTCTCCCTTGTTGCCATCCTCTGAGCTTCCCTCAGAGTAGGCACCCAGAGGGGGACCTTAGATGTTGAGCGCAGTGTATGGGTAAGTTCATGTCGGGAGAGCCGTTCCGTCAGGTATGGTGGTCCCAAGTTGGTTCCTAATGTTTTGGAGCACCAGGGAAGGAAGGCTAGTGGATGTATAACGTGGCCTGAAGTTTTCCCACCCTCCAGTGAAATCGGTGGGTCGGGCAGAGCTGAATGAGGGGAGAGACGTGGGTCCTCCCACGGGTGGATCTGTGGATGGGTGGACGGTAGACGGCTTGCATTTGGGAACACAGTTCCCCTTGCCTGACTGACACGTGGGAACTGGGCTGGTTGTAGCGAGGTGCCTCGTTCAGTGGTCGATCCACAGTAGGTGACAGTCCTGGGCCGGACAGAGCCTGGTCCTGACTCACTCTCAGGCAGCACGTGTGCTCTGAGTCAGAGGAGAGAGAGCCATGGCCTAGAGGCCTCCCCCCAATTTTGGGAACTACAGACTAAGACAAAGCATGAAAAGAAGCGTCCGCTTCCCTGCAAGGTGGTGGCTTCAAGGCTTCCACTCGATGGGTGCTGAGCCGGTTAGCTGGTGGGGCAGAGGAAAAGCTGTGGTTTCAATCCCACCGCAGCCACCAAGTCAATCGGTGGCCACCAGCAAGCCGGTCTTCTCTCAAGCTCAGCCTCCCAGCTGCAATAGGAGGACGACCCGCCTTGCAATCCTAACAACTTTGCAGAAATTATAGCTGTGAAGTGCTCTGGATGTTCACAGCATTCTCTGTCATTGCTATAGGGTGATGTTCTTGTGGGCTCCGGCCTCACTCTGTGTTAATCTTCCCCACACTCGCTTCAAAAGGGGTGGGAACGGGGACATGGTAGTGCTTGACTCACTTATGGATCACCACCCTTGGAAGCGAGGAGAGAGCACCAGGTAGCACGGTGGGCAAGCGAGCTGATCGCTGGGGCCCAATCCATCAGGGCGTTCTCCTCGCATGGGAGAGCATCATGGTGGATTATGCCCATGTTCACTCAAGGGAGGCTGGGCCATGTGGATTTCCTGCCTCGGGAAAATGACTCCAGCTGGTCCTGACCGAGATCCGACTGGGCGGCACCCTCGGCGCATTTCTTTTCATGGCTCCTTGAAGCAACCTTAACCCCAAAATTCTCCTCTTATCCCAAAGGTAAGAACGACGGTTCCATCGGCGGACGGCAATACTTCAAGTGCAATCCAGGCTACGGGCTCCTGGTGAAGCCAAGCCGGGTCAGAAGAGCCACAGGGCCCACGAGGCGCCGCAGCGCCGGGATGCGACTCCAAGGTGGAGCCGCGCCTGAGCACCGGCGAAGCGGCACCCTCTCCGGCTCGGCCTCCAACCTTGCTTCTCTGACCGCCTTGGCCAAAACGGAGGGGGGATCCACGCCGCGGCTCGAAAAGAGCCAGAAGAACGCCGAGAACAGGAAATCGTGGGCTACCTGAAAGCGGACGGCTGGCTCAGGCGCGGCCGCCTGGCTCCACACTACCTGGAGAAGCTGACACTTTGGGGGAACGGCCTTACTTCGCACAGCCCGGCCCACCTGGGCGAGATAGCCAAGACCGGCGGATCCGTCACGGGTGTTTGGGGCTCCGTGTTCTCCGCTTTGGGCACCGATAATACGCTAAGTCCTTGTCATGAAGGAGCCCCACACGGAGGCTCCTGATGCAAACGGTGACCCCTCCGCGCGTGCGTTCCTCAGCCTCCTTCCCTCCTCTCGCTCCCCAAACCCCACAGCCGCTAGCCCCAGCCATGAGCGGGTAATTCAAGGGCAGCCGACCGACGGCGTCCCTTTCCAGTCCCTCGGGGGTTGGTTGCCGGGGCGTCTGCCTAGGTCGGCGTCCGCGTGCCGCCATTCAACCACGGGAAAGTACAGGAAGTCACATGACCTGGCAGATAGCGGCCTACCAGAAACGGTGCCTCTCTTGAGTATCGTCTTCCAGTCTTTTAACTACTCTTGTTGACGTTCATGGGAAGACCTGGCCCTGTCCTGCGCCGGTAGGAGAGGCTGATGCCGAATCCAGACAAATGCCTAAAAACCTTTATTTTATTTTATTTTAATCCTTGGTCTAGCTGATGATGGTGGTCTAGCTTGTTTTATTTTTCTGTTTGTTTGTTTGTTTGTTTGTTTGTTTGTTTTTTAAAAAAAGTGCAGTGGAGAATCTGCTTTTCTCTCCTCTGGAATCCTCTGAAGCAAGAAAATTATTATTTTAGCACAGCCTCTGGTTTTACTGTATTTATAAAGCCAGTATCCAACGGTCGGTCTGCGCATGGCCAGAGGATCCCTACCAGTTTGTAAAGCAAATGTTTGTTTCCCCACCACCACCCCATGCTATGGTATTTATTTGTTATTTATTGCTATTTTAAAATAATGATGATGATGATGATGATGATGATAATTCCCTTGCGAGTTACAATCAACTTGCTGCCTACTGTTGCACAAAGCCGCGCCCCCTCTTGAGGGCACACCAGACGCTTTGCCCGCTCGTACACACCCACATGACCGCCCTGCCCACTTGAACCGGCCTTCTCCTCGTCCTCCGGATGCGTTTGCTTCGAATTAGCTTCTTCCCGTGGAAGAAGTGGCTGAGATAAATGTACACAAAAAATGTCTCTCAAGGTATTTGATGGGTATTTCTGTTGAGCCTCGTGTGGCGCAGAGTGGTAAAGCAGCAGTTTCTGCAGCTGAGACTATCCCCACGGCCTGAGTTCGATCCCAGCGGAAGCTGGTTTCAGGCAGCCGGCTCGGGTCGACTCAGCCTTCCATCCTCCCGAGGTCGGTAAAATGAGTACCCAGTTAGCTGGGGGAAAGGTAATAACGGCCGGGGAAGGCAACGGCAAACCACCCCGCTATAAGGCCTGCCAAGAAAACGTCAGCAAAAGCTGGCGTCCCTCCAAGAGTCAGTAATGACTCAGTGCTTGCACGAGAGGTTCCTTTCCTTTCCTATAATTTCTGTGGCTGTATTTAGACCAGATCTGCATCACCGTCGCAAAGTCGCCATTGCCCGGCTTGTGCTTTGCCCTTAAAGGAGGCCACGCTTCCAGCACTGGCTGGTGCATGGAGCAGACTGGCGTCCCGTTCGCACGCAGCCTTCCGCAGGCAGGGTATTTTCCCTCTGCAGCAACATCTCTTGTGACTTTGTACGTGCGGAGGGGGGAAAGTGCCGTGTGGACGGATCTCATCCAGACCACTTGCTTTCTTCTTCCTCCAACCCTTTCCGAATCCATGGGACCAACCGTGGCCAGAATGCAGATCAAAATTACATTTTTAAGGCAAACAGGCTCACGGGTTTGCTCTGGTTTCCGGCCTGGTAGAAATGAAGAGGGTGGAAACCTTGACCAATTGTAGATAATCTGAGCTCTGTTGGTAACTTTTTAAAAGGTTGCAAAATCGAGAGGGAACCTTCACGTGTGTCCGTCCCCTCCATTCATTGTACTTACTGTGCCGGGTGCAGCCAAGTGCCTTCATCAGCCAGCTCCAAGGGTTAAAGGCCAAGTCGTTTTCCAGGTAGAAGGACGTTCAGGTATTTTAAAAGGAAGGACGACAACGCATGCCAACGTCCCTGGGCTGAACTCCCCCTGGCATCTCCAGGTAGGGCTAGCAAAGAAACCCTGGGAAACTGCTGCCAGTCAGAATAAGCAGTATTGACCCTGGTGGACCAAAGGTCAGACTTCCTGCGAAGGAGACGCTGGGGGTGATTTGAATCAAATTGGAAGTACTATGCAGAAAGAGTTTCTTTTCTTTTTTTAAATGGAGTTTTTAGGAGTTACCCAGAGCAATGCTATGGTTGTGGAGTGGGGGAGTCTCCACAGCAGAGGACCCACCACTTTCTAAGCCCTGCTGGGCTCACGCCGACCAGCACAGATGTTTTTCCCCATCAGGAAAAACTTCCTGACTGTTAGAGCAGTGCGACAATGGAACCAGTTACCTAGAGAGGTTGTGGGCTCTCCCACACTAGAGGCCTTCAAGAGGCAGCTGGACAACCCTCTGTCAGGGATGCTTTAGGGTGGATTCCTGCATTGAGCAGGGGGTTGGACTCGATGGCCTTGTAGGCCCCTTCCAACTCTGCTATTCTATGATTCTATGCCGGGGCGGGGTGGGGAGCTTTTTACCATCCCTGTTTTTCCCACTGGTTTTCCTCTGTCTTCCGCTGCCCACTTGATTCCAACAGGAGGGGCCATGTCTACCCCGGGGCTGGTGCAGTTTGTCTCCTGTTCGGGACACGCGCCCAGGGGGATGAGGGGGCTTCGGATCTGGTGTGTCCAAAGCCGTCCCCCCCCCTTCCTGTGGAGCCCTGCAAGGGGAGCAGCCACAGGGATGAGTTGCTCCATGGCTGGTGGACCTTCCCTCTGTGCCTTTGGATCTGATGGAGCTCTGCGGCACCCTGTGTGCCCTCCAGAACACCCTCCCAGGGCCTACAGGATGGCATCCTTAATAAAAACCATCCTGGTTAGAAAATGGCCCCTGTGTGTGTGTGTGTGTGTTTGTGTGTGTACGTGTACGGCTAAGCCACCAAAAGAAACAGCAGCAACGTTTCGGTGCTCTGCTCTATGCAAGGTGAAACGCTGCCTTCGGCCCCAGGAAAGCTACAGGATTGTCGTCGGAGGGGTTGCAGGACAAAACGTCCGGTTACTCTTGATCTAACCCGGGTGTGTGTGTTTTTCTATCTCTCCCCACGCAGCAATTTTAAGAGACTACAGTTGCAGTGGGGAGAGGAAGAGAAGAGGGCTAAGAAACTATTTCAACATGCCGCATCGTAAATGTCTTCTCTTTATACTAGGCTGGCATTATAACTGAAGAAGGACCATTGTGCATATTTTTCTTAGCTGCAGGGCCATTCTAACCCGAGGAAATTAGCAAAAAAATCTAGACGGGATATCCAGAAGGCTTAAAAAAGATACTATGCATCTAATTTTCTAGAGGGGAAATGAAGTATTTCCTAGTATAACCTACCTAGGGAGGTTGTGGGCTCTCCCACACTAGAGGCCTTCAAGAGGCAGCTGGACAACCCTCTGTCAGGGATGCTTTAGGGTGGATTCCTGCCTTGAGCAGGGGGTTGGACTCGATGGCCTTGTAGGCCCCTTCCAACTCTGCTATTCTATGATTCTATGATTTCCCCTCCGTCTAAGTGTGTTGTGTGTGTTTGTGTGTGTGTGTGTGTTTCCACTGCAACTTCTCTGCAAGTAGAATTTCATACAGTATCTGCAGAATATGGGTCTCCTTTTGATAAAACGAAAGACACTGTGGCTTTCACTGGTGCAGGTCAAGGGTGGGCCAACTTGCCCACATGCTTTGGCCTACAACTCCCATCATCATTCCTCATCACTAACTATGCTGGCTAGGGCTGATGGGAGTTGTAGGCCAAAACCTGATGGTCTAAAGGGCCACGAGTTGCCCACACCTGGCGTAGATCTTTAAAAGCTGCAGTCTGTGGTCCCAATCTGGACAAAACAAAGTGCATCCAAGCCTTGCTAAAATCCATAGGACTTAAAGGAGTCGCCGTAACTCCACGAGGGCTAGCAGTTTGGTGTCCAAGTTAGACACTAGTTTCCACATCCTGAAAAGTGACCACAGCGGGACAGTTTACTCGAACCTTGGTCCTGCCTTAGCATTGTTGGGTAAGGTGGGTGAAAAACACGAGGTCACAAATGTTCTCTCATCATAGTGCTGGTGAACGGCACCTTCGTTATCGTTACCTACCTAATTGCATGCATGGCCAGTCCCTTGATTAGCTGCTACTCTCTCACTAGTTATACTGTTGCATTTAACGTCTTTTGTGCGTGTTATACCATTGCGTTCAGTTTAAATTAGGGCGACCCTATGTAAAGGTGGATTTCAGCAGGTGTCATTTGTATGCATGCAGCACCTGGTGAAATCCTCTCTTCATCACAACCGTTCAAGCTGCAGGAGCCTTGCCCTCTTTTGTATCTGGTCCTTCTAGTATAGCTCCTGCAGTTTGAACTGTTGTGATGAAGACAGGATTTTACCCGGTGCTGCATGCATACAAAGGACACCTGCTGAAATTCCCTTTTCTATGCAACTGTTAAAGATACAGGAGCCCTGCCCTCCCTACATTTAATGTCTCTCCCCCCCACTTACACTTTTTTTTATGCCAAGATTTTCCATGCACTTTACTCCAAGGGAAAAGGGCCCCAATTCTGGCACGTGTGTCAGCCAGACAGCGCCTTTCGACACTCATGTCTTTTATCGGCTCAGAATGGCCTCTCTCTCCATGTGCTACTTCAGAAACAGCTTCCCTTTCCTCTTAATTTATACTTTATTCAGCAGCAAAGCTACATAGTCCTTAATGCAGAACAGCTTTCAAATATGATTTGAAAGGGTAGTAAAGGGGGCGGGGGAGAGAGAATCTTACCAGGTTTGTTGAATTAAAAGTCCTGCTGTGGGTGGAGAGGTTCTCATGCGGTTTTCTGGATCATGGGCACAATTTTACAAGAAAATACCTAATCTTTTCCTCCCCCTTTAACTGCTCTTAAAAAAAATACCTTCTTTGATATTCAACAAGTGCAGAGAGGGACTCTGGTAGAATATGCTGATAGCCCCCCCCCCCATGTTAATAGAAGAGAGAGACCCCGTTCAGACGGCATGCTAAGTCACGGTGGTTAAGCATTTTGAGCTAAACATTATGGCTTCGGGCCCGTTCAGAAGACACCTTAAACCAGTGGTTCCCAATTGGTGGTCCGTGGACCCCAGGGGGTCCGCCTAACCCACCCAGGGGGTCTGTGGCACCATTCACATATTCACCATTTATTTCTGGAGTCCACTGACGATGAATTCCTACCAGAAGTAAAATATAACATCACTGAGCACCTGCGTGATTTAGCGACTAGCTTCAGAGATTACTTCCCTGCACCTAATCCTGAAAACTCATGGAGAAGGAATCCTTTTGAATGTGGTGATGTACAACTAACAACTCCGTCTGCGGAAGAGCAAGATGCACTTGTTGACGTGACTTGTGATGGTTCAGTGAAATCATTTTTCAAAGAATATAGACTGGACCAATTCTGGGTGAAGTTTTTTCCTGATTATAAGAAGTTAGGTGAAAAAGCTTTGAAACATCTAGTTCCCTTTTGTTCCACATATCTTTGTGAAAAAACATTTTCAACATTTTGTTATATGAAGACCAAGCATAGAAATCGGCTCGATGTTGATCCAGATTTGAGATTAAAAGTAGGAAATATTGAACCGGATGTGGAAGGGATTGTTCGGGACAAAAAGAGGCATGATTTCTCCCATCACATTTAGGTTTAGTAGCTGCTAGACAAGTCATAATTTGTTCAATTGTAAAGTAGATGTTAGTAAAGTCAAATTCATCTTTATATTCCTAACTAAATCATTGTCATTTTTGCATGGTAATATCATAAATTTTATGGTCTGTTTTTTAGTATACCTAAAATCCTTTGCTTATTAGGGGCTACCCCTTATTTTTCCAAAAAAATTGCTTCGCACAGGTAACTACCATAGAGATAACAATTTTTTCAAAAGTAGGGGCTCCATGGCTTGGCATTTAAAAAACAAGGAGTCCGCAGTACTTAGTTAATTGGGAACCACTGCCTTAAACCATGGCTTTAACCACAGTGAATAAGGCTTTTTGCTTTATTCACTGTAGTTAAAGCCATGGTTTAAGGTGTCTTCTGAACATGGCTTGGCTTTCTGGCTTAACCACCATGGTTAAAGCCATGGTTTATGGTGCCTTCTGAATCTGAACGGGGCCATTGTGTGACATGTGAACCACGCCCAACCCTGGTGGCCTGCATAACACGGTCACTAACCATTTGCTGCAAAAAGTGTTACCGGCTTTACCATGTTGTCTGAACAGGTCCGGTGTGAACTTGGATTAACCGCTGTGGTTTCCCTTCCTAATTCATTTGTGGAACAGGTTTTGAAAGACTCCCATATCGAGGTTGCTCTGTCTCCAAGAGAAGCTTCCTTTATTTATTTATTTTTATTTTTTTCCCTTTCCTTTTTTAAAAAAATGAATCAAAAGCTTCCTAATCCCAAAGTGTCTTACTCAAACATCATCACAGAATTCGCCATAGCTAAGAACTTTGTCGCAAAAATTCAAATACTTTAAAATGCCCTTGCCTAGCGGAAGCGGTTGTCCCCTGGATTTACAGCTGTATTTGCTGTTTCGTAAGTAAGAAGCAAATGCTTTTATAGCTGGATCAATGGGGGGTGGATGGCTGTCAAGTTTCTTCTCAAGGAACGGACGCACTATTACAAGGACTGGTGCAGTTGGTTTCATTTTAACCAAGCCGCTGAAGTTTCCATGGTGCCTTATCACTCAATTCAAGAGCGGCTTTGGCCATTGCGTCTTCCATGTGGCCGCTGCTTTAGGTCACCCGTATGTGACCCGTTGCCGTGTGCAGCTGTTCCCGTTTTTCCTTTTCGCCACCCTCAGCCTTCTTTTCCAGATGTTTGCATAACGTGCGGGGGGAATCGCTCTGTCCGCACGGCCAGTGGCGGCAATCACATGACCTTGTCACATGAGCAGCACCACCCACGAGGAGCAATTGAAAGCCGCCTCTATGAAGGGGCCGTGATGGGCGAACCGGTCCCCAAAGTGGAACAGCCAAGGTGTGACTTCCTCTCATGCTGACGCACCACATAGGTATGCCAGCCATGTGGCAGGAAAGGCACAATGTTTATGTGAAATGAGGGTGGCGGGAGAGGCCGGGCCGAGCAGGGCTGCCATTTTGTTAATGGAAGGCTCCACAGTGGGTCCTAAAACACCCTCTTGGAGAAGGCCAGGGGTTAGAGTAACGGTCCCCAGCATTGTTGACTTCTGTATGTGTTGGGATCAAAACTCCCATCAGCCCCAGTGTGGTCAATGGCTCTGCTGGCTGGGGGGTTATGGGAGTTGAAGTCTAACACACCTTGGGAGCAACAGATTGAGACAGGTTAAGAGTGTGTTGGATTAGGGTTGAGGAGACGCAGGTCCACATCCCGTTCAGCCATGAAGCTTACGGGGTGACCTTGGGGATCCGTCCCTCGCTTTCTCTCACAGCCTAAAACAAGGTTGTTTTGAGAATAAAACGGGAGGTCCATGTACACTGGTTTGAGCTCCTTGGAGGAATGTGGGATAGAAATGTATTGAATAAATGAAATATATTCAAGATTAGATTACCAACCTCTTCCATGCCCCCTGACCCCCAATTTGCTGTTATTTTTTATGTATATACTTAACTTTGACTTTTATTAATTTAACCCATACTGTCTTTAAAAGAGGGTGGGGGTTATGACTTTGACACGCACAGCTAACGGACGGGCCTCATTTTTAAGTGTTTCATCATGGGAGTTGGCATACGCTGAGATGTAGAACCCAGTGAGCTGGCGAGAAAAAGCAGTGTGCTGGAGGAATAGTGCTGCCCTCATGGTCTGTTTTTCGAGGGAGAAGTAAAGGTTTTGATAGCACAAACTTTGACTCGTCCTTGTAGTAGATGCAGCAAGATTGCCACCCAGCTATTTCACTGCCATTTATTTCAGCACTTTTTGAGGGTGCTCCAGTTCCCACTGAGATACGACCACATCCAAGATGGTTGTGCCAGTAGGACCTGTTACGGCCGCCATCATTTTGTGGCTAACGTGGCCAGTAGTTCTCCGTAAGGCACCCTGCAAGTCCCACGAGCAGAAACTGGGATTCTCTCCGAGGGTGGATCTAACTTGCAAATTCAACCCCAAGAGTTATTCTGTCACACACTACACTAAAGGACAAAAGACCCTTCACCTATGCCGCAGGTGGTACGGCCCACGCTGATCACCTTCATGACTGACCTGGACACTAACTTCCTCTGATGTCTTCAGGGAGCCTTTTAGAATTGTCACTTCTGTTGATTTGTGTTGTGATTTTGTGCTCTCATAAATGCAGGGAGGCTGTATATAAAGAACGGATGTTTAGAGTGGTATTAAAAGTGTTGTCGGTTGTATCTTTTTAAAATGCGCTAAAATCCAAAGATTCTTGTAATGAAGTGTAAAGTTTTTAATGCTCTCTTGTATTATACTAAACTTGTAATATTGTACCATATCTGTGACATGGTGTATGTTATCTAAATAAATACCTTCTTTACCATGCAGCCCTACCTGACTCTCTCTGCTTTCAGAGACCTCAGCAAGCATAGGAGAATGTGGACAGGGAGACATTTTTCTCCCTCTCTCCAATGGCCTTGTAGGCCCCTTCCAACTCTGCTATTCTATGATTCTATGATTGGTGGGAGATCCAGGACAAATAAAAAGTACTTCTTCACATAGCACATAGTTAAAATATGGAACTCACTACCACAAGATGTATTGATGGCGAATTTGGATGGCTTTAAAAGGGGGTTGGATAAATTCCTGGAGGCGAAGGCTATCCATGGCTACTGGCCCTGATGGTTGTGTGCTATCTCCAGTATTCAAGGCAAAAAGCTTGTGTGCACCAGTTGCTGGGGAACATGGATTGGAGGGTGCTGTTACACCATGTCCTCCTTGTTCATCCCTGGCCGATGGCTGGTTGGCCCCTGTGTGAACAGAGTGCTGGACTAGATGGACCCTTGGTCTGATCCAGCATCAGGGCACTTCTGATGTTTTTATTGCTTACAGCGTTCTCCTATCCATAAAGGCTAGAAACTTCTTCTTTCTTTAAAAGATGACAGCTGTAATTCTCAAACTGAGTTCTGCACCTAATACCACATTTCTGTGCTCCTGCGGTAGAGCGCCATCCATACATTGATTCCATGACTCTCTCTTGTCTTAAAACAAATTAATAGTTTTCTGATTTATGCCCCAACATTTCTTAAATACAATGCAAGATGGGTTTTTTACCCTTCTAACTAGCTATACAGGCACACTTGAAGGTGTGCCTTCAAGGACGCACCTTCAAGTTGAAGGACACAGACAAGCTAACCAGTGACTGATTACAGAGCCATCTTTAGAAGTGTTTAACTATCTAGACCTACATAGTGCTAAATTGCAAGAGGCGGAAATGCAAAAGTAATTCTAGTACCAATCTCTATAGTGAACCTTTTAAAAAAATCCCCCTCTCTCTGCAGCAGTGACACAGAATTACTTGTATTTTTCTACTCCTTCCAATGAAGTGGAGGATGAGGAAAAATGAAAGATATCTCAGCATAGCCCAGTCTACTTGGAGACCTTGGGATTTGGTTGACATTGTTGGAAGTAGTATCACATCAGGCACCTGATTCTTCTCTTACAAGTATTGTTTTACTGGGCTGGGCTGAAAACAACAGAATGAAATTTAATAGGGGTAAATGCCAAGTTGTACAACTAGGAAATAGAAACCAAATGCAGAGTTACAAGATGGGGGATACTTGGCTCAGCAATACCACAAACGAGAAGGATCTTGGAATTGTTGTAGATCACAATCTGAATATGAGCCAACAGTGTGATATGGCTGCAAAAAAAGCAAATGCTATTTTGGGCTGCATTAATAGAAGTAAAGCTTTCAAATCGCATGAGGTACTGGTTCCTCTCTATTCGGCCCTGGTTAGGCCTCATCTAAAGTATTGCGTCCAGTTCTGGGCTCCACAATTCAAGAAGGACGCAGCCAAGCTGGAGCATGTTCAGAGGAGGGCAACCAGGATGATTAGGGGTCTGGAAACAAAGCCCTATGAAGAGAGACTGAAAAAACTGGGCATGTTTAGCCTGGAGAAGAGAAGATTGAGTGATAGCACTCTTCAAATACTTAAAAGGTTGTCACACAGAGGAGGGCCAGGATCTCTTCTCGATCCTCCTGGAGTGCAGGACACGGAATAACGGTCTCAAGTCACAGGAAGCCAGATTCCAGCTGGACAGCAGGAAAAACTTCCTCATTGTTAGAGCAGTACGACAATGGAACCAGTTACCTAGGGAGATTGTGGGCTCTCCCACACCAGAGGCCTTCAAGAGGCAGCTGGACAACCATCTGTCAGGGATACTTTAGGGTGGATTCCTGCATTGAGCAGGGGGTTGGACTCGATGGCCTTGTAGGCCCCTTCTAACTCTACAATTCTATGATTACCACAACAGGTCATTGTGCTGACTTCTGCAGTTCCTTACAGTGCGGTTGGATCCAGACATAGTCCTGCTTAGAGTAGAGCCGTTGAAAATGAGTTTGTCTTGACCACGCCTAGATCCAAGCAATGCAGTTACTTGCAAGTCCTTCGAGGTATGTGTTCTTGGAAACCTCAGCCTTGGGAAAAGTGGAAACGAGCCTACGGGTTTTAATGCAGCTCAGCCATATGCAGCGATACACACAGAAACTGGGATCCTCAGCAATAGCAATGACAAGCAAAAGCGTTCGCCTGTATTGTCATGGGATTTTAAAAATAGAATCATAGAATAGCAGAGTTGGAAGGGGCCTACAAGGCCATCGAGTCCAACCCCCTGCTCAATGCAGGAATCCACACTAAAGCATCCCTGACAGATGGTTGTCCAGCTGCCTCTTGAAGGCCTCTAGTGTGGGAGAGCCCACAACCTCCCTAGGTAACTGATTCCATTGTCGTACTGCTCTAACAGTCAGGAAGTTTTTCCTGCAGTCCAGCCGGAATGTGGCTTCCTGTAACTTGAGCCCATTATTCCGTGTCCTGCACTCCGGGAGGATCGAGAAGAGATCCTGGCCCTCCTCTGTGTGTATTACAAGACCTTGTGACACGCAACGGAACCGACAACTTTTCCTACATAGGCACAAAAGGACTAAAACAAGTGGGTTGTTTTTTTCAGTTATACATTTTAATTTTCTAGTAGGTACAATACTAAAATAAACACAAATTAAAAAAAGTTTATTAAAACAAAACTGTACAAAAAAGCAGTTATACTACAATTTAATTACAGAACAGTCTACTGTCCAAAAAGGCACTAATAATCCAGAATAGGAGATACAATGATACAGGGGCTCATTTGTTTTGTTTTTTTAAACTAGTTTTTAATCAATACAATAGAGCGCTCGCTTCTGTCTTTCTCCAGTCACGTACAGAAACAAGGACTTCTGCCACAGTCAGTACACATTGGTATAAATATGAGCCCTACATAGAAAGATGTAGTGTCTCTCTCACCCCTGGAAAAAGGAAAAGGGTCCATAGTGTGACACGTTGGTCTTTTAATGGAGGGGAGGTGTGTGTGAAATACACATAATGCCCACCAAGAAAGCCTTGTGGCACTTCTGTAAAATGAGGGAATGGACGTGATCCTCTACAGGTGCGTGTTTTTTACTCTTTAATATGGGTGAAGAAATCAAGGCCCAGAGATGATTTTTCGACATACAAGAGACAAGTGAAGAAGACCTGCCAGCACCACCCAACTCTGACAAGTGAGCCAGTGCTCAACTTCTCCAGAGTTGCCATATAGCTTTAGGAGGAAGCTCACCTGACAAACTGCTCATCGCATGGGGAAAGCGGTTCTTGGGGTTTGCCAACCTGAATGTTGCCCTACAGAACCGAGACTCATTCCTGCATAGGGAGCGGGGGGGGGGGGGGAAACCTGGCTTTCTCCCGGCTATGCTAGCTAGCGTTCCGTGTTCAGGAGAGTTTTTCAACAGGACAAACGTTCCACCTGGCATTCTCTCCCTGTGATCCTGGGAAGCGGCTCCATCCAGGCCGTTTTAGCACGGCCTGCGTTGCAGATTTCAAAGGAGCATCCGCCGGGCGTCTCCGCATGAGTGTATTTGGGCAAATCCGTTAGCAAAGAACTCAAGGCACTAACCGTTCTGGAAGAAAACGTAACTTTAGGCTTCAATAACAATGGTCCCAGGGTCCCACTCGTGGCTTGGGAGGGGATCCGTGCAGGATTCTGAGAAACTAGTCTTGCATTAAAAAAAAGGAAGGAGAAAAACGATCCTTCAACAGATACAATTTACTAACTAATGAACAATGATTCCTTCGCTGGGAGAGGGAGGAAAAGAGGGTTGGTCCAAGGACATCAGCCATGGCACTGAGAATGCATATTCCCGTTTTGCTCAAGTTCAGCCTTCCCCAACCTGGGCATCTTTCAGACGTGTTGGATCACCCCAGCCAGCATGGTGCACTGGTTGGGGACGATGGGAGTTCCAGTCCACCACACCTGAAAGCTGCCCTGGTTACGGTACAATCAGTTATGTGTCAGAAAAAGCTCCTGCCTGCATTCTAGGGCGACTGGAGGGATTACTGAGACCACACAAGGAGTGCTTTGGGCACTCAGCATTTACACGTTGCTTCCCGGCCCCCTTAAATTGTGACTATACTATAACTGCCATTTTGTTTTCAATGGGGCAGAGATCTCGACATGAGCAAACCCCTTCTTCCCAATTCCTGCACGCTGTGCTTTGCGCAGTCCCAAACGGCTCTGCACAATTCCATGATGGCATTCCTGGTAGGAATGTCTTGGTTAAGATGTCTGGGAACGACAACCAGAGA
Source organism: Elgaria multicarinata webbii (assembly GCF_023053635.1). NCBI lineage: Eukaryota > Metazoa > Chordata > Lepidosauria > Squamata > Anguidae > Elgaria > Elgaria multicarinata. The sequence continues at coordinate 5,508,644 of NC_086174.1, read as the reverse complement.
CACAGAAAAGAAGGGTAATTATTTGGGTTCAGCAGTATTTGCACCATCGGTACGACTGGGTGGAGGAGCAAGGTCCGAGGTCGCCAGGAGTCACCGAACATCGCCTCGTGGCTCGTCCCATGCCCGATTCCTACAAACAGGAAATTTGTGCAAACCGAACGGATTTGCGCAAATCTCCGCAACTTTCCTCCCTAAACTAAATCAGGCCTGATTCAGTCCATAGAGGAAATTGACGCAAATCGAAATGGGAATCTGTAAAGAGAGGAATGCCAGCACGGATTTGACAATTTGCGAATATTTTCGGCAAACGCGTGCTCGCATTCGGAGCTTGGAAGGGGGCAGGGTTGCGTGTTTTGCGAGCAAAAACTAAATTCTCATACATCCCTAATCATCCGGTCAGAAAAAGATAAACTAGAGCAGATCATCTTCTAGGGATAAGAACCACATGGCCGGGGCTCGATATTATGAAGAAGAACTACCATAATCGTCCTACGAATCATATGTTGATATTAACAGTGACCTATTATACAATCCTTTGTGGAACTTGCATGCCTCAGCAAGTGTAGAGGCTGCATTTACCCTGACTTTGAGATATGGAAATGGCAGAAAGAAGAAAAGGATTGTGGGGGGAGGCGAGGGAGGGGGCGAGGAAGAGAGAGAGAGAGAGAGAGAGAGAGAGAGAGAGAGACTGCAGCTTCTTCAAAAACTGTGTCATACATATAGAAGACAAAGACAGGCATATGGATGTTAACAAAAATAAGTAGCAAAAGAAATTTGATTAAAAAAAATCCTCTCACATCATCCTATACTACATCCTCCTTCTGCTTAGCAGAAAATTGTACGTACACAAAAATACAAATACACAATTTTGTAGAACAGTCTGATTTTAATATATTTATATATATTTATATTTATATGAGTGGCAGGTTAGTTTATTATACGGAGCTTTTTGCACTTTTGGCTCATATGCAACAAGGCTTATAAATTCAGCTTTAGCTTTTCATTCAGGTTTTTTTTATTTTATTTTATTTTTATTTTATTTTTTTCTTCCTTATATAGCTTTTTAAAACAATTGTTTCCTTTTTTCACATTTAAAGCAGCATCTGCAAGTAGGAATTGGTGGCCACAGCAAGGGAGATGAAAGGGGGGGGGCAGAATTTGGTGGGAGGAAGATTTACATACATTCCAGTGTTTTGTGTGTGTGTGTGTGTGTGTGTGTGTGTGTGTAAAACAGGTACGAAAATAAAAATGGATTCTGGTTGCAGGACAGGGAGACACAGATTTACCTCTTGAGGTAGCCTGAACACAGGACGGCAGACAAAAACACCATACAAGGTGCGTATTGCCACCACAGTAGTGGGCAAGGAGAAGGAAACACAATTAAATCAAGATCTGGGCAGTCCTGGAACTTAGGAAACGCACACACGCGGCTGGTCAGCAGACTCAACGCATTTCGCTACAATGGGCGACGTCCCAGGTCGTACAGACTCCGATAGTGGAAGGAGGAGTTCTGAGATGGACGCTACCCCGCTTCTCATTTCCTAACACAGGTCCCAATGCAACATTTAATGCCCTCCCTCCCTCCTGGCCTTCCCCTCCCCCCAGCAAAATTAAAAACACACAGCATTTGAAATGAAAGACCAGCCCTTCTCCCCCCACGTTGCTGGAAGCCAGCCAAGGTACAGTTGAAATACAATTGATGTGGAGGGGGGGAGAGATAGATAAATTTATTACGATCATAGATCAGCGCAGCGGGTTTTGGGGGGGGGGAAGAATGGGAGTCATTATTACATCCTTCCAGAGGTGAAAGTAGCTTACAACCTGACTCTCCTGCATGGAACGGGAGACGCAGATGGAAGGCACAGGGCCGGCCCTCCTCCCCTTAGCACGGCACCCTTTGAGGAACAGGAAGGAAGAGGCAAGCGTGGAGTTGTCGCAGCGCAGGGCTACATTAGCTCCACCCCCACCCTTCCTCTTGGCCCTTCTGAGAATACAAAGGCACCATCTCCAACACAGGCTCCCGGGAAGGGCATCCCCAGAGTCTGTGTTGCTATTCTGGCACTACGACTTCAAGGAAACTGCTGGTCCACCTGACTGCTCCGGCGTAAGCTCTTGGCTGGAGCACCAACGTCCCTGTTTGTTTTTAGAGAAACGCGAATAGCTGCAGAATGCTCAGCACACCTGCTCCTTTTTGGATTCAGGGGAATGCAGCTTTTGACTACCAAAGACGTAACGTCACCTTTCGAGAACGTGTCTGCAATAGGACTTTTGCCATCAACACACCCTCACGCAGGAAGGAGCCATCCTTTGCACTCAGGACATGCACTCAGGACTTATACATACTGCAGAATGGCGAGCAGGCCGGGGTTGAGGAAGGTGTGCCTCCCCACGTCAACGGTGTGGGGCTGCAACTCCCATCAGCTGTACCCAGCGTAGGCAAGGGTGAGGGACGATGGAGCTGCAGTCCAAAACCACGTCCCCCCTCCCTGCCTTAAGCATCCAAAGGTGCAACTTGGTTCTGCCGCCTCCACCGTGCCTCGGGGCTTGCTTAACTTTCCCTGGCTGGCAGGCATCGCACCGGAAAGTGGCAAGGAGTCCAGACCCGATCACGGCCTTTGCTCATGGGCCATCGCGGACCTGCCAAGACGAGCCAACGCAATGAAAAAAGTCCCCCTGGACCAGAGAAAGTTAGTCACGGTTAAGCCCCGTTGATTTCCGCGAGGCGTTATTTGCAACTCCCTTGCCCTATTTCAGTGGGAAGGGCTCTTGCTCCATGATGGAGCACCTATTTTGCATGCAGAAAAGTCGCAGGGCTCAACCTCCCGCGTAAAGGTCTGACGCAGGATTGGGAAGGACCTCCTCTGTCGGAGGACCTGAGGAGCAGGCAGCGCTGGGCTCCATGGACCGAGGGACTGACTCCGTATAAGGCAACGACATATCTAAGTGCAACGAACTTTCTCTGGACGTGGGCCTCGGCGCTGCGAGCCACTGGCTGGTCTGGCCGGATTTGTAAGGCTGCCTGTCCAGCCTTCCAGTCTGAAACAATTTTGCTTTGTAAAATCACCGGCAACGTGGAAGAGCAGCATTTGCTTTTCATTACAGAAGGTTGGTTTTTTTTGTAATAAAAAAAGTTAAAAATACCCATTTTAAAAGATTAAATTAAAAAAAAAAAATCACCTTCAACACACTTAACAGCCACCCGACGACAAGCCTCTAAAAACAAATCCGAATGAAAGAATAGCGTTTGGGAAAACCCGATTAAGAACCCGGTCGGAAGCGTCTTCTCATGAAGAATGAAACTGAGACCCCCACGGTAGCAAATGCCTCTGACCCGGTTCAGACGACGCGCGAAGCCACGGCAGTTAAGCCTTTTGAGCTAAACGTGACAGCTTAGTGTGTCGTGTGAACCATTCCTAACCCCGGAGGCTACATAACCACGGTTTAAACATGCTCACTGACCATTTGCTGCAAAAGGGTTCACCGTAGCCTAACCCTGGCTTGGCGTGTTGTCTGAACAGGCCCACTGTGTAGAAGCAATTCCTTCTCCAACTTGGGGCTCTACCAACGTGCTGCAGGATGCGGGTGGTGGTGGTGGTGGTGGTGTAGCCCAACCCATCCGGAGAGCACCGGGTTGGGGAAGGAAGCCCCAGGTGGTATTAAACGCACAGGTCTGGGACTCTAAAGGCAAAGCTTCCACTATTTAGGATAACGGCCACTGGGCAGAGGAGATGAAACGGCTGAGAAAGAACAGGGTGGGAAGCCCGATTCATCAGAGGAGACTCCTGCAACAGGGATTTGGGCCGGGGACTTTCCGCCTCCCGTCGGGAGGTTCTACAAGCAAGCAACACACAACCGTGAAGGATTGGATGAGCTACGTCCCCCCCTTCCCTGCCACCAACGGCCCAAAAGTCAGAGAGTGAACTGATCTGTCTAACGACGCTCGATTCTTAAGAGGTTCTCCCGAAACAGAATTCAAGTCAAGAGGAAAAGAGAGAGAGAGAGAGAGCGCGCCAGAGGAGGAAGCAGCCACGGCGTCCGTCTGGCTTGTATCAGCTGAGCAGCGGCGTTGTGGGATTCCCCCTGCAAGTCCTGCAAATGGACACCTTGCAAGGGAGGGAAAGTATCTCCCAAGAAGGAAAACACAAGCTAGGCCAGCGCCTCCGCTCCCCATCACGTTAGGCACTTGTAGAAATGAACACGAAACGCTGCAGAGAAGGGACTGTCCCGGCCCAGGGCGTTCAGCAAATGCAGGGAAGCCCATCAAGGCCACCCAATGAGAAAACCCTGGGTGTTCCTGGACAACCATCTGTTTTAGGGTGGATTCCTGCATTGAGCAGGGGGTTGGACTCGATGGCCTTGTAGGCCCCTTCCAACTCTGCTATTCTATGATTCTATGAAAACCAATGGGGGCTGGGGGCTCCAAGGTCAGCAGGTCAGTGAATCCTCTCCAGGATTCACTCAGAACTCTAAAGGAGCTATTCAAGGTGGTGGAGAGCTCCTTTAGTGTTCTCACTGGTTCTGACGGAAAGCCGGAGCCAAGTCACCGCCCCACCGACACTGGAAATGCCTCCACTGATTGAAATGAAGTTTCCACCCCCTCCACCCGGCCTAAAGATCTCACTTTCGAGCCTGGAGGGAGGTCGGACAGCTCTTCCCCGGCGCCTCCCTTTCCAAAACGTCACAAACTAGAGTCAAGACAGTTCTTCAGTCAGGATGGGACAATGTTTGAATGGCTTTTAAAGTCCTGCCCGGAATCCCAGAACAATGCTCAGAATTTCCTCAGCCACAGAAAAGGTCTCTAAAGATTCCGGTGGGATCTCGGTAAAACGACACGGCTTTATGATCCAACACCAACAGAAGTTGCGAGGGGGCGTGGGAACCTGCAAGCCAGCCAAGAAGAATAGAGGAGTTTCTTCTTACTCAAGATGAGGCCTAACCAGGGCCTAATAGAGTGGAACCAGTACCTCGCTAGCACTCTTCAAATACTTAAAAGGTTGTCAGACAGAGGAGGGCCAGGATCTCTTCTCGATCCTCCCAGAGTGCAGGACACGGAATAACGGAATAACGGGCTCAAGTTAAAGGAAGCCAGATTCCAGCTGGACATCAGGAAAAACTTCCTGACTGTTAGAGCTGTACGACATTGGAACCCTGTCTATTTGGGAATTTAAAAGGTTTTCATTTGCCAGACCGAAGACGGCGTTATGCCAAGCTAAGGCTTAAGATGTTGTCTCTTCTATTTCATTTCCCATCTATTATGCCTTGATTAGTTAATACAATTAGTTTTATGCTTGCTTGCTATTATTGCCTTCATGACACTATATTTGTGTCATTTATTATTCAATCATTTTTATGCAAAGCATTGTTTATTTCAGAACTACCTCTTCACTGTTTTTCCCCCTCATGAATAGCTAGGATGTTTATAATTCCAATAAAAAATTAAATTGATTTTGTTTTCAGTGTGGCTCTGGCTTAATGGTCACTCTCCAAGCACTCACTGGAGCCAATTAAAATAGAACCCGTCGTTCACTTCGTGGCAAGATGGCCGAGGCCTACAATCTCTACTGGAGCCTTCCTCAAGTAGGCGTCCTCCTGAGCTGTAGCCCAATACCTCAGATACTGTAGTCCAGGTGTGGTTCAGCACCTCAAGAGGGCACCAGGATGGGGAAGGCTGGCCTTCTGTGACCCAGATATCTCAGTTTTGCCCATCGACACCCAAGCCAGGCCATGATTTCATTTACTTATATCCTGCCCTGTTTCCTCCAGACATTCAACATGAAGGGCGTAGGACAGCGGTTCTCAACCTGTGGGTTGGGACCCCTTTGGGGGTCGAACGACCCTTTCACAGGGGTCGCCTAAGACCATCGGAAAACACATATTTCTGACGGTCTTAGGAAATTGTATTCACTGAACTATGTCATGTATCATCTTTTGTATTATTAAAGCTATTGTTATGTATTATGTTCATTAGCAAACCATCCCATGACAATGGATCATGTAGAGAAGAATGAAAATAATTTTATGGTTGGGGGTCACCACAACATGAGGAACTGTATTAAAGGGTCATGGCATTAAGAAGGTTGAGAACCACTGGCGTAGGAGATCAATCACAGTGCACACAGAGTAGGGGGGTGGGGTGGGGGAAACCTCGACACCCAAACTAAGAGCGGGGACGATGGGTTCATCTATCTTTCCACAGGGACACGCCACAGTGCTTTTAAAAACCTGAGTAAATATCCTAGAATTGTAAAAACGTGACAAAAAGACTTCCAGTTCACTGCTCTAAGGAACTGTATGGGTTCTGCATGCCTGGGCAAGATGGGAACAATCACAGGGACTAGCATTGTGAAGATCCAAGTTCAAAGTTTATTGTACCAGCCAAAATCACTGTTGGGTTGTTGCTAAGTGCGAAAGCAAGGAAAACCCCATAGGGGAGTAAAAATAGCCAAAGGCAAGGGTGGAACCAAGTCATCTTCAACAATAATATTAGTAAAAGTTTTATTAAAGAGGCACCTGGCACTTTAATAAAACTTTTACTAATATTATTGTTGAAGATGACTTGGTTCCACCCTTGCCTTGGGTTGTTGCGAAGAGCAAGGCCTTAAATTCGGCTAACGTCAGTCAAGACAAAAGTCCCACTGAAAGCCATGAGGCTTCCATTCGTCTCGTCGGCCTTGTTCCGCTGCTTTCAATGGGAGTTAGCCGTGAGTCCCTTTAGCTGGAATGAGGGCCAAATACCCGGGTCCTGATGGCAGCTAAGAATGGCTCTTGCCGCAAATCCAGCAGCGATTGTCCATGAAGACTGGCACAGCGCACGTCCTCAGTGGCGGTAGCGGAAATGTAGGCACCTGGGATCGGCTCCCTCCGTTCACATGAAAGGGGCAACCTGTGCACACGAGTGTCAGAGCACGTGTGAGGATCCAGACCAGCAAAGAAGCTGGAACGCTCAGGAGACAGTAAAAGGTGCGACATGCGGAAGCATTGATGTTCTGAACAATGCTCGGTTCCTCTCCCTGTTCTCTTGCTCTCCCGATCTCCACAGCATTCTCCCTCCTCCTTTCCCAGCCCCAGAATCTTGCCCAAAAAGTGCAGCTATAATTGCATAACTCCAGGCAACGCACAACCCTAGACACCCTCCCGTCACTAGACCGGCCCTTTTAGAGAAGGGACCATCATTCAGTGACATCCAAAAGATCTCAGGTTCAATTCAGTTCCCACCATCTCCAGATAAGAGCCGGGAAAGAAATCCTGGAGAGCCACGCCAGTCTGTGTAGACGTATACTGAGTAGATGGGCTGGTGGTCTGAATGGGCGTAAGGCCGATTCCTCTGTTAACTCCTCCCCAACAGAACAAAGAATCACCAGCTACGCTGAGACCATCTCCCCAAAAGCCAATCCGCGTGCAACTCCGGCTAGTGCAGCAAAAGAGGTGAAAAACAGACGCCCAGATCCGTAACAGCACTTGAAGAAAGTTGACGTCACTGATGGAAGCTGTGGCTTGCGTAGCCTTTTATCAAGACGAAGCCAGGTGGGTCAGTGTCAACAACACACAAACCAACCGTTATTGCCTTTCCAGTCCTGATCACTGAAAAGAAGAGTAAATAGTACAGAGTGCAAAAAGGGGGGGGGAGAATCTAGTTTAGTAGGAAGCCCCTTCTCTAAATACAAACATGGAAGTTATGCATGGTCAGAAATCTCACGCGTCTTGATCATCCGGTAAGCTTAGACTTCTCTATCACCTCCCATCAAAAGGCAAGACGGAATGAAAAGCAAGGTCACCACTACAATATAAGGAAAGCCGGGAGACACGTTGATATGAAATATTTCGGAGGATCCAGGGACTCAATCTGTATTTGCTCTAGGAAGACCACACCTCAAAGCTAACATTATTCAAGTCACGAAGACGGTCACAAAGCAGAACTCTACTTCCAAACCCAAGATGATGGAAGGGCGAAATGGGACATTTTGAACGGCCAACAATGCAACAGCAGAACCAGCAGCAACGTCACAGTGATTTCGTAGAACTAAGACAATCCACCCACCCACCCGCTAGAAATTATGCAATCCAGACAGGCCCCCAGTGGGCCACAAGCTGAGAGGTCACCTGTGGCTTAAGGTTGCTTTACAGATCAAATCGCTGGAGATGATTCAGATGTGGTGGTTCTTCCTTATGGGATGGATAAGATCTTGCATGACTTCCCCAAAGCCTCAGACATTTCATTAGGTCGGAGGCCCAATCATCCATGCAGGAAACGCAGGTTCAAAATCTCTTGTAGGACCATAAGGACGGCAAAGGCAATTTGGAAAGGCAGGAAGAGGTCATCTTGGGGGTCGCCATTATCCCAAGGCACCAGAGGAGCCTAACGGCGGAAGAGAAACCATCAACCATTCATCCGCCACCAAGCGCAAAGCCAGAAGCTGCAGTCACATAAAATGAAAAGTATTCCAAAATGGTGGCAGCGAGAGCTTGGTGTAACCAGACCACCCAGGTTCCAAGTACCCGTGTTCTTTGAATAAACGAAGCCAAGCTGCTCTATGACTTCTAGAGATGCAATCAAGTCCTCCCTTTGCAGCCTCCCACCCAACCCATTCTTTGCTGATATAGAGAACAGGAAACTACCTCTGACCCCTGTGCCTACATGCCTAAAGCCCGTTCAAATCTTCCCACCATATTTGCTGGATACACAAGACGACAACTCTTTGGTACCTGACCGAGCTGGAACAAATATCACCAAGACAAACTGGGTTCGCCATGCCGCCCGCCCGCGGGCTGCCCTTTTGGCCACTCTGTAACCGCCCTGGAAGCTGAAGCATTTCATGGGCAGCCCATGGAAAAATGAAAGGAACGCCAAAGCCAAAGGCTAGTTTGACTGGGAATTATGGGCACTGTAACCCAACACATCTGGAGGGCACCAGGTCGGGGAAGGTGGGGCTAGGCACACTCCGCCCTGACTGCAGCAAGGCCCTGCCTCTGCCACTCCCTCCACATGGGTGGGTCTCCGCCTCTGCTTACCTGGAAATCTGACGAAGGGAGATGGGCTCCCCTCCATCCTTGTTCTGAACTGCCAGCAGGGCACCTGGGTGAGCAGCCTTTTCTCTCTCGGAGGAGGGAGGCAAGGGAGAAGCAGGTGCTGGAGTCCCGCATCCCCCTGGCCCTTCACCAGTCGCACGTCAAGCACCTACAGCGGCCTTCTCCAGCCTGGCGCCTTCCAGGTGTGTTGGGATACAACTCCCTTCATCTCCATGGGAGGGATATAACCCAACACGCTGAGAGGGCACCAGGTTTCAGGAGGCTGGACCAGAGAGAGAGCTGATCACAAAGCGGCATGGAGGAAGGGTGTGGGAAGACCCCGACAGTCCGGCTACACGCTTCCTTACTACACTTTGGTGGGTTGGGGAGGATGTGGACGGCTATTAACCCCAATGGATGGCAGCTTCTCAACCTTCCTACAGTAAAGCCCCCTGGCTCTGCGTCATGCGATGCAGTGAGAGCGCAGGCGAGAAGAAGGTACCGCAGGGCTCCATCCTGGGCCCAGTGCTCTTCGGCATTTTTATTAATGACTTGGACGATGAGGTGGTGCAGGGAACGCTGATCAAATTGGCAGATGACACACAATTGGGTGGGATAGCTAATACCCTGGAAGACAGAAACAAACTTCAAAGGGATCTTGATAGGCTGGAGTGCTGGGCTGAAAACAACAGGATGAAATTTAATAGGGATAAAGGCCAAATTCTACATCTAGGAAATAGAAACCAAAGGCACAGTTACAAGATGGGGGATACTGGGCTCAGCAATACTACAAACGAGAAGGATCTTGGAATTGTTGTAGATCACAAGCTGAATATGAGCCAACAGTGCGATATGGCTGCAAGAAAGGCCAATGCTATTTTGGGCTGCATTAATGGAAGTATAGCTTCCAAATCACGTGAGGTACTGATTCCTCTCTATTCGGCCCTCGTTAGGCCTCATCTAGAGTACTGCGTCCAGTTCTGGGCTCCACAATTCAAGAAGGACACAGACAAGCTGGAGCGTGTTCAGAGGAGGGCAACCAGGATGATCAGGGGTCTGGAAACAAAGCCCTAGGAAGAGAGACTGAAAGAACTGGGCATGTTTAGCCTGGAGAAGAGAAGATTGAGGGGAGACATGAGAGCACTCTTCAAATACTTAAAAGGTTGTCACACAGAGGAGGGCCAGGATCTCTTCTCGATCCTCCCAGAGTGCAGGACACGGAAGAACGGGCTCAAGTTAAAGGAAGCCAGATTCCAGCTGGACATCAGGAAAAACTTCCTGACTGTTAGAGCGGTACGACAATGGAATCAGTTACCTAGGGAGGTGGTGGGCTCTCCCACACTAGAGGCCTTCAAGAGGCAGCTGGACAACCCTCTGTCAGGGATGCTTTAGGGTGGATTCCTGCCTTGAGCAGGGGGTTGGACTCGATGGCCTTGTAGGTCCCTTCCAACACTGCTATTCTATGATTCTAAGAAGCAGCGACCAGGTTCAAGCAATCTGCTGTGGACCCCCGTGGAACCCCCTTGAAACTGGCCGAGACGGACCTGCTCGATGGCGGCTTCCAAAACATGGGATGCATCTTTGTGAGCTGCACATGCGATGACACCTGTTTAAACATCCATTTGTACTGGGCCGTTTCCCAAGGGACCACTCTAAGCCAAATCTCAGCCGCACACTCAGAAGAATAAGCGTCCACCACGTTATGCGATGCGATGGTGCCCTAGCTAAGCTGGGACCCAGAGCCACTGAGCCTCTTTTACCCAGAGGGCTGAGTCCTATTTCAAAGATGCAGCTGTGGGCGGGGCCCAAGGGGAAAAGGGTGGGGCCAAAACGCCAGCCTATTTATTTATTTTTAATTTAAAGCTCTTCCTGCCAGCTACTCCGCCTTTGGAAAAACAGTTGACCTTTCTAAAACTGGGTTGGGTGGGCGGGAGACGTACAAACACTGGGAAACCATCCAACAATGGATGGTTAGAAGAAGAACCTGAGGTAAATGTACCTGCTGTAACTGGGCCACGGACACCCCTGGGATAACTGGACCACTCTAGGAGAGCGTTCGCTGAAAACTCCCCCCCTCTCTTTCTGCAGGTGTTTTGCTCCCTCAGAGCACTCTAGCAAGATGCATGCAGGGAAATGGAGAGAAAATGGCTGCAGGGAGAACATTCCGGAATGGCCAAACCATCTGACGCAGGGCTGGCACGCAAGCGCGGGCGAACCAAGTCCGAGGCCTTCCTGCCCTTTCACGTGTCCGTCTTGCATCCTCTCAGCCTTTTCAACACAGCAAAGTTTCCAAGCCACCGTCCCTTCCACCACACGACGCCTCAAAGGAATGAGCAGGGCCTGGCCGCAATTCAGCTCTATATTTGGGGCGCTTCAGTCCCCAGGGAATGTTTTGAGAGAGGCGGCCAGGATATGAGTTTATGCACTTAGGCGCAACAAGCACTCATGCAGCTCAGCACTCAGAGGCTGAAAGACATGGTGCACAATCCGCTGGGAATATATTCTGTGTAAGTTCCACCGATGTGAATGGGGAGTTCAAAAGTGCACAACTAAGAGCAAATACACACACACACACACACACACACACACACACACACACACACTATGTACAAGCTGCCAGCAATGCTCCTAGCAAGGGCAGAGCTCTTGTATGAAGCCAATTCATTTCCACGAAGCCGGGGCACAAGCCGTGCCAGGTGGTGTACGCACCCACCCTCAACAGTGCATTTTCAGCAGAGATGTTCCCAATGGATCGTGCCCAAAGCGTATTACGGGATGGCCCTTTCAACGTGAGTCTACAGTATTGAATTTCCGACTTCTCTGGTTATTTTTCCAAAAAGAAATTATCAAATACAAATATAAATATATCTTTCTTTATTTAAGAAACAAAGTAACCAAAGTGCTACATATGATCGAGAGAAAACGAAAGAAAACCTCAATTCGTTTTTTGCGATTTAGAAGTGGATTCGCTTCGCATACCCTCATCAGTGTTTCGCCACCGAACACCGTTTAGCTGGATAGCCAACCTTGCCTGAACCCAACCTCAAGGAGGCCGGCTAACGTTAGCGAAGGGACGTAAACAGCTCACTGAAAACAGCTCACGGCAACATCCAGTTTCCTGCTTAAATATGGCTTCCAATGATTATTGAACCTGCCAAGACGGGTACAGCTTTCCGGCTCCTGACCAAGAAGCAGAACAAAGGAAGAGACCGATAAGAACGTGCACCTAGTTTTCTCAAGAGAGAGAGGGAGAGGGAGAGAGCACTTCCGGATGTGATGCCACAGGGAACCAAATACATAGGGAAGTCACACAGTAGCCGGCACGCCCTCTGATGTCCACGTATTGACGCTAACGGGAACAGTTCTGTTGGTACGAGCAAACACACACACACACACACACAGTGTTTCCCATAACTCTTGGAGAGGGGAGAATCATCTGGGAGACAATTATTAAAATTTTCCCCAAGAGCATTGCATTCTTGAGGGAGGGAGGGGAAGAGATAAAAGGTTACACCAATCTTTCAAGCGATTTCCCACATTTCCGACAACCGAGGTTGAATTAAAACTGCAGGGGGTCCACTTCTCACTTTTCACCAGAAAACGTGCACACGGAGACTGTGTTCGGACAACACGATAACCAACGGTGGGTTAAATAGTCAACGGTGGGTTATTGTGTCATGTATTGGGACTTTTCCACGCCACGGTTGGTTATTCGGCCAAAATAACCAACACAAATAACAACGCTGTGCAGGGTTGATTATTTGAACAACCGTGGGTTATCGTGTCGTCTGTTGGGCACCGTTGGCTATTTCATCGCACGTAGTTGGTTATTTTCGGTGAGTGCAGAGTCCCCTCGCAAGAGCAGCCAAAGTGGCGGCTGCCACCACTCTGGTCTACCCAGCAGAACTTGCAATGGCTGATGGGATATAGCAGTGGGAGGACTGAGGGGGGAGATAGGGTGGGGGATGTGTCCATCAAATACACCATTGACTAACCGTCAACTTGACACTGCCCTTAATCCACACCATGGTTGATTATAATCATGCCATGTGGGGAGCACCCCCTCGAAAATCAACCGTGGAGTTGACTATTAACCCACCATTGATTATTGTGTTGTCTGAACACAGCCTGAGAGAAAAAGAGAGAACATCCCACCCTCCAGCCCACTCCACAAGCCCACGCCCATCTTTCTGCATGAGACACCGTCTTAGACATACCTAACCTGAGGGTAGGTCTCAGCGTTGGGTGAGGCAGAAATCCTACACACACTTACCTGGGTGTAAGTCCCACTGAACTCAGTACGGCTTACTTCTCAGTAGATGCGTATAGGAGCGCCCTGTGATTGATCCAATCACAGCCTACTGCAGAAGAATCTCTCGCCAACCACCTCAGTGCCAATGGAAGCCCAGTGGAAGGAAGCGGAGCCACGGCTGAGGATTTTTGTGACACCCTTTACTGTTGGAGGGCAACTTTGGGCTCACACAGGAGACTTCACCTTAAAAAAAATAAAATCGTTTATGTCTCACATCACACTGCTTGCAAAGGAAAGAGAAAGGCTGGGTTGTATATCTTGAGCAGTGGGCACCAACGGAACCAAGATGGCGGACACCCTCCCCGTATTCCCGACAACAGCACCGATCACAAAGAAAAACGGGACGGAACCTGTCACTTTATGGCCAAGAGAGGCACCTGGCAACCAGACGTTGGAACACAACCAAGCGTGATCCTCGTCCTTCTCCGCCAGCCCAGTACGGCAGCTCTAACATCCTTGGAGACCCGCTACCTCCGTTCGTCTTCTTTCGGTCTCGGAACGGGGGGGGGGGGGGAAGCGTTAAGGCCGGCAGTTGGAGCAGGAATCCAAGGGTGCGGTGTGAGCTGGGGGTTTGTTTTTTTAAAAAAAACCACAGATTTAGCCTAAGGCTTGGAATTGCGGGCTGCCGCCTACCACAACACCTGGAAGCACGTTGATGGAATGCGAAAGACACAGCAGCAAAGGTTTTCATCTAGCTGGGGGCGTGGGAGGGGACGGGGGGGACGGGGCGCAGCGCTGGGAGAGGGAGGTCAGTTGGTTTGGTTAATTATTTGACGGGGAGTTAATACTGAGCGTTTACACGCAGACTCAGAGGGCACCATGCCATCTTCACAGGACAAGACCCTAAACGGCGAACTTGACGTACAAGAGACTGCAAAGTTATACTGTAAGAAGAACACATATTAGGGGACCGGGGGAAAGGCTGCTAAGGTGCTACGTCTAAAACTAAGTTACTTTCTCGGATTGGGAGCCCCTCCCCCCCTCTGTCGCTTCATCAGTCGTCGTCCAGGGCCTCTGTTTTGATCTCGTTGGTTCCTTGGCGGGCCAAAGCCAGGATGGTGTGGTTTACTGCAGCCATCTCCACGGCTAGTGAGATAGGGTCTTGGTGGTCGCTATGGCTAGTGCTGTCATCCTGCACAAGCGGAGAAGGGGAAAAGGAAGGGAAGGGAAGGGAAGGGGTGGCGGAGAGGGGTGGGGAAGGGGTGAGGAGGGGAATCATCTCATTAGCATTTCAAACGTTCAGTTCATCCAACTTTAGAAGCAGCAGTAGAAGCCGTCGTCTTGCACAACAGTCCAGGTTTTGGGGAGGGGGGGGGAACAGGCGACGTTTTCATTCAACGGCCAGAGAGGGGCAAAGAGTCTCGTTTCAAAAGATGATAGCACATGCTGGAGCAGGCATGGGGTGGAGGGGAAATGGGGAGTGAGAAGGGGGCGCGTGGAGGAAACCGGGTCTTTAAAACAGGGGTGTTCAACCTCTTCCACATTCCGTTTCGGGGACCTCTCGGGGGCCGCCTTCCCTGGGGTGAGCGGGGCCATAGGCGAAAAGGGGGCGAGGCTAAAATACCCCCCAAATGCAAACATGTTTTAACTTAAAGCTCTTAGTGGCAGGAACTACGGCTTAGGAACGAAGGCATTTCGACCTTTTTTTGGGGGGGGGGGATGACACAAAAGCTGGGGAAGTGGCCATGGAAACAGGGACACCCCCAGGAGAGATGGATTTAGGCCCTGGACTTGAGGTTCGGCACTCCTGCTTTAAAAGATATATTTTTTAAAAAATAAAAAAATGCTGAAAGGAAGGCAGGCAGTCCAAGGGAGCCCGGAACCTGGTGGGTTTTGGGTTCGTCAGAAAATTATGGGAACGCAACATCACCCACCTACCTATAGGAACGCTCCTACGAATTCTGACCTCTTCCTCCCACCCACCCATTCCAAATTCTTCTTAAAGGAACGCCGCATTCTGCAAGTAGAAACAGGAGATTCTGCAAGTGGGCGAACAGAATGAAAGTGACCCTAAATGTGCCGTTTTCTAAACGCCCAGGGATGCAAAATGGACCTCGTCACCTGGTCAAGGAATAAACTTTTCTTTATGGGGAAGGTGCTCTAACTCCCTCTGGTTCATTTTGGTTGCCTCTTTCTGTAGGTAGCTTGTGGGGCTGGAAGATAGTGCCCAGATCCACACCTAGCAGGATATTCCACTATGAAAGCAGTATGAAAGAGGTATCTAAAAGGCAGGAGCCACACGACTGCTTTATAGCGTTATTGACGTGCACTGACAACTGTTGGGGCCTATAAGATACATACCATATACCGCTTCCATAGCGCTATATCCTGGTTGGTGTGGATCTGGACAGTGATTAATCGAAGTGGAGTTTCATGGCCATGCACGGAAACCAGGTCCTCTCCTGACCCGGTCCAACACCAGGCAGGGCAGTGAGTGGTACAGTCAAGAAAATGGGTGCCTCGCTTGGTCTTCTCTAGCAGAAAACACGGGGTTGCTATCGAACACTCTTTTTTAAGGAGAGAGGGTGAAGAACAGGAGATCTGGAAATGGTGGCTGGTGATAGACAGCCATCCAAAATTTGGAGGGATGTCATTCAGAAAATCCTCTTGCCAAGAGTATGCATCTTAATAAAATGTACAAGGGTCCTGGATAATTAAAAGGCAGTTTTAAAGGGATGTGCCCAAATAAAGAACTTGGAGAATGGTTTGAATCCCAGCTCCAAAGCTGGGACAAAAAGCACCCTGACATTTCTCCCGGTGATCACGAGAGTAGCGTGTCCCCCCCCCCCCCACGTAACACAGCGAAGGGAACGCTTTTGAGCTGTCATGTTCTAACCATATCAATGAGGACCAGGACCATGGGACTGTTAACACCGGCTCTTACAAACACCTTTCAAGGACATCGGCCACACAGAGACATGTTGCCTTTTTCACTGTAATGCTACTCAAACTGCTCATTCTCTCCTCGCCCTCCAAAATGGTGGGCTAATGTTTATAGCAACCCTTGTAAAAAGAAAGAAAGGGGGGGGAAGAGGGGATTTAAGCGGACCCATGTTGTGCACTAATTGGTTTTAAGACCATTTCTACCAGTTAGTTTTGCTTAGCTTCCACACATCAATCTTCCTCCTTAGAATTTCAATAGTTTTGTGTACATTGCAAAACAAAGTCTCCCAGAGTGCTAATTGGTTAAACTATGTAATCAAACACATATCCAAGTGTGTTTGGTTACATGGATTAACCAATTAGCACTATGTCATTCCTAGAAGTTTTGTGATGAATTTTATAAAAATGCAACAATACACCTAATGAAGACAAAAATAAGCAGCTTCTGCTTAGTCCAAAAACAAAACACAATTTGTCAAATTTGTGAAGTCCAGACATGCATGTGCGAGCTGGAACCTGCATGACAATGTATGACACTTAACATCCCTTAAATTAACTATGCCAAGGTCCAACATACTATATTAATTTGAAACTATCTTTACATTCGTAAAGATCTTAAGAGGACAAAATACTATCTCAAACTATGGAACAGTTCAGTTGGGTTTATTATTTTAAATTTCATTTTATGTATTTATATAGCACCTTTAAGGGGCATACAGCACTCCCAAGGAAGTTTACACATTAAAATCATTGTTCAAAAAATCTATAATCAAAATCAACAATAATATTTAAAACCAATCTTAAATTATTAACAGCAGCATTTAAAAAAAAAAAAGTAAAAGCCTGGGTCGCATCAAATGAATTAGGGAAAGCAGATATAAACAACCAGGTCTTTGAAGCCTGTTTTAAAATCACACAGTGAAAAGGCTAAATGAATTTTCTGTAAGTTCCACAGTGAGGGGGTCACCAGCAAGAAGGCCATGTCTGTTGCACCCTCCAGGTTGATGAACTTCACTGACAGGCCCGTGAACAGGGTCTCAGAAGCCTGTCTTAATGACTGGACAGGCACAATCGGGTGTAGATCTAAGGTCTTCCTCTGGGTGCTTACTCTGATGGCAACAAGGGAGAGGGCCTTCTCAGTGGTGGCCCCCCAATTATGGAATGATCTCCCCGATGAGGCCCGCCTGGCACCAACATTGCTATCTTTTCAGCACCAGGTCAAGACTTAGGGTCTCTCCTCCCAGGCATTTAACAGCATATGCTGAGCTTTAATTGACCCCAGATCTATCTTTAGGTCCGGCTGAGAGTTCAAAGTTGTTTTTAAATGGATGTCGTCTTTGCATGTTGTCCGTTTTTATGGTTTTAAATTTTGTATATCGATTTTTAAACGGTTAACGTTTTAATCTTCTGTAAATCGCCCAGAGAGCTTCGGCTATGGGGCAGTATAGAAATGTAATAAATAAATAAATAAATAAATAAATAAATAAATAAATAAATGAACGAATGATGGGCCTTCAAATAACCTGGTCCCTAGGTAATGAACGACCGGCACTTTGAAATGGGCCTGGGCGCACGCTGACAACCAGCACCACTAGTACAGAATACGTAGGGTCTGTCCTGATCACTCAGCCCCCTACAAACAATGGGGCATCCGGTACCAGCACAATCCACAATCATCTGGAATTGTCTTCAGAGACCACCCCGAATACTGTGTGCTACAGCAGTGCAATCAGGATGCAACGGAGTTCTGCGATAAATTGTTCTATCGCCCTTCGACTGTCCTTCGTGTCGGATGCCCGTGTGGGATAGGGGTTGAGAAATCTAGACAGAGCGCTGGGAAAAACATAACTGCCCAATCCCCTCTTTCTGTAAAAGAGATCCATAGTTTCACCCCTTAGGGGAATCGACAGCTGACTTTCTTGGCTGCTATTATTATTATTATTATTATTATTATTATTATTATTATTATTATTATTATTATTGCATTTATATCCCACCTTTTTTCCTCCAAGGAACCCAAGGTGGCGTACATAACCTTCCTCCTCTCCATGTTATCCTCACAACAACAACCCTGTGAGGTAGGCTGGTCCGAGAGCCTGTGACTGGCCCAAAGTCACCCAGTGGGGTTCCATGGCCGAGTGGGGGCTAGAACCCGGACCTCCCGACTCCCAGTCCGACACTCTAGCCACTACACCACACTGACTTTCTTGGCATTCACAATTTTGAGTAGAGAGGAGAGATCATCAGTAAGGAGTGTCATAAAGGGTGCAATCTTGGAACGGCCTGCCGGGAGATTGCTGCCAGCTTAACAGTCTTTCTGAATTTAAAAAAAGCCATAAAGACGGATCTCTTCCGGCAAGCCTACCCAGTTGGATGTTGAAGACGTCTTAAAAGATTTTGAGATTTTAATAACCTATCAGTTTTATGTTTTTAATCAGTTTTATGTATTTTATATATTTTTGCATTCAATGTTGTTCCTGCACCTCAATCCAGAGGGAAAGGCAGGTAAGACGAAATAATAATAATAATAATAATAATAATAATAATAATAATAATAATAATAATAATAATAGAGACTCGTCAACTTAACAGTCTATCAGCATTTAAGAAAGCTATTAAGATTGATCCATTCCATATCCAGTGGAATTTTAGGATGTTTGTAAAATTATTTTAGGATGTTTTTAACAATGTATATTACATTTTAATTCAGTTTTAGGTATTTTATATTCGATCAGAATGGAGAAGCAGGTAAGTAATAAATTTAATAATAATAATAATAATAATAATAATAATAATAGAGACTCGTCAACTTAACAGTCTATCAGCATTTAAGAAAGGTATTAAGACTGATCCATTCCATATCCAGTGGAATTTTAGGATGTTTGTAAAATGATTTTAGGATGTTTTTAACAATGTATATTACATTTTAGTTCAGTTTTAGGTATTTTATATTCGATCAGAATGGAGAGGCGGGTAAGTAATAAATTTAATAATAATAATAATAATAATAATAATAATAATAATAATAATAATGACTCGTCAACTTAACAGTCTATCAGCATTTAAGAAAGCTATTAAGACTGATCCATTCCATATCCAGTGGAATTTTAGGATGTTTGTAAAATTATTTTAGGATATTTTTAACAATGTATATTACGTTTTAATTCAGTTTTAGGTATTTTATATTCGATCAGAATGGAGAGGCGGGTAAGTAATAAATTTAATAATAATAATAATAATAATAATAATAATTCCTACAACCCCCAGCATTCCCCAGCCAGCCATGTAGGACTTTTCCCCCCTGTGTAAACATGCACAGGATTGAGCCCCTGTATTCAGGTTTCCTGAGCACACTCACCCCCATTCCAAATCTCAGGTCAGAGAATAAGGTTTTAGATGGGGAACTATCGCCCCAGTCCAGACATTCCTTGTTTTATTAACTAAATGTTTATTTTTATTTTTTTATTTATTACATTTATATCCCAACCTTGGATCCAAGGCAGCGTACATAATCCTCCTCCTCTCCCACGTTATCCTCACAACAACAACCCTGTGAGGAAGGCTGGGCTGAGAGTCTGTGACTGGCCCAGAGTCACCTAGTGGGGACTAGAACCCGGATCTCCCGGCTCCCACTCCGACACTTTAGCCACTACACCACACTGGTGTAGTGTTGAAAAGTAATCTTCCCCATTTTAAAAACACCCGAGGGGGGACATGCACAACGTAACGTAAGGCTCTTACATTGCTCCATCTACTTGTGGGCTCGGGTGTCTTTCTCCTGCTCACTTCTATGGAGAACAAAGGGGAGAACAATCCAGCCTCAGTGGGGACCATGAACCAGACGGGCCTCTCAAGGCATTGAGACGCCCACCCTCCAACGGGGACACGAGCCGACGCTTCCGCTTCCCCCGCTTCGTGCTGAAGGCTGGCTCACGCAACGACGCCTCGGCCCTCGCTGATCAGCAAACCCATCGGGGCAGCTTGTGACGAGCCTTGGGCCCCAGTGCGCTTGAGGACGCATCTCTCGGCGTCCGCTTTGCCCAGGTTCAAAAGAGCGGCTTCATGCTGTGGGGCTCAGAACGCAAAACACCCCCGTGCTTCGGCTCTTGGGCAACTGACTTCCCTTTCAGCCTGTCCACTTTTGTGCCTTCCGTGAAATGAATGTTTTGTGACTGGCCAAGGCCACCGCGGTCGTGATATTACGAATACGCAAGACCCCGCCGTGGCAGCCATCTTGTGAGAGTGCCCATGAGATACTGTGAAAACTGTAAATGTGTTGTGTGTGTCCCCGGGCGGGGGGGGGGAGGGCTCCTGGGATAAGCCCATCAAGAAACTATCGACTAAACTAGGCCTACAGTGAAGCAATCTGGTGGCACCTTCGCAGAAGACCACCTCAGTTACCGCCTGCAGTCACGGTGAGACTGCCTGCAAGGGCCACAGAACCACAAAGTTGGGCAGGGGACTGCCCAACCGCTTGCTTGGCCCAGGATGTTCAGAGCGAGCCCAGCCTCGTGGAAGCCTCCGCGAGCCTGGACATCCGAGTGAGAGCCTGTGCCACAGGGGAGAGGCTATACCACGTGCTGAGGATCCCGAAGCCTCCCAGAGAAAGTTGGAGGGGGGGTTGTCACAGTCCTACGTGCAAGGGAAGAAGCTGCCCCTGGCTGCCTTCACAGGGTCATAGAGCTGGAGGCCTTGGAACCTGTCTAGACCAGCCTTGGAGGCTATCTACTTCTTCTCGATGCAGGAAACCCAAGAGCTATGGCTGCCAGCCTCCCAGACCTTGAGGGAAGGAGAGCCCATGACTCCTGGAAGGCAATGGGTCCCATTTGCTTCTGTTAACATGCCTCTGTCCTGTGACTAAAGCCCACTAGGGAACAGAGAGGAAGAAGGCAACCAGCCACAGACCACCTCAGAGGGCCTGCTTGGGCTGGGCTATCTCCATCTCTCGTGCCTGAGCTAGATCCAGGCCAGGCTGACTCTTCAGATGACGAGCCTGAGACTGCAGAGCGTGAAGACCACACGGAACCCCCCGATGCCAGCGTGACTGCCCACCCCAGGCTCCTCCAGCACAGGGTGGTGGTCTCAGAGGAAGGTATCTCACCCAGGGCGTCAGAGAAGGAGGCTGAGCAACCGCCCAGCCTGACTGAAAGGCTAATGCCACGGCCAGGCACGTGTGGTAGATGAGGGTGAAAAAGAACATGAGCACAAACTGAGATCCTAGTAACAGACGGAGTAGTGTCTAAAGGTGCGATCCTATGCATGTTGAGAGACAGAGAGGAAAGTCCTATGTCTCTCAACATTCCCCAGCCAGCCACACTGGGAGACGGAGGGCTTTTTTCTGCCTAAACGTGCCTACCCTAAGAATTGTTTAGGGCAAAAAGATAATCAAGTCAGCACCAGGAGAGCCTCCCTGGGGAATGCCTTTGGAAGCTGGTGGGGGCCACCACTGAAAAGTCCCATCTGATGACCAGGGCTCCCCAACGGGAGGTCCTCGAGGAAGGTCTCAACCTCCAGGCTGAGACGGTCAGTGCGTTGGGGGCGGAGGCAAATGGTCCTTGAGTTTTAGCCCAGAGAGGTCAGAGGGTGGAGTAAGGCAGAGAACGGTCACCCTTGCGGAGTGTGATTGAGTGTGCTTGCACCCAAGTGTGTGAGTTCTCTGATCCCTGGCGTGGGAGCGATGGGAATTCTCAACAGGAAGACTCTAGCATGGCCTTCTCCAACCTGGGGAAAGTCCGCAGGTCAAGGAGGTGGACCTATTTCCACATGGGGACCGTAGCCGGGCTCTGAGGTTCAGGATCACGGACGCAGTGATAGAACGTGGGTTAAACCAACCGTTCAGCTACACCTGAGAGCCACAGCATCCATACACGGAGCAAAGAGGCCCACCTCCAGGTGTTCAGGCCTACAAGCCTATTGTGGCCAAGCCATGGTGTGGTCCTTTATATGCCGCCCCATAGAATCTCACACTGAAGGCATTGGATGGGATGCTCCTATTACGAACCAATCTGCCGCAGCGCTACGTGATGATAGATGCATTCATTCCCGGGGAAGAGGAGCATGCAATTTTGTATTGGCGTGGCGGTGGGTGGGTGGGGTGAGGAAGGGGTGTAGAAAAAAACCTGTATACTCTTGTGCCATAAGCAGGGCTGTGTGTTCCATACCAAAAGCGCCATTTAGGGGCCTGTGCGTTCAGAACGCATCCTGCGCCTTAAACCAAATCGATATGCCTTTATTTGGTTGGGTTGTTAACTATGCCACTTCCAAGTGCTTGCAGGGGAGGGAAAAATGTAATTCTTTGGCAAGGGTTCTTTGGAGGTGGAGCAGAGATTAAAGCAACAGGATGATCGAAATTGGAGGGCAGGGAAGAGCCCTATGTTGTAGGAAAACGAAAGGGCGGTACTCCTCAATTAAGCTAAAGGGGGGGGGCACGACTGCCCTGTACCCCTGTTCTTGCACGGGCTGTTCAATGAACTGCAGTGCTAAGGCTGACCATGCACACATCCCCATTCGACTCCTAAATGTTTTCCGGACACTGCCCGTGTGTTCTCAAGCGTCTCCCTCCCTCCAGAACAATGAGGACTAGAAACATTTGTGTGTGTTTTTAAATATATATATATATATATGGAAGAGTTCTCGTAGGATACACACAGCTCTGGTTATGTGGGCACAGGGGATAAACAGACATGAGAGATCACTATGCATGGTGGTTCAAAACCCAGAGGTTTGTCATGCTCCTGCGTTTTTCAAAGGGGCGCGAGCAGAGTGTCAACTTGCTTGTTTTGAGGAGCTCCTCCTGTCTTCTTCTAACTTCTCCGCTTCTCTGCCTCCCTCTGTACATCGTCCCTCCTCCTCCCCATTCCGTATTTGCCAAGAGTCCTGTTGTATGACAATAAATCCATATGGGTGAAGGCTGTTCCGGCGGAGGTGGGGATTTCTGCCTTCCCCCATTACGTGGCGGTAGAGGAGGCCCCGTTACGCCAGGACGTGGAAGGATGCAAGGGCCGCCACTCGCCGTGCTCCGCCTCCCCCCGCCACCCCCACCCCACCCCCAAATGAGAAACAGGAGCCTCTCCCTAACTCTCGACTTGGACCGGATACTTACCTGCTCTGAGTAATCATTCCCGTCTACGTCGTCACTGTTGGAGTGGCCTCCGGGGCTTTGTACATCTATCCCATGACTCTCCAGGATTGCTGCTTCTTCGAAAAAAGCAAATGCATCCCTGAATTATCTGCTGCAGGGTTACCGATACGGATGAAGATGGAAAATGAGGATCCTCACAAACGGGGCACGTTATTTCTTGTAAGAACCACAAAGAAATACCCAGAGCTGTGTGTACTCCACGCTAAAAAAAACAAACCACACACACACACATGCACACACCGAAACCCGAAAAATCTGCACCAAGGAAAATGGAATTCTGCAACTTGAGTTCTGCAAAAGAAGAGAAACTGTGCAGGTTTGCACCACTTGCAAGATTTTTCGCACACATTTGCACAATTGCTTATCTGAGATAATTTACTGTGTGCGGGGAGGGGCACGGCCAGGACCCTGATTTGTGGGGGGATCTTATGCAGCCGCCTCTCCGGCTTCTGAGATTGCAGCAGCTGTTATCTTTGCAGTCAGAGGGGCCAGAAACTTGACTTTCAAATGGAACCAGCAAGGGAGGCAAATTCTGCCCTTTTTTAAACACTTTTTTCTGCACTCCTGTGGAATCTCAACACACACACACACACAGACGCACACACACACACACGGTACTTCCTACCAAATGGGCTTCAAACTTGGAAAGCCCTTTTTCAGGAAGCTGGGGGGGGGGGAGAGAAAGGCTGTAAACAGCAACATTCAAGTAAAATTCCTCTCTCTGTGTATGCTTGTGAATATCCCTGGGCTGCTGTTGTTGTCTTTTTTGGGGTGTGTGTGTGTTGTTTCTGAATTGTGGCTTGATGGTTCTTACAATAAACACGCACCCTGTGTGTGTGGGGGGTCCCATTTTCGTCTTCATTTCAATATGGTGCAAGGCCTTTTTGTGTGTGTTGTTGCACTGTTAAGAAAGGAAAATTAATTTGGTTGGAGGAGGAGCATGAATGCCAATTACTTTAAAAACACACACACACACACACACGCAGAAGTAAAAAAAAAAAATCACGTTGTCTGCCGACGTCTTTCATTGATTGATTGATTGTATTTATATCCCGCCATTTTTCCTCCAAGGAACCCAAGTCGGCATACATAATCCTCCTCCTCTCCATGTTATCCTCACAACAACAACCCTGTGAGGTAGGTTGGGCTGAGAGTCCGTGACTGGCCCAAAGCCACCCAGTGGGTTTCCATGGTCAAGTGGGGGCTAGAACCCGGATCTCCCGACTCCCAATCTGACACTCTAGCCACTACACCACACTGGCTCAGGAGTCACGGCCATTTTTGTAGCCCAGGCTGCATTCAAGACCTGAGGTCCAGGTGTCAGGGTGATCCTAGAACCCCTTGCTGTGCTGGGGCGCAACACGGGTCAGGCCAAGGGCTGGGCCTCATGACCTTCCGTGGCATTGCAAGGCACCCTGGGGGCATGCCGCTCAAGTCACACGCTGCTGCGCTGCCACCTCGAGCGATTGCTCAGTTCGGACAGGCCGTTAGGTGGCATGTGCGGGCTTCCTCTCCTTGGCCCCGGGTCTGCTCAAGTTATCGCTTGCTGTTTGGAGATCCTGAAGCAAGCGGAAGAACGTCAAGAGATCCCCGCTGGGGCAGAGCAAAAGTCCGTCTCGTTCAGCATTCCAGTTCCAACAGCGGGCAAACAGATGCCCACAGCAGGACTCAGAAGCAGTGTAGGCTGGTGGTTCTGATGTCAGTGGGGTGGTGAATCCGCTCTGGGTTTCATCCCAAACCAGTCAGAACTCTAAAGGAGCTATCCAACCTTGGAGAGCTCCTTTAGAGTTCTGACTGGAACCTGGACCAGATTCACCACCCCACTGACATCAGAACCACCACGCTTGGGAGGATTGTCCCCCATAGGAAGGGGCCTACAAGGCCATCGAGTCCAACCCCTTGATGTTCCTGATGTTCCGTACAGCCTCCTGATGTTCCGTACAGCCCTCATGACAGGTAACCCTCGCTGGGCCTCTCCTCCTCCTCCTCCTCCTCCTCCTCCTCCTCCTCCTCCTCCATGTATTTGTCTCATGCCCTTTTAAAATCATCTCAGCCGGAGGCAGTCACCCCGTCATGTGGCTGTGAGTTCCACAAATTAAACTGCGAGAAATGCTTCCTTTGCTCTGTCCTGGATCTGCTGCCAAACAGTGTCATGGGAGGGTCTCAAGGTTTAAGGGTTTGGAGAGGGGGATGAATAGAGACAGTGCCCCAATTCCTTCATAGTTTTCCTTGCCCTGCCTTTGTGGCAGTGGGCATTTGCTCATAGAAATCCTTCCTTCCTTCCTTTTCCCCTTTGCTCCTTACTCCATCATGAAGACTTTTTGCTCTCCTTAGACCTCCAGGGGCCCGGGGGCCAGAAAACCACTGAAGGCTGCATCCCCCTGACCTCCGTGGCCAAATCTGCTACAAAATTTGGAAGCACAGTAGCCCAAAAGGGGTGATTTTCTTTAAAAACGGCCCTTTCTTTCTGCTGCACTGCCAAATTCAGGTTGCAAATTTGGCAGTGGCGGTCGTGGAGAGTTGCAAAAAAAGAAAACCAGCCAATGCTAAAGAGCACATGACTGTATGAAACACGTTACAGTACAAGACAGATTGTTTTATACAAGTCAGAATACAGGCATTGCAGGCATCCGGTTTTTGTCCTGTTTCGTCATATTTTGACTTCATCAGAAAAACAGTTCCGTTATCGCCATTAATGAGTGTAGGAGTTTGCAAACTTTAAACAGGCCTTCCGTCCTGAACACCTGTTCACAGTACTTGCCGCAGTTGAAGCATTTTGGATCACTTGCCGGAGATTGAGAAAAACCTCCTTTTCATAGAATCATAGAATAGCAGAGTTGGAAGGGGCCTACAAGGCCATTGAGTCCAACCCCTTGCTCAATGCAGGAATCCACCCTAAAGCATCCCTGACAGAGGGTTGTCCAGCTGCCTCTTGAAGGCCTCGAGTGTGGGAGAGCCCACAACCTCCCTAGGTAACTGATTCCATTGTCGTACTGCTCTAACAGTCAGGAAGTTTTTCCTGACGTCCAGCTGGAATCTGGCTTCCTTTAACTTGAGCCCGTTATTCCGTTATTCCGTGTCCTGCACTCTGGGAGGATCGAGACGAGATCCTGGCCCTCCTCTGTGTGACAACCTTTTAAGTATTTGAAGAGTGCTATCCTGTCTCCCCTCAATCTTCTCTTCTCCAGGCTAAACATGCCCAGTTCTTTTGATGGCTTTAACTAAAAAAAACAGGATGGAAGGCCTATTTAAAGTTTGAAAATCTTACGCTTCGTTTTTCTGACGAAGTCAAAACACATGACGAAACAGGCCAAAAACCGGATGCCTGCAACGCCTGTAATCTGACTTGAATAAAACAATCTGACTTGTGCTATAATGTGTGTCATACAGTCGTGGGCTCTTTAGCATTGTTTTGTTTTGTTTCTATTCAACTGCTGCCCTCTTTGATTTGTTGAGTTCCAAAAAAAGGCCAGAGATTTAGTTTGTACGGGAAGTGCTTTGAGTACTCTAAAGCACTGTATAGATGCATTAATAAGAAGCAATACTGTTGCTGTTCGAAACCTCAAATACTTTGGGAGCTTATTACTGAACAATTCAAGGTATCTTTGCAGTAAAGAAGCAGAGAGAATTTGGGATGAATATTTTGAGAGGAATGCAGGACAGGGGAAATTCTGAGCGCATTTCCAGTTTATTAACAGCCACAAACTATTCGTTGTTTTAGGCGGAAGAAAGCTATCCCCTGTGATAATGAGTGGTTGGAAAATATTGGGACATAGCATCTATGAAACACCGAGAAAGATCACCCACATTCATGGAGGGAAGGAGCTCATACCATAGGGTATTTTTTTCTACTTTTTTAAAAAAATGATAAGCAAATAAAATCAATCTCTGTAATTAATAGCACAAAGAGTTTACATAGATTATTTTTTATTATTATTATTTATTTATATAGCACCATCAATGTACCTCCTCTTATGTATTTTATATCAATAACTGGCTTTTGTTTTGTACACGTTGGGACTATTCAGACAACACGCTAAGCCATGGTTAGAGCCTCTAACGCAGCCTGGCTGGGGCATTCTGGGAGTTGTAGTCCAACACATCTGGAGCGCCCCAGGTTGAGGAAGGCTGCTCTAATGCTTTTGCAGCAAGTGGTTGGTGAACATGATTAACCGTGGTTATGTAGCTACCATGGTTAGGAAAAACGCAGTTCATATGACACGCTAAGCCATCATGGTTAACTTAAAGGTTTAGCCATCATGGCTTAGCGTGTTGTCTGAACAGGGCCCATTGTTTTTAAAAAAGGTGTCAGGTTATTTTTCTTTTCTATAACGTCTGAAGCATTTCAAACACTCAAAAGTGCTGCGTAAAGTGCATTATTATCACCCTCATCGTGACGCTGCATTTGTGGCCAATTGAGAGAAGGGCCCTGGTTAACACTTAGTTTGCTCTCGCAGAGTGCCAGGTGCTGGTAATGGCACGGCTGTAGCGAGACGGTAAAGAGGAAGGTGTGAGCGAAGGCAGGAATAAATTGCCCTTTTCAGCACTCTCCGCTCCCACCAACAAAGCAGTGCGGTTGAGGAAGATTCACTCGTATCTCGGCCAAACACACCCGGTGCAAATTAGGCCATGGGCTTTCAGAACCGTCCTCCTTCAGCAGGAGAGCCACAGTTGTGGGGCAGGCTGTCAGTCAAGGACGCTTGCCTACCGCTACGGTTCTTTTCATTGGAGGAACCCCAGAGAACCTTCCAAAGAACCTGAAACCACCCCAAGGGTTCCTCGAACGCAGCGCGAAAGCCCACGTTCTAAAGCAGGTATTGAACGCGCCCGCACAGGCGCGCCACCAACTCTTTTTGGCAAGACTAGAACATCGGCGCATGTGGGTTCAACATGGGGGAGGAGCCAAGCGACCTGTCCGGGCCACAGCCCTCAAAATTCCGCTCTGAAATCGTCCTCAAGACCCGCCATGTTCCCGTTAAGATAATTCAGTCATCCGCCATCTCTGCTAGGCAGCCCTTCCAAGGCTGTCTGATACGTTACCGATATTGGCTCGTCTCTTGATTTCCTTCCTTCTGTTGGCAAACCAGTTGTACACTTTGAGGGAGGTGACTCGCTCCAAGTCCGACAGCTTCTTCCCTGCATGAAAGAACACCAAACACACCATGTTGATGTATATCACAGAAAAGAATAGTAGAGCTGGAAGGGGCCTATAAGGCCATCAAGTCCAACCCCCTGCTCAATGCAGGAATCCACCCTACAGCATCCCTGACGGATGGTTGTCCAGCTGCCTCTTGAAGGCCTCGAGTGTGGGAGAGCCCACGACCTCCCTAGGGAATTGAGTCCATTGTCGTACTGCTCTAACAGTCAGGAAGTTTTTCCTGATGTCCAGCCAGAACCTGGACATATGTGGCCCCGGGCAGAATCCCAGGACGGAGGACAGGGAAGGCTGGTAGCTTTGAAGTCAGTGGGGCAGTGAATCCACTCCAGCTTCCGTAAGAGCCCATCAGGAGCTCTCCAAGGTGTGGGGCAGCTTCTACATATGTTGGATGTAGGTCAACCATCTACTGCCCTACATCCAGCATCAGCTTCCCTTGACGTTGGGTGAACAGCCGCCTTCCCCATTTTGGTGCCCTCATCTCCCATCAGCCCCAGCAGACATGGCCGATGGTCAGGAATGTTGGGAGTTGTAGTCCAAAACATCTGGAGGGCGCCAGGTTGGGGATGGCCGGTTTAGGGACTCCCCAACTCAGGTGGGGGGGTCCCCGCTTTCAAAACACATGCCTAGAGTTCTTTAATATTGAGAAACAGGAGCCACGTTCGTAATACTCAAACTATGTAGTACCCAAACTAGCATAACTGAGAAACAGAACACAAGGGGTGGAGCTGTGCAGGAGAGGAACCGGCTCAGTTCTTAATGGCTCCCATCCCTCCCTCTAATAGCGCACTCAAGCGCTGAGTGCCGACAGTACCGGAGCCAAAACAAGGCCACTGAGAAACAAGGAAGAGGATGCAGAAACACACTTAAAATAAGAACACCTCTTAAAATATTTAGGGTGGGCGGGGAATCTTAAGATGCCTCACCATCCCAACCCCCCCCCAAAAAAAACACCCAGTGAGGATGGCACATGCTCAATAGGTACAGAATGTTGAGTTGTTAGCTAGAAAAACAAAACATGGGAACGTAAGTTGGGGAAGAAAGTGAAATGATGTGTACAGCACCATGTACACTGATGGTGCTATATAAATAAATAAATAAATAATAATAATAATAATAATAATAATAATAATAATGTGCCTGAACAGAATGACTGACTGAAAGTCTGAAGAGGAGTGCTCCTATCAGGGGATAGAAGCACACTACCACGTGCTTCTGATGCAGGTCCCCCTGGTTCTGATCTATGGGGCAAAATAGACAGGCTTTAAGCTGGGATCCACCAGCTTAAAGCCCAAAATATAACACACAGGACTCTACAGAGTCAGAGAGGGAGAGAAAAGAGCATCCACGAATAGGGTGACCCTATGGAAAAGAGGACTGGGCTCCTGTATCTTTCACAGCTGAACAGAAATGGGGATTTCAGCAGGTGTCATCTGTACGCATGCAGCCCCTGGAGAAATTACCTCTTCATCGCAACAGTTCAAGCAGAAGGAGCCCTGGCCTTCTTGACCAGATAGAAAATAGGGCAGGGCTCCTGCAGCTTTAACGGTTGTGATGAAGAGGGAATTTCACCCGGTGCTGCGTGCGTACAGATGACACCTGCTGAAATTCCCTTTTCTATGTAACCGTTAGAGGTACAGGAGCCCTGTCCTCCTTTCCATACGTTCGCCCTATCCACGCAGTCACACTGATGCCTGAAAACCTGCACATGTTTTCTTTTCATCCTTCACGCAGCACCTAGTTTGCTTTGGGCGCTGAAATAAATGCAACCCTAAGAAGAACAGGGGACACTGACTTTTACCATGGCAGATCATGGGTTGAACGAAATAACCTAAGAAGAGCCCTGCGGGATCAGACCAGAAATCCTTCCCATCCAGCATTCGGTCCACACGGTGGCCAACCAGATTCCAGTGGGAAACTCACCAGCAGGACATGAGTGCAATATCACCCTCCCACCCATGTTCCCCAGCAACTGGTGTACACAAGCATCCTGCTTCTGATACTAGAGGGAGCACTGAGCCATCAGGACTAGAAGCCATGGTTAGCCTTCCCAGTGCTGCTAAAGCACGAACACACATTTGCTTCTTTTTCATGGGTGTTTCCCTTTTTGAAACTCGTCCCAAGGACAGGAATGTCTCTGTTAATTTACACTCTGCACGTGTGCCTTTTCGTCCTTCGCCCAAAGAGAAAATATCATTGGGTGCGAGGAAGGGAACTTCTGAAACTCGAGACCAGGCGATATTTTTTTAGAAGAAAATCTAGGCTGGGATAGCATCTTCAGACGTTTCCCTTGAATTGGTGCAACTGCCTTGCTTCTAGGCTCTGTCGCCTCTCAGGTAAAAGGGCAAACCTATATGCGGGTGCTCCCGAAAACCCCCGCCATACCTGGCTTTTGAATGACTGCATTACAGGCATTTGCAATTTCTTCCCTCTTGGCCTCATCAGGGTATTGATTCTCGTTGAAGTAGCTGCAGAGACAAAAAGAACAAATTGTGTTTAGAAATCCAATCCTTTCTCTGCACCCCTCCTCCCACCAACCAACCCCACCCCCCTGAAAACCGCAGACTTATGAGAAATCCTCCATGTGAAAAAAAAGATCACAGGAGACAGAGATATTTGTTTGTTTATTTATTTATTGCATTTATATCCCACCATTTTTCCTCTTCAGGAACCCAAGGTGGCGTACACAATCCTCCTCCGCTCCATTTTATCCTCACAACAACAACCCTGGGAGGTAGGCTGGGTTGAGACTCTATGACTGGCCCAAAGTCACCCAGTGGGTTTTCATGGCCATGTGGGGACTAGAACCCGGATCTCCCGACACCCAGTCTGACACTTTTAGCCGCTACACCACAATGGCTATTTTCCCGACAAGAAAGGGGCATGCATGTGAGTTTCTTCATAGGTCGGTAGGTAACGCTTTATTGCTTCAACCAATGGCTACAACAAGCATTGTAACAGCAATGCTAAAACAAATCATACATTCTGCAAGGTCAGAAATTTTGCTCTATACGTTTGCGCTGTAAGAGCGAAGTTGGCCAAAGCCGATACGACAGTCTTGTTATCGCATGTAAACAAAAAGTATATTCTTTCTGCATCAGACCACCTGGACTTTTTCTCAAGAAAACAATCTAAATATTTAGGACGAATTTGAGAATAGATAGGACAGTAGAACAAATAATGAGGCAGAGCCTCTACTTTGTCACGACAGCAAGGGCAAAGTGTCGAGGCAGAAGGAATTTTTATTAAAACACCCTTCTAGCACTGCACCTTTCATTTGTCGCGTCTTTAATCGTGCAAGGGCTGATCGAAGACGAGGGTTAGAAATTAGAGCCAGGCAGCGTTCACATTCAAATTTAAGCTTACAATAGTCTCTGCTAACCAAAGTGCTATCTTATTTCTTGAGACTGCGCAGAGATCCATTTGAATAGGAACGCTACAGACCCTCTCCTTAAAGACCTCTTTGCTGTGAGCTAAATTCAAAGTAGCAAAGTACTGAGAAGCAAAAGCATAATAATGAATTTGAGGAATCAGTTTCTGAAACCAAGGTGATGTATTTGATGAATTTCTTTATAAGCCCAGTGCAAATATAGCAATGTCCAACCATGGTTAGACAACCAGGGACACCCCAACGTCTCACATGATTTATTTTAAACAGCTAAAAGCAATTAACAATAAAATATCGTGCCTGTAACTCGTAACCCACTTCCCTTTCACAGGGCAAGCTCGGCTGTCGGTTTGAGAACTAACTGTGGTTAGTGTTACATCTCCACCAGTGTTGACGCTAACCGTCGTTAGCATGAACCATCATTAGCAACCATGGTTGCAAACTGTGGATCAGCAATACCCACGGCCAGCAAAAATGCTGATAAGGGCATAAGGTAAAGCAGAGAGTTCCACGAATGTCCCTGTGAGAGGGACATGCGTCAACAGCAGCTCAGGTGCAAGTAACCAGGCAAAAGGTACACTGAGCATCTCAAAAGATCGACCAGGAGCTCAGGTCCAGAGCCTCTGGTAAGTGTGCAGATTCCCCCGGCCATACGTTCCCACCCCCACAAATTGGGGGCTGAAAAGGCCTCTTAACCTCTTAAGAGGTTTTTGTGAACCGCCCAGAGAGCTCCAGCCTTTGGGTGGTATAGAAATGTAATTAATTAATTAATAAATAAATAAATAATAAATTCAGGGCCCAAATAGCTGGGAGGGGAGAAGAGTTTTTTCCCCCTTCCACTCTGGCGGCCGCCATTATTTATTTATTTATTTATTTATTGCATTTATATACTGCCCCATAGCCGAAGCTCTCCGGGCAGTTTACAAAAGTTAAAAACCGTAAACGTTAAAAACAAATATACAAAGTTTAGAAACATAAAAAGCATAAAAACAGCAGGATCCTTATTAAAACAGCTATTCTGGGGTCCGTTAAAAAGAAAAAAACAAGATAACAATGTTGGTGCCAGGCGAGCCTCGTCGGGGAGATCATTCCATTAATTGGGGGGCCACCACTGAAAAGGCCCTCTCCCTTGTTGCCATTAGAGTAGACGGCAAAACCCCTTCTCGTTCTCCCCTCCCCCGCCGATGGGGGCCTTAAAGACCCTGTTGATATTATTATTATTATTATTATTATTATTATTATTATTTATTTATTTATTTATATAGCACCATCAGTGTACATGGTGCTGTACAGAGTAAAACAGTAAATAGCAAGACCCTGCCGCATAGGCTTACAATCTAATAAAATCATAGTAAAACAATAAGGAGGGGAAGAGAATGCAAACAGGTACAGGGTAGGGTAAGCAGGCACAGGGTAGGGTAAAACTAACAGTAGAAAGTAACAGTAGAAGTCTGCACAACATCAAGTTTTAAAAGCTTTAGGAAAAAGAAAAGTTTTTAGTTGAGCTTTAAAGAGCGTAGGGTGAAAATACACAATGTCCCCAGCCTTGGGGGGAGAAATGCTTATTTCCCTCTGCTGCATAAATGGTGGCCACCTGCTATTAATGCAGTGGGGAAAGGACGCAGTAGCCATGGGACGAAAGTCCGCCGGGCACGTCCATCAGGGCCCCGGAGAGCCGAATGCCCCTCACGGGCCCAAGCACAGTTTCACCCCATCGCTAGTAAGAAGTAGCTGTGATGGAACCGCGAGGGTTAACTCAGCAGTTCGAGGCCAGAAAGGGAGTTTGCCCAGCCCGGATCAAACACGCACCTCTCCGCTCTCCAATTTAACCCCTTTGAGTCTAGGTTTTCAAGGAACGACAGAAGACTGGATGTAGGGACCAAATGACATTTAAACACACTCTTTTTAAGGGTCCACACACGAGGATAGACAATTAGGAGGTTTGGGGGAAGAACACAGACAAAGGAATAAAACACACACGGGAAAGCAGGGACTACAGCTTTCTCCACTGTGGCAGCCCGGTTGTGGAATGAGCTCCCCAGAGAGGCCCGCCTGGCTTCTACACTGTACTCCTTCCGTCACCAGCTGAAGACCTTTTTATTCTCTCAGTATTTTAACACTTAATTTTAACTTAAATTTAAATTTTACTGTTTTAACTCTGTATTTTAATTTTATATCAATTTTGCTGCGTGGTTTTTATCCCGGTTGTGCTTTTTATACTGTATTTTGTATTGGTGTTTTTAACCTGTTGGTGGTTTTATGATGGTTTTAATTTTTGTGAACCGCCCAGAGAGCTTCAGCTATTGGGCGGTACAAAAATGTAATAAATAAATAAATAAATAAGTATTCATTCAGACTAAATGAATACACACGCACTCCCCGCAAAAAACACACTCCCCAGCCGTAACTCAGCAAAGGTCCCTTGCCCCAGTACCCAAACTTAAACTACGACAAAACAAACACGTGACCCTATGACTCGACCTACAGTCGCTCACCTCGACTCGGCTCAATAGCCACTCGAACTAAACTCTTTCCCTCGGTGCCACGCAGAGCTCCGCCATCCAGCCGGCCTGGCCTGGATGCGTCTTGCTCACACATGCACGCACCGGACTCCAACACCCGCAGGAAAGAGGCCGGACCGTTGGGGGCCCAAGGTTTTATCTCTCCACCCCAGCCAATCAGAAGCCCTCAGAAGCCCCCAACCTCACCCAAAGGGAAGGGGGACACTCCTGGAGCCTGCACAGCTACCGCTAGATACTTTGTTAAGACACAGAACATTCTCCCACCAATTCCAGCCTGGTTAGCTGTTATCAGGTGCCAAGCACCGCCTGACAGCGCGTCCTTGGCGTTTCCAGCTCCCTACTCCTTTTCGGACACAAGTTAACCCATCGCCTCCCTCCTGGGATGAAAAGTTAAGATGTTCCTTAAAGGGCTAAGGGCCAAGCTCATGACAGTAGCATCTGATGCAGTGCTAAGAACCTAGGTTTTTTTTGGGGGGGGGGGAAGAGAGCCAGGCCAACCCTTTGGTTCTAGATGAAAGCAGTTGTGTAATTCCTGCATTGAGCAGGGGGTTGGACTTGATGGCCTTGTAGGCCCCTTCCAACTCTGCTATTCTATGATTCTATAATTAGACCAAGAGGGTGGCCTGTTCAAGGCTACAGCTGGGAATGGGGGCTTAAGATCATCTACAGGGGCCCATCTCCGTGAGCCCCTGCCAAAGGAAGTGAGGCAGGTGGCTACTAGGAGCAGGGCTTTCTCCGCTGTGGCACCCCGCTGTGGCATCTCCGCCTGGCGCCTACACTGTACTCCTTTCGTCGCCAGCTGAAGACCTTTTTATTCTCTCAGTATTTTAACACTTAATTTTAACTTAAATTTAAATTTTCCTGTTTTAACTCTGTATTTTAATTTTATATCCATTTTGCTGCGTGGATTTTATCCTGGTTGTGCTTTTTATACTGTATTTTGTATTGGTGCTTTTAACCTGTTGGTTGTTTTATTGTGGTTTTAATTTTTGTGAACCGCCCAGAGAGCTTCGGCTATTGGGCGGTATAAAAATGTAATAAATAAATAAATAAATCCCCCCACCTCTCTCGGGATATTCTAGGACCCTGCCTGAATTTCCATCTTTTGTGGAAAAGAAGTGAAGGCTCTGGCCCTCTCACATGTGGAGTTCAAAGGGCAAGCAGCCAGAATTCTGCCCAACCACTCACTGAGAAGAAATGCCCCCCCTCACCCCCCAAAATGCTCTGAGCTGGTTGTAAAGTTAATCGTCTGCTATCTATGTATAACTGGTTTTAAAATGAATGTTTTGAAAGAAAATACATTTAGCAATGTGTGTTTTATTTATTGAGAAATATGTACTTAAATGTGGATTTACATGCAGATTAACCAAAGATATGTATGCAGAAACAGGACGGAATGGACTCGTGTTTAACACAAAGTCTTTCAAAATAGTGATCCAGCTATATCTACTAGCACCACTCTGCCTCTTATCCTGATAAAAGCCCATAAAACCTCCTGCGGTTGGCTACCCGGGTGATGCTTATCTCAACCAAACTGACCTTTCACACCCCTTACAGTAATTGAACTGTTCGTCAACATTCTAGTGGTGGCAGTACCACACCCAAGATACCAAAGTAGTCCCAGGAATGGCCACGAGTACGGTGTATTGATGATGCCCTATATATTGAAATAGTCCCCAATGCCAAAACTCTATGAATGCGTATTAGACTGTGTTGAGTTCAGAATGCTTTGAAGCAGTGAGAGGGAGGGAGAAGAAAACCCAGAAAGAGGAGCGGGGAAGCAAGGAGATAAAGTACGAAATGAATGATTGCAAAAGCCCGAGGATAAACCTTCGCCAGATGCAATTGTACTTCCTAGACAAAAGGCGCCCGTCAGCATGGCAATGGCTGATCAGGGAGGGAATCAAATGATCTCTTTTGTCCAAGGCGACAGTAAAGGATTAAAATGAAAAGTGGCTGAAATATGTGCGCTGGATGAGAACGCGCAGGGACGGCAAAAAAAAGATTGAAACATCCTTGAAGCTGTTTCGTCGCAATGATGCAGTTGCGGGCCTGGAAATATTGCCGCCTTGAAGAAATCTGCACCATCAGGGAAGCGCGCAAGCCGAGCGGCGGGCAAATGCATCTCTGGTTATGGTCTTGGAGCATGTCATCTTTGCATCCAGACAATGTTGCCTCCATGTGAAGCGTGAATTTATAAACTGAGATGTGCCGTGCATTAAGGCCAAGGCACCTCCAACGACCCTGCATGCACGGAGTTTGGTTGTTAAAATAGGTACGTTTCTAGTCCACACAGAGGTGGAACCATTCTCAATCACAGGCAGGCAGTGTCTGCTAACAGGCCCCGGGCACCCATTTCTTCTGTAGTGCCATTTCTAGATCTTACTTAGAATCATAGACTAGTAGAGTTGGAAGGGGCCTCTAAGGCCATCAAGTCCAACCCCCTGCTCAATGCAGGAATCCACCTATAAGCATCCCTGACAGATGGTTGTCCAGCTGCTTGTCTTACTTGCATCTCCACTTCGCTTGCCACTCCTGCTTGTCTATTATAGATTACAGGTGTGGAGTTGCTCCTGTTCAGGTTTCCAGCCGGCCATGCCCCCTCCCACGATACTCCATTCCATTAACATCACCTGGTTCTCAGTTTCCCCCCACAACAGCCAATCAGGCTTCTGTGGCTTCTGAGCATGCTCAATTCTCATTGAGGTGGAGGTTTGGGAAGGGGAGGTCACTTTGAGTTTTTGCATTTTTTTCCAAATATTTTTTACACGTCTGAATCTCACCCATGCTCTGTGTGTGGATGGTGCCATTTTGGCTACACAAAGATCCACACTTCGATGAGTTTTGACCCACCAGCCCAAGCATAGCTCACCAGTCACATACAGGGACCTGCAAGAAGTGAAACTATTGAGTTCCCAGAAGGCCGCCATAAATGCTTGAGAGGCTAGTAGCCTTGGAGCAGAATTTCTGTGCTCTGCCTGCCTCCTTTCCCTTATGGAACTCACTACCACAAGATATAGTGATGGTCACCCATTCGGATGGCTTTAAAAGGGGGTTGGATAAATTCCTGGAGGAGAAGTCTATCAAGGGATACCAGCCCTGATAGTTGTGTGCTATCTCCAGTATTGGAGGCAGGAAGCCTGTGTGCACCAGTTGCTGGGGAACATGGGTGGGAGGGTGCTATTGCACCTTTGTCCTGCCTTGTTGGTCCCTGGTCGACGGCTGGTTGGCCATTGTGTGAACAGAATGCTGGACTAGATGGACCCTTGGCCTCATCCAGCATCAGGGATCTTCTTATTTATTTATTAAATTTATATACCGCCCCATAGCCGAAGCTCTCTGGGAGGTTTACAAAAGTTTAAAAAACAAGTCCTTCTTAAGTCCGTATGTTCTTATGACATCCTATCAACAGCCCCCAGGCTGTGGAGCACTTTCCCCAGCGAAGTCCAAGCGGCACCAACATTGTCATCTTTTGGTGTCAGGTTAGGACTATCCTCTACTTGCAGGTATTTAAAAGATAAAATGTTGAATGTGATAAGAGTTCCTGGGAATTTTAACGTTGATTGTGCAAACTTGTTTTATATTCTCGGATGCAAATAGTTTTATATGGTGTTGTTATATTGTTATTTACAGGATTTTCATCTTTCTAAACCAGACAGAGAGCTTTGGCTATTGGGCGGTATGAAAATGTAAAAAAATGAGATCTTTTGCAGCGGGGAGCTAGCCACTAATGCTGTCAAGAGGTCCGGGCCCCGGCCTCTGTGGCTTTCAACAGGGCAATTTATTCCGACTCTCAGTTCACAGGGAAGGTCGCTTCAGATCCTTTTGAAGCAAAGAGTCAGCAGCTGCCCGTCTCGGCCTCCTTGCAATCATATCTCTCTGCGGCATGACTGGAGGGGCGGCCTGCCAGAGGCCTGGCATTCAATACTCACTCCCTGCAACAAGGTATAGCTGGTCATTTATTCCACAGAATGCAGCAGCTCAAGACTGCTCATAAGAATCTCATTCCAAACTCGCAGGGCTATTCAAGTCTTTTTGCAAATCCAAGCACACGGAAAACAATTGTCTAGCAGCCTGGGTAAATAAGGAGGGGGAGGGGCATTACTGTTAATCGGTCTTAACTTACATTGGAACAGGGGCTGCTACAGCGTATGGACTGAGAGCCTGAGTTCGAATCTCACCTCTGCCATGGAGCCACAAACCCATTTTCTCTCTCGCTCATCCCTCCTCCGCTCCTGGAACATGAGGATAAGAATACTGGCCTACTTGAAAAGGTTGTTGTAAACGAATGGTTTCCAAACTACGTCCTTCTCCATTTAAACCCCTTTCTCCACATAGTTTGGAGGAAGGTGGTTTTTATCCCTTGCCTCAGGCGTATCAAGCGGTGGGGCTTGGCTTGAGCAGGGAGTAGCCGCGGCCAGGCCTGGTGTTCAGAGCCTGTGTCATGGCAACTGGCCCTTTAACAAAGCCTGACGCAGCACTTCAAAGAGGTGGACCTCCCAGAAGAACGCTCCTGGCCTGGCTATGAAACTCTGCCTGGGGCTCTTAGCCAGTGCTGGTGTAACTTGTCACTACGGATGCTGTGAGTGCCAAGCTGAGCCCAGGAACCTGGCGGACACCCCATGCACACACACTCACATCTGGTACCCGAACCCACGAGCATGGACACCCACACCCACACCCACACCTGAGCACTTGCAAAGCCGTGGCAAGCACTTGGAAGCTGCCAGCGCGCACACCGAAACTGCACACTTGCCCTTCCTGCATCAATGGCGACTACCTACGGCACAACGGGGGAATTGCACAGTTTCCAGAGCCTCCATAAATTGCACACTCCCCCCGCACTGCCCTGTCAATGGCGGCATTAAAGCCCCCACTGACACACGGATAAAGGCGCCATTGACACAGGAGGTGGGAGTGCGTGATTTCGGCACGTGGGCGGCGGCTGCAGCAGAGCAAGCGCCCGCCAAGGCGAACACGGGTGAGTTTGCCCAACCCTACTTATCACAACTCTAGCTGCCCGGCTGCTCTCTGTGGTGCTGAACCCACTCCAAGGCCTGGGCTGGGACACACAGCGCTGGCCATGGTGCTTAAGCCAGACCTGTTCCATCTGCCTGTTCCACGCTGTGCCTCCCCGGCCTGAGCTTTTGCCCAGACCCCATGACGGAATCCCAAACGGAGCCGGGCAATGCGATGTGTACGGATGCTAAACAAAACCTCCCTTAGCTCTATCGGTGCCCACTCTGAGGCCGTTTCTACACCTGCCTTTTCCCCCCGGGCTCGTCCCGGGATCATCCCTGTGCATTCAAATGACACACAGGGGATCCCGGGAGCAGGCAGGGATGATTTTTTTTTATTATTATTATTATTTATTTATTCATTGCATTTTTATACCGCCCAATAGCCAAAGCTCCCTGGGCGGTTCACAAAAACGAAAACCATTCGAAGTATAAAACAAACAGTATAAAAACATGGTATAAAATACACGTTAAAAAGTGATTAAAAACATACCACACATGATTAAAACATCCTTAAAACATCCTTAAAACATTCTAAAATTTCACTGGATAGGCCTGCCGGAATAGATCAGTCTTTATTGCTTTTTTAAACTCTAAAACAGCGGTCCCCAACCTTTTTGGCACCAGGGACCGGTTTCATGGAAGACAATTTTTCCACGGACCGGGGTGGATGTTTGAGGGGATGGTTTTGGGAAGCCATGCCCGCCCCTCACCCTCCACTCCAGTGTCCTGGCTTTGCTTCGGCTGGATGGGCGCCCAGCTGAAGTAAAGCCAGGATGCTGGGGCGGGCGGCTTCGGAACGGTGCGCCCGGAAGTCACTCTCCCAGAGCGGCTTCCAGCCAGGCGCGCCATTCTAAAGCCACCCACCCCACCCCAGCGTCCTGGCTTCACTTTGACTGAGTAGAGGTACGCGGGTGTGTGTGTGTGAAAGCAGCTCACCTGCACGGCCCAGTTCCTAACAGGCCACGGACCGGTACCGGTCCTGGCCCGGGGGTTGGGGACCTCTGCTCTAAAAGACTGTCAAGTTGATGAATCTCCTCCGGCAGGCCATTCCACAATCTCAGGGCAGCAGAAGAAAAGGTCCTCTGGGTAACAGTTGTTAATCTAGTTTTTGCTAGCTGAAGTAGATTCTTCCCAGAGGAGCTGAGTGTGTGGGGCGGATTGTACGGGAGAAGGCGATCCCGCAGGTAGCCCGGACCCAAACCATGTGGGGCTTTAAAGGTGATAACCAACACTTTGTACTTCGCCCGGAAACTAATCGGCAGCTAATTGGATCCTCCTTTGTCCTGGGATAATCCTTAGGTGTAGAAAGGGCCCGAGAAGGTGCTGGTCAATAACCAGTACAGCTCTTTTCTCAGTGGAGAGTGAACCATCCTCACAAGGCCAGGGCGGGGGGGGGGGGTTAACCGGGGGGCATCCCTGCCGGTCAAGGGGGAAGATCGCACTGCAGTTCTCCGGACCACGCCCAGCCTGCAGTTTAAATATAGATGTCAACTCGCTGGATCTGCCTGCTTCTCTTTAACCTTCAGATCGTAAATATTCCGAGAGGAAATTTCAAAAGCGGGGAGAAGGACGGCGGAGAGCGAGCTTCTGAAACTATCGCACGGAAACCGACCCTGAGCAGCCCATAATGCGCACTGGGAGAAATTCCAACAAAGCAGCACAAGGAGGAGAATTGAATTACAAATGGCTCACAGCTCCTTGCGCATGCACTATTCATCCGGCGGCGATGACGAAACAAGACGGGCGTAACGGTACCATTTGCAATGACCCGCTAGAGGACTAGCCCAGCAAAAGCGGCCACCAGAGAGCTACAGGTCCCAGCTGAAACCTCTGCAATGGATCGCTGAGGATCTTCGGCCTGCAAAATTATGCTTCGTTCGGATGTGCCGTTAGTGCAGGGATAGGGAATCCCGGACGCAAGGAGATTCCCCGTCTGGGCCCGTGGCCCCGATCCACCTCCCCCACACCATGGAGGGGGGCAGGATTGGCCTGTGCTCCTCCCCCCAAGTTTGGAGAGTGAGAGTCACGCTGAGTGCTTCAGTCACCCCACATCCTCCCCGACTTGAGGTGCAAGGGTGCAGGACATCTCCTCTACCTGGTGTCCTGGTTGTGGGAAGGGGGCGCTGAAGAATACCCACACGTAGGAAAGTTGGGACCCCGAACAAATGATGTCGCAAGCGTGGCCCCACCCACCGATGTCATCAGGCCAGCACCCCACCCAAAAACCGTTCCCCACCCATTCTAGTTGTAGATGCCCATCCTTACCCCAACCCCCTCTGAAACGGCTACTTGCCAACAACAGTGGGCTACCAAGCACTAACTCCTGCGACAAACACTGGTGCCAGCTCTGACCCAATATCTATTGGGCATCATAGAATCATAGGGTAGTCAAGTTGGAAAGGGCCTACAAGGCCATCGAGTCCAACCCCCTGCTCAAGGCAGGAATCCACCCTAAAGCATCCCTGACAGAGGGTTGTCCAGCTGCCTCTTGAAGGCCTCTAGTGTGGGAGAGCCCGCAACCTCCCTAGGTAACTGATTCCATTGTCATACTGCTCTAACAGTCAAGACGTTTTTCCTGATGTCCAGCCGGAATCTGGCTTCCTGTCACCTGAGCCTGTTATTCCGTGTCCTGCACTCTGAGATGACCAAGAAGAGATCCTGGCCCTCCTCCG
Source organism: Elgaria multicarinata webbii (assembly GCF_023053635.1). Taxonomy (NCBI): domain Eukaryota; kingdom Metazoa; phylum Chordata; class Lepidosauria; order Squamata; family Anguidae; genus Elgaria; species Elgaria multicarinata. The sequence continues at coordinate 5,466,544 of NC_086174.1, read as the reverse complement.
TGTGATGACCTTTGATTATAACAGGGGCGGGATAACGTATCACAGGCTCGCTCACCTGCCCTTCCTGCAATATGACCTACGACCCTCCGCCGTTTACATCAGGTAATCTCTGGCTTGGATCATTTCGGGAAGTAGGAACACGTCTCTTCAGCTCCGTAATATGTTTAAATCCATCCGCACTGAACTCATTTGAGACCTATGGCCAGCCCACGTACCTTTCCATGACAGCCAGACATTCCTTTCTCCAGGTGAAACGGCTGCCCCGCCTCAAGCGAAAGGTCCCGGAGGTAGCTGTGACAGGTGGAGGCGTCTGCCTCCATTCTGGTTCTTCTACTGGGATGGGGGCCGGCCTCATGCTTAACGTAGCCCCTGAAAAAGCCAAGCGGAAGACAAAAAAAAAAGAGTGTTTCCTATCGAACAGAAAACCTCACCCCTCTTGTCAGCCTGGCTGACGGCAAAGATTCAACTCCCAACAAAAAGAGTGATCATTTCACTGGAAATTAGGGCCGGCTGGGAGGACAAAGAAGTTCCCAGCAGCAGACACAGAAGTCAAAGCAATGACCTCAAAGAGGAGAGCGAAATTCCTGCAAGTTCTCTGATTCAGGAGCACCAATATCTTATTCCCAAATCTTTCTAAGCAAAGGGACACCTTCTACAGGGCAAAATCCCCAACCAGAAGGCACCCCCTTGTAGGATTTGGGTGCAACACATACATTTTTCAGCATGTGTGTGTGTATTATCTATTGGCAACCATCAATATGATAAGAGGGGGTCATATTGATGGTTGAGGGGGGGTCCCCCCTAGCTCTCCAGGTGGCCACAGCATTGGTGGAAGAAGGTTGTCCTCCTTTGCTCTGTGTTGCCGCCTTTGTGCCTTCACAAGTCAGTGGATGTCCAGTATGGCGCATGAGGTAACATGAGACACAGAAATTTGGGGTTCCAGACGGATACGAAGTTCCTTTGCATATTTGCAGGGATAGCTTGACCACGGTGGTACAGGCATTGGTAACCTCAAGATTGGATTACTGCAACGCGCTCTAAGTGGGGCTGCCCTTGAAGCTGCTCCGGAAGCTGGAGCTAGTGCAGAATGCTGCAGCCCGGCTGTTGTCTGGAGCTGCCCCTTTCCGGCATGGAACTCCTCTGCTGAGGGAGCTGCACTGGCTGCCTATTCGCTACCGGGCCAGGTTTAAGGTTCTTGTACTTGTGTACAAAGCCCTAAACAACTTGGGACCAGGATACCTGAGAGAGCTCTGCCTTCTCCCTTACCAACCTGCCCGGTCACTGAGGTCATCCGAGGGCCTGCTCCTGGTGGTTCCACCTAGATCCATCCTCCGATTGGAATCCACCAGGGGAAGAGCCTTCAGCGTGGTGGCCCCCCTCCTGTGGAATTCCCTGCCTCTGGAGGTCAGGCAGGCTCCGACCTTGTACTCCTTTCGGCGCCTCCTGAAAACATCTTTATTCCAAAAAGCCTTTCTTTAACATGCAGCCTTGGATTACTGTTATTGCTTCTTTTAAATTTTGTTTTAACTGTTTTTATTCTGTTTTTATTTTCATTTTACCTTGTACACCGCTCTGAAATTTTTCAATGGGGAGCGGTATATAAATATTCTAAATAATAAATAAATAAATAAATAAATAAATAAATATGCATTGCCACCCCGGCAATTCTTACTTTCATGGGTCGTCCTATACAGTAGGGGACAAGAGATCATCCTGCACTCACAGAAAGGTGAGTTCACAGAAAAATATGTCTGACCGATCAAAGGATATCACAGAATAGTAGAGTTGGACGGGACCTTTAAGGCCATCGAGTCCAACCCCCTGCTCAATGCAGGAATCTACCTTAAAGCATCCCTGACAGATGGCTGTCCAGCTGCCTCTTGAAGGCCTCTAGAGTGGGAGAGCCCAGAACCTCCCTAGGTAGCTGGTTCCATTGTCATACTGCTCTAACAGTCAGGAAGTTTTTCCTGATGTCCAGCTGGAATCTGGCTTCCTTTAACTTGAGCCCATTATTCTGTGTCCTGCACTCTGGGAGGATCGAGAAGAGATCCTGACCCTCCTCTGTGTGACAACTTTTCAAGTATTTTATTTTATTTATTTATTTTATTCATTACATTTCTATACCGCCCAATAGCCGGAGCTCTCATGTCTGCCCTCCATCTCCTCTTCTCAGGGCTAAACATGCCCAGTTCTTTCAGTGTCTCCTCCTAGGGCTTTGTTTCCAGACCCCTGATCATCCTCGTTGCCCCCCTCTGAAACCCCTCCAAGCTTGTCTGCATCCTTCATGAAGGGTGGTGCTCACTCATACTGGAGAGCCTGCCTCTTCTAAAATAGTCCCTGCCCTGCTGCAGCAATTCATGGACAGGACATCCAAAAAGAAAAGGAAACCATGCCTTTTTCCCTTTAAAAAATAATCCTTTTATCCAGTATGCAGAAAATGTATGCAGATTCTAATCAGAGCTCATACAATTAACTGAATAAATTTAAAACCAATATATTTATAAACCTGATATACGTCATTCACATACCCCCTTTATCTCTCTCTCTCTCTGTCTCTCTCTCCTTCTCTTTCATTGTTGTCTGCCATTGTGGATTGCTGCCTTCTCTGCTGAGCATGTAGTAGCGAATAGGCAGCCAGTGCAGTTCCCTCAGCAGGAGTTACATACTGGAAAGGAGCAGCTCCAGACAACAGCTGAGCTGCAGCGTTCTGCACTAGGTTCTAGCTTCTGGAGCATCTTCAAGGGCAGCCCCACAGAAAGTGCATTGCAGTAATCCAACCTTGAGGTCACCAATGCCTGTACCACCGTGTACAAAGTCCACCTCAGAACACTGGTCACATGAACCAACCGTCTGACCCATAGAATCATAGAAAAGCAGAGTTGGAAGGACCCTACAAGGCCACTGAGGCAGGAATCCACCCTAAAGTATCCCTGACAGATGGTTGTCCAGCTGCCTCTTGAAGGCCTCTAGGGTGGGAGAGCCCACAACCTCCCTAGGTAACTGATTCCATTGTCGTACTGCTCTAACAGTCAGGAAGTTTTTCCTGATGTCCAGCTGGAATCTGGCTTCCTGTCACTTGAGCCCGTTATTCCGTGTCCTGCACTCTGGGAGGATCGAGAAGAGATCCTGGCCCTCCTCTGGGTGACAACCTTTTAAGTATAAGGCAAATCCCGATATCATTACGGCATACGTGAGTGTTACAGAAACAGAGCACTTAACTCTGAAGGTGCTTTCTGGAATAGATTCATGGCGGGCTGTAGGTTTTAAAAAGGATCTATGTGCAAACACATGCAAAATATTCAGAAGTGTGTCTGCAAGGCAAAGGGTGCCTTTGAGGTACTATACCGGGGGGCCCTTCTCTCTGGAGAACCTCAACTTCAAAGCCAAACAGGGGCGAGAATGCATTTCTGCCCGGCTGAGCATCCAGGTAACCGACGGAAAGTAATTCTGTAAGGCGAGCATTTCAAAGATGCATCTCCGTTAAAAGGAAGACCACGCCAACGACGACAAAAAAAATCTATATATTTTTTTGTCTTCTGCCCATACGTCTGCTTTCATGCAAATCACTTATTGACAAGGATGCTTTCAGAATGGAAAGCACACTTTTGGCTCGCTGAATCTCTTCGCCCCATGGGGTTCAAGTCTCAGTTCAGTCCAACATTTTGATGACTCCCTGCAAAAGGAGATGAATAAAAGTCCTAAAAGGAGCCCAGCTGGGTCATATCAAAGCGCATCGGCTCTGGCGTTTTGTCTCCCAAAAGCAGCTGACCTCTTCAAGCAGGACGTGCAGGTCACGGCCCTTCGCTATGGACTGCCCCCCACATTTCTGATTCAAGAGGTGCACAGCCTCTACTCGAATATGTTCCATTTGCCTATGGCCGCCACCCACTGATACGACTCTATTAAAAGCGTTTTTACACTGGTTTTCAGCTGGAAAAAAAGGGGTCTCCCTGGTGGCCCCATCCACGACCAACTTTTCAAGGAAAGGGGGAGAAGGTGGTGGTGGTGGGGGTTTTTCGTTCAGTAACAAGACAAATCCTAGGAGACCCGATGGGAGTTTAGGAAAACGACCAGTGGGACCCACAACAAAATGTTGCAGCGCGAAGCACTGCTGTTCAGGATTGCAGCTGCTCCATTTCGCCCTCCCACCCAACACCCAGTCAGCACTCTGTGGCCGCTGAGCATGCTCAGTCCGCAGTAGGCTGTTGGGGTTCACCCACCCTGTGGGGGGGGATCCCTAATGGTTTTTTGTACGCTTGCAAAACTCAGGAATCCCCCACCCCTATCCAGACTATTGATCCATCCCCTTTTGTGTGGAAGGGATGTTGCTTTGACAACGTAAGCCAACGACCTTTGCTATTTTTTAAGCAGTGGCCACTTTGGTTCTAGGCACTGCTGCCAAGCCCAGCTGGAGGGCCTCCCCAGGCCGTGGGGACTTCTCCCTCCACCCCATCCCCTACCCTGCCCAAGCTCTGTGTACCAGACTCAGCTGGAGGCCTTATTCATAGAATCATAGAATCATAGAATAGCAGAGTTGGAAGGGGCCTACAAGGCCATCCAGTCCAACCCCCTGCTCAATGCAGGAAGCCACCCTAAAGCATCCCTGACAGATGGCTGTCCAGCTGCCTCTTGAAGGCCTTTAGGGTGGGAGAGCCCACAACCTCCCTAGGGAACGGATTCCATTGTTGTACTGCTCTAACAGTCAGGAAGTTTTTCCTGATGTCGAGCTGGAATCTGGCTTCCTTTAACTTGAGCCCGTTATTCCGTGTCCTGCACTCTGGGAGGATCGAGAAGAGATCCTGGCCCTCCTCTGTGTGACAACCTTTCAAGTATTTGAAGAGTGCTATCATGTCTCCCCTCAATCTTCTCTTCTCCAGGCTCAACATGCCCAGTTCTTTCAGTCTCTCTTCATAGGGCTTTGTTTCCAAACCCCTGATCATCCTGGTTGCCCTCCTCTGAACACGCTCCAGCTTGTCTGCGTCCTTCTTGAATTGTGGAGCCCAGAACTGGACGTAATACTCTAGATGAGGCCCAACCAGGGCCAAATAGAGAGGAACCAGGACCTCACGCGATTTGGAAGCTATACTTCTATTAATGCAGCCCAAAATAGCATTTGCCTTTCTTGCAGCCATATCGCACTGTTGGCTCATATTCAGCTTGCGATCTACAACAATTCCAAGATCCTTCTCATTTGTAGTATTGCTGAGCCAAGTATCCCCCATCTTGTAACTGTGCATTTGGTTTCACAGGTACTCCCCACACGACATGCTGCCCCACCCACCCACCCCTGTCACGAGGCTGAAAGTCCCAGCGTCCTTCTGGGAGGCTGGTGCTCCTGCCTCCCACCTCCCTCAGTCCTCCCGCCCCTATCCCATCATGCATTGCAAGTTCTGCCGGCTGTACAGGAGCGGCCAGGGGTGCTTTCAGCCGCTCCTGCCGGAGAACTCTATGACCTTCCAGAATAGTGCACTGGACAGGAGAGATTACACAACGGAGCCGGACACACCACATGTTAATCAACGGGACTCCATTTAACAGGGTGACCCTATGAAAAGGAGGACAGGGCTCCTGTATCTTTAACAGTTGCATAGAAAAGGGAATTTCAGCAGGTGACATTTTTACGCATGCAGCACCTGGTGAAATTCCCTCTTCATCACAACAGTTAAAGCTACAGGGGACCTGCCCTCTTGACTGGATACAAAAGGGGGCAGGGCTCCTGCAGCGGGCCTTGCCGCCAATTTTGGAGCTCTGGGGCGTGGGGGCCGAGGGAGGTTGCCCCCTGTGAGCTGGAGGGGTCTCGGGTCAAAGGCAGCCATTAGCGGTTCAAGCAAAGCAGGAGGAGACCCAAGGCGGATGCTCTGGAATGTCCGTGAAGAAGGCAGACAGTCGGAGCGGTGCACTGCAAGCCAAAACCATCACATCTCAGAGTCCGCCCAAGTCCGCGGCGGCCAAGAGAAAGACAGAGAGACGGGGGAATGCAGCCAAAGCTACTTCCTCATCCCTCTCACAAGGACCGGCTAGCTGGTTGCCAACCAGACTAATCAAGCCAGTCCTGATGAATTAATATTCCGGATGTCAACGCTTGGGCACTCCACGATCCGTCAGGGTGACTCGAGAGTCTATCAATGCAGCGACGGTCCAGCCCAGGTCCAAAAAGCGTGGGAGTCAGAAGGGTTGGCAGGCACGCCACGGACCCCCCCCCCCCCATGGGAAGGATTCCCAGCGGAGTGGGTGCATCAGCTAGAGGACCCCTCCATTGCCTAGCGGAACAAGGGCAACCCGTTAGCCATTTTTTTACTTCCGGGGGGTAGGGTGGAGAGAGGCACATTCCATCTGTGGGCCGAACCCAATGGGATCACCACCATTTTAAGCCTACTCACAAGGAAGCAGGACAAGGCTTCTGCATGTCTACTCAGATGGAAGGAGGGCCCAATTACTCAGCAGCTCCTTCAAAGAGCATCCCGGATACCAAGCCCCTGCGTGCCTAGTCACAAGCAAGCAGCTCTCCCGCCCGCAAAAGGCACATCTCAAAACCTTGGCAATTGCACAGCATTTGCAGTTAATTGCCTTTGAACACCCTGTTATCTCCAATCTGTGATCAGTGATTGCATCAAAAGTAACTCGAGGGCCGCAAGAGGAAGCCCTCCGAGGGCCACCTCCAGCCGAGAGGTTCCCCATCCCTGATTTACACACACAAATAGATGTGCCTCGTAAAAATAATGCAGGGGCAATGCAAAAGTTCTCAAGTTTTGAAACGAAAACAGTTACCTTGCAAAATCCGCGACGTTGGAAGCTGCTCTTACGGAAGATCTGCTCACCAGCATTATTATTATTATTATTATTTACTTCCAAGGCAGACAGAGTTCCCAATCCTTGTATAACAGGACATGCCAGAACTGAAGCCGGTTCTGTCTTCTGCATGCAAAGCTCTACCGCTGTGCTACGGCTCCTCTCCAAAGCTCCAAGGCAAGTCTGTACCCAGGGCCGGTTTTTTACACAGGCTTTTTTGTGCCCTAGGCAAGGTGAGCTGCCCACCACCACCACCCCACCGTACCCCCCACCCCAGGTAGGCTGAGTCAGGTGGGGATGGAGGCCGCATTACCGTTCCCTCGCCAGAAGTCATCCCGGCTTGGCTTCGGCTGGGTGGGCCGCTGCGGCCGGGTGGGTGGGTGGGCGGCTCCACGTTCTGACATCCGGCGTGCCTGGACGCCAGAACGTGGAGCCGTCCATTCGGGCCCCTCCCCCAGCGTTCCGGCTTGGCTTTGGCTGTGTGGGCTGCTGCGGTCGGGTGGGTGGGTGGGCGGCTCCACGTTCTGATGTCCGGCGTGCCCGGATGCCAGAACGTGGAGCTGTCCGTTCCGCCCACCACCACCCCCCGGCGTCCCAGCTTGGCTTTGGCTGGGCGAGCCCAGCCAAAGCCAAGCTGGGGGAGGGGCGGTCAGACGGCTCCACGTTCTGACGTCTGGAGCGTGCTGGAAGTCAGAACGTGGAGCCATCCGCCTGGCCCCCACCCCCACCCCAGCATCTCAGCTTGGCTTTGGCTGGGCATGTGCCCAGCCGAAGCCAAGCCAGGGATGCTGGGGTGGGGGGCAGAAGCGCAGCTTCGGAACGGCGCACCCGGAAGCTACCCTCGCTCGGCCAGAGCGTTTCTGGGAGTGGGAGGGCAACTTCCCGGCACGGCGTTCGGCACCCCGTTACCTTGGCGTTCTAGGCGGCCACCTGACTGGCCTCTATGGCAGCGCCAGCTCTGTCTGTACCCAAGACTTCCTCCTGGGCCAACTCTTCATCCCCCAAGTGGGTTGGCAACTATGAGACTAATTTCCCCCAACTCCAAGCAGAGGAGCACACCTACTCCCTTTGGTTACTCAGGAGGAAAAGGAGGTCAATTCCTCCCCACCCACCCCATTACAGCGTTCTCCTTTTCTATAGCATTTATATCCCGCCTTTTTTCTTCCAAGGAACCCAAGGCGGCGTCCATAACCCTTCTCCTCTCTGTTTTATCCTCACAACAACAACCCTGTGAGGTAGGCTGGGCTGAGAGTCTGTGACTGGCCCAAAGTCACCCAGTGGGTTTCCCTGGCCGAGTGGGGGCTAGAACCCGGATCTCCCGGCTCCCAGTCCAACACTCTAGCCAAAAAGACGTTATTAGCTGCCCTGCTCAAATACGACTGATTTAATTCTTGGGGCGGTGGGGGAGATATAACGCTCCCTACTTTTCTAGCAGAGGATTAGCAGCAAGAGGAAGAAAAGCTACCTACCGGCAGACAAATTGGACCCTTTAAGGAAACGCAGAAAAATGACAGCATTAAGTTACCAAAAAAAGAAAAGAGACGGTGTTGCGTCGCTTTAGTTTTGGGAGATCTGAAGGCCAAAAACGAAAAGGGAATTCAGAGTAGGGATCTCAGAGGAATCCGGCTGGGGGCGGGCGGAGTTTGCTGAGCTTTAGTCAGCCGCTGTTTGCACGAATCCTGGCTGCAACTTGCGGGTGAAATTTGCATAATTTGCGCATATTGCTTTTTACAAAGGGGGGGGGGTATTGCAGGAATCCGTCGGGCTCAAAAAGGCCTGGATTTACCTGTGATGGACTTCCCTAACTCGGAGGAAGGAAGGTTTCTTGCTCGGCCTCTCAGCAAGAGATAGTCGTGAGCCTCAACTGATGTGGAGGTCAAGAAGAAAGCCTCGGTGGAGTTCCAAAGCAGCCTTGCTCAACCTGGTGCCCCACAGGGGTCATGGGCTGAGATGAAGGTCTAACACATACAGTCACAGAATAGTAGAGTTGGAAGGGGCCTACAAGGCCATCGAGTCCAACCCCCTGCTCAATGCAGGAATCCACCCTAAAGCATCCCTGACAGAGGGTTGTCCAGCTGCCTCTTGAAGGCCTCTAGTGTGGGAGAGCCCACAACCTCCCTAGGTAGCTGATTCCACCGTCGCACTGCTCTAACAGTCAGGAAGTTTTTCTTGGTGTCCAGCCGGAATCTGGCTTCCTTTAATTTGAGCACGTTATTCCGTGTCCTGCACTCTGGGAGGATGGAGAAGAGATCCTGGCCCTCCTCTCTGTGACAACCTTTTAAGTATTTGAAGAGTGCTCTCATGTCTCCCCTCATAAGAAGAGTCCTGATGCTTGATCAGACCAAGGGTCCATCTTATTTCATAGAATCATAGAATAGCAGAGTTGGAAGGGGCCTAGAAGGCCATCGAGTCCAACCCCCTGCTCAATGCAGGAATCCACCCTACAGCATTCCTGACTGATGGTTGTCCAGCTGCCTCTTGAATGCATCTGGAGGGAACCAGGTTGGGAAATGACGTTCCCAAGCGTCATTCATGCTTGAGCTGGAAGTTGCCCAGTAACGTTTTCCCCACTCCATCTTGCATTGCCTGCTTCTACCCTTAAGGCACCCGGCATGTACCCACTGTAGGCCTGCCCAAGGAGTAGACTCAAGCATGTACAGAAACCCTGGCCTGCTAGAGCACCTCCCAAAATCACAGAGTTGAAGGGATCTCAGAACTCAGCTGGCCTCTGCTTAAAAAACCTCTAACCAACGGGAGTCCACCAGCTTCTGAGGCGGGCCTGCTGAACCGCTCGTGCCATCCAGAAGGTCTCCGACGGTAGTACTCTATCAAGGACGCTACCAGTAGTGGCTTTTCTACATCGGCAGGGAGCTGGGCAAAATGACCTCTGAGATTTATTTATTTATTTATTTATTTACTACATTTTTGGAAGATCCCTTCCAACTCTTGCTTTCGCCCTGACTTTTTCAAGGGTTAAAATTGAACTTCCAACTTCCCCTGGATCATAAACCGGAAGGGTGAAACACAGACTGGGAAGCCTGATTGGACTCGCCCCTTCCAAATGAGCTAAAAGACAGATATTATCTAAAGGGCATGACGGCTGGTGCCCTGCACAGAACCATATGAACTACAGCAAATTCCTGAGACGTTGTCTGGCCACGGGATGTTGGAAAAATCCATCTGAGAGGTGGAGTTTGACTCTATTCCAGTTCCCACTGTGGCACCCAACTCGGTCTGCAGTGACCTGGGCCAGTTTGCAGAATTTCCGGGCACGTTGCCCAATTTTCCCGCACGTTTCGCAGTTTGCGCAAACCTGGCCAACATTTGCACAAATTTCTCAGCACTGCGCAAACTGCAGAACTTGTGGGGGAAATGCATAAAAAAAAGTCCCCAGAGTTTGGAGGAAAGCCACCACTCAGTTTGCAAGTGCAAATCAAGTTGTACATGCCGCAGACTTTGAGCCAAAAAAAAGAACCGGATGTTCCAGTGGCAGGCACCTCTAGCCAGCCTCTCCTTCCCACTCTTGTTTCGGCGACCAACTCATCCGCCTGCCTGAGGTCCAGCGGCTGCCCAGTCCGCCGCCTCCTTCTCCACCCTTGAAAAGAGGTGCTGTCAGGGAAGGAGGGGATGAAGGAGCAGGCAGTGGGCCACCCAAGAAGCAGCCAATACCCAACAGCCAGAGGAGTGAGATAGAATGAAAGGCAATGGGAACAGCCATGGCGGCCAAATGAGAATTGCGGATTTCTGACAGGGGGCGGGGAGAGAATATGTTACCCCAAAACAATGCTTTGCACCACGGGGAGTAGAATACAATTATATCGTCTGTAAAGCATGTTGGGGAACCTTCTGGATCGAAAGGTGGGACGGAAACCAAAGAAGGATGCTGTCCTGCTAACTGTTGCATTCCTTACAGCAGGGTTAAAAATAAATAAAAAGAAAAGTGCCACCCGTTGGCAAGCAAACACTACACAATGCTGTTAAACGCACTTTATAGTGTTCAATTAACCCCAGCGCTCTTGAAAGGGCCTCAAGTTAACGGCTGACGGCTTCGCTAGAACGAGCAGTTCAACCCCTGCCCAAACACAGCCCTGCTCCAACCACGCTCCCCCCACGCCCCCTCGGCTAGCCTCCCCTCGGACAATATCCTGAACACCGTCCCGTCGGTGCTGCCTGCCCCCCCACCTCCTCCCACCCCCGTTCCCAAGAATGGGCTGTGAGCGGGGAGGGGAGGTTCCACGCCGACAGAAGCGCGGCAAAGCCAACAACACTCACAGCCGCCGGGCAAAAGGTTTGATTCGGAGGGAACGGCCGGAGGGTCTCGGCTGGGTTTTGTTTACCGGGATTTGTTTTCTCAAGCTGGTACCATCGGTAAAAGGCCCGTTTCTTTTGCTCGCTCAGGTCCGATCCCTGTTGCAACAGCCAGTGGGAGATCCGACTCTGACTGATACCTGGAGAGAAGAGAGAGAGAGAGAGAGAGAGAGAGAGAGAGAGAGAGAGAGAGATGGGAAAAAGAGGCAGGGGGCATTTCTCTCCCCAGCCCTAGCTCGGCCTTTTAGGTCAGCCTTCCTCAACCTGGGGCGCTCCAGAAGTGTTGGACTACAACTCCCAGATTGCCCCAGCCGCGCTCCAGAAGTGTTGGACTACAACTCCCAGAATGCCCCAGCCGCACTCCAGAAGTGTTGGACTACAACTCCCAGAATGCCCCAGCCAGCTGGCTGGGGCATTCTGGGAGTTGTAGTCCAACACTTCTGGAGTGCCCCAGGTTGAGGAAGGCTGTTTTAGGTGAACATGAGCAGCCCCCCTGGGCAGAAAAAGCTAAAGCTGACAGCTCCCCCAAAATATCGACTTTTATTTATCGAAACAAATGCCGCCCGGCAAGTTTCGAACTTGACAATGCGCCTGGCAACAGACCCGATGAAAAAACAGAGCCCGGGTTCAACAACAGCAGCATTTGCAGTGGAGGCTGGTGGCTCCGAGGCCAGTGGGGAGAAGCCGCTCCGGGTTTCAGTCAGAACTCTAAAGGAGCTTTGCACCTTGGAGAGCTCCTTTAGAGTTCTGACAGGTTCTGTCTAAAACCCGGAGCGGATTCTCCCGCCTTCACTGAGTGGGCTGCATAGGCCCAGAGCACTGGAATGACCCCAAAGGCAGCCAGGAGAGGTAAACGCCTTCCGTCCCCAGGACGCCATTTTGAGGAGGCCTGTTTGTTGGAGCCACATGGAAGGGCTTCTTAGAATCATAGAATGGCAGAGTTGGAAGGGGCCTACAAGGCCATCGAGTCCAACCCCCTGCTCAATGCAGGAATCCACCCTAAAGCATCCCTGACAGGTGGTTGTCCAGCTGCCTCTTGAAGGCCTCTAGTGTGGGAGAGCCCACAACCTCACCAGGCAACTGATTCCATTGTCGTACTGCTCTAACAAACAGGAAGTTTTTCCTGATGTCCAGCTGGAATCTGGCTTCCTGTAACTTGAGCCCGTTATTCCGTATCCTGCACTCTGGGAGGATTGAGAAGAGATCCTGGCCCTCCTCTGTGTGACAACCTTTCAAGTATTTGAAGAGTGCTCTCATGTCTCCCCTCAATCTTCCCTTCTCCAGGCTCAACATGCCCAATTCTTTCAGTCTCTCTTCATAGGGCTTTGTTTACAGATCCCTGATCATCCTGGTTGCCCTCCTCTGAATACGCTCCAGCTTGTCTGCGTCCTTCTTGAATTGTGGAGCCCAGAACTGGACGCAATACTCTAGATGAGGCCTAACCAGGGCCGAATAGAGAGGAACCAGTACCTCCCGTGATTTGGAAGCTATACTTCTATTAATGCAGCCCCAAATAGCATTTGCCTTTCTTGCAGCCATATCGCACTGTTGGCTCATATTCAGCTGGTGATCTACAACAATTCCAAGATCCTTCTCATTTGTAGTATTGCTGAGTCATGTATCCCCCATCTTGTAACTGTGCATTTGGTTTCTATTTCCTAAATGTAGAACTTGGCATTTATCCCCATTAAATTTCATTCTGTTGTTTTCAGCCCAGCGCTCCAGCCTATCAAGATCACTTTGAAGTTTGTTTCTGTCTTCCTGGGTATTAGCTATCCCACCCAATTCTGTGTCATCTGCAAATTCTTCCTGCGTTGCTCCCAAACTGCGGCATGCGCTCCCTGTAAAACTACAATTGACACACACACCCTTCCTTGGCTCAGTGGCAGAGCACACGCCTTGCGTGCAAAAGGCCCCCTGGTTCAATCCCCCGCTAACCCCAGTTTGAAATAAATCTGGTAGCAGACCTCTTCCATCATCTGCCCATAACCCTAGAGAGCCCCAGTCAGTCAGAGTAGGAGACACTGGGATAGATGGACCAAGGGTTTGATTAGATATAAGGCAAGGGTGTTACACCCCACAAGTCAGTTCCCATATGTATGTCTAAGATTTGTAAGTCTACTGTGTTTAGAATGTTGACCTGAGTGGGGGAGATTGAATATCTTAGGAGGGGGAGGAGGATATATAAGGGAATGACTGAGGTGATAAGAGGGGGGTGTTCTTAAAGTACTTTGGTTCGAGGGGAGAATTAGAGGATCAGGGTAAAGAGGGTTGTCTTTTGAGTGTAGTGTGCAGATAGTCAGTTGGAGTCTATTAAACAATCCTGAGAATAAAGAAAGTGCAAGAGTGAAGGTGTGAGAAGAGAGGAAGGATTGGATGAGAGGTTTTAACCAGGGTCTGAAAAGTTTTATTATGAAACAAAGTGTGTGAACATTGAAATAAATTTTTGTGCAGTTGGTTTTACTACCACAAAAATCCCACGTGTCTCCTTGGCATTTATCATCTGCAGTTATATACATATAACACCCCGTTCTGACATTAATTCACCATCAGCACATGTCATTCACAGCGCATTATTTTATTTCTGAAATTATTCCTGTTTAACCCCTTTCTCCAACGAGCCTCGTGTGGCGCGGAGTGGTAAGCGGCAGTTACTGCAGCCGAAACTCTCCCCACGGCCTGAGTTCGATCCCAGCAGAAGCTGGTTCTCAGGCAGCCGGCTCAGGTTGATGCAACCTTCCATCCTTCCGAGGTTGGTAAAATGAGTACCCAGCTAACTGGGGGAAAGGGAACCATGACTGGGGAAGGCAATGGCAAACCACCCTGCTACAAAAGTTTGCCAAGGAAACGTCAGCGAAAGCAGGCGTCCCTCTAGGAGTCAGCAATGACTCAAGTGCTTGAATGAGAAGTTCCTTTCCTTTTTCAACCCCTTTCTCCACACAGTTTGTAGAAAGGGGGTGTTTGTCCCTCGCCTCAGGCTCATAAAGTGGTGGCGCTTAGCTTGAGCAAGGAGTGTCCGTGGACAGGCCTGTGGTAAAGAGCCTGTGTCGTGGCACAGTAACCTCAGACCCAGGGGTTAAATCCACCCCTTCTGGGTTGAAATCCAGCCAATGTGGAGTTGACCACATGACCCACGTCCTTTTCTCCTGGCCCCACCTTTTCCTCTCAGCCACAAATCAGTCGATGGTTTAATGGCATCTGTACAATTCTCCCCTTTCTAAAAGTTTGAAATGCCTCTCCCATGGATGAGTTGCTAGCAGGAAGTGTATCCATCTAGGTAGACTCAGGTGAACTCAGTGGCAAAGAGAACCTTTTATCAGCTCAGGCTGATTTACCAACTACGCCCTTATCTGGACAGAGGTAGCCTAGCTACAGTGATCCATGCTCTGATAACCTCTCGTTTGGATTACTGCAATGCGTTATACGTGGGGCTGCCTTTGAAAACGGTCCGGAAGCTTCAGCTGGTACAAAACAGGGCAGCACGGTTACTAACAGGGACTGGCCGACGAGACCACATCACGCCAGTCCTTTTCCAGCTTCATTGGCTGCCAGTCCAGGTCTGGGCCCGATTCAAAGTGCTGGTATTAACATTTAAAGCCCTAAACAGCTTGGGGCCAGGCTATCTGAAGGAACACCTCCTCCCATATGTACCTGCCCGGACCCTAAGGTCATCCTCAGGGGTCCTTCTCCGCAAGCCCCTGCCAAAGGAAGTGAGGCAGGTGGCTACCAGGAGGAGGGCCTTCTCTGCTGTGGCACTCCGGCTGTGGAATGAGCTCCCTAAGGAGGTTCGCTTGGCACCTACATTATATGCTTTTAGACGCCAGGTGCAGACCTTTTTATTCTCCCAGCATTTTAACAGTCTATAAATAAAGTTTAACTTGGTGTTTTAAATTTGTCATTTTGCATTGCTGCTGTTTTTATCTGGTTGAGCTTTTATATTGTATTTTATATTATGGTTTTATACTGTTGTTTTATACTTTGAATGTTTTTAATTTTTGTGAACTGCCCAGAGAGCTCCAGCTATTGGGCAGTATAGAAATGTAATAAATAAATAAAATAAATAAATAAAATAATAATAATCTAAAATATGTTTGGCTGTTGGTTTGTTTTTTAATTTTGGCCATGCCCCTTTTTGCCTTCAGCCCCATCCATCCTAGAACGTGGCCCCCGAGAGCTTCTCACAAACTGAATTCGGCCTGTGGGCTGAAGGGGTTCCCCACCACTGGTATGAGACAATTCCCCTCCATGCTGATGACACCAAGGGTGGGCAGAAGGAGGATCTCCAGATGTTTGGGCCTTCAACTCCCAGCATTCGTAGCCATTGGCTACGCTGGCAGGGATTTATGGAGATCTACTGGAGATCTGCCTTCTGCACACCCCTGGATTACAACTCCCACCTGTGGCATCGCCCACCAAGGATTTTTTGAAGGAACACCTTGAAAGTGTTCAACTGTCTCCAGTATTCGAGGCAGTAAGTCTGTGTGCACCAGTTGCTGGGGAATATGGGTGGGAGGGTGCTGTTGCACCATGTCCTGCTTGTTCATCCCTGGCCGATGGCTGGTTGGCCACTGTGTGAACAGAGGTCTGGACTAGATGGACTCTTGGTCTGATGCAACATCAGGGCTCTTCTTATGTTCTTATGTGTAGATCAAAGGATAATCCTCACAAAGGTGGGATGGGATGTGTGTGTGTGGGGGTGTCTGTCTTTTCCTGGTCACACAGCCTCGGTGCCTTTGGAACAGAATACATTCGTCAGGTATTACAAATACGCCACCCATGTTTTAATATAAAAGGCCCTGCGCTCTCCGAGTTGAAGAGACCGAATTTCCAGATGACATTATCGTGATTAATTGCTCCGGCTGCCTGCGAAAATAGACGGAGCCAGTGCTGGAGGAGGAGGAGGAGGAGGAGGAGGAGGAGGGGAGAAAGATAGACAGAGCAGGATAGCGCCTGATAGGACATTATGAACACGTCCGCCAGGAAATGGAATGACTCACTCGGCCGTTCAATTCTGCGCCGGCCAGAACGAACCGGCCACACGCGCACGCCCAAAACCAGCAGCCAGTGGCTATTCAAGTCTGGCTGGATCAGAAACGCTGCCCGGGAACGAAACGAGAGACGTGGGCCCTATCTCCAAGCGAATCTCTATCACACATAAGGAGAAGGAGAGAGCATTTCCTGAGATGCTAAGTGCATTTATTTATTTATTTATTTATTTATTTATTTATTGCACTCGGATTTAAGCATCAGCGTAACGGTGTGGGCAGGCAAAAGCGACACAGCTATGTATAAGTGGTCGTGTTTTTTTGGCCTGGGAAATACTTTTGAGCGTTCATCACGCCCGAACGGCCCAGAGAGCTTCGGCTATTGGGCGGTATAGAAATGCAATAAATAAATAAACAAACAAATTCCGAAGACGCTACTCTGCGATTCTATCTCGCCCACCTCCCCGTCTGTCCTCAACACGCATTATTCCCCAGACTCACCTCTAGATGGAGTGAGCATTAAAGGAAGAGCAAAAAATTGCTACGGGAGTCAGACAGGCGGATGCTCTGCACAGGCTATTATTAGTCGCTGGTCACACCCGTCATTCGCTTTATCTGTATATTATTAATAGCAGGCCCAGCCCAACGGCGTCTTCTTTATCTCACGACAGAAACCCTTAAAGACAGTTTCTATAAATAAATGTTTTTTTTTTTAAAAAAGCCCCAAACCTCCACATTATCAGTTGCTGCTCTTGGTGTATATTAAATCTAGGCACTTTATAATAATAGCAATGATGCTATTAATAATAATCAATAACACCTGTGTCCCTTTTTCTCTCTCCTCTCTCTCTCTCCAGCCTTTCTGTTATACCGGATGGCATCTGTTAGATTTTCTTTTCCTGTACTTTTTAGCTCTACTATAAAACCGGGGTCGTTTCGTTGCAATTTGGAAAGAGGGTTTCGTGCACCTGGGATGGTGGAATTTGCCGACAGGCCTGGCTGGGGATGATGGAACTTGTAGTCCAACGTACCCGGAAGGCATGAGGTTGGGGAAGGCTGAACCGGATGGTGTCACGTCATCATTGCGTGTCGTGAAAACTGATTTAAGTATGGTTTAAATAACATTCGGGACTGCAGTTATTACTGGATTTATTGAGGTTGAAGCCTTTGATCAATTAAAAATGTGTCTCCCACTGAGGAGGTAGTAAGGTTGTTATTTTTATACAAGTTTTGGTGGTATCTCAGAAGAGGTATTCCTCCTCTTCCTCCTCCTCCTCTTCCTCTCTCCCCAAAGGGAATGCTTCTTCTCAGATAAGGCCATCTGCAACGTGTGGACGCGTTATCTAAAAACAAAGAAAGGGTGCTTCTTCCCCCTTCAGAACAACTGCATTAATCATCATCGAATTTATGCAGATTTGCTCTCTCTAAGAGCACAATCCCATGCATGTTTAGACAGAAAGACGTCCTACAATCGCATGCATGTTTAGGCAGAAAGACGTCCTACCACCCTATGCATGTTTAGACAGAAAGACGTCCTACCACCCTATGCATGTTTAGACAGAAAGACGTCCTACAATCCTATGCATGTTTAGACAGAGAAAACGCCTATAAATCCAAGCGTTCCCCAGCTGAATGCTGGGCGTCGTAGGTCTTTTTTCTGGGTAAACACGCCCTAAATCAACTAAGATTTCTTTCACCAGGTGAGGGCCCTGGAAATACCAATGCCCTCTCTTCCTGTCCATCTGGCTCCTGACTCAACCCTGGAGCTAAGGGAGGAAGTTAATATTTCCCACCAGGTCTAAAGAAGCCGCGTGCATGTGTGCGGATGCAGGTTAATTCCAAACACACCCCGGAAAGCTTGACTTCACAAAGCCGTCGCCCTGCCACAAGGTTTCTTTTTCAGTGTGCAGTTGGGGAAAAGAATGCGCAGATGGAAATCTGATAATGCGCAGCTGAAAAAAGTGGTGAAAAAAATAAGACACGTGTTATGTGTCTGTGTGCATTAAGAGCTTAACAACAGACCAAGTCAGTGATGGCTTGTAACACAAATTATATCAGGGTGCAGGTGAAAGAGCCCTTGATGGTGTGACTGGTGTCATTGGGTCCTGTGACGGTGTTGCTTGAATAGATGTGGGGGCAGAGTTGGCACTAGGGTCTATTGCATGGTCTGGTCCCTCTGTCTGTTTTCTCTGTCCTGTGTCCTGTTGCTGGTTAGCATCCGCTTCAGGTTGGGCGGTGGTCTGGAGGCCAGGCCTGCTCTGCCTCCCAAGGCTAGCGGGAGAGAAGTGTCTGTGCTGAAGACGGGTTGGAGTTCACTGACGATCCGTTGCAGTGGTTTCAATTGGGGGCTGTAGGTGGCAACCAGGGGTGTACTTAGAATCATAGAATCATAGAATAGTAGAGTTGGAAGGGGTCTATAAGGTCATCAAGTCCAACCCCCTGCTCAATGCAGGAATCCACCCTAAAGCATCCCTGACAGATAGTTGTCCAGCTGCCTCTACTTCTCTTGGTCTGTCGACCTTCCTGGGCATCCGTATGGCCCTGTGTTTGGGCAGGGGTGGTTGTTTGACAGGGCATTTGTGCAGTTGGAAAATTCGCTTTAAAAAACCCTCTGCCACTTTGTTAAATGTTTGCACGTGACAGCAAGATCTATAGTTATTATTATTATTATTATTATTATTAATAATTTATATAGCACCATCTATGTACATGGCGCTGTACAGCGTAAAACAGTAAATAGCAAGACCCTGCCGCAGAGGCTTACATTCTATTAAAATCATAGTAAAGCGATAAGGAGGGGAAGAGAATGCAAACAGGCATGGTCCGGCGATCTCGTTTCTCACGGGCTCCTCTACCACTGGGGAACTTCCTTCCTCAGGGAATCCATCGCGGTCCCGTGCCTGTTTGGACTCCCGTTCTTTCCTTGCTGTTTTTGACGTTCTGGAAACAAAGCCCTATGAAGAAAGACTGAAAGAACTGGGCATGTTTAGCCTGGAGAAGAGAAGATTGAGGGGAGACATGAGAGCACTCTTCAAAGACTTGAAAGGTTGTCACACAGAAGAGGGACAGGATCTCTTCTCGATCCTCCCAGAGGGCAGGACACGGAATAACGGGCTCAAGTTAAAGGAAGCCAGATTCCAGCTGGACATCAGGAAAAACTTCCTGACTGTTAGAGCAGTATGACAATAGAATCAGTTGCCTGGTGAGGTTGTGGGCTCTCCCACACTAGAGGCCTTCAAGAGGCAGCTGGACAACCATCTGTCAGGGATGCTTTAGGGTGGATTCCTGCTTTGGGCAGGGGGTTGGACTCGATGGCCTTGTAGTCTCCTTCCAACTCTGCTATTCTATGATTCTATTATTAAGACGTTGTGCGTGCACATTTCATTGCTTTAATTGCAGGGCCTGACGCAGAAAAGGCAGCGTAGAAAATAAATCAATAAATAACAGCCAGACTTTGAAAAAGGTGTGAGGTGGAAGTTTAGTTTCTACAGCATTTATTTGTGAGTGGGGAATTCAAAAGGGAATTCCCTGCCAGTTTCCTAAAACTTTTCTTGGTGTAGGCCTTGAAAACAGACAGGGTAGAAATAGAATTAAAACAAATAAATGAAATCCTGTGAAGTAGATCACTGCTCTGCTCTCTTTGAAGATGGGGAGATGAGGTCAAAGGCTGCTCAAATGTACATACATCCTATATGGATATCTGCACAGCAAAATAGCATATGTAATATATATCATCTTCAAATAAATAATAATAAATAATAACTTATTTATTTAACTCCTCAGCCAAAGAGCATTGCAGACTGACTTACATACACAATCGATAAAAAGGCGATGAGGAGGGAAGAGGGGGGGGAAAGCGCTGCTTCCCGTCTCAGAGGGCTTATACACACAGGCAGCAAA
Source organism: Elgaria multicarinata webbii (assembly GCF_023053635.1). NCBI lineage: Eukaryota > Metazoa > Chordata > Lepidosauria > Squamata > Anguidae > Elgaria > Elgaria multicarinata. The sequence continues at coordinate 5,446,562 of NC_086174.1, read as the reverse complement.
ATAGGCACGTGGTTATTATTGTTTGGGAAGTCGTTGTGAACTTTACCAGGACCATCAGCTAGATTCATAACAGGGACAAGACAGTTTGATTATACAACACCGATTTTGGCCCGTTTCCAAGCCCAATTCAAGAATATAATAAAAGCTGTGCTGGATCAGACCAAGGGTCCATCTAGTCCAAAACTCTGTTCACACAGTGGCCAACCAGCCATCGGCCGGGGATGAACAAGCAGGACATGGTGCAACAGCACCCTCCTGCCCATGTTCCCCAGCAACTGGTGCACACCGGCTTACTGACTCGGATACTGGAGACAGCACACAACCATCAGGGCTAGTAGCCATGGACAGCCTTTGCCTCCGGGGATTTATCCAACCCTCTTTTAAAGGTCATCCAAATTGGCAGCCATCACCACATCTTGTGGTAGTGAGTTCCATAGTTTAACTCTGCGCTGTGTGAAGAAGGACTTCCTCCTATCTGTCCTGAATCTCCCACCCATCAGCTTCATGAGATGACCCCACTGGGCTCTAGTATTTTGGTACTGGTTTTGACCTATAAAGCCTTACAGGACTTGGGACCACAGTACCTGATAGAACATCTCTCCCAGCATGAATCGGTTCATCACTATAGCCTGCATCCAAGTCCTTCCAACCTGAGCCTCCTCCAAGGGAGGCTAGGGGCGGGGAGGGGTTGGCAACAAGGCAGAGGGTCTCATCGGTGGTGCCCCCCATTTATGGAATGATCTCCCTGCCGAGGCCCGCCTGGTGCCAACATTGTCATTTTTTCAGCATCAAGTTAAAACTGCCCTCTTCTCCCAGGCATTTGGCAGCACATAATGAGTCTTGGAATCATAGAATCGCAGAGTTGGAAGGGGCCCACAAGGCCATCGAGTCCAACCCCCTGCTCAATGCAGGAATCTACCCGAAAGCCTCCCTGACAGATGGGTGTCCAGCTGCCTCTTTGTGATCAGATCTTGGATTATTGTTGTTGCATTTATATCCTACCTTTTTTCCTCCAAGGAACCCAAGGCAGCGTACATAATCCTCCTCCTCCTCCTCTCCATGTTATCCTCACAACAACCCTGTGAGGTAGGCTGGGCTGACAGTCTGTGACTGGCCCAAAGTCACCCACTGATCTTCCATGGTCGAGTGGGAACTAGAACCCGGATCTCCCGTCTCCCAGTCCAACACTCTAGCCACTACACCACACTGTCTCTCACCAGTGTCTTTGTCTGAAGGTTTAACCTGGTTTTAGATATATGTTGCTACCCTTTTACGTCCTTAAGTGAACGGTTTTATGTTTTATATCATGCATTTTAATGGTTTTTAACTTTTGTGAACCAGCTACAGAGCTTTAACCATGGGGCGATATAGAAATATGATAAATGACATGAAGGCCGCGGGATTTGATCCCAGGTTTCTTGCATTGAAGTCGGCTGTCCACTGAACAGGCACCCATCATTTGGATCAACTGAGCACGTCTTTTTGAACGCGGATGTGGCAAGGCTACGTAGCGAAACAGGGATGGTGGGTGCTCTGGAATGCAGCCTCTTCCGAGGTTCCAACAAAACCTGAGCTTTTTCTGTAGCGGGGCAAGTTGTACGAACGTATCTTATACGGAGTGTGGCCGACGGTCCATCCGGCCCCAGGACGGCCTCCATCGAGCGGAGGCAGCTCTACGGATTCTTACGTCCAGCCCTGATTCCTGCGACCCGCTTGACATGCCACAGCTTGAACCAGGGACTTTCTGCGTGCAGACATGCGCTCCGCTGAGCGACGTTCCCCCTTACACTGATTTTTCTGACTCTTCTGCTGTATTTAATGGGTGGAGACGAACAGGGATGCTTAAAAGAAAGCAAACTGTAGATGGGTGCCGTTCGATTTAAGAACTGTATCATTTATCAGCGGGGGATTGTTCATTTGTTTTTAGCGGTTTACATCTACGTTAAATATTTTATACTATTCTTTTTATTATTCAGGATGATTTTTTTTATCAATTGTTGTAAACTGCCCAGACAGCTTCATCTATGGGGCAGTATAGAAAATGGTGGAGCGCTCCTGTCCATGGTTCCAGCCTGCCGTGCCCATTTCCAGGACACTCCATTCCGCCTTCCTCTGCTTTTTCCATAGCTCAGCTCCCACCCGCCCCACCTCAGTGAGTCCGTACTCACTGAGCCTCCTCATTCAGCTGTTTTGAGGGGTGGATCCCCCCCCAGTGGGTTTTGCTTTGCTGTGCTTTGATGCTGCCGCTTTGGCTATACGGATTCACACTTGGGAGAACCGAGCTAGATAGGATTCCATCACGGCACTTCAGGCCATAACGGAAGCAGAACAAAAGAAAACGCCAATCCGGAGGAGCGTACAACCGAAACCGCAGTGGTTAGTGAGACAAAGGGAGGGGAAGAGAAAGGTCAGCCCCACTCAGCTTAAATAGATAGGGCAGTGTATAGATCCAATAAAATAAAGCAGTAGAATTAAACATCCATTCCAGCTCAGTACCAAAAGGACTACCGGAGTCCTAGTCCAAAAGGGACCTAGTCCAAAAGGCTCACACTCAAATGGAAGGCTGCAGGGTCAGCCTGGAACCTTCTGGATGTCTTGGACTACAACCCCCATCATCCCTGTTGGCACATTGCGGCCATGCTGTCTGGGGATGCTGGGAGTAGTAGTCCCCTGCCTTGGGAAGCCTCCTGTCTGGGTAAGGCTGCCGTAGGTGACGTTCACCGCGTGTGACATTAGAATTAAAAATAGAGCCGTTTCAGCTTGCGCCAAAGCACTTGATGCTTGTTACAGTATTATGAGTGTGTGTGTGTGTGTCTGTGTGCGCGTGCACGCACACACACCATAAGCCACGTAGGGGGGGAAAGATCAAGCAGGCCGAGCGGTGAGGTGGTGTGTGTGTGTGTGTGTGTGTGTATGTGTGCGCGGAGGGGAGGAGGAGAAGAGACACTGATTCACTGGGGAAGTTTCATGACGTGCGGGACAATGGCTCTTAAATCAAAGGCATACATTATCATGACTAAGCTGACAGATCTGCACCGCAATGCAGAAAGCTGAGCGATATCCCCACATCTGCGCCGGCAGGAGAAGGCGGCGAGACGGCGGAGGGGCAGCGCCTCGGCGGGGGGGGGGGAGGACGGGGCTGTTTGAGCGCTTACCTGTTACCTGCGCAACGACGGCTTGCGAAATTCTCCGGTTGGCCAGGAAGCCTTTGATTTCTTCTTTTATCACGCTGCTGTCCCTCCTACCAAAATGGGGGGTTTGGGGGTGGGGGGGGAGAGGAAAAATTAAAAACAGAGAAAGACAGAGCCGAAGTAGAATCTGAAGACGCATTTATGGGGATGGAGGGGTGGGGTGGGGTTGGATATATCACTTTCGCCAGTGGACATTTCTTTTAATCAGTGTCATCAGTTGATCAAAGCGTACGAGGAGGAGAATGGATGACTCACGGCCTGTGTAAATTCATGCAAGCCATATGGAATGCACAAAGTTTCATTACAGGGGAACGAATAAATCTCTCCCACCAGCGTCTTAAAAAGGGAAAAGCCGCGTCGGAAGCTTCGGTCATAAAACAAGGCTCTTGCACAGGGGAGCGTAGCTCAAAGGAGCATCAAAGGAAGAGGCACGTTTTGACATCACAGGAATACAGAAAACACCCAACCCCCGACATGTTCCACAGGCCTTTGCCACGGCCATGCAGGCTGGCGGGGAGGACAAGCCGGGCCTTTCCAGCTGCCCAGGGAGTTCAAAACGTAGCTCTCCCGGCCTCTCCTACAGACCTAGCCTCCATGCCATCTTCCATTTAGGGGATATCTCAGAAACGCGAAGCTGCCTTATGCAAAGTCTGGCCATTGAATCCTTCTAAGCCAGCATTGGCTGCGTTCACACATAACGCTAAACCATGGTTGATGTTAACCACGGTCTGTTGCTCTAGCCATGCATCGCCTCGCGGACGAACAAGCAAACAAACCGCAGCATGTTTTTCCTTATTTCTGGTTTTGTTTCCATTTTGCAAAGGCTTCGCAGTGGCTTCATTTTCAGGCTGCTCTTGCTGGGCAAACCGTTCGTTTCAGGCGGGACGGTGTAGTCATTGTTGTAATTTAGAGACACTTCCTTACAGGGAAGAGAGGGAGGGGAGTTTGCAGGTGAGCCCTAGGTGAAGGGGGCAGTGCCGGAAGGGGAGAGAGAGAGAGAGAGAGGAGACCCAACGGAAGCTGTTCCTTAATAGATCTGTCCGGCAAGAAACAGTCATATTAACTTTTTCTGCTGTTGTGAACCTCTAACTCAGGGGTCAAATTTATTTGGGGTTTGCAGCTGCTTCACAAACCATGGTTTGTTTGCAGGGATGGGTTCGGACACAATGACAAAGCCAGATGTCCACAAACTACCCCATGGCTGCTGTCTATTTTGGCTGGTAATGGCTCTCCAAGGATCAAGGCAACGGTCTTTTCAGCCGTGCTAGCTGAGACAGCCTTTATTTTGGCGAATCGAACCTGGGACTTTCTACACATAAAGCAAGTGCTCCACTACAGAGCTACGGTCTCTCCCTAAATCAGGCTGGGGAATTAGAGTGCTGGGGGCAAAGGTCAAGCCAAACCAAGAGTTTTGGGGAGGGGAGGAGATAGGGTGGGCATAGAGGGCAAAAGAAGGAGAAGCCACAGAGGGCAAAGGCTACATAGGAGTGGTGAGGAAGGCAGACCTGGTTAGCCGAATCTATAATGTAGAACTGGGCATGTTTAGCCTGGAGAAGAGAAGATGGAGGGGAGACATGAGAGCACTCTTCAAATACTTAAAAGGTTGTCACACAGAGGAGGGCCAGGATCTCTTCTCGATCCTCCCAGAGTGCAGGGCACGGAATAACGGGCTCAAGTTAAAGGAAGCCAGATTCCAGCTGGACATCAGGAAAAACTTCCTGACTGTTAGAGCGGTACGACAATGGAATCAGTTACCTAGGGAGATTTTGGGCTCTCCCACACTGGAGGCATTCAAGAGGCATCTGGACTACCATCTGTCAGGGACGCTTTAGGGTGGATTCCTGCATTGAGCAAGGTGTTGGACTCGATGGCCTTGTAGGTCCCTTCCAACTCTGCTATTCTATGATTCTATGATAATATGCAAGTAGGCACATAAAGCGAAGTCTTGGCTGGGGGGCGGGGGCTTCACACTCACCCTGGTTACCACTCCAAAGCCTCATATCGCTCTGCTGGGATTGTGCTTGAGCATGAAAAGGAGACACCTAGAACGGAACTAGGGAGATGGATAATGGGCAGAACGCATGGCCAGAGAAGGACCCTTTGGCAACTGACAGTGTCAGGAACACTCTCAAGTTCTCACACAGTATGGTGAATGTGGGCTTTTTGCTAAAGCGAACGCTCTGAGCCCCCCACGCAGGCCGGAGGCAAAATCATAAGTTGGGATCTGAACGTTCTAAGAACCGGTAAGTCTCTAGCCTTTACGGCTATAAAGATGTGCCCTGGACTTGTTTGGGGATGGCCTGTTGAAATCTCAAATCGGGACAGGGTGAGGTTCAGGATTCAGGGCCTTCTGTGACACTGTGCTCTGATTTCTGGAAAAACCAGGATAACAATAGTTTCTCTAAATGCAGAAATACGATTATTATTATTTATTTATTTATATAGCACCATCGGTGTACATGGTGCTGTACGTAGTAAAAGAATAAAACAGCAACACCCAGCCACATAGGCTTATGTTCTGATAAAATCATAATAAAACATTAAGGGAAGAGAATGGCCATTGGGATCATCTATACAGCTTGCAGAATTCATATTCCGTGGGTGTGGGTATGTATTATCTAGTTTACTCAAATGCAGAATTTTAATTATTTGTTTCTGGCTGAACAGACACAGAACTGCTTATTACTTCCCACCTAATCCAAAATCATCTTTCGAAGCTGGCTTGGAGATTAGCTCAGACTGTTTTCTTACGTTGCAATGAAACTGTATTTCATTTAAAAACAAAGAAAAGAATGCAGAGAGTGTCCAAGGTTTGCGGAGAGGACCTTTCAAAGATCCAGGTGAAGGGAGTTCTCTCTGGAGTTATCACTCCGAATTTGCACTCCACTTATCTAACCCGGGTAAGATTAAATAAAATAAATAAGTTGAACTCAGCAAATTGCTGGAGAGGTTGTCAAAAAAAAGGGAACGTATTTACATATTTGGTGGGAATGCAAATTTGTACAAAAATTGTGGGAAATGGTATTTAATGCGATAAAATAAATTTTAGGAATGGAGATTGAAGAGACACCTATAGTGGTATTGTTATCATTATATGGAGAATTAAATTGTAGCAAAGAGACAAAAGAATTGATAACGAATTTGTTAACTGCAGCAAGGTTAATGATTCTAGGAACTGGAAGGTTCAAGGGGATTATCATATAGAAGATTGGTATAAAGAAATATGGGATATTGCTATTAATGAAAAATTAACATGTAATATAAAAGTTAGACGAGGAATGATAAAAACAAGTGATTTTGAGGGAATATGGAAACAGTTCCTAGAATTGGTTTTATCTAAGGGGAGTGGGAAAGTACCTCCAGAAGAAGCAATGAGATTTTGGAAACAGGAATGAGATCCCGTGGTTGGGGAGGGTGCACTTTTATGTTAAGTATGATTATGTTAATAGAATAAGCTAGAATATATGTTATCAAATGATATCCAACAATTTATGTATTATGTAGTATTGTTTTTATTGTATTGATGTATGTTGAAGTATTAAATAAATTTTTTAAAAAAATTAAAAATAATCTGCACTCCACTGGACCACACAGCCAGTGACCGGCCTCCAGTCCAGTCCAACGAGAAAGAGGGTAGACCCCCATCTCTAAAACTAAATCACGCAAGTTTTCCAGCGATGGCTAAGCCTCAAACTTGCTACTATTAGGTACAATCACTGAGCCAGATGTAGGACGTTCATCCGAACCCATCCTGAGGCTGTGTGGGTGAACAGAGGTCTGGTCAGGATCCATCTTGAACCCGCGTGGCTTTGAGACAAGAGTAGAGTCATGGGATCCCACCTGAGAAGGAGGGCCTGCTGGGGTTGACTCTCTGAAGTGTCAGTCCTAGGGGAGGGGGGAGCGGAAGGAGCATTTAGGGGGAGGGGGGAACTCTGGGTCTATGCAACATGGCTTTGCTCACCTCATCAGCTCTTCCACTTTGTCATCCACGTCCAAGTCCTCCTCGGAGGCCTCGAAGCTGTACGACCTTTGGGCCATGCTGTTGGCCAGCGGGTAACGCGTGGGCGACATCTTCCCGTTGAAGGCGGACAACCTCTCGTTACTCTCCCTCCCGTTCTGATTGGTAGTGCAAGGCTGCGGGGAGGTGTCGTAACTATTGCTAGGCGACGGGGACATCCCAGAGTGCTGGGTCTGCGTGGAAGCCGTGGCCGTGGAGGAGGACGCCGGCACGTTGGTGGTGGTGCTGTTGCTGCAGCTGCCGCCCCCGTAGGCGGACCGCCGGCCAAATTTGTCGCTGTGCTCCTGGTCGAGGCGGTCGAAGGTTTCCAAGGCGTGGAGGATCTCGTGACGCGTCATCCCGGTGCGCCGCAAACGCTGAAGCAGGTCGATCTGCTCTATGGTGAATCTGGGTTCGTCGGTGTAGTGAAACATGGTTTCCAGCAGACTGGGGAGAGGAACGCAGTGGCAAAAGATGAAAAGAAGGACCGGGAAAACGCACACAGACTCATGGCCTCCGGCCAGTACACTCTAGTTTGCCTGGAGCCAATTGACCTGATGCAATAAGAACATAAGAAGAGCCCTGATGCTGGATAAGACCAAGGGTCCATCGAGTCCAGCACTCTGTCCACACAGTGACCAACCAAGGACTCACAAGCAGGACATGGCGCAACAGCACCCTCCCACCCATATTCCCTGGCACCTGGTATACATAGGCCTACAGCCTCTGCTCCTGGAGGTAGCAAACAGCCATCAGGACTGATAGCCGTTGACAGCCAATCAATGTGGTTGACTGTTTAAAAATTGTTTTTAGATACACGTTGTCTGTGCTGTAGGAGGAATTTTCTGGTGGTCTTTTTTTAATTTTAAGAGGTACTGAACAGTCTGCTTGGAAGCGTGGGTTCCTGCAATACCTTGCAACAACAGTGGTCCTTAAAATCCCCGTTATAGTAGGTGTAACTCATAGAATCATAGAATAGCAGAGTTGGAAGGGGCCTACAAGGCCATCGAGTCCAACCCCCTGCTCAATGCAGGAATCAACCCTAAAGCATTCCTAACAGAGGGTTGTCCAGCTGCCTCCTGAATGACTCTAGTGTGGGAGAGCCCACAACCTCTCTAGGTAACTGATTCCATTGTCGTACTGCTCTAACAGTCAGGAAGTTTTTCCTGATGTCCAGCCGGAATCTCCCTTCCTTTAACTTGAGCCCGTTATTCCGTGCCCTGCACTCTGGGAGGATCGAGAAGAGATCCTGGCCCTCCTCCGTGTGACAACCTTTTAAGTATTTGAAGTGTGCTCTCATGTCTCCCCTCAATCTTCTCTTCTCCAGGCTAATATATTGTTGCTGGGGAAATTTATTTACCCCCAGCTACCAGGATGACTGCAGCTAAGCTCAGCCAATCACAACAGAAACCAAACTAGATGGATCGCTGTTGTGCGATACAGGCGGGGCTGCCCTTGAAGAATATTCAGAAGCTTCCGCTAGTGCAGGACATGGTAGCCAGGAATGTCATGACCCATATAGCCAGGTGGAGCCAAATTACACAGACTCGAAACAAGTGACACTGAATACTGATTCACTCCCGAGCCAAAGTTGAGGTGCTGGAGTGCTTACCTTTAAACCCCTAAATGGCTTGGGGCCCAAATATTTGCAGAATGCCTCTTCCTAGACCAGAGTTCTCTTGTTCTCTGGTTCCACAACCTGGTGTAACGGAACCCAACTCCCATCATGCCCAGCCAGGAGGGCCATTGGCCTCCAGGTGTGTTGTGGCCCAACACATCTGGAGGACCCCAGGTTGCAGAAGAATGCTTTAAGGTCATCAAGGGATGCTGCTTCTCCAACTACCATTGATACAACATCATCATTGTCTTCATCATCATTATTATTCACATCAATTACATTTCTTAGAAAACGACTCAAAGCCTTTATTCAGTCATTTCTAAATGGTCCCTTTTTCCAATACTTTCAAAATCTGGCATTTTCAGCAGGTTTGCCTGTCAATCTATCGGCAAAAGGCTGCAGCAACCTTTCTTGCATGCCAAACAGCTGCCCTAAGAAAACTCGGTAGACCAAGAGGGGGGGAAACATGCCAGAGAAATTCCTATACAAACCTATCTATAAATTGTGATTTATTGTTAGAATAATGATCTACTGATACATCACGTTATTAAAAAAAAATAAAAAATGAGTACCTAGGCTATTTAGGCAAAACCCAGCAATACCGGGCCTGGCCTCAGAATTATAATCTAAAAACCAAACAGCAGGCTTCCATAACCTGGTGCCCTCCAGGTTTGGGACTACAATCCCCACCATCCTCATCTGACTGAGGATGATGGGAGTTGCAGCTGCAATGGAGGGCAGCAGGCTGAGGGAAAACGCTGCAGAGGCATGGAAAAGGCAGCAGGAAGAGAGAGAGGTTTGTGAAGGTCAGAATATTATTATTATTATTTTTATTATTATTATTATTTATTTATTTATTTATTTATTACATTTTTATACCGCCCAATAGCCGAAACTCTCTAGGCGGTTCACAAAAAATAATTATTATTTGTATTATTATTATTATTATTATTATTAGTAGTAGTAGTAGTAGTATATAATATATTTATTTGTTACCCGCCTCTCCCTCTAGATCAGGGCTCTTCTGACGTTCTTAAAGTGGAGGGAATGTAAGGAAATTAAAAAGATTTTGGATTTTATGGGACAGCAGCAGTTTACACCTGACTACAGATTTGTGTTTTAAAAGAAACCCATTTTTAAAAATACAGTTATAACATTTCAACAGTCATCCGGCTAGATCAACCAACCAACCATCTTTTGATTCATTTAATTAAGTCCCTAATACAGCCTTCCTCAACCTGGGGCGCTCCAGATGTGTTGGACTACAACTCCCAGAATGCCCCAGCCTGGCTGGGGCATTCTGGGAGATGCAGTCCAACACATCTGGAGCGCCCCAGGTTGAGGAAGGCTGCCCTAATACATTGATTGGAAGAGGTTGCTGCTGTAGTATTAAGTTCATTTTTAATGCAAGTACGTATATAAACTACAGATACCAAGCGCCAGCTTAAAAGATGCATTCTTTCCTTTCTCTCACAGATGTGGGAATGCTTCTTCTAAGCAGAGGCCTCCTGGAACGCATGCATGCCTTATTTGAAAACAAAGAATGTGTGCTTTTGTCCGTCCCCCCTTTTAAAATGTTCTTTTCTTCATCTTCAAATGTATGTGGATTAACTCAATTAAAAGAATAAAACTTACACATCATTCATCGACTAAGATGTCTTTCATCGGGTGACAACTCTATTTTACAGCGCAATCTTAAGAACATCCGCTCAGAATTAAGTCCCGCTGAGATCAATAGAGAGCTTCGGCTATTGGGCGGTATAAAAATGTAATAAATAAATAAATAAATAAATTCCTGCCCAGCAGGGAAAAGTTTTCAAATCTGATCAGTGGCTGATGGGAGTTAAGAGCTTTTCCTTGCTAGGAAAAACCTTCCCCTTGCCTGGGGAATCATAGAATCATAGAATAGCAGAGTTGGAAGGAGCCTACAAGGCCATCGAGTCCAACCCCCTGCTCAATGCAGGAATCCACCCTAAAGCATCCCTGACAGGGGGTTGTCCCGCTGCCTCTTGAAGGCCTCTAGTGTGGGAGAGCCCACCACCTCCCTAGGTCACTGGTTCCATTGTCGTACTGCTCTAACCGTCAGGAAGTTTTTCCTGATGTCCAGCCGGAATCTGGCTTCCTTTAACTTGAGCCCGTTACTCCGTGTCCTGCACTCTGGGAGGATCGAGAAGAGATCCTGGCCCTCCTCTGTGTGACAACCTTTTAAGTATTTGAAGAGTGCTCTCATGTCTCCCCTCAATCTTCTCTTCTCCAGGCTAGAAGAAGTAGTGGGAGAATCAGCTGAGCTGTGGGGGGAAAGCAGGTGAGGGCCACACTAGGAGCAGAAAAGAGCCACATACAACCTGAGGATTTGTTTGTTTATTTATTTATTTATTAAAACATTTGTATCCTGCCCTATATCACCAGGATCTCAGGGGGGTGTACAGATAAAATCAGATCAACGTAAACATAAATATACACAGCTAAAGAAGTATTAAATTTTTAACAAATTAAAACCAGTAGAAAAAAAATTAAAAGCAATAAAAACAATTAAAATAATTAAAACTATGGCCTTAGCTAGATGGGACTTTATCCCGGGGCGAACCCTGGGATTGTCCCTGTGCGTCCACATGACGCCCAGGGGATCCCAGGATCAGGGAGGGATCATTCCTCCCTCGCCCCGGGATATAGCCCTCCTCTTTGGCCCCGGTTTTTCTGCGGTCTTAGGGTGAACCCGAGACCACGGAACATGTGACCCATTGCCGCGGGTTGATCCGGCTGCGCCCATCGGGGGGGGGGCAGCGGGGAAGTAATTAAAATGTTTTTAAAAACCTACCTTTTGCGCACAACCGTTCGTGCGCTCCGTTCTCCTTAAAAAATATATTAAAAATGGCGGGCGCGACACCTCTCCTCCTGAGGTCATTGCGCCTCGCGTGTAAACGGAGGAGGGATCTCATGTTAAACACAACGCGAGATCTTCCTCCTCCGTCGCGTGATAAGAGGTACCGTATTTCTTCAATTCTAAGACACACTTTTTCCCCCTTATAAACATCTCTAAAAACGGGGGGCGTCTTAGAATCGCGGGTGCGTTTATTATTTCTTAGAATCAGAGCTTTTTTTCTGTTGGTGGTACTGAAATTAGTGTGCGTCTTACAATCGAAGAAATACGGTAGGTCTACCTAAGGCCTATGTGTGACCATGGAGAATTTAGCCCTCGAAGGCTTTGATAAAGAGCCATGTTTTAACTTGGCTCCGAAATGAAGCCAGTGTCAGCATCAGACGGGCCTTGACGGGGAAGGTATTCCACAACTGGGTTGCCACCACAGAGAAAGCCCTCTGTGGTGTACCTCTAAAGTATAGGATTGCAGTCTTAGAACCCTACACTAGTGCTGCTTAACTGCACAAATATATATTTTTAAATGATGCTCACCCAGATGTTCAAAGAAATGTCAGAGATACAATGAGTAGCGTAAAAATTATATGCCACAGGCAGATGACGTGCAGACATATTGATTTCCCCACCACCACCCAACAGACACGCTTGGAAATTATAGAAAAAGTTGTGGATTAATAATTGACGTGGGATCAATGATTATATTATTAGGTTTTTTGTAAAGGAAGGCTAAGATTAAAGATACCGAATTGACTGCTGTTTCGTTGATGACACCCAAAGCCAGGGATCGCAAATTATTGGAAATGGAAAGAAATTCTGAAAGTTGAGAGAACCTGGATTAATATGGCCTTGATTAAATTAATAAACATTCTATGAGCAGCAGATGGAAGACAGAAGTATACATCATTTCCAGGAAAACCCGACACGTTCCTTTAACTATTTAATGAACGCATTTGGATAAACAATGACAAATGTTTAAATGTACGAATATATATCGTACTCTTGTTACTTGTTAAAAATTTGCCAAACTAAAGGGAAGAGTAGAATTTGTGTCAAATCTTAGTGAATGTTGACATTTACTGGCAAGTTTAGAAGGGTCTGCAAGACATGACAACAATGCTTGGAAATAGAAACCAAACGCACAGTTACAACATGGGGGACACTTGGGTCAGCAATACTAAAAATGAGAAGGATCTTGGAATTGTTGTAGATCACAAGCTGAATATGAGCCAACAGTGCGATATGGCTGCAAGAAAGGCAAATGCTATTTTGGGCTGCATTAATAGAAGTATAGCTTCCAATTCGTGTGAGGTACTGGTTCCTCTCTAGTTGGGCCTTGGTTAGGCCTCATCTAGAGTATTGCGTCCAGTTCTGGGCTCCACACTTCAAGAAGGACGCAGACAAGCTGGAGCGTGTTCAAAGGAGGGCAACCAGGATGATCAAGAGTCTGGAAACAAAGCCCTATGAAGAGAGACTGAAAGAACTGGGCATGTTTAGCCTGGTGAAGAGAAGATTGAGGGGAGACATGATAGCACTCTATCATAAAAGGTTGTCACACAGAGGAGGGCCAGGATCGCTTCTCGATCCTCCCAGAGTGCAGGACACAGAATAACGGGCTCAAGTTAAAGGAAGCCAGATTCCAGCTGGACATCAGAAAAAACTTCCTGACTGTTAGAGCAGTACGGCAATGGAACCAGTTACCTAGGAAGGTTGTGGGATCTCCCACTCTAGAGGCCTTCAAGAGGCAGCTGGACAACCCTCTGTCAGGGATGCTTTAGGGTGGGTTCCTGCATTGAGCAGGGGGTTGGACTCGATGGCCTTGTAGGCCCCTTCCAACTCTACAATTCTATGATTCTATGGATCATGAGGCTTATTTTTAACACTTACATCAAAAAATCCTCTATGAGCAAATCACAGAAATGCAGTTCATATTTGGATGTTTGAGCTGCAATCCTAAACACTCTCAGGAATAAGCCACATTGAACAAAATGAGGCTTACTTCTGAGTAAACCATGCATAGAATTGCACTGCATGTGACGGCACATAGCCTTAAGATCTATTGGTTAATGTCAGCATTTCTTTAAAAGCTCCTCTGAGCTTCTTAAAATCTTAAGAATTACCAGCAAATGATGGCATTCACCATTTTTTAAAAAAATTACTAAAACGTATATCTCTCACATCATGTAAGGAATACTTTATTGCTTCTAAAAATGGTCTGTGCTTGAATCTGCTCAGTGTGTAAAAACTTTGGGCTTCCATTACAGAATTAGCTAGTGGGCCTGTTCAGATGACACACTAAGCCATGGTTAGGCCACTAACCCTTTTCCAGTAAGTGGTAGTGAGCATGTTTAAACCATGGTTATGTAGCCACCATGGTTAGGAATGGTTTACATGACACACTAAGCCATAATGGGCCTGTTCAGACAATACACTAAGTGATAGTTAGGCTGCTACCCTTTTGCAGCAAATGGTTAGTGAGCGTGTTTAAACCGTGGTTATGTAGCCACCATGGAATGGTTCACATGACACACTAAGCCATAACGTTTCACTCAAAATGCTTAACCACTGTGTGTAGTCTGAACAGGGTCAATGTTTAGCTCAGAATCATGGTTTAGTATGTTGCCTGAACAGGGCCAATAACTTTCATCTTTGCTCATGTGAACTCAATCTGGGTTAGATAAGAATGTTCAATCTAACAGTTTCTGATAAGGTTGTCATGTACACAGAAGCCGTTACTCCAAATCTCGGGCGACCCTATGACAAGTAGGACAGGGCTCCTGTATCTTTAACAGTTGTATTGAAAAGGGAATTTCAGCAGGTGTCATTTGTATATATGGGGAACCTGGGGAAATTCCCTCTTCATCACCACAGTGAAAGCTGCAGGTGCCCTGCCCTCTTTTAAAGCTGGTCACTCTAGTATAGCTCCTGCACCTTTAACTGTTGTAAGGAAGAGGGAATTTCACCAGGTTCCCCATATACAAATAACACCTGCTGAAATTCCCTTTTCAATACAACTGTTAAAGATACAGGTGCCCTGTCCTCCTTTTCATAGGGTCACTCTACCAAATCCCAACTTCTAAATGATTCACTTGCTCTTCTGGCATGCCTGGAACTACAGTAAGAAACTAAGATTGTGGGAATAGAGAGACATGATAGCACTCTTCAAATACTTAAAAGGTTGTCACATAGAGGAGGGCCAGGATCTCTTCTCGATCCTCCCAGAGTGCAGGACACAGAATAACGGGCTCAAGTTAAAGGAAGCCAGAAAAACTTCCTGACTGTTAGAGCAGTACGACAATGAAACCAGTTACCTAGGGAGGCTGTGGGCTCTCCCACACTAGAGGCCTTCAAGAGGCAGCTGGACAACCCTCTGTCAGGGATTCTTTAGGGTGGATTCCTGCATTGAGCAGGGGATTGGACTCGATGGCCTTGTAGGTCCCTTCCAACTCTGCTATTCTATGATTCTATGATTCCTCTCTATTCAGCTCTGGTTAGGCCTCATCTAGAGTATTGCGTCCAGTTCTGAGCTCCACAATTCAAGAAGGACGCAGACAAGCTGGAGCATGTTCAGAGGAGGGCAACCAGGATGAGAAGGGGTCTGGAATCAAAGCCCTATGAAGAGAGACTGAAAGAACTGGGCATGTTTAGCCTGGAGAAGAGAAGATTGAGGGAAGACATGACAGCACTCTTCCAATACTTAAAAGGTTGTCACACAGAGGAGGGCCAGGATCTCTTCTCGATCCTCCCAGAGTGCAGGACACGGAATAACGGGCTCAAGTTAAAGGAAGCCAGATTCCAGCTGGACATCAGGAAAAACTTCCTGACTGTTAGAGCAGTACGACAATGGAACCAGTGACCTAGGGAGGTGGTGGGCTCTCCCACACCAGAGGCCTTCAAGAGGCATCTGTCAGGGATGCTTTAGGGTGGATTCCTGCATTGAGCAGGGGGTTGGACTCGATGGCCTTGTAGGCCCCTTCCAACTCTGCTATTCTATGATTCTATGACAATGAACACCACACGCTTTCTAAGAAAGTATGACCTTAACCATGCTATAGCCAATCCCATCACCAATTTCGGTTGTAAACCACATGTAAATCCCTCGTGTAAAGGTGCCCCGTGTTTAAAAGGCTGATTTACAACAAGGCCGTTCTTGCAATCAGACATTTAAGAATAATGTGATACTCCTCGTTAATTAAGGGACACTCATTTCCATTAGCGGTTTATCACTACATAATGTTTGAAGACCTTATAACTCTCTACAACTCCTTTAATTATATCACATGCATTTGTTTCTTTTGAGAGGGTTGTTTTTCCTGGTTTTTTATCCTCAGGACTTGCACCACAGAAAAAGCATGATGCCGTCTTGTTGTTTGTTTTGCTTTTTAAAATTAAAAAATTTTTTTTAGAAAAAAACAGCGGAGAAGAATAAGAGAAGGACTTAGAGCCTACTAAAAAGCTGCCTCACTGACGGAATTAGGGGAGCAGGAAGTTGTCAGATAGGAGGGACTCTATACAGAAGCCAAATATTTGCAACAGAAATGGGCTCGGCATCTGGAATCGCTTCACTTCCCATGTCCCCGAGTCATTTGTCAAAGCTCAACCCGCTTCATTACGTCACATCGAAACAGCATTCTTTAAAAAGATCGTGGCAAGAAAGAACTGGGCATGTTTAGCCTGGAGAAGAGAAGATTGAGTGGAGACATGATAGCACTCTTCAAATACTTCAAAGGTGGTCACACAGAGGAGGGCCAGGATCTCTTCTCGATCCTCCCAGAGTGCAGGACACGGAATAACGGGCTCAAGTTACAGGAAGCCAGATTCCAGCTGGACATCAGGAAAAACTTCCTGACTGTTAGAGCAGTACGACAATGGAACCAGTGACCTAGGGAGGTTGTGGGCTCTCCCATACTAGAGGCCTTCAAGAGGCAGCTGGGCAACCATCTGTCAGGGATGCCTTAGGGTGGATTCCTGCATTGAGCAGGGGGTTGGACTTGATGACCTTGTAGGCCCCTTCCAACTCTGCTATTCTATGATTCTATGATTCTATGATAAGAAGCAAGACCTGGGTCTAAAGCGATCACTGTGGAATTGTTTATTACAGCGGTTCCCAATTAGATAAATACTGCAGACACCTTGTTTTTCAAATGTCAAGCCATGGACCCCCTCACTTTTGAAATTTTTGTTATCTCTATGGTAGTTACCTGTGCGAAGCAATTTTTTGGAGAAAACAAGGAATAGCCCTTAATAAGCAAAGGATTTTAGGTATACTAAAAAACAGACCAAAAAATTTGTGATATTTAATTATTTATTATTTATTTATTTAAAACATTTATATCCCACCCTATATCATTAAGATCTCAGAGCAGCGTACCGATAAAAACATGCAGTAGAAAACAATAAATATGCACAATTAAAAACAAATTAAACCATGATCCAAGTTAAAAGAGATAGCTTAGCTGCTCTGATAACCTCTCGTTTGGATTACTGCAATGCGTTATACGTGGGACTGCCTTTGAAAACGGTCCGGAAACTTCAACTGGTACAAAACAGGGCAGCCCGTTTACTAACAGGGACTGGCCAGCGAGACCACATTACGCCAGTCCTTTTCCAGCTTCATTGGCTGCCAGTCCAGGTCCGGGCCCAATTCAAAGTGCTGGTATTAACATTTAAAGCCCTAAACGGCTTGGGGCCAGGCTATCTGAAGGAACGCCTCCTCCCATATGTACCTGCCCGGACCCTAAGGTCATCCTCAGGGGCCCATCTCTGTGAGCCCCTGCCAAAGGAGGTGAGGCAGGTGGCTACCAGGAGGCACCCCGGCTGTGGAATGAGCTCCCTAAGGAGGTTCGCTTGGCACCTACATTATATGCTTTTAGACGCCAGGTGAAGACCTTTTTATTCTCCCAGCATTTTAACAGTCTATAAATAAAGTTTAACTTGGTGTTTTAAATTTGTAATTTTGCATTGCTGCTGTTTTTATCTGGTTGAGCTTTTATATTGTATTTTATATTATGGTTTTATACTGTTGTTTTATACTTTGAATGTTTTTATTTTTTGTGAACCGCCCAGAGAGCTCCGGCTATCGGGCGGTATAGAAATGTAATAAATAAATAAATAAATAAATAAATAAAACAATATATAATTTAAAAGCAGTATTTATTTATTTATTTATTTATTTATTTATTACATTTCTATACCGCCCCCACAGCCGAAGCTCTCTGGGCAGTTTACAACAGTTAAAAATGGTAAACATTAAAAAGTATACAATTTTTTTAAAAAACCCATCAGAAACATAAAAACAACAGTATAAAAACAACAGTATCGATTTAAAAACAACAATTCTGGGGTCCATTAAAAACAAACTTAACGTTGTTAAATGTTTGTGATATTACCACGCAAAAATGACAATGATTTAGTTAGGAATATAAAGATGAATTTGATTTTACTAACATCTAGTTTACAATTGAACAAATTATGACTTGTCTAGCAGCTACTAAACCTGAATGGGATGGGAGAAATCGTGCCTCTTTTGGTCCCGAACAATCCCTTCCACATCCAGTTCAATATTTCCTACTTTTAATCTCAAATCTGGATCAACATTGAGCCGATTTCTATGCTTGGTCTTCATATAACAAAATGTTGAAAATGTTTGTTCACAAAGATATGTGGAACAAAAGGGAACTAGATGTTTCAAAGCTTTTTCACCTAACTTCTTATAATCAGGAAAAACCTTCACCCAGAATTGGTCCAGTCTATATTCTTTGAAAAACGATTTCAATGAACCATCACAAGTCACGTCAACAAGTGCGTCTTGCTCTTCCACAGACAGAGTTGTTAGTTGTACATCACCACATTCAAAAGGATTCCTTCTCCATGAGTTTTCAGGATTAGGTGCAGGGGAGTAATCTCTGAAGCTAGTCGCTAAATCACACAGGTGCTCAGTGATGTTATATTTTACTTCTGGTAGGAATTCGTCATCCGTGGACTCCAGAAATGAATAGTGAATATGTGAATGGTGCTGCAGACCCCTTGGGTGGGTTACCCGGACCCCCTGGGGTCCATGAACCCCCAATTGGAAACCACTGGTTTATTATATTTCATGAATGATATTTCCATTCCACCAGGCTGCAGCAGAGGGAGAGACGCGAAGGAAGGCCATTCCATAGGCTCCGTTGAAATCAGCTCCAACTGGCTCTTCCAATCCCCAAAATGGTCCCGTTTAAGGTGATCTTTATAACAACTATATCGTTAAAGCATTGGTGCCCACATTTGCGCTTTTTTCCTCCTCCCTGCTCATCACTTTTTCCTTTTGCATCGTGCCTTTTAGATTGGAAGCCTGAGGCGCAGGGACTGTCTTGCTTTTATTTATCTTATTTCACCTCTCAGAGCCATTTTGTCTGAAGAGCAAGGTAAAAATGCTGAAGGAGGATCCAGACTTAGTCAGAGTGGACCCATTGAAAACAATGTGGTTTAAGCCCATTCAACTGATCTCAGTATGTCTGATCTAAACCAGTATTTATACCAGGAAGGAGGGAATGTGTAGCCCTAAACAGAATCATAGACTAGTTGAGTTGGAAGAGACCTAAAAGGCCATCGAGTCCAACCTCTTGCTCAATTCAAGGACCCACTAAAAAACATTCCTGACAGATGGCTGTCCAGCTGCCTCTTGAAGGCCTCTAGGGTGGGAGAGCCCACAACCTCCCTAGGGAACTGATTCCATTGTCATACTGCTCTAACAGTCAGGAGTTTTTTCCTGATGTCCAGCCAGAACCTGGCTTCCTGTAACTTAAGCCCATTATTCCATGTCCTGCACTCTGGGATGATTCAGAAGAGATCCTGGCTCTCCTCTGGGTGACAACCTTCTCTTCTCCAGGCTAAACATGCCCAGTTCTCTCAGTCTCTCTTCATAGGGCTTTGTTTCCAGACCCCTGATCATCCTGGTTGCCCTCCTCTGAACCCCCTCCAGCTTGTCTGCATCCTTCTTGAAGTGTGGTGCCCAGAACTGGACACAATACTCAAGAGGAAGCCTCCAGATGTTATCAGGCAGCAACTTCCATCAGCCCTAGCAAGCATAGGTGAAGGATGGTGGGAGTTGTAGGCCAAAACATCTGGAGGCCTGCCAGTGGCCCCACCTGTGACTAACAACTAACCTTTCAGCCAAGGTGGGCTCTCAAACCAACTTATAATTAAAACCAACCCAAACAAACTAGGGATTTGTGGGTAGGTGGAAATCTCTCTTGACCCCTGGCAGTTGGAGATAGAGTCCCTCCAGAATCAGTGGGGAGAAAGGAAGAGCGCCAGATGGGGGTTGGACTCGATGGCCTTGTAGGCCCCTTCCAAGTCTACTATTCTATGATTCTATGGATTCAGGGGCAAGTGGATGGGAAAATTTGCCAGCACGTAGACTCAGCTTTTCCATTCTGCTGGAGCTCTTATTCCGCACCCCGACTGGACCATGCAGCAAAATGACCAGCCTTGGGTCAATCTGAAAAGGAAACAAGAACTCCCCTTCTCTGATTAGCGGCCTTGTAACCGCCCCAATTTGGTGCTGATCAACCCAGCGCCAGATCCAAGCCAGGCTGCACGCCTGCAAGAAAGGCAAATGCTATTTTGGGCTGCATTAATAGAAGTATAGCTTCCAAATCACGTGAGGTACTGGTTCCTCTCTATTCGGCCTTGGTTAGGCCTCATCTAGAGTACTGCGTCCAGTTCTGGGCTCCACAATTCAAGAAGGACGCAGACAAGCTGGAGCGTGTTCAGAGGAGGGCAACCGGGATGATCAGGGGTCTGGAAACAAAGCCCTCTGAAGAGAGACTGAAAGAACTGGGCATGTTTAGCCTGGAGAAGAGAAGATTGAGGGGAGATGTGATAGCACTCTTCAAATACTTAAAAGGATGTCACACAGAGGAGGGCCAGGATCTCTTCTTGATCCTCCCAGAGTGCAAGACACGGAATAACGGGATCAAGTTAAAGGAAGCCAGATTCCAGCTGGACATCAGGAAAAACTTCCTGACTGTTAGAGCAGTACGACAATGGAATCAGTTACCTAGGGAGGTTGTGGGCTCTCCCACACTAGATGCCTTCAAGAGGCAGCTGGACAGCCATCTGTCAGGGATGCTTTAGGGTGGATTCCTGCATTGAGCAGGGGGTTGGACTCGATGGCCTTGTAGGCCCCTTCCAACTCTGCTATTCTAGGATTCTATGAAAGAATATAAGCAACGCCTGCAGAGTTGAGTTGACTAGTAGCGACTCAGACGGCAGGAAAGACGGCATTGATCTGTCAAGAGCACAGAGCTCACCTGAGCCTTTCTACCCCTAAGCAGGGCCTGACGACCGCAAGAGCCCCAACGTCCAGGTAAAGCGGTGGGTGGGGGTGGGGAGGCATTTAAAGGGACAGTGCTTTGGCTCGGAGTCCCACATGTCGGCACCGTTAAATGGCCTTCGGGTTGCGTCCTCTGCTCTTTTCATGGAGGATTCCTTAGGACCATTAACAGCCAGGGGGGGCGGTGAGTGAACCGATTTAGATTTCCCCAACCCAAAGATCTGAGATGGCTCTCCCGGGTTTGGAATCTAGTAACCTCCAATGGAGGCTGGCAGCTCCAATGTCCGTGTGTGTGTGTGTGTGTGTGTGTGTGTGTGTGTGTGTGTGAATCCGCACCGGGTTTCAACCAGAACCAGTCAGAACTTGGATAGCGAGGCATCATGGATAGCTCCTTTAGAGTTCTGACTGAAACCTGGATCGGATTTGCCATCCCACTGGCATCGGAGCCAACAGCTTCCACTGGTAACCATCTCCTCCTCCCAGCAGTGGAACCTCCATATTCAAAGGCAGTATGCTGCCAAATACGAGTTGCTTAGGAGCAACAGGGCAAGAAGGCTCCTGCCTTTTTACCCGGCTTGTTGACGTCCCAGAAGCCAGGCACCGTGGAAAACAGGGTGCAAGCCTAGTTGGACCTGTAGTCTAATCCAGCACGGCCCGTCCTTTTCCCCCTTCAGCTCCTGACATGGTATATTCAGGGGCTACGAGAACTTCTGAGCATAAGGAGAGCCAGCCCGGATCAGACCAAAAAGCCTCTCCAGTCCAGCATTCTGTCCACACAGTGCCCAACCACGCTGCCTGTGGGAAGCCCACAACTGAGACATGAACACAGCAGCAGCAACACCCTGCTCCATGTTCCCCAGCAACTAGTATACAGAGGCCTGCTGCTTCTGAGACTGAAGCTAGCATATAGCCATCAGGACTACTAACCAGTGATAGCCTTCTCTGCCACGAATTCATCTAATCCCCTGTTGAACCCCCCCCCCAAATGGGTGACCATCCTTGTGGCAGTGAGTTCCGCAGTTCAACGATGCCACCTGCGAAGTGGTCCTTCCCTTTATCTGGCCTGAACCTCCCCACTATTCGCATGACCATGGCTTGGGATCATCGCCGGAGGACTCCCTGTCAGAGGGACCTGGAGACCGGGTCGCACCGCTCGCTACCCACAGGGTTCCTCCGAGGAAAATATTCGACACACCTACCGTAGCCGCATTTCTTATCAACTGGGCTTCTCTCCGTTCCCTCCGATCTACACTCAGAAGCGTCCGCTCACGACCGCTCGGGCCGAGCGACATTCAAGCTAAGGCGGCGAAAGCCAGACACACGGTCCGCCCAGCCGCGACTCCACCGCTTCTGTTTAGGAATGCAAAGCAGGGCACTACAGATGCAGAAATCCGCCGCGCGCTTTCGATCAAAGCGATGACAGTTAATAAGAACAGCCCGAGACGTCTGAAAATAAATCCAGCATAATCAAACGCTCACCGCCACACGACTTATACAACCCAGGCCAAGACTGGAATAGCAAGACATTATTCTTGCGACTGTCCTCAAGCCCTTCAGCGAGCGAATGCAAGCAGAGCCCCAAGTACTTGCAGGGAACTTGTTATTCCAAAGGGAGGCTCAATTCAAACACGGACGGTGCTAACTGCAGGCTAGGGTCCACACAGTGGCTTGGGCTTCCGAAATGAACAGCAGGCAAAACAAAGCTCAGAGTGGCTTTGGTTTGGTTTTCCGTCTCAACCAAAATTTAGAGCTGTTTGTCTGTTTTGGTTCCATCCAAGACTCATTTCCTATGATCATAGAATCATAGAATAGCAGAGTTGGAATGGGCCTACAAGGCCATCAAGTCCAACCCCCAGCTCAATGCAGGAATCCACCCGAAAGCATCCCTGACAGAGGGTTGTCCAGCTGCCTCTTGAAGGCCTCTAGTGTGGGAGAGCCCACAACCTCACCAGGCAACTGATTCCATTGTCGTACTGCTCTAATAGTCAGGAAGTTTTTCCTGATGTCCAGCCGCAATCCAGCTTCCTTTAACTTGAGCCCATTATTCCGTGTCCTGCACTCTGGGAGGATCGAGAAGAGATCCTGGCCCTCCTCTGTGTGACAACCTTTGAAGTATCTGAAGAGTGCTCTCATGTCTCCCCTCTATCTTCTCTTCTGCAGGCTAAACATGCCCAGTTCTTTCGGTCTCTCTTCATAGGGCTTTATTTCCAGACCCCTGATCATCCTGGTTGCCCTCCTCTGAACACGCTCCAGCTTGTCTGCGTCCTTCTTGAATTGTGGAGCCCAGAACTGGACGCAATACTCTAGATGAGGCCTAACCAGGGCTGAATAGAGAGGAATCATAGAATAGCAGAGTTGGAAGGGACCTACAAGGCCACTTAGTCCAACTCCCTGCTCAATGCAGGAATCCACCCTAAAGCATCCTTGACAGATGGTTGTCCAGCTGCCTCTTGAAGGCCTCTGGTGTGAGAGAGCCCACAACCTCCCTAGGTAACTGGTTCCATTGTCGTACTGCTCTAACAGTCAGGAAGTTTTTCCTGATGTCCAGCTGGAATCTGGCTTCAACTGTCACTATGGTCTGCAAATAGTTAGAAACTATCATTTTCCCACTTCACATCATGATATCTGATTTGCCAGCTGATTGCAAACCATGGTTTCCCCATTCAGATACGCCAAACCATGGTTAATGTCCCTTAACCAAAGTTTGGCACGATGCTTCAATTTAGTCAGTGTGCAACATTCTCCATAGCCACTTGGTGCATCTTCTATGGATGTTCTGCCTTTTAGGCAAGTATTCGCCACAACAGCTTGAGCGCAAACTCATATGCATTAGTCCTACGACTGCAATATTTAATCTTTGTGAACCGCCCAGAGAGCTTCGGCTATTGGGCGGTATATAAATGCAATAAATAAATAAGTAAAATCTTTTAATTGGCTCGATTAATCAATTTTTCAAAACCCTTTTTCCCCAACTAGGAAGATGCCCCCAATTAAAGAACTTGTGATGGAGAAAGAGGTATTCCTCCTTTTTTCCACACAGGAGAGGAATGCCTCTCAGATGAGTTCCACATCTGAGCTTCCCCTAAAAACGAGAAATTAAATGTTCATGCTTCATAAATATTGTTTTTACCCATACGCAAATTTAATTGCTAGATCAATTAAATTGACTGAAACTCATATGATGATTGATTTAATCAAAACGTCTTGAATCGGGTTGCAGACGTAATTATTACCTCTAATATACAATACTAAAAATAAAATACAAAATAGCTGCGAGTCACCTGCAAGCACCACGATGTTGTGATGGTACGGAATGCTCACTAACATTCTAAATGCCCAGAGGGAAGCTGTCAGCAGCAGAATATTGACAAACCGCACAGGTTCTGACAGGGACAATATTTTTGGTCCTGCTCTTCCTTTAAAATAAAATCTGGTTAGTTGAAGGCAGGATATCGGCCTTTGTCTTGTCCTAGATCCATCTGAAAATTCGGGCCAGATCCTGCCATCAATTTATGACCAGTGGTGTGGAAGAGACACAGAGCAAAAAGGGAAGGAAGCCACAAGGTAGAAGGAGAGAAAAGCAGACCGAGGGCCACCTGGCTTTCTATTCACTGGCTTCTATGAATGTAGATCCGTATCCTTTCTCTATACAGAAGGGATTTTTGTTCCTTCAGGTTGCATGGAGAAAAGAGAAAGGTTTGCAATCAGCAATGGCAAACCACTGGAGGTGGGGTCAGTGCCACACCTTTGCCACCTGTGCCACCCATCTCCTGCAATTGCACCTGTTTTAAGGCCAACCTGAGAATCATCACATTCAAGCTGAATATGAGCCAACAGTGCGATATGGCTGCAAGAAAGGAAAATGCTATTTTGGGCTGCATTAATAGAAGTATAGCTTCCAAATTGCGCGAGGTACTGGTTCCTCTCTATTCGGCCCTGGTTAGGCCTCATCTAGAGTATTGCGTCCAGTTCTGGGCTCCACAATTCAAGAAGGACGCAGACAAGGTGGAGCGTGTTCAGAGGAGGGCAACCAGGATGATCAGGCGTCTGAAAACAAAGCCCTATGAAGAGAGACTGAAAGAACTGGGCCTGTTGAGCCTGGAGAAGAGAAGATTGAGGGGAGACATGAGAGCACTCTTCAAATACTTAAAAGGTTGTCACACAGAGGAGGGCCAGGATCTCTTCTCGATTCTCCCAGAGTGCAGGACACGGAATAACGGGCTCAAGTTAAAGGAAGCCAGATTCCCGCTGGACATCAGGAATCAGGAAAAACTTCCTGACTGTTAGAGCAGTACGACAATGGAATCAGTTACCTAGGGAGGTTGTGGGCTCTCCACACTAGAGGCATTCAAGAGGCAGCTGGACAGCCATCTGTCAGGGATGCTTTAGGGTGGATTCCTCCATTGAACATCGTACATTGATTGAATTTTGACGCCAAAAACATGGCTTTTTAACAAAGCGTTTGATGGTTAAAGTCACTGGCACATTGTTTTAACTGTTCTAACTGCATCTATTGCTTTTAAATTATATATTGTTTTAACTTGGATTATGGTTTAATTTGTTTTTAACTGTGTATATTTATTGTTTTACACTGTATGTTTTTATCTGTACGCCGCCCTGAGATCTTAGTGATATAGGGCGGGATATAAATATTTTAAATAAATAAATAATAAATAAATTGAGCAGGGGGTTGGACTCGATGGCCTTATAGGTCCCTTCCAACTCTGCTATTCTATGGTTCTATGAATTCTATGATTCTATGATCATCATGAACCGCGCATAGTGAACTTATGGAACTCACTACCACAAGATGTAGTGCTGGCCACCGATTTGGATGGCATTAAAAGGGGGTTGGATAAATTCCTGAAGGCAAAGGCTATCAGTGGCTACTAGCCCTGGTGATTGTGTTCTATCTCCAGTATTGAGGCAATAAGCCTGGGTGCACCAGTTGCTGGGGAACATGGGTGGGAGGGTGCTGTTGCCGCATGTCCTGCCTTGTTGGTCCCTGGCCAATGATTGGTTGGCCCCTTTGCGAACAGAGTGCTGGACTAGATGGACCCTTGGTCTGATCCAGCATCAGGGCTCTTCTTATGTTCTTATGAAGGTATGATGGCCAGGGGGCAAAGGCTGCCGTTCACCATCTCCCTGGAACTCCTTTCAAGGATGTGATGGGACGAGACATCACCGCCAAGCTGCGACACACCAATTCATTCCGAGTATATTCTTCAATATATGATGGCTTCAACATTTTGGTTAGTGTCACAGTTAGCACACTTACACACACACACACTTTGCTTTCTGTTTGTTGTTTTTAAATAGCCAGATTCTGAACCCTGTTCCCAGATATCAACTTCATGCACTCACACTGTGCTTGAGTAGAGTTGCGGAACACACAGAGACCTGAATGGTGTGTCTGTGTGTGTGTGCATATAAGACAGAGAAGAGAGGCAGGCTGGGTTCACACAACACGCTAACCCCCACTCGGGGAATTGTTGCTGAAATGTGGGGTTTCCATGTTTTCTGAACCCAAGACAATGTCTGCAACAACCCAACAATAAATCTCATGGTGGCTTGTTTGAAAAGAAAAGGGGGGGAAAAGCTACAGTGCATGGTTAACAAGCCACCTTGTCGAAAATGTCCTGGGTTCAGACAACATGCTATCCCACCGTTCAACAAACAACCCATGGTTCAACAAAATCCCACATTCAGCCACTGAGTGTGAGTTAGCATGTTGTGCGAACCCAGCCACGGAGTCAAAAATCAGAGACAGAACGCTTGAGTGAGCAAGTCTTCGGTAAAATGTTAATCTATCGTAGGGAGAACCATTAGCAATGCTCGTTAGGGCTGATGGGAACTGGAGTCGAACAACATCTGGAGGGCCAGATGTTCCCACTTATCCCCTCAACCCCCACCCCACATGCTGAACATTTACTGAACCCTAGGGGTCAGAGAATCTTTAAAAACTGAACTAAACACTCCAACGGAAAACAGCATACGTTATGCATTTCAAAGCAGGGAAGTTTGCATGCGTACGACAGAGTATGAATCAGCGATTTGGAAATTTTTTGTTTCCCTAGGAACCCTTTTCGCTTCACTTGATTGGCTCAGGATCCCCCACGTATCTGCATGCAACTCATCCTGCAGAGGGGTCTGAGATATTTTCACGGGCATGCTCTCCATTCGTATGGGATCACAAGCTTCACCGTTGCCCCCCTGCCCCGCCCCGTCCCATCCCACCTGGTGAACGAAGAGCTGCACACATAAGGTTCCACTTTCAGCCCCCTGACATCCTCACTTAAAGAAAAAAAAAGGGGAGCAAGTGACGAATAATTTCCTACATGAAACCCCGGAGAATTGCTGCTGGACGGAGTTGACAATACTGCATTCGATGGCTCTTAAAAACCAGGAGCAGGAAAAATAAACAGGCCAAAGTATTTCTTTTGGTCTCTTGGAAATTGCCTCTTTATTCCATTTGTATCTCCACCAATCAGGTCTCTTTACCCCATTTTAAGAGCGTGCCGGGGGTGGGGTGGGGTGGAGGAAATCAATAGCACAACTAAGGTGAACTCTTGTGTCCGGGGGCAGGGAGGGGGGGATTGGAGTCCCTGGATCTTGAACTAGACAGTTCCGGCACCTTCTGCTTGGACTGTGACTGCGTTCAGACCTCAGAGACCCCTTCAGGAATAGAAGGGGACAGCGCTGTGCAACACTGGTCTTTGTGATTGGACGGCCGTGTGAAGCCATAGAATCATAGAATAGCAGAGTTGGAGGGGGCCTACAAGGCCATCGAGTCCAACCCCATGCTCAATGCAGGAATCCACCCTAAAGCATCCCTGACAGAGGGTTGTCCAGCTGCCTCTTGAAGGCCTCTAGTGTGGGAGAGCCCACAACCCCCCTCGGTCATTGGTTCCATTGTCGTACTGCTCTAACAGTCAGAACGTTTTTCCTGATGTCCAGCTGGAATCTGGCTTCCTTTAACTTGAGCCCATTATTCTGTGTCCTGCACTCTGGGAGGATCGGGAAGAGATCCTGGCCCTCCTCTGTGTGACATGATTGGCCAGGCCTGACAGAAATGACTGGAGTCAGA
Organism: Elgaria multicarinata webbii; assembly: GCF_023053635.1. Lineage (NCBI taxonomy): Eukaryota > Metazoa > Chordata > Lepidosauria > Squamata > Anguidae > Elgaria > Elgaria multicarinata. The sequence goes on along the minus strand of NC_086174.1, from coordinate 5,418,475 downwards.
CAATCCGCCCATGTTGCTGACCAATAGATCACTGACTCCTTCCTTCATACAGCCCAGCCCTGACCGGAGCAGCGGGGAGAAAAAGACAGAATGGAACAGAATTTCACACGACCCTTACAGACCCTGGCGGAGAGTCCAGCCTTCCCCAAACTGGTGCCCTTCAGATAAGATGGATTGCAATTCCCACCATCCCCAGCTATCATGGCCACTGTAGACCATCACATCTTGGGGAAAGAAGGTCTAGTCAGAACTGAACACCTGTGGCAAGTTTTCATGTGCAAATTGCAGTACCGCCTCCCACAACACCTGGGAGTTTGGCACAGAGGGAATTGAACTCGGTTGTTGTTGTTGTTGTTGTTGTTGTTGTTGTTATTATTATTTACATTATTCAGTTGTCCATGCTCTGGTAACCTCCAAGTTAGATTACTGCAATGCACTCTACGCAGGGCTGCCTTTGAAGACGGTTCGGAAGCTGCAGCTCGTGCAAAATGCAGCGGCCAGATTGATTTCGGGAACCAGAAGGTTCGACCATATAACACCTGCTCTGGTCTGCTTGCACTGGCTGCCTGTATGTTTCCGAGCCCAATTCAAGGTGCTGGTTTTGACCTATAAAGCCTTACACGGCTTGGGACCACAATACCTGACGGAACGCCTCTTCCGATGTGAATATACGCGGTCACTACGTTCAACATCTAAGGTCCTCCTCTGGGTGCCTACTCCGAGAGGGGCTCGGAGTGTGGCAATGAGGGACAGGGCCTTTTCAGTGGTGGCCCCCAGACTATGGAATCATAGAATCATAGAATAGCAGAGTTGGAAGGGGCCTACAAGGCTATCAAGTCCAACCCCCTGCTCAATGCAGGAATCCACTCTAAAGCATCCCTGACAGATGGTTGTCCAGCTGCCTCTTGAAGGCCTCGAGTGTGGGAGAGCCCACCACCTCCCTAGGTAACCTGTTCCATTGTCGTACTGCTCTAACAGTCAGGAAGTTTTTCCTGATGTCCAGCTGGAATCTGGCTTCCTTTAACTTGAGCCATGTTATTCCATGTCCTGCACTCTGGGAGGATCAAGAAGAGATCCTGGCCCTCCTCTGTGTGACATCCTTTTAAGTATTTGAAGAGTGCTATCATGTCTCCCCTCAATCTTCTCTTCTCCAGGCTAAACATGCCCAGTTCTTTCAGTCTCTCTTCATAGGGCTTTGTTTCCAGACCCCTGATCATCCTGGTTGCCCTCCTCTGAACACACTCCAGCTTGTCTACGTCCTTCTTGAATAGTGGAGCCCAGAACTGGACGCAATACTCTAGATGAGGCCTAACCAGGGCCGAAAAGAGAGGAACCAGTACCTCATGTGATTTGGAAGCTATACTTCTATTAATGCAGCCCAAAAAAAGCATTTGCCTTTCTTGCAGCCATAGCGCACTGTTGGCTCATATTCAGCTTTTGTTCTACAACAATTCCAAGAACGATCTCCCCGACGAGGCTCGCCTGGCACCAACGCAGCTATCTTTCCGGCGCCAGGTTAAGACTTTCCTCTTTGCCCAGGCATATGGCGGCACATCTTAATCACCCACATGTTTCGTTTTTTAACGGTTTTTAATGCTTTATGTGTGTATGTTCTGTGTTTTAGAATTTTAAATTTTGTATACTCGTTTTTATCTTAATTTTAGAATTTCTGTAAACCGCCCAGAGAGACCTGGCTGTGGGGGCGGTATATAAGTGTAATAAATAAATAAATAAATAAATAAATAAATAAATAAATTTGCATACCGCCCCATAGCCGAGAGTTGGGATTTGCCGAAGGCCACCCAGTAAAGTTCATGGCTTAGCAAGGATTCGAACCCAGGGCATTGCAGTTGCACTATCTGAGCCTAGCTTCAAATCCCTTCTGAGACATGGATTTCTTGGGTAACTCACCTTTATTCAAGCCATCCGTAAAATGGCAATACTCACAACAACCAGACGTTGAGGTGGTTCTCAAAACAAGTTGTCCCGAAAAGGACATTGCATGTTAAAATCCCTACAGAAACTAGCAACGAAGCTTTGGATAGTTCAAGTGTAGCCAAATCCTTAATAAGGCACCCCAGTTTTTGCAAAATGAGCAGCAATTTCTATGAAGTAAGAAAACAAAACTCGGGGTGAAACGGGATCGAAAGAGGATCCTGTGTTCCTCTCTTGACTGTCTAGCACAGCTTTCCTCAACCTGGGGCGCTCCAGATGTGTTGGACTGCATCTCCCAGAATGCCCCAGCTGGGGCATTCTGGGAGATGCGGTCCAACACATCTGGAGCGCCCCAGGTTGAGGAAGGCTGGACTCTAGCAAATACCAAAATAGCAGGACACGGACACACACACCTACCCCGCCAACCCCTATATCAGCAGGAGTCTGCCAACTTGTGGGACGTACTTAAAACCTCTGGATATGCACAGAGAAAAATGGCTGATGTACTACTTACACCACTGGAAAAGTTCTCAGCATACTTTACATGGGGAGAGGAAGTCAGAAAGCCTCTTGGAGGTCTTCAGCATTAGTTACCATTCTGAAACAGGCAAGAGGAAAATAAAGCATTTTAATATAATTTCAAATTATTTTTTCATATTTATTTACTATTGCATTTATATCCCGCCTTTTTTCCTCTGAGGAACCCAAGGCAGTGTGTACGGAACCCTCCTCCCCTCTATTTTTATGCTCGCAACAACAACCCTGTGAGGTAGGTTGGGCTGAGAGTTTGTGACATGCCCAAAGTCACTCATTGAGCTTCCATGGGCTGAGTGGGGACTAGAACCCGGATCTCCCAAATCCCAGTTCAACACTTTAACCACTACACCACACTGGCTCTCACCATTTGATCTCACGCAACCACCGTGTGAAGGAAGTGATCATTATTTCATCTGTCTTTTAAACTCCCTGCTACCAAGATTACTATGAAATCGGGATGTCTCTTAAAAATGATGGGGCCTCTTTGCTGAGCAGGAGGTCCTTGTAATGGTGTATTTTATGATGTAGCATTTTCATTGTCCATCAGGAACACAATGGTTTAAAAAATCAGAATCGTCTTGTGTTGAGTCAATGAATAAAATATACAACTAAAATAACACTGTCTGAGAAAGGTGGCCTGATATAGGATGAGAAACTCAACACAAGGCGATGTGTTGAGCAGTACGACAATGGAATCAGTTACCTAGGGAGGTTGTGGGCTCTCCCACACTAGAGTCATTCAAGAGGCAGCTGGACAACCATCTGTCAGGGATGCTTTAGGGTGGATTCCTGCATTGAGCAGGGGGTTGGACTCGATGGCCTTGTAGGCCCCTTCCAACTCTGCTATTCTATGATTCTATGATCAGGAAAAACTTCCTGACTGTTAGAGCAGTACGACAATGGAATCAGTTACCTAGGGAGGTTTTGGGCTCTCCCACACTAGAGTCATTCAAGAGGCAGCTGGACAACCCTCTGTCAGGGATGCTTTAGGGTGGATTCCTGCATTGAGCAGGGGGTTGGACTCGATGGCCTTGTAGGCCCCTTCCAACTCTGCTATTCTATGACTCTATGATCAGGAAAAACTTCCTGACTGTTAGAGCAGTACGACAATGGAATCAGTTACTTAGGGAGGTTGTGGGCTCTCCCACACTAGAGGCCTTCAAGAGGCAGCTGGACAACCCTCTGTCAGGGATGCTTTAGGGTGGATTCCTGCATTGAGCAGGGGGTTAGACTGGATGGCTTTGTAGGCCCCTTCCAACTCTGCTATTCTATGATTCTATGTGATGCTGTGTCAAACGAAGCTGATACCATTTTGCATGTTTCCCCAGCAGTACTTGGAGAAAACACAATACATCTCAGTGCGGAATTGTTAAGACTTCATTTAGAGTATTGTTTTGGGCACCACCGATATGGGTAAATGGGGAAGGATTCAGAGAAGAGCTCAAAGGATGATGAAAGTATATAGGGCAGAAATCACAAGGGAAGACTAGAGAAACTGAAACTGGAGAACTTCGATTATTAGGCAGTTCAAAATAAAGTGAAGAAATAAAACTTTTTAGAACGACGTGATGAAGAAGAGCAATGAAGTGTAGATACGATCTCGTGAGAAGTTAACCAAGAGTCATATCAAATATTCAAAGGCGAGAAACCTGGTCTGAGAAACATGTTTCTTGGAGGATATCAGTGGAAGGACAGAGAAGGATATTCCAGGAATCTCCAAGTTGTATGTTAGCTCATCTTACAGCAGACGCATCAAGTGCATGATCCACTGTGATCTTCCTAATGCGTTGCTGGAATGTTTTTGTATTCTCCATGACAATGATACACATCTTAGACATGTCAAAAGCTTCAACACTTGTACACTCTTAGAAATGCTACTTGTTTTCTAACAAGGGAGGGTCCCACAACCCCCCAGAAAAAGTACCCAGTTGTTATGACTTCTAGATAGAGAAAGGTTCTAGACGCTATTAACACAAGCAATCTTGATTTAACATCTACTCATAAGTACATAAAAAGTGCCCTGATGCTGGATCAGACCAAGGGTCCATCTAGTCCAGCACTCTGTCCACACAGTGGCCAACCAGCCGTTGACCAGTGACCCACAAACAGGACATGATGCAACAGAACCCTCCTACCCATGTTCCCCAGCAACTGGTGCACATAGGCCTCTATTTGCCTTGGATAGTGGAGGTAGCACACAACCATCAGGGCTAGTAGCCATGGATAGCCTTCTCCTCTGGAAATTTATCCAAACCCCTTTTTTCAAAGCCATCCAAACTGGTGTCCATCTCTAAATCTTGTGGTCACGAATTCCATAGTTTATTTATTTATTTATAAATAAATAAATAAATAGTTTAGTGCTATAAATAAATAAACGCGCTTAGTGAAGAAGGGCTTCCTTTTATTTGTCCTGGATCTCCCACCAATCAGCTTCGTGGGAGGACCCCACTGGGTTCTAGTATTTTGAGAGAGGGAGAAAAAATGTCTCCTTCTCTACATTCTCCACACCAGGCATAATTTTGTACTCAAAGGAAGACATACATCCATACATCCAATTTATTGTTGTTGTTATTATTATTATTATTATTAATTTATATAGCACCATCAATGTACATGGTGCTGTACAGAGTAAAACAGTAAATAGCAAGACCCTGCCGCATAGGCTTACAATCTAATAAAGTTGTAGTAAACAATAAGGAGGGGAAGAGAATGCAGACAGGCACAGGGAAGTGTAAACAGGCACCGAGTAGGGTGAAGCTAACAGTATAGAGTCAGAACAAACTCAATATTTAAAAGCTATAGGGAAAAGAAAAGTTTTTAGCTGAGTTTTAAAAGCTGTGATTGAGTTGGTAGTTCTCAAGTGTTCTGGAAGAGCGTTCCAGGCGTAAGGGGCAGCAGAAGAAAAAGGACAAAGCTGAGTAAGGGAAGTGGAGGTCCTTGGGCAGGCGAGAAGCATGGCATCAGAGGAGCGGAGAGCACGAGCGGGGGAATAGCGTGGGATGAGAGAGGAGAGATAGGCAGGAGCTAGACCGTGAAAAGCTTTGAAGGTCAACAGGAGAAGTTTATATTGGATTCTGGAGTGAATTGGGAGCCAATGAAGAGATTTCAGAAGTGGAGTGACATGGTCAGAGCGGCGGGCCAAGGAGATGATCTTAGCGGCAGAGTGGTGGACAGAGACCAGCGGACTGATGTGAGATGAAGGAAGGCCAGAGAGAAGAAGGTAAACAATTGTTATTATGCAATAGCCAAAGTTGTACGGGCTGATCCCATATGGCATGGCATGTGCTGTTCACCTTAGTACATCACCCTGGACCCAGCTGAGCTGCTTTGACATCATGCAATGTTATTATTTATTTTTTTATTTATTTTTTTATAAGCCCCATTCCTGCATTGAGCAGGGGGTTGGACTCGATGGCCTTGTAGGCTCCTTTCAACTCTGCTATTCTATGATTCTATAATTCTATGATCTATGTACATGGTACTGTACATAGTAAAACAATAAAACAGCAACCCCCCGCCACATAGGCTTTGTTGTTGTTTATTCGTTCAGTCGCTTCCGACTCTTAGTGACTTCATGAACCAGCCCACGCCAGAGCTTTCTGTCGGCCGTTGCCACCCCTAGCTCCCCCAAGGTCAAGCCTGTCCCCTCCAGAATCTCATCCATCCATCTTGCCCTTGGTCGGCCCCTCTTCCTTTTGCCTTCCACTTTCCCTAGCATCAGCACCTTCTCCAGGGTATCCTGTCTTCTCATTAGGTGGCCAAAGTACTTCAGTTTTGCCTTTAATACCATTCCCTCAAGAGAGCAGTCTGGCTTTATTTCCTGGAGTATGGACTGGTTTGATCTTCTTGCAGTCCGAGGCACTCTCAGAATTTTCCTCCAACACCACAGTTCAAAAGCATCTATCTTCCTTCGCTCAGCTTTCCTTATGGTCCAGCTCTCGCAGCCAGAGGTTACTACGGGGAATACCATTGCTTTAACTATGCGGACCTTTGTTGTCAGTGTGGTGTCTCTGCTCTTAACTATTTTATCAAGATTTGCCATTGCTCTCCCCCCAAGAAGTAAACGTCTTCTGATTTCTTGGCTGCAGCCAGTGTCTGCAGTAATCTTTGCGCCCAGAAATACAAAGTCTGTCACTGCCTCCACGTTTTCTCCCTCTATTTGCCAGTTATCAATCAAGCTGGTTGCCATAATCTTGGTTTTTTTGAGGTTTAACTGCAACCTAGCTTTTGCACTTTCTTCTTTCACTTTTGTCATAAGGCTCATTCTAATAAAATCATAATAAAAACAGTAAGAAAGGGAAGAGAATGCATGAAACAGGCACAGGGGACAATAAAACAAAGTGTAAAAGTAAGATCAAAATCAAGTTCTAAAAGCTTTAGAAAAAAGAAAAGTTTTCAACTGAGCTTTAAAAACTGTAACTGAACTCGTGGTCCGCAAATGCGCTGGAAGAGACTCTAACACCCTTCCTCAACCTGGTGCCCTCCAAAATTGTTGGATTGCAGCTCCCATATTTTCCCGTTCTGGCTGTGAATGATGGGAGTTGCAGTCCAAGACCTCTGGAGTCCAAGACACAGGGGCCAGGAAGAGACAAGGCCACGTCCGGTTAACAAGAGGCAGGCAAAGAAAATTGGGTGTGTGTGACGTGCTAGATGTTTTCGCCCATTTCATAGGTACGTTAGTAAAAATGAATGGATGTAAATTTCAAGTCTGGCAGGTTCAAAGCTGCAATTATATTTTTCAGGTGATTATCCTCAGCAAAAATATAAGAGAGAGTACATATGCGTCATTGGAACACATATATTTCAGAATGAAATGGAACTAATAAATAACGACAATGAACCGGAAGGATCCGCAATAATCTTTGCAGAGATTGAAATAGATGAGTTGTCAGTGTATCATGCACAGGTTATTATTATTATTATTATTATTATTATTATTATTATTATTATTTATTTATTTATATAGCACCATCAATGTACATTGGATTTCTAAATCCAAAGCCTCTCCCGACACGAACCTACCTGTACACTATGTTCAACATCTAAGGTCCTCCTTCGGGTGCCTACAACGAGGGAAGCTCGGAATATAGCAACTAGGGAGAGGGCCTTTTCAGTGGTGGCCCCCCAATTGTGGAATGATCTCTCCGATGAGGCCCGCCTGGCGCCAACGTTATCTTTTCAGCGCTAGGTCAAGACTTTTCTTTGCTCCCAGGCATTTAACAGCATATGTTAACTGACTTTAGCCTGGCTGAGAGTTTTAAAAATTGTGTTAAATGTTAGCTGTTTTTTATATTTTTATGATTTTAAATTGTATTTCTTTATTTCTTTATTACATTTCTGTACCGCCCAATAGCCAGAGCTCTCTGGGCGGTTCATAAAAATTAAAGCCATTCAAAGTATAAAACAACAGTATAAAACCATAATATAAAATACAATATAAAAGCTCAACCAGATAAAAACAGCAGCAATGCAAAATTACAAATTTTAAACACTGAGTTAAAATTTATTTATAGACTGTTAAAATGCTGGGAGAATAAAAAGGTCTTCACCTGGCGTCTAAAAGCATATAATGTAGGTGCCAAGCGAACCTCCTTAGGGAGCTCATTCCACAGCCGGGGTGCCACAGCAGAGAAGGCCCTCCTCCTGGTAGCCACCTGCCTCACTTCCTTTGGCAGGGGCTCGCGGAGAAGGACCCCTGAGGATGACCTTAGGGTCCGGGCAGGTACATATGGGAGGAGGAGTTCCTTCAGATAGCCTGGATTTTTAATGTCCGGACTTTTAATCATTTGTAAACCGCCCAGAGAGCTTCGGCTATGGGGCGGTATATAAATGCAATAAATAACTAGGGCGTAATCCTATGCATGTTTAGTCAGAAAAAAAAGTCCTATAATTTGCAACTTACCCCAGCCAACATGCTGGAAATTGTAGGACTATTTTTTTTCTGTCTAAACATGCTTAGGATTACACTCTTAGTGTGTTGATAGCTTCCAGTACTTTTATTTTTCTCTTCAATTTAAACAATGCAATTGGAAGTACATTCTATTATCTTTACATTTTACAAATATTCTAATAAAAATTGCTATGAAATGTGCTTTTATTTATTTCTTCAAATAGTTCAGCTCTAATACGTGCAGCGTACTGGGACAAAAAATTAACACGTGGCACTTTTTTTTTAAAAAAAAGTTTTCTTTACTAAATACAATTAAAACAAACAGATCTCTTTAGGACAGCAAGGAGCAAGTTGGAATTTTTTGCATTGGGATTTGGTTTGGTCTTTTTCGTTGGGATTTTTTTCCCGGGGATGTTTCCGGAAAATTTTCCAATTCAAAACTTTCCGGGAAAAGCCACATCACTGCGTTGAGGACAGAGAATTGAAGGAGCAGAGTTCAAACTCAAGTGTGAATTTGAACGGAATCAGCTGGGTATACAGCTCCGGCACCTATTGTAAAACTCGATTTTAGAACGGCGCGTTACGTGAATTCAGCCGATGTGGGTTTCTGGATACATACCATGACATTTTAAGAAACCAAAACGCCTGGTCCCAACCCTTCCGCCTGGCATAGGCTGCCTAAGGCTGCCTTCCTAGCATTAAGCAGCCAGAAAAGCAAGTGTCATTAATCTCTATAACTAATGCAGAGGTTAAAGCTGACAAACCTTTGTCCCGTCTGCATTATTCATTAATGAAATTAACTTGTTAAGGGGGGAGGAGAGAGAGAGAGGAGGAAAGGGACAGACAGAGGGCCCCCAAAACGAAGTTCTCCTTTCTTTGGTGAAGTAAAAGTCAAAAGGGGGCCGGGGGTGAGAGAAATTGCATATTAGTATGAAAATGGTGGCAGCGACTGTGGAACGGAATGAACAATCCAACCCTGCACTTAAAAGCCGCTCTAAAAGGCAGCTCAAATTTACAATGGATGAGCCTTCGTGGCAATCTGTTTTTCCGATATTAAAAATCTCATTTTCTCAGTGCCAAGGACAAGTGGAAGCGTGAGGCATTGGAGTATCAACTCGGCATTTGTCTCATTTGACATTAAATCATTCTCATTTTCAGCTCGGATTTTCTAATATCTCCTTGGGAGCCACTTCAGTTTTCTTCATTTCTCTCTGGCTGCAATTAAGATGTTTGAGTACAGCCTGGTCGACCATCGCCGCTGCCCCCCCCCGCCCCCCTCCGGCCGCACCTGCTCCCTTTAAGGAAGTTCTGTGCATTCAAGCCACTTCGGGGCAGGCCGGGGGAAAGGGGGAGACACCCAACAGGTGCAGTCTTCCCATTAAGATTCATGGGTTGAATTTCAGCCTGCCAGGGAAGCTCACTCGCCTTACTCCACAATGGCTGGAAGGAGCAAGGAAAAACGAACTCGGACAGGCTGAGGACAGAAAGGGAATTTAATTAAATAAAAAAAGCAGAAGGGCTTTCTCATTGGATACGTTTCCCTGTAAAATTCCAAGGAAATCACACCCCAGCTTCAAGTGCTGGTCCTACAGCCAGGAATCCTGGAGTTCAGAGTGTAAGCTCCTTGAGGGCAGAGACCAGTCCCCTTGTGCTCTGTAAAGCACCAGGAACGATGGTGGTGCACTATAGATAATAAACGGATAAATAAATAGACTGCACCCCCATGGCCATTTGTCGCTGCTCGGTGGCAAACCCACCCAGCCCACCTACCTCCCCTTCCCTCCTTCTAGCTGCTCAAACAGGGCTGGAGTCAAGGGGCAGGCATGGCCAGGTGTCTGCCAAGGGTCCACAATCCAGTGGGGACCCAATGAAAAGACCCCTGCTCACTCCCCTGTCTTTCACTCTGCCCAGGTGACACTGCTGGGAAGAAGGAGAAAAAACGGATGCCAGGGCCTACTTGCTCAAACAAGCAAGTGGGAGCAATGTGAGAACCAGAGAATAGTAGGGTTGGAAGGGGCCTCCAAGGCCATCAAGTCCAACACCCTGCTCAATGCAGGAATCCACCCTAAAGCATCCCTGACAGATGCTTGTCCAGCTGCCTCTTGAAGGCCTCTAGTGTGGGAGAGCCCACAACCTCCCTAGGTAACTGATTCCATTGTTGTACTGCTCTAACAGTCAGGAAGTTTTTCCTGATGTCCAGCCGGAATCTGGCTTCCATTAACTTGAGCCCGTTATTCCGTGTCCTGCACTCTGGGAGGATCGAGAAGAGATCCTGGCCCTCCTCTGTGTGACAACCTTTCAAGTATTTGAAGAGTGCTATCATGTCTCCCCTCCATCTTCTTTTCTCCAGGCTAAACATTGCCCAATTCTTTCAGTCTCCATAGGGCTTTGTTTCCAGACCCCTGATCTCCTCTGAACCCGCTCCAGCTTGTCTGCATCCTTCTTGATGGGTGGTGCCCAGAACCGGATGCCGTGCTCAAGATGAGGCCTAACCAGTGCTGAAAGATGAGGAGGAGCAAGGGCAACTGGTGATAATGGCGGTGAGAAGGTAAGACTCCCCGAAGGAGTCTTGCCCAAGGCACCCCACCTTTTAATTGCTTTCCTCGCCACTGTGGTTGTGGGGATGAGTTCGATGACAGTATCACACACACCCAAATTTAGTTTGAATGCAAAATTCAGTAGGCTGAACTATTCAGACTTTTTTAAAAATAAAAAGTCGTTTCTAGTGCTTAGTGCAGCCTTCCTCAACCTGGGGCGCTCCAGATGTGTTGGACTACAACTCCCAGAATGCCCCAGCCAGCTGAGGTGGAGAACTCAGTGGCAACCCCATATTTCTCAAAATGCCCTCAGGAGAATCGACATGCATTTTCATAGAATCATAGAATAGCAGAGTTGGAAGGGGCCTACAAGGCCATCGAGTCCAACCCCTGCTCAATGCAGGAATCCACCCTAAAGCATCCTGACAGATGGTTGTCCAGCTGCCTCTTGAAGGCCTCGAGTGTGGGAGAGCCCACAACCTCCCTAGGTCACTGGTTCCATTGTCGTACTGCTCTAACAGTCAGGAAGTTTTTCCTGATGTCCAGCTGGAATCTGGCTTCCTGTCACTTGAGCCCGTTATTCTGTGTCCTGCACTCTGGGAGGATTGAGAAGAGATCCTGGCCCTCCTCTGGGTGACAACCTTTTAAGTCTTTGAAGAGTGCTCTCATGTCTCCCCTCAAACTTCTCTTCTCCAGGCTAAACATGCCCAGTTCTTTCAGTCTCTCTTCATAGGGCTTTGTTTCCAGACCCCTAGGGGAACTGAAGACAGAAATCAAATAAAAATAAAACTGGGGAGGGGGGACCCTTCGCCTGTACCCCTTTACCCGAAGCATAACTTAGCTTTGTACCCAAAACGTACGAATGCAGCCATCAGATTTGGGAAGGGTGCTGCAGAGTGTCCGGAGCAGGCTAATAAAAACCCAAAGATGGCAGCGCGCTTTGAAATGCATAATTGAACAAGAGGACAGCCAGCCCAGATGCATAAAAAGGGAAGGTCACGGCTGACAAATCTGCTGAAATCCGGTTTTATTATACGACCAAATCGTTAGGTTAGACAAGAACGAAACGGCGGACATACGTTATCGTGGGGGTCTTCGGGAAGGAAGCATTTGATTTGGTGCCGCTCGGGCTGATTTACAAAGTCATAAAGTGCTGCACGGGGGCGGTGTGTGTGTGTGTGAAGAGAGGCATAAATGGATTAAACAATACTGGTGAAAAGAAAACAGGGAAAGAGTGTCGGGGAGTGGAAACTGTTTGGAACGCAGCGGGGTGGGTGGGAGAATAGTCCAAGGAGGATATATATATATGTGTGTGTGTTTGTAGCTGGTTGTACAGAGAGAGCAAGGTCTTGGGACTCCGTATCGGCCACAGGAAGGAAACCGTGTAAAGGAAAGAACGCTGTAAACTTTGAAACAATGTTTGTTTCCTGAAAACCAGGAAGGACCAATTTATGGAATTAAAGCAAGAGACCATGTTCTATTCAGCGAACGGTGGGGGGGAGGGAGGGAGGGAGGCAGGAAGGTTTAGGGATTTAGGGGACAGCAGCGTCGACGTGCCATCCAACAGAGTGGGCAATTCAGGTAGGAGATGTAGGTTCAAATCCTACCTCCGCCATGGACTCGTTGCAGCCCTTCCTCCTCTTCTACAAGGGCCCAATTGCAAATTGCATTTTCACTTTTTGTTTTTAGAAGTCTGACTAACAATTCAAGAAGGATGCAGACAAGCTGGAGCGTGTTCAGAGGAGGGCAACCAGGATGATCAGGGGTCTGGAAAGAAAGCCCTATGAAGAGAGACTGAAAGAACTGGGCATGTTTAGCCTGGAGAAGAGAAGATGGAGGGGAGACATGAGAGCACTCTTCAAGGACTTGAAAGGTTGTCACACAGAGGAGGGCCAGGATCTCTTCTCGATCCTCCCAGAGTGCAGGACACGGAATAACGGGCTCAAGTTAAAAGAAGCCAGATTCTAGCTGGACATCAGGAAAAACTTCCTGACTGCTAGAGCAGTACGACAATGGAACCAGTTACCGGTTTATGTAACCGCCCAGAGAGTTTATTTATAAATAAATAAATAAATAAATAAATAAAATAAATACCTAGGGAGGTTGTGGGCTCTCCCACACTAGAGGCCTTCAAGAGGCAGCTGGACAACCATCTGTCAGGGATGCTTTAGGGTGGATTCCAGCATTGAGCAGGGGGTTGGACTCGATGGCCTTGTAGGCCCCTTCCAACTCTGCTATTCTATGATTCTATGATTTTATGATTCATTACTTGCAAACGTGCATTTGCAAATCTCTGTCTCTCTCACACATGCATACGCACACAGCCAATAGTAAGCCGGAATTGGTTTTGGTTCCATGGCAGTTGTGGTTGACACATTAGCAAATCTGGGTTTATCGATTGTTGCATTCACACGTAACAATAAACCAGGATTCCTGGCTTATCCTGGCTTACTAGGAATAAAGAGCATGTTGCTGAACACCGTCTGTTCGTTTTTACCTTTGTGCAAGCAAGTAAAACCAACCAGGAAGGGATAGCTTATTGTAACACCTGAACCTGTAATCTAGCTGGTGTTTGTTGCCGGTTTACGTATCCTGGCTTGTTTGGGAGCAACAAAACAGGATCAGGCCCCTCTTCCTACTTTGGTTTACCCATTCGTGCAAAGAGAAGAGTGAAGCAGGAGCCAAACTAATCCAGAAATCCTAGTTTATTGTTATGTGGGAACCTACTAACTTGGGCAAAATGGCTTTCAAACTTCTTTTCCTCTTTCAAATATAGAGAAACACTAATGAAGTAGTGGACGGGGTAAAAACAGAGACCCTGTAATTAAAACAACAATAGTAATTGTAAGTAACATTCATTATCATGTTCAGAGAAAAAGCATCACAAAACTTTGCACCAAGGTTTGGTGCACATTAATGAATGCAAATTAACTAAAGGCCCCAATTTGCATACTTCATCCGAAAGGCACCGTTTTTCAAATACTTGGAAGGTCATCTGCTTAGCAAGAAATTGGGTAGCAGAGAACAAGTAGTCGAGGAACAATGAGACACAGCAGATGGAATCCTGAATTTGTTCAGCCGAGCTGAAATGCCTGCTCAGCTTGGAGCTCAGTGGGCAACTTTTGGCAAAGCCAAGAAAGGTAAATAGGGCATTTGACCCACAGAGCCTACCTCTGTCCCAGCTCTCGCCCTCCCCCACCAAAGGGAGAGATCCCTTCCCATCGCCTCCGTATACCACAAACAGGGTTGTCGCATGGCCTAGTTGGTCATGTTTTGCCCAGGTTTAGTCTTGGACATTTGGACCACTCGTTGGGTTGAATTCCTAGCCAAACAGCTTTGCTGCAAGATGCGTTTTATCCATGATGGGTAAGGCAGGCCAGTTTCTGGCTTGCCCCAAAGATGTGAACGTAGGCATGGCCGTCCTCATTTTGCACTGGACTCCGCGAAAAGTATAGAATAGCAGAGTTGGAAGGGGCCTACAAGGCCATCGAGTCCAACCCCCTGCTCAATGCAGGAATCCACCCTAAAACATCCCTGACAGGTGGCTGTCCAGCTGCCTCTTGAAGGCCTCTAGTGTGGGAGAGCCCACCACCTCCCTAGGTAACTGATTCCATTGCCGTACTGCTCTAACAGTCAGGAAGTTTTTCCTGATGTCCAGCTGGAATCTGGCTTCCTTTAACTTGAGCCCGTTATTCCGCGTCCTGCACTCTGGGAGGATCGAGACGAGATCCTGGCCCTCCTCTGTGTGACAACCTTTTACGTATTTGAAGAGTGCTATCATGTCTCCCCTCCATCTTCTCTTCTCCAGGCTCAACATGCCCAGTTCCTTCAGTCTCTCTTCATAGGGCTTTGTTTCCAGACCCCTGATCATTCTGGTTGCCTTCCTCTGAACACGAGAGTCAAAACATCGCAAGAGAAAGACCTGCACCACTTTCAGATCAATCCGTCTACCTGCATTGGCCTAAACCGGCTGTATTTTACCATCAATAAAAGCAAGCAGGGGTAACGTTTAATTAATAGTTAATTTAGCTTGAGGTTCGGTCTCTCTGCCAGCAGGTAACAATTAGAAGCGTATTTTCCAGAGCAGCCATACTCAACTTGTGGCCTTCTAGATGTGTTGGACTACAACTCCCATAATCATCTCCAGATGTGTTGCACTGTAACTCCCACCATCCGGAGGGCCCCAGGTTGGAAAAGGCAGTGACATTCCCTTCCCATCTCAGAGCTCACAGGGAGGGAACTAACCCCCAATTCCACAACCCCACATACGAAGAGCCCTGCTGGATCAAGCCAAGGGTCCATCTGGTCCAGCATTCTGTTCCCATTGTGGCCAACCAGTTGATGGGGAAACCACAAGCAGGACATGAGTGCAACAGCACCCTCCCACCCATGTTCCCCAGCAACTGGTGTACATCGGCATACAGCCTCTGATTACTGGAGGCATCACAGAGGCCTCAGGACTTGTAGTCATTGATAGCCTTCTCCCACAAGACGTCGGGCTTAAGAAAGGACAGGGAGGTCTAAATAGAACATTTTTGAAATGATTGTTGGAACCAGTTTATTATGTATTGGAGCAGGCATGTCAACTAAAAAGTTCCTTTGGAAATTTTAGCACCCTAAAGAAGGCCTTAAGAGGCTTAAAGAATTAATGATTTGTGTACAATCGTTGATGTGTTAATGTCCTAGATAAGGAGTTGTGTAATCAGTAACATCTTTTCCGTTCCTCTGGAAGAATCTGGTGGATCTCTATAGTATGAAGTATGAGTAGAAATCTAATTATGTATTTTAAGTTAGAAAAACCTTCAAAATTTTGTCTTATACAAAATTGGAGACGTCTATTCAGATTACTATTGAAAATTATAATTTGAGTATGATTTGTTTGGCTGCATATTCGATTCATCCAATTTTCTGTATCAATTTGTATCTTCTCTTTTACAATGAGAAATACATTTATAATATCAAAAATATTCTTAAAATCTACCGCAACTGGGGTAGTTGCTTTACTGCTGGTATTTGCTAATTTTATTAATTTGGCTGATTTATCATTTTATTGCATGGGATTTCATTGTATAAGCTGCTTTGGGAAAGCTTTTGCCCTTAAAGACAGGCTAGAAATGTTTTAAATAAATAAATAAATAAAACTTTAAAAGGAAAAGGGGAAAAATAATTCTTCAACTAGTCTACAACAGTCAATTTACTTAAAACACATCTTCTATTACGTATTCTTGATGAGAAACCAAATCAATGATACTATGTTTTTATCTGCAAGCTATTCACCACATTAGTGGACTTGTTACTGCCATTGTAAAGATTACAACAGGCTATTTTCTATGATGTTTTACCAATCCTGCCTTCATACTTCAATTTATTTTTATATTGCATTTTCTGTCGGCAACCTTGAGTGCCATTTGGTGGAAAGTCAGGATTCAAATTTAACAAACAAATAAAAACAATCCTAAATGTTTGTTTGTTTATTTATTTATTTATTTATTTACTACATATCTATACCGCCCAATAGCCAGAGCTCTCTGGGCGGTTCACAAAAAATAAAAAAAATTAAAAGTATAAAACGACAGTATAAAACCATAATGTAAAATACAATATAAAAGCTCAACCAGATAAAAACAGCAGCAATGCAAAATTACAAATTTAAAACACAGAGTTAAAATTTATTTATAGACTGTTAAAACGCTGGGAGAATAAAAACGTCTTCACCTGGCGTCTAAAGGCATATAAAGTAGGTGCCAAGCGAACCTCCTTCCAACAGAACTGTCCCCAAATTGTGATTTAATTTTTTTTAAAAAGGGAAAAGAAAAGCACAAAGAATTTCAGAGGGTCCCAGTATTATTGTAGCTGCTCCGGGCATGGAAAAAGTTAATGAAAAATGTAAACAGTTAATATTAAAAGTTAGCAGCCTTTAAAATTAACTTGAGCCAATTTAAAAGTTAAATATTTCCACTTTCAACTAGTTAAAAGATAAGTTAAAACGAGAATAACTAGTTGATTCATGAGAAACATGTGAAACGTGGTGAATTTAGAGTGACCATATGAAAAGGAGGACAGGGCTCCTGTATCTAACAGTTGCATAGAAAAGGGAATTTCAGCAGGCGTCATTTGTATGCATGCAGAATCAGGTGAAATTCCCTCTTCATCACCACAGTTCAAGCTGCAGGAGCCCTGCCCTCTTTTGTCTCTTGTCAATAGTGCAGGGTTCCTGCAACTTTAACTGATGTGATGAAGAGGGAATTTCACCAGGTTCTGCATGTACACAAATGACACTGCTGAAATTCCCTTTTCTATGCAACTCTTAAAGATACAGGAGCCCTGTCCTCCTTTCCATATGGCCACCCTGAATTACATACTTGCATTATTTTTTCATTTTCAAACACAACGAGGGATTTCGCCCCGCCCCGTAAGTCCACAGAAGCACATTAATGTACTCGGACAAACCTAATCTTGCTTTACCTGAAAACGGTGATATACCTGTCATATAGTTCCCAGGAGAACAATTTGCCAGTACCCATGGGTTGTACCTAATGCCAGTCCTACTCAGGGTAGACCCACTGAAAAGAACGGGATTTAAGTTTGACTAATGTCGGATACAGCTCTGTGTGATTCTTCTCACCTTCTCCATAGACAGATGGTTTATTTTCGCTGAAGGGCATAAGGCATATTTAAAACTGTCAGTGTTGTCGTGATGTTGGCCACGGTGGGAGCAAAATGATGGGCTAGTTAGGATGATGATGATGATGATTTCTTACCCGCCTCTCCCTCTGGATCGAGGTGGGGAACAACATTAAATACAATATAATACATAAAACTAGTTAAAAGAGCATATAAAACCAATACAAAATTAAAATAACCATCACAACATCTTAGGTTTAAAATTCATCTGGGTAGGCCTGCCGGAAGAGGCTAGTTTTTACGGCTGTCTTAAACTCAGAGAGAGTATTAAGCCGACGAATCTACTCTGGCCGGCCGTTCCACAGTCTGGGGGCGGCAGAAGAAAAGGTCCTCTGGTAACAGTTGTCAGCCTAGTTGTGGCTCACCGGAGTAAACCCTTCCCAGAGGACCTGAGTGAGCGGGGCGGATTGTACGGGAGAAGGCGATTGCGAAGCCACCATCTCACACACAAGGCTTTGATGCGCACACCTCCCTCAGGCTAAGCACCACCACTTAAATACCTGAGGAAGCGGTAAAAAGAAGAGTATCCCCTTTCCCTTATAGCAGAGGGAAAAGGTAAGGAGATTTGGAAAAGGCTTTTCTGGGAATACCTGAGGAAGGGGTAAAAAGAAGAGTATCCCCTTTCCCTTATAGCAGAGGGAAAAGGTAAGGAGATTTGGAAAAGGCTTTTCTGGGAATATAGCAGGCTGAAGGTTTAATGTAATGCGTTTATTTATGAACCAATAGAGTAGGAGACACAGCCAAACTGACACGTGGTTTTATGGTAGCAAAATAAAGGAAATGTTTATTGTAGATTACAGTTCTTAGTTCCTTCAAATTCTATTCAACTCCTGCCTGTTCTTAAGAATACTGGTAGAAACAAATCTAATACTGTATTTCTTCGATTCTAAGATGCCATCGATTGTAAGACGCACACTGATTTCAGTACCACCAACAGAAAAAAAGCTTTTTTCAGGGTAAGAAATAATAAACGCACCCACGATTCTAAGATGCACCCCGTTTTTAGAGATGTTTATATGGGGGGGAACGTGTGTCTTGGAATCGAAGAAATACAGTAATAACAATCCTCAGTCCCTAGGATCTTATTTTCACTCGCTCCTCACACAACTCCTGACAAGAGCTAAACACATCTACCCTCCAAACCCACCACCAACTGAACCCTTCAGACCACTCAGCTCCCCCATATATATAGACTCTGCCCCACTTTCCACAGCATCACCGGCCACACCCACTCAGTTTAACATTCCGCACTCTCTAGACCTACTCAACCAGACATACCTAAGGGAATAGAAATGTGGGTAACGCCGCAGCGATCCTATGGTCTGATTCAGCATGTTCTCAGGCAATCGTGGGGTGGAGGGACCACCATGACATTGGGGGGGCGGGTACTTTAAGGACTAGGCCCCCAGGGCTAGCAGACGGCACAGGACATAGTTTAAAAGGATCAATTCTCCCTGGGTGGGGTGCTCAAAAGGGTGCTCTTATGTCATGCCAAGAGGCACTTTGAACATACATTTTTAAAACTCGCAGCACATTTATTCAATAAAGAAACCCTGCAATGCATGCATTTTAATATGAAAAGAAGGCAAGGATGTCAGGAAACCGCATTACTCGAAAAGTGTCCAGAGTTCTGGAAGGATTTCTATCACAAAATCCCCTCGCATAAATCTTCGATAGGCTTCTAAACTCAAGGATAGCTTATTTATTCATATTCATAGAATCATAGAATAGCAGAGTTGGAAGAGGCCTACAAGGCTATCGAGTCCAACCCCCTATTTTGGGCGGCGTTAATAGAACTATAGCTTCCAAATCACGTGAGGTACTGGTTCCTCTCTATTCGGCCCTGGTTAGGCCTCATCTAGAGTATTGCGTCCAGTTCTGAGCTCCACAATTCAAGAAGGACGCAGACAAGCTGGAGCGTGTTCAGAGGAGGGCAACCAGGATGATCAGGGGTCTGGAAACAAAGCCCTGTGAAGAGAGACTGAAAGAACTGGGCATGTTTAGCCTGGAGAAGAGAAGATGGAGGGGAGACATGATAGCACTCTTCAAAGACTTAAAAGGTTGTCACACAGAGGAGGGCCAGGATCTCTTCTCGATCCTCCCAGAGTGCAGGACACGGAATAACGGGCTCAAGTTAAAGGAAGCCAGATTCCAGCTGGACATCAGGAAAAACTTCCTGACTGTTAGAGTTGTACAAGAATGGAATCAGTTACCTAGGGAGGTTGTGGGCTCTCCCACCCTAGAGGCATTCAAGAGGCAGCTGGACAACCCTCTGTCAGGGATGCTTTAGGGTGGATTCCTGCATTGAGCAGGGGGTTGGACTCGATGGCCTTGTAGGCCCCTTCCAACTCTGCTATTCTATGATTCTATGATTTCATGTGAAGCACTCCTAACCACGGCGGCTTCATAGCCACGCTTTAAACACGCCCACTAACCATTTCCTGCAGAAGGGTTAGCGGCCTAACCATGGTTTAGTGTGCTATCTGAACAGGCCCGTTTTGTATGCAGGAGGACCCAGCAGCTATGCCACCCTTCCCCAACCTGGTGCCCTTCAGATGTTTTGGAGTACATTTCCCAGTATTATTGACTATTGTCGAGACTGGCTGGGGCTGATGGGAGTTGAAGTCCAAAACATTTGGAGACCACCAGGGTGGGGCTGAGCTATCACCACAAGAAAAACACGTTCAGGGTGAAAACCTGCACACCCTTGCCTTGACAGGGGCAGGCTGGCAGCAAAAGCCAGGAGTCACCCACCCCTGTGGGAGCCGAAAGCAGCTGTACTACAACTTCGGCTGTATGTTCCCAATTCAAGGCTCAGGCCTAGTGGGACCCGCGGTGTTGAAGGGGCGGGGAAGAGGGCACAGCACCACTCCCCCCCCACACGTGTACAATGGGTTGGAAAGGGTTAACGAACCACGCTGTGAACTGCCGTCTGTATGCGATTAGGTTTTCGTTGACGACACCAGATGAGAATCCGTGGCGTTGCTTAGTGAAACGCTAATTTTAGTTCTTTGCCACAATGTAGGAGGAGTGTGCTTGTTTATATTGGGGCACCTTTGAGCAACCTCTGGTTTTTTTAAGCAATGGAAAGAAAGGCATACGCTAAAAATAACCATCGCCATCAAAGCTTTGGGCTGGTTGGGCGGTGAGAGGAAATGACGTCAAGTGTAACAGCCTCCTGCTCTTGGGCCTTTGTAACCCTTTGCATGTTTGCTGAAATGGGAACAATTTCAAAGTGCTGGTATTAACATTTAAAGCCCTAAATGGCTTGGGGCCAGGCTATCTGAAGGAACGCCTCCTCCCGTATGGACCTGCCTGGACCCTAAGGTCATCCTCAGGGGTCCTTCTCCGCGAGCCCCTGCCAAAGGAAGTGAGGCAGGTGGCTACTAGGAGCAGGGCCTTCTCTGCTATGGCACCCCGGCTGTGGAATGAGCTCACTAAGGAGGTTCGCTTGGCACCTACATTATATGCTTTTAGACGCCAGGTGAAGACGTTTTTATTCTCCCAGCATTTTAACAGTCTATAAATAAATTTTAACTCTGTGTTTTAAATTTGTAATTTTTGCATTGCTGCTGTTTTTATCTGGTTGAGCTTTTATATTGTA
Organism: Elgaria multicarinata webbii; assembly: GCF_023053635.1. Lineage (NCBI taxonomy): Eukaryota > Metazoa > Chordata > Lepidosauria > Squamata > Anguidae > Elgaria > Elgaria multicarinata. The sequence continues at coordinate 5,397,288 of NC_086174.1, read as the reverse complement.
TTTTACATTATGGTTTTATACTGTCGTTTTATACTTTTAATTTTTTTATTTTTTGTGAACCGCCCAGAGAGCTCTGGCTATTGGGCGGTATAGATATGTAGTAAATAAATAAATAAACAAACAAACATTTAGGATTGTTTTTATTTGTTTGTTAAATTTGAATCCTGACTTTCCACCAAATGGCACTCAAGGTTGCCGACAGAAAATGCAAAATAAAAATAAATTGAAGTATGAAGGCAGGATTGGTAAAACATCATAGAAAATAGCCTGTTGTAATCTTTACAATGGCAGTAACAAGTCCACTAATGTGGTGAATAGCTTGCAGATAAAAACATAGTATCATAGAGTTGGAAGGGGCCCATGAGGCCATCGAGTCTGCTCAATGCAGGAATTCACCCTAAAGCATCCCTGACAGATGGTTGTCCAGCTGCCTCTTGAAGGCCTCTAGTGTGGGAGAGCCCAAAACCTCCCCAGGTAACTGATTCCACTGTCGTACTGCTCTAACAGTCAGGAAGTTTTTCCTGATGTCCAGATGAAATCTGGCTTCCTGTAACTTGAGCCCATTATTCCATGTCCTGCACTCTGGGAGGATCGAGAAGAGATCCTGACCCTCCTCTATGTGACCACCTTTCAAGTATTCGAAGAGTGTTATCATGTCTCCCCTCAGTCTTCTCCTCTCCAGGCTAAACATGCCCAGTTCTTTCAGTCTCTCTTCATTGGGCTTTGTTTCCAGATCCCCGATCATACTTTCCTGTCGGCAAAAGGTTCAGCAAACCCAGTTCAGATGATAGCCGAAAATGAACAGCAGTCCAACAATGGAACCAATTTACTAGGGTGGTGGTGGGCTCTCCCACACTAGAGGCCTTCAAGAGGCAGCTGGGCAACCGTCTGTCAGGGATCATAGAATCATAGAATAGCAGATTTGGAAGGAGCCTACAAGGCCATCGAGTCCAACCCCCTGCTCAATGCAGAAATCCACCCTAAAGCATCCCTGACAGATGGTTGTCCAGCTGCCTCTTGAAGGCCTCTAGTGTGTTTTAAGGTGGATCCTTGCATTGAACAGGGGGTTGGACTCGATGGCCTTATAGGCCCCTTCCAACTCAACGATTCTTTGATTCTATGGCAGAGTCCACATTGAGTACTCTCCGGCCTAAACACCCTGTAGGTGTTTCGGTGGCCTGGAGCTGAATTGAGTGCCTCCCGCAATTGAGACCATTAATCCAAATCTTCCTTGTGCCAAGGCTGTAACAGCTAGCTATCATTCCATGAGGGCTTGTCCACTAGGGAGATGGGAAGGAAGGAGATACCCAGGGGTTGGCGGATTGTCAAGGGAAATTCTACACAAACATTAGAGCTCTAGACTTTAATGGAGTACTTAGTGCTAATTTATGGCTGTATCAGTAGCACTGACTGGAAATCGTGTTTACTCTTGTGCAGTGGTAAACAACTGTTAAGAGATTCCTTCTATCGGTATCGACAGTATTAGTGAGGAAATGGGGTGGGTTTTTTTTTATTATTTGCTCGGGGGGGGGGGGGCCTTATGTTATAAGAAATAAGGAAATGTCCCCGTCCCTCACTAACATCGTCAAAATTCATAGAATCATAGAATAGTAGAGTTGGAAGGGGCCTATAAGGCCATCGAGTCCAACCCCCTATTTTGGGTGGCGTTAATAGAAATATAGCTTCCAAATCACGTGAGGTACTGGTTCCTCTCTATTCGGCCCTGGTTAGGCCTCATCTAGAGTATTGCGTCCAGTTTTGGGCTCCACAATTCAAGAAGGACGCAGACAAGCTGGAGTGGGTTCAGAGGAGGGCAAGCAGGATGATCAGTTTTGTGATGATCGGTTTTGTGAACCGCCCAGAGAGCTTCGGCTATTGGGCGGTATAAAAATGTAATAAATAAATAAATAAATCAGGGGTCTGGAAACAAAGCCCTATGAAGAGAGACTGAAAGAACTGGGCATGTTGAGCCTGGAGAAGAGAAGATTGAGGGGAGACATGAGAGCACTCTTCAAAGACTTGAAAGGTTGTCACACAGAGGAGGGCCAGGATCTCTTCTCGATCCTCCCAGAGTGCGGGACACGGAATAATGCGCTTAAGTTAAAGGAAGCCGGATTCCAGCTGGACATCAGGAAAAACTTCCTGACTGTTAGAGCAGTACGACAATGGAACCAGTGACCTAGGGAGGTTGTGGGCTCTCCCACACTCGAGGCCTTCAAGAGGCAGTTGGACAGCCACCTGTCAGGGATGCTTTAGGGTGGATTCCTGCCTTGAGCAGGGGGTTGGACTCGATGGCCTTGTAGGCCTCTTCCAACTCTGCTATTCTATGATTCTATGCTAGTATCTCATCAGCCATTGCTGCTGAAAATCGACAACACTTGGAATACTGTGTACCATTCTGGTCATTGCATCTAACAAAGGAGATCGTGGCGTTGGAGAAAAAGCAGAAAAGGGGAACCGAAAGGATCAAGGGACTGGAACAACTCCCCTATGAGGAAAGGTTACAATCTCTGGGACGATTTAGCATAGGAAAAGGAGGGTAAGGAGGTGTACAGAAGTATGCATGGGACGTACCGAGGTGTACAGACTTATGCATGGGGTGAAGAGGGAGACATTTTTCTTCATTTTTTCATAATTCTAGAACCCAATGTGGTCATTATCCCATGAAGCTGATGGGTGAGAGATCCAGGAAGGACGTCTTCACACAGTGCAGAGTTACACTATGGAACTCACTACCACAAGATGTAGTGGCAGCGACCAACTTGGATGGCTCTAAAAGAGGAATAGACAAATTCAAGGAGGGTAGGGCTATCAGTGGCTACTCGCCCTGATGGTTATGTGCTATCTCCAGTATTGGAGGTAGTAAGCTGGGGAACATGGGCATTAGGGCGCTGTTGTACTTAAATCCTGCTTGTAGGTTTCCCATGAACAGCTGGCTGGCCACTATGGGAACAGGAGACTGGACTGGATGGATCGTTGGTCTGGTCCAACATGGCTCTTATTTATTTATTAATTTATTTATTGCATTTCTATACCGCCCAATAGCCGAAGCTCTCTGGGCAGTTCACATGGCTCTTCTCATGTTCTTAGATGGCTTTAATTGGCTCTCATTACAGCACAAGCTCCATACCTTGTAAGAGATGGGAAATGAAACCTCCATGTCTTGAATTTTGCTTTTATGTGTCTCACTGAGAAAGGCTTTGTGTCAGGGGTTGGTATTGCCAGATATCTTCTCCACCCTCTGTCCCAGTAGGGGCCCACTGATACGGGGTGTGTGTGTGTGTGATGACTCCTCCCCCCCCCCCGAAATTGCTCTCAATGGCTGCTGGTCCTGCTTTTATCTGGCAGTGGAAGTTTTTAATCCTGCCAACACCCTGTTGGACAACATGAGGACAATAACATGGACCTACTTTGCAAAGTTATCCTAAGGACTGCCGGGAGTATGTACGTGGAATTGCTTGAATGGCTAAACCGCATTATTGCATTTCCAGCCATCCAGAGTAGAGATTTGTGTTAATTCTCCTATCCTGCCTTTTCCCTGCCCCATTTGTCTCCAGGGATATCTGCCCCTTGATTTCATAGAGTCATAGAATAGAGTTGGAAGGGGCCTCTAAGGCCATCGAGTCCAACCCCCTGCTCAATGCAGGAATCCACCCTAAAGCATCCATGACAGAGGGTTGTCCAGCTGCCTCTTGAAGGCCTCTAGTGTGGGAGAGCCAAGAACCTCACCAGGCAACTGATTCCATTGTCGTACTGCTCTAACAGTCAGGAAGTTTGTCCTGATGTCCAGCTGGAATCTGGCTTCCTTTAACTTGAGCCCATTATTCCGTGTCCTGCACTCTGGGAGGATCGAGAAGAGATCCTGGCCCTCCTCTGTGCGACAACCTTTTAAGTATTTGAAGAGTGCGATCATGTCTCCCCTCAGTCTTTCTCACTTCACTCCCTATAGTTGCTTACATAATTTTGATTACTTCTTCACATCGCACGTCGTTAAATTATGGAACTCACTACCACAAGATGTTCTTAAGCCATACGGTTTAGCTCAAAAAGCATTCTTGGTCACAGACAGAATATAGTCCCATCATCCACAAATGGTGCAGGTGTTTTATCTGGGATTCGCAGGGAGAATGGAAGGAAGGTGTTCTCCCAGCCTCAGGCCTCTCTCTGCAAAATGGGAGCATCTGTTCCACAAAAGAGAAATGACATAGAAAGGCACTAAAGCCTTGGTCTCCGGAAGTCACACCCCGAAAACGATCCAGGGCTGATGGATCATTTTCCAGTTTATGCTAAACTGGACTACATGTTAGGAGTGACTTTTATCCCCCCCCCATCCACCCACCCACCTGCAAAACCATACTGTTTTATTTAAAATAAAATTTTAAAAGGCTGCCACCAACTGGATTTCACCCTCATTAAAATTTGATGAACTCTAATTGAGTCAGTATATTTTTACATTTAAAACAGTGATTTAACGGCTATATTTAACCCTTAATTTGGGGATGTGTTAAGTATTAAAAATCAAGACCCAATTTGAAATTAAAAACCCAATCAATTTTTATTCGTCCTGATTAGCAGGTCCAATTTGCTCCAGTTTATCCCAACTCTGAAACGTATAATAATAATAATAATAATAATAATAATAATAATAATAATAATAATAATAATAATAATATTAAAAAAAAAAACCCAGCACAGACTTCCAAAGAGATGCCAGTAACTGGGCTTGAGACACCTGCACCTGCCTCCTGAAATAGTACCACATCTTCTCGCAATTGCTTAGGAAGTGGCGCTCCTCTGATTATTTTCAGAGGTTGAACCGGCTCAATAAGGCAGAGCTTTGAAGAAATATAGCAGCAACCCTGCGGTCCGACCCAGGGTCCACCCTAGACCAAGAGTGGCTAGCTAAATGCATCCAGGAAGCTCATAAACAGGGCATGAAGCCCATGTCTTTGTTCCTTAATATCTTGTATTCAGGACAGGGACGTCTGCCGCTGGGAAATTCAATTCTTTTTTGGCTCGTTGGGGGTTCTGCGGCGTGTATGACTCACTTTGCATCTTCGCGCTGAGCTGCAGCTGTTCCCCAAACTCCGGGAACTTTTTTGTACGTTTGGAGGCAGGGGGAGATGATCTTGCAATTTGCGCAAACGACAGCCGGATTTGCACGAATCCGGCTGTCATTTGCGCAAACTGCTCAGAAATTTGCGCAAACTGCAAGACCTTCACCACCACCACCACCACCAAAAAAACAATTTGCAAAATTCTCGAAAATCTGCACACTGGCCAACCTCTCTGCAGATCAAGTCAGGTGCTACAGCAGGCAATGAAACGAATGGGCCTGAACCTAGGAAAAGTTGCTGTACTTTATACACACACACAACGGAGTTCTCTGACATCCTGAATTCAGGGCAGTGATGCAACCAGGTAATTTGTGAACCGCCCAGAGAGCTCCAGCTATTGGGCGGTATAGAAATGTAATAAATAAATAAATAAATAAATAAATTTAAGACCCCCGACTTAATGGTCTTATGGGTGCCCCTTTAGATGGCCAAGTAAATTACTTCAGTTGCAAAGCACTCAGCCAACATCCCCCTCGCACCCCCAGCATCCCATACTTTGCAACTGCGTCTACACTTCCTTATGTGTCAGAACGGTTGCTAACCCTGGAGGGGGGCGGGGAATACTCTGAGCATGTGCAGCTTTGCATTTTAAGTTCATTCATTTATTTACATTGATTTATTACATTTATATACCGCCCCACAGCCGAAGCTCTCTGGGCGGTTTACGAAAGTTAAAAACAGTGAACATTAAAAAGTATGCACAATTTAAAGCCATCAAAAGCATAAAAGCAACAATATCCATTTAAAAACAACAGTTCTGGGGTCCGTTAAAAACAAACGAACTCGGCATGTGTTGTTAAATGCTGTTAAATGCCTGGGAGAAGAGAAAAGTCTTGAACTGGCGCCGAAAAGATAGCAATGTTGGCGCCAACGTTGAAACCGCAGGACCATCATGACAATAGCAATAACATGGATTGTTTTTCTGCCACCTTGATGCCTTCATTACCTGCCATTACCTGGTCATTTGGGAGCCCCTCCGGGTAGCAGAAGCAAAGCCCACGTTATTCGTATTGTTGTGATGGTGCTCTTTCGCCCCATGGTCCGACCCTAACTGCACTATCGATTCAAGGGTAGACTCCTTCTATCTCTGGAGGCTCCATTTGGGTATTGTGAACAACAGCCATAGACAGACCTCTCTTCCCTGAGTTTAATCCACTTTTTATCACATCCTACTTTTTCCACAGTGCCCAAAGCAGCTCACAGTATCAAATAAATCTCAAAATGCAGAATCATTACAAGAACGCCCATAAATACCCACAATCCACTACAAAAGCATATCAAAACAATTAAAATAGGGGCAAGTCAGCAAGTCAAATTCAATATTACAATAAAATGACTGAATCACACGTATCAGAATTTTTAAACAACTAATCCAACTCTCTCTTTCAGTGTCCGTCTCCCCACACTCCAAGGCAGCCTTCCTCAACCTGGGGCGCTCCAGATGTGTTGTACTACAACTCCCAGAATGCCCCAGCCAGCTGCTGGCTGGGGCATTCTGGGAGATGCAGTCCAACACATCTGAAGCGCCCCAGGTTGAGGAAGGCTGCTCCAAGGTGTCCCATCAACCCAATTTCAAGAGTGTTTCTTGTATTGTTTTGCTTGTTGCATTGGTCTGGTTGTATATTTTATTCGTTTGTGACCAATTTTGGTCAAGTTTATGGTATCCACAAGGATAAAGAGTGGTTTTAAAAAAAAATCTTTAAAAAATCTGTATTCATTAGTTCATTAGATTTATACCCCACTTTTTCCTCCAAGAAGTCCTTCTCCGCTCCAGTTTCTTGTGACAACAATCCTGTGAGGTAGGTTAGGCTGAGAGTCAGTGACTGGCCCAAATTCATCCATTGAGCTTCATGGGCAATTGGGGAGTTTGAACCCGGGCCTTCCTAGTCCAATACTCTAATCTCTACACTGGGCTGCTTCATCGTCTTTTCCAACAAGGAATTGGCAGCATCAGAGGGCGGATTTGGTGAGTGGCAGCAGTGAGCGGTCTGCAGCCTCCCAGATGTTCCAGCTGCAAGTTTAGCTTGGAGATAAGGGGATTGAGGGGAGACATGATAGAGGTGTACAACATTATGCATGGTGCGGAGAATGTGGAGAGGGAGACATTTTTCTCCCTCTCTCAGAATACTAGAACCTTTGGTCATCCCATGAAGCTGATTGGTGGGAGATCCAGGACAAATAAAAGGAAGGACTTCTTCACACAGCGCAGAGTTAAATGATGGAACTCGCTACTACAAGATGTGGTGATGGACACCCATTTGGATGGCTTTAAAAGGGGGTTGGATAAATTCCTGGAGGAGAAGGCTATCCATGGCTACTAGTCCTGACGGTTGTGTGCTATCTCCAGCATTCGAGGCAGTAAGCCTGTGTGCACCAGTTGCTGGGGAACATGGGTGGGAGGGTGCTGTTGCACCATGTCCTGCTTGTTCATCCCTGGCCGATGGCTGGTTAGCCACTGTGTGAACAGAGTGTGGGACTAGATGGACCCTTGGTCTGATCCAGCATCAGGGCTCTTCTTATGTAAGTGCGGTCCTGCTTTTAAGCCTATCGCCAGAGCCGTGTAAATTTCGTAATTCGCATGAAGCTTAAGATGCACTCCTTTTTCCATTTCTTTTTCGCCTGTCCTTTCGTTTCACCTGCCCTGCTAAAACAGCATCCCAAATCTGTATCTACATTCATTATGGGTGGTCCTGCAACCCTCCCACCCACCCACCCCCCATTGCTAAGATGTGCTGCGTGAGCTGGTCTCTTCAAAAGCTGGCATCGTGTTCCTTATATACTTGATTTTGTTTGTTTGTTTGTTTCCATACCAGGTAAATACCAAGTAAATTCCATACCAGGCCTTCAAGAGGCAGCTGGACAACCCTCTGTCAGGGATGCTTTAGGGTGGATTCCTACATTGAGCAGGGGGTTGGACTCGATGGCCTTGTAGGTCATTGTGAACCGCCCAGAGAGCTTCGGCTATTGGGCGAAATAAAAATGTAATAAATAAATAAATAAATAAATAAATAAATAAATAGGTCCCTTCCAACTCTACTATTCTATGATTCTATGATTAAACCAGATTTCTGAAGAATGGAGAGCCAAATGCTCTGATCTGCACAAAGCATGAAGGTGTTTTATTTATTTATTTATTTATTTATTGCATTTCTATACCGCCCAATAGCCGAAGCTCGCTGGGCAGTTCACAAAAATTAAAACCATTCAAAGTATAAAACAAACAGTATAAAAACATGATGTAAATATAAAAGCACAACCAGGATAAAATCAGCAGCAGTGCAGAAATACAAATTTAAAAGAGCCGAGTTAAAATTAAATTTATAGACTGTTAAAATGCTGGGAGAATAAAAAGCGTATAATGTAGGTGCCAAAGCGAACCTCCTTAGGGAGCTCATTCCATTATTATTATTATTATTATTTATTTATTTATTTATATAGCACCATCAATGTACATTCCACAGCCGGGGTGCCACAGCAGAGAAGGCCCTGCTCCTGGTAGCCACCTGCCTCACTTCCTTTGGCAGGGGCTCACGGAGGACCCTCCATGTATGTGCTCTGCTCTCTGCCCCAATAATTTATCCCATATCTACAAGATATGAGGAGAAAAGAGCTATACAGGGCAGTGAAATCCTGTCCTCTAGCCACTGGGAGGAGACCAGAAGAGTTATCAGAGTAGAAGAGGGGACCAGGGAAAAACCCAATACAGGACCTAGAAATAGGAGGAACAAGCAACAGAGCTGGAAGACAGTGATCCCATGCTAAGGAAAAAAGAGACCACGCAGTCAGGATTCAAAGTTGAAAAGGTTCCTGTAGATCATCTAATTGCCCACCTTGTGGCTGTCCAGGCCTCCAGCAAGGGAGAGACCATCACCACCCCTACGTAACTGGCTCCACTGTCAAACTGCTCTTACCATCAGGATATTTCTCCTAGTGTTCAACCAAAATCTGCCCTCCTCTTACTTAAACCCCTTAGGACAGCCTTCCTCAACATGGGGCGCTCCAGATGTGTTGGACTGCATCTCCCAGAATGCCCCGCTGGGGCATTCTGGGAGTTGCAGTCCAACACATCTGGAGCGCCCCAGGTTGAGGAAGGCTGCCTTAGGAAAACAGAGCCAGGCTTAAATTTCACACGCCGGGTTTGAAGTAGCCAGCCACCTGTTTTCGTAGGCAGGTCTGTGTCGTTCTGTATGCAACAGGCGTCATTGCCGTTTTGTGGACACACGGCTTAGAAAACCACCTACATCTCTGGGCCTCGTTTCCTTCCGTGCCATTGTGAACGTTGGCAGCAAGGACATCCGAACGGCCTTTCGAAAAAGCAAGAAGCAAACACTTCCTATTTCCTGTCCTGCACTCTCTCAAGAAGCAGCAGGCAGACTTGACGGAGCGATAAGAGTCCTTTCCGTGATTCCCGAGGTGCGCGGAGGACATGCTGGGACAACACTGGAGAAGTTCAGAGGAGGGCAACCAGGATGATCAGGGGTCTGGAAACAAAGCCCTATGAAGAGAGACTGAAAGAACTGGGCATGTTTAGCCTGGAGAAGAGAAGATGGAGGGGAGACAGGATAGCACTCTTCAAATACTGGAAAGGTTGTCACACAGAGGAGGGCCAGGATCTCTTCTCCATCCTCCCAGAGTGCAGGACACGGAATAACGGGCTCAAGTTAAAGGAAGCCAGATTCCAGCTGGACATCAGGAAAAACTTCCTGACTGTTAGAGCAGTACGACAATGGAATCAGTTATCTAGGGAGGTGGTGGGCTCTCCCACCCTAGAGGCCTTCAAGAGGCAGCTGGACAGCCCTCTGTCAGGGATGCTTTTGGGTGGATTCCTGTATTGAGCAGGGGGTTGGACTCGATGGCCTTGTAGGTCCTTTCCAACTCTGCTATTCTATGATTCTATGACAACCATCTGTCAGAGATGCTTTAGAATGGATTCCTGCATGGAGCAGGGGGTTGGACTCGATGGCCTTGTAGGCCCCTTCCAACTCTGCTATTCTATGATTCTATGATTCTATAAAGTCCAGGGCAGCCCAGCCACGTCCTTGGTGGCTTGCGTGCAACAGGACAAGATGCCTTCCCAGAGCAGACAGATAAAAGCAGGGCGCTCCAAAATGGAGTAAATATCGCAGCTTAAAGTAGCTTCAGCCTGCCCCTGTTTTTTAAAGATCTTAAGTAGCCTGGGAAAGTTGCCAGTGTCAATATGGACTCAGCAAAGATGGGTTTCCTCGGTATTGAAGAGCAGAGTGCACGCAGGGCATCGTAAAAGGGAAAGCTCTCCTTTCTGGGCCACGGAGGAGCAGATCACGGGGAGAAGCAAGCGTTTTAAAGGATCCGATGTATTAATCAGAGTGAAGGTTATGATGAGACAGCAAGGCTGCGTATTCTCTGCTCAAAAATAAAATATAGACATCCTCAATTCTCCATCAAGGTCACCGGAATTGTGCCCCAAGTAACGCTGAATTCAGCACCCGGTGTGTAAATCATGCAAAGCCAAGCAAAACTGCGCATGCTGGCTCGTGGGGCATAATCCGCTCGGTGGTGAGGGGCCACTGGCAGCATATGGGCACTGGAGGCCGGACCCTGAGCCGCAGGAATCGCCCACAACCAGTGGAGGCTGGTGGCTCCCATGTCAGTGGGGTGGTGAATCGGCTCCGGGTTTCAGCAAGAACCAGACAGAACCCAAAGGAGCGACCCACGGCGCAACGCCCCACTGCCCTCCACTGCCCACACCTCCATCCGGCTGTTAAGAATCACCGGGCATCACCTGCTCAGCCAGAAAGGGCAGCAAGACAACTTTTGAAAAACAAATCAGATTTTCAAAATGCTTGCGTGCGTTTCATTTTGATCTCTCCCCTCCTTCAAGGAGCTCAGGGTGGCGTACGTGGCGTGCCCCGCCTTTTATTTTATTTATTTATTACATTTCTATACCGCCCAATAGCCGGAGCTCATAACCCCCAGAATAACATTAGGTCAGCCCTCCCCAACGTGGTCCCCTCCAGGGGATGATTGGTGTTGTAGTCCGACACGTCTGGGAGGCATGAGGTTGGGGGAAACGGGGTTAGGTCGAGAGATAGTGAGTGGTCTGCTATCTCCGATCCCAGGGAAAGAGAAACAGAACACTTGGCTGGTGGTTTGCTCAGTCTCTCCTGGCTGAACTATGGGTGCAACACACCCTGTCTCTGTGTGTGTGTCTCTGTCTCAAGGCTGGACAGCCTCAATAATGGTGTCACAGTCGTGCTGGCTGGGAACACTATACTGCAATGGAATACATAAGGAAGGGAAGCGGTGATTGAAGCCCAAAATTATAGGCAGTTGTCAACGGAACACAGACTTCTGCAGGCCAGTAAACGCCACAGAGGCACAAACCACTGCAGGGGTGTTGAACCTCAGGCTTGCGGGCCAAATCCGGCCAACCCAGGGTCCCAACGCCCTCCAAGTATCCCCAGATGCCTACGCCCCCTTTTTAGCTCCACCCCTTTCCCTGGGTGCCATTTGTTTGGTGGCTTCCCGGCATTCACGTGAGTTGTCCCCTACTCTAAAAGGTTGGAATTCCTCTCATAAGGCTTTAGTTGCCGGCAGGAAGAGCTTTAAGCTCAAAAAAGCTGGTCTTTTAAGGCTGCCGCTCTTGTCTTGGTCCCCTGCCCACAGTAGACCCCAGCCTCCAAGAACTGAATTTGGTCCTCAGGCTGAAAGGCGCTCAAGACCCCCTGTGCTGCAGACACCTGGCATGGAGAAGGTACTGTTGTACTTTGTGGCTCGAATTTTTGTGAAGCGCCCAGAGACCTTCAGCTATTGGACGGTACAGAAATGCAATAAGTAAATAAACAAACATATATATGGAGAAGGGGGCATTTTTCTCCCTCTCCCATAATACTAGAATCTGGGGGCGGGGGGGGGGGCGGTGTCATCCCATGAAGCTGATGGATGGGAGATTCAAGACAGGTAAAAGGAAGGACTTCTTCACACAGCTCACAGTCCAACTATGGAACTCACTATCACAAGATGTGGGGATGGGGCCCCCTTTGGATGGCTTTAAAAGGGGGGGTGGACAAATGTCTGGAGGAGAAGGCTATCAATGGCTACTAGTCGTGATGGCTACGTGCTACCTCCAGTATCAGAGGCAGTAAATCTATGTATTCCAGTTGCAGGGGAAGATGGGTGGGAGGGTCCTGTCGCACCCGTGTCCTGGTTGTGGGTTGCCGGTCAACAGCTGGTTGGCCACTGTGTGAACAGGCTCAGCCTTCCTCAACCTGGGACGCTCCAGATGTGTTGGACTACAACTCCCAGAATGCCCCAGCCAGCTGGGGCATTCTGGGAGTTGTAGTCCAACACATCTGGAGCGCCCCAGGTTGAGGAAGGCTGGGCTAGATGGACCCTTGATCTGATCCAGCATGGCTCTTATGTCCTGCATTAAGCAGGGACTCAATGGCCTTGTAGGCCCCTTCCAACTCTGCTATTCTATGATTCCTTACAGAGACACAAGGGCAGAGACGCTCCCCAACACCGCCCACATTGTGGCTTCTCTCCTGGGTACAGCGGCTTCTGTTTGGTAGCCAAAAGCGCCAGGGGCGTTTGCAGGACTCTCGTCTTTCAGCTTCTCGAGAGGCTCACAGTCATTAGGGCAATTTAGTGGATGAGTAACTTGAACGCCTGCCCAGTTGGCCAAAGTTCCAGAACTCTGTCGAAAGCAAAAGGCACGAAGATATGTAGCCTTTTCATTCTTTCATGATGTCACCTCAGACAACACTGCGGCGGCCTCCAAGAGGACAGCGTAAGAGAGGCGGTCAGGCGGGGTGGACTTTTGCCCCAATTAAAGTCTCCTTTGGGAACCCTGAGGGGCAGATTCAGCTCGAAGCTCAGCGGCCCAAGTGTGGGGTATCTCAAGTGTGAGCACGGGAGAAACATCTTACATACATTAAGGGGCTGGAGCATCTCCCCTGTGAGGGAAGGTTGCAACAACTGGGATTGTTTAGCTTGGGGAAAAGGAGGCTAAAGGGAGACGTGATAGAGGTCTACAAAATTATTCGTGGTGTGGAGGATTGTGGAGAGGGAGATATTTTTTCTCCCTCTCTCAAAATACTAGGACCAGGGGTCATCCCATGAAGCTGATGGGTGGGAGATCCAGGACCAATAAAAGGAAGAACTTCTTCACACAGCGCAGAGTTAAATTATGGAACTCCCTACCACAAGATGTAGTGATGGCCACCCATTTGGATGGCTTTAAAAGAGGGTTGGATAAATTCCTGGAGGCGAAGGCTATCCATGGCTACTAGCCCTGGTGGTTATGTGCCACCTCCAGCATTCAAGGGAGTTAGCCTGTGTGCACCAGTTGCTGGGGAACATGGGTGGGAGGGTGCTGTTGCACCATGTCCTGCTTGTTCATCCCTGGCTGATGGCTGGTTGGCCCCTGTGTGAACAGAGTGCTGGACTAGATGGACCCTTGGTCTGATCCAGCATCAGGGCTCTTCTCATGTTCTTATACCGTTGATCTGGGGAAGATCAAAGGTTGATCACACAGAGGAGGGCCAAGATCTCTTCCCGATCCTCCCAGAGTGCAGGACACAGAATAACGGGCTCAAGTTAAAGGAAGCCAGATTCCGGCTGGACATCAGGAAAAACTTCCTGACTGTTAGAGCAGTACGACAATGGAACCAGTGACCTAGGGAGGTTGTGGGCTCTCCCACACTAGAGGCATTCAAGAGGCAGTTGGACAACCATCTGTGAGGGATGCTTTAGGGTGGATTCCCGCATTGAGCTGGGGGTTGGACTCAATGGCTTTGTAGGCCCCTTCCAACTCTGCTATTCTATGATTCTATGAAGATTGGTGCCTCTGTGGTAGCCCACCTGCAGAGGAGGGACCACGCTCTAATAGTGTTTCAGAACACACTATAAGAGTGCAATCCGTGGCTGGCTGAAGCATGCTGGGAATTGTAGGACTTTCCCCCCGCCAAAATATGCATAGGGTCGTGCCCTAAGTTAGCTTTCTGTTTGGGGAATTGCTGCAGCACAGTGGGGGAGAACCTGCTTTGGATGAAAAAGGTCCCGGGTTCAATCCCCACCAACTCCAGGTCGGACTGGGGAAGAGCCCTGCCTGAGGCCCAGGAGAGATGACGGAACGCCAAGTCAAAAGGGGCTCTGGTTGTCCACAATGTGACATCAAGGTAAGCGCGTCGTGAGAACATGGGAAGATGCCTTGCCCCGGGTCAAAGCATTTGTCCATCTAGCCAAGATTCTCTGCTTTGAGCAGTGTCAAAGGCAGAGATACTTCCATTCACCTACAACTTGGTATTGTTGTTGTTAATGATATTAATATTAATAATAATAGCAACCGGAGAGGAATGGGTATTGAACGTGAGACCTTCTGCTTGCAAAGCATTGTTCTCTATTGTTCTCCATCATTAAACTACAGTGCCGACCTGTCATGGGATATATGTTGGCCCTGGTTAGGCCTCATCTAGAGTATTGCGTCCAGTTCTGGGCTCCACAATTCAAGAAGGATGCAGACAAGCTGGAGTATGTTCAGAGGAGGGCAACGAGGATGATCAGGGGTCTGGAAACAAAGCCCTCTGAAGAGAGACTGAAAGAACTGGGCATGTTTAGCCTGGAGAAGAGAAGATGGAGGGGAGAAGCGAGTGTACTCTTCAAACACTAAAAAGGTTGTCACAAAGAGGAGGGCCAGGATCTCTTCTTGATCCTGCCAGAGTACAGGACATGGAATAACGGGCTCAAGTTAAAGGAAGCCAGATTCCAGCTGGACATCAGGAAAAAACTTCCTGACTATTAGAGCAGTACGACAATGGAACCAGTTACCTAGGGAGGTTGTGGTCTCTCTCACCCTAGAGGCCTTCAAGAGGCAGCTGGACAAGCATCGGTCGGGGGATGCTTTAGGGTGGATTCCTGCATTGAGCAGGGGGATGGACTCGATGGCCTTGTAGGCCCCTTCCAACTCTGCTATTCTATGATTCTATTATTCTATATGCAATGTCTTGGATGTAACCCTGCCCACTTTTAGTAGAAAAACCTTCCCATTTTGCATCGCCGGACTGTACAACACCGGGGACTTTCGCAAAGATTTGCGTATTCCATTATGTGAGTAAAAAAGAGGCAAGTCCTCCAAGGCTTGTCTGACAGCAGTTTCTAATTCAGGGTTATTGAATTCCAGGGGCCGAATTCTGTTTCGGAGAAGCATTCAGGGAGGGGCAGCTCATTAGCGGTGGGATTCATTTTTGTGAACTGCCCAGAGAGTGTCGTCTATTGGGTGGTATAAATAGCAGCAATACCAGAATATTTTAGCATACAGCTCTCTTCTCGATCCTCCCAGAGTGCAGGACATGGAAGAATGGGCTCAAGTTACAAGAAGCCAGATTCCAGCTGCACATCAGGAAAAACTAGCTGGCTGTTGGAGCAGTACGACAATAGAACCAGTTACTTGGGGAGGTTGTGGGCTCTCCCACACTAGAGGCCTTCAAGAGGCAGCTGGACAGCCATCTTTCAAGTATGCTTTAGGGTGGATTCCTGCATTGAGCAGGGGATTGGACTCGATGGCCTTGTAGGTCCCTTCCAACTCTGCTATTCTATGATTCTATGCCACTACCTAAGCCTCAGGAGATGCATTTCAACCTTCTAGAACGAGTGGGGAGGATACCTCTCAATAGCATCGAAAAACGCCAACCTTTTGGTGGTTAGGGACATGGTCTTCTGGGGAATCCCAGAGGTCTGGGCTAGCATGCCACGAGGGCCAGATTTGGAAACCGGGCTTGAAGTTCCACACCCTCGCTCTACCAGCTCCTTTGGTGCCTGGAATATTTACAGCTTTTCTCCAAAGCTGATTCCGAATTTAGTTAATGTTTAGAATCCAACGGCAAGATGTCCACCCTGGAGCACGCACTAGTTTTCATAGCTAGGAACGTATCTCATACAATTAACATGCACGCAGCAGGTATGAAGAGAGGCCACACTTCCACACACACACCTCCCGTTGAAGACAGCAAGGGAACTCCAGGGCAAGTCAAGATAATAAAGATGCATCGAGGAACAGATAAACCATCATGCATGACGAGGCCATAAATTCCACAGCTGGTGAAAGCTGAAGAGTAACCCCAGGTAATGTAATTATTATACGTTGGCAAATCTTACACCGTGCCCTGACATTTAAACACAATGTACACATCGCCTTACGAAGCTCTCCGTCTGCCCCTGGACAAGACACAACATTACAAGACAGGGATTTAAGAGAAAACCATGTGGTCACAGGTCCATCGCTTCCTCAAACAGACCAGCACGCGTTAGAAGTTTAGTTTATTCCATGCCCTGAACCTAACCTTCCCCCATGCAGCTCCACTATATTCTGCAAGATCCACTCAAAGCTACGGGTCGATCACAAACCTTTTGCGTTTTTTCCAAAGAATCCTGTGAATTGTTCATGTTATGCAGGTGATTCCGATACAGAACAACAGCTTACAAAGTGAGGTGTACAAAATCATGCGTGGTGTAGAGAATGTGAATAGGGAGACATTTTTCTCCCTCTCCCATAATACTAGAACCAGGGGTCAACCCATGGAACTGGTTGGTGGGAGATCCAGGACAAATAAAAAGAAAGTTCTTCTCACACAGCACATAGTTAAATTATGGAACTCACTGCCACAAGATGTAGTATTGGCCACCCATTTGGATGGCTTTAAAAGGGGGTTGGATAAATTCCTGGAGGCAAAGGCTGTCAATGGCTCCTAGCCCTGATGGTTGTGAGCTATCGCCAGTATCCGAAGGCTAAGCCTGTGTGCACCAGTTGCTGGGGAACATGGGTGGGAGGGTGCTGTTGTACCATGTCCTGCTTGTTCATCCTTGGCCACTTCCTGACTGTTAGAGCAGTAGGACAATGGGACCAGTTACCTAGGGAGGTTGTGGGCTCTCCCACACTAGAGGCCTTCAAGAGGCAGCTGGACAACCCTCTGTCAGGGATGCTTTAGGGCGGATTCCTGCACTGAGCAGGGGGTTGGACTCGATGGCCTTGTAGGCCCCTTCCAACTCTGCTATTCTATGATTCTATGAAAAGACTGCTGATGGACTCTTGGTCTAATCCAACATCAGGACACTTCTTACGTTCTTATAGTCCTAAGAGATTTCCTGGGGAAAGTTTTCCACTCGGCAGCACAGGCGGTATATTGCCAGCAAGAATAATCTTACCACTGTATATCAGGAGTTGGAGTATGCCCACTTGTTTACTTCTCTGGAAGACTGTAAATGATCAATAAAGACTGGTGCTCTGCTCTCACTATGAGAGACTTTCAGGCAGGATCTTCACGACTGCTTTATAGTGGTTTATAATGGTATTGACAACTGTTGCGGCCCAGGACACATCCCATATACCATTTTCCAGCCTCTTCCAAAGTGTTATATCCTGCTTGGTGTCGATCTGGCCTCGCTCTCTCTTTAAGAAGGTAAAAGCTAAGATACCCAGAGAACAGTGAGTTGCCATTTCAAACTGATGGGAGCGTAAACAAGCCAGGACCCAAAGACTTAATCGATAATGTTGTTCAGGATCCTTCGATCCTTTCAGGAACGGACAAGTTGCTCTCCCTAAACTGTTTTCTAAACATGCAGGACATTTTGTGAAGGACGCCCAGTGAGATCTGAGCGGCATTAAATCTTTCCTCCTTATAGCAATATTACAGGAAAAGGGCTCATCCTTAATGTAATCAAATTCTACGTTGCGGCCATATGGAAACAATTTTAGGCAACAAGCAACTCTTGTTGGTGTCGGGCGGGTGGGGAAGAGGGTAACTGAAAAGAAAATTAGAACAGAGGCAGAAAACCCAGCAGCTGAACTAAAAAGGTAACCCATCATCACCACTACCACCATCGAGGGCCTTCCAGAACCCTGAGAGCATAACCCAGCCAGCTGCCAGAAGTTTCATCCTTGGCGATTTTTCTTAAGTGTTGCCAGCAAGGGTTCAATGCTCCCACGCTTCACCAGACGCAGCGAAGAGCTCAAAATGATCGCTGATCATTTCCGAGAATTATCTCTGCTGGGAAGCAGGGCCTCGGTCAGGAAAACGTAAATATGCTGACGGACGTCAGGTCAGACCATTAATCCACCCAGCCCTATATTGTCTGCTCTGACTGGTAGCAGCCCTCCAGGGTTTCAGGCTGGGAGAGGGGCCCCACTAACTGTAGATGCTGGAGGTTGAACCCAAGACCTTCTGCATGAAACTATGCACTCTGCCCCTGGGTTTTGGGGGTCCGTCCCTAAGAGGAGTTGGGTTTCTACTCAACTCCTTTCTGCCTGATGGGATGTTAACAGCACAAACCTATACATGTCTACTCAGAAGTAAGTCCCCTTGAGTTTAATGGGGCTTACTCTCAGGTAGATACAAGACTGCAGCCTTGATCACTAATTTACTCTCCCTGTACCCTCGTCTCAGTCTCCAATTAAGAGTGGAAGGAAGACACACACACACACACCATTTGATAACACCACTGTTCTGGCCAGAGGGTGTGGCCCTAAAAAAAATTATGCCAAAAACAACCACAATTATAGAATTGTAGAGGTGGAAGGGGCCTACAAGGCCATCGAGTCCAACCCCTTGCTCAATCCAAAGAGCTACACACTGTAGCTGCAGATACCAGGTTTCCAAAGATCCAAGGGCCCAGTGCTCTTCAACATTTTTATTAATGATTTGGACGAGGAGGTGCAAGGAACGCTTGTCAAATTAGCAGATGACACAAAATTGGGTGGGATAGCTAATACCCTGGAAGACTGAAACAAACTTCAAAGTGATCTTGATAGGCTGGAGCGCTGGGCTGAAAACAACAGGATGAAATTTAATAGGGATAAATGCCAAGTTCTACATTTAGGAAATAGAAACCAAATGCACAGTTACAAGATGGGGGATACTTGGCTCAGCAATACTACAAACGAGAAGGATCTTGGAATTGTTGTAGATCACAAGCTGAATGTGAGCCAACAGTGTGATATGGCTGCAAGAAAGGCAAATGCTATTTTGGGCTGCATTAATCGAAGTAGAGCTTCCAAATCACATGAGGTACTGGTTCCTCTCTATTCGGCCCTGGTTAGGCCTCATCTAGAGTATTGCATCCAGTTCTGGGCTCCACAATTCAAGAAGGACGCAGACAAGCTGGAGCGTGTTCAGAGGAGGGCAACCAGGATGATCAGGGGTCTGGAAACAAAGCCCTACGAAGAGGGACTGAAAGAACTGGGCATGTTTAGCCTGGAGAAGAGAAGATTAAGGGGAGACATGATAGCACTCTTCAAAGACTTAAAAGGTTGTCACACAGAGGAGGGACAGGATCTCTTCTCGATCCTCCCAGAGTGCAGGACACGGAATAATGGGCTCAAGTTAAAGGAAGCCAGATTCCAGCTGGACATCAGGAAAAATGTCCTGACTATTAGAGCAGTACGACAATGGAATCAGTTCCCTAGGGAGGTTGTGGGCTCTCCCACACTCGAGGCCTTCAAGAGGCAGCTGGACAACCACCTGACAGGGATGCTTTAGGGTGGATTCCTGCATTGAGCAGGGGGTTGGACTCGATGGCTTTGTAGGCGCCTTCCAACTCTGCTATTCTATGATTCTTTGAAGGTTATCATTGGCCAACTCTGTGGGGACACGTATCGCAATAATCGACGTTTTAGAGCATCGGTACAAGAGACAAGAACTAATCTCATAAGAACATAAGAGCAGCCCTGATGCTGGCTCAGACCAAGGGTCCATCGAGTCCAGCATTCTCTTCACATAGTGGCCAACCAGCTGTTGACCAGGGACCCACAAGCAGGACGTGAGTGCAATAGTACCCTACCTGCCATGTTCCCAGGGACATGTTCCTTCTCCTTGCTGCTCTCACTGCTTGCTTACATGGAGAAAATATACAGTAGGTGAGGAGGAAGCAAGTGCGAGGAGGAGGAGGAGGAGGTTGTTCCAGGGCCCAGCTATGGATCCCTACGGAAGCAGGTGCTGACTGGTGCCCGATGCTGCCAACTTCTTAATTTTTGTGAACCGCCCAGAGAGCTCCGGCTATTGGGCGGTATAGAAATGTAATAAATAAATAAATAAACTTCTGACGCCGGCCTTGAGCTGACAATGTGGCTCTAGGTTCACTGCCCTCCTGGAAATGACGTCAGACTCCCATCATAAAGTGGAACGCTTCAAAGAGAGACCAAAGCTTTGCATCCAGAGAAGAGCAGAGATGGACTGCAGCAATACCAACACAGACTCATTCCAAAAGTATTTATAGAAAACTGTCCCCGGTCGAAATCTCAGAGGTCAGCCCTGCGACCCAAGCGTTTGCGGTTAATACATTAAGTTACAAATATCCGGGAACATTTGCAAAAAGAAAAAGGGGAAAAAAAGGCTTATACCACTACCGAGAAAGCAATACTGTGTACAGAAGTCATCACTTTGATAAAAGGTCTAAGCAGCAGCTTCAAAGATTAACCAGTTCAGGCAAACCGCTGTTGACAGTTCATATTACGGGAAAAGCTCAGAGTTAACTTTTCCACAAGCAAACCAATTTCCCACCCCCAAGATACGTCAGGCCCAGATCGATCACGTGAGGGCCATAGAATGCCAGTGTTAGATACGGCATATGACAAATGACGACATCTCCAGGCCAAATACGCAGAGCCACAACCACACAAGGGAGGCAGACACAACCAGTGCGTTTGATATTCAGAAAGGATACAGATGCTCTGTGCATCCAACAGAACTAACACTCTCCTCAAGGCACACACAGAATGACAGAGGTTTAGAGCAGATAGAAATTTCTCTTCCTCTTTTCGACTATATTGCATTGCGCGTGCAAAGGTGAAGCCTCTGACACCAACAGGCACCACTGGGACCATAGCACGGAACGTTCACAAACATTCCAATCGTTAAGTTTGAGTAAGGAGTTAAAAAAAGAAGTCAGAGTGTTTGAAGTCCAACTTCTATGGGAGAACGGAAAACGGGCAGTTCAGCTGGGATTTAACCTCACACAACTCTGCGAGGTTAAGTCCCAACTGTCTCAGGAGTAGCTGGGTTACCCAAGAAGCTGGCAGTGGGTCTTCACACAATGCACAATTTGCAGGTTTCACTGCCGCAGGATGTGGTGATGGCCACCCGCTTATACCAGATCCTAGGGAGGGCTATTGCCTTTGTGACATTCCCAGAGGTATTTGACTCGCTGCCGACACAAACCAAGTGCTAGACCTTTTGTCCAATTCAGGAGGACTCTTACCTTCTGTAGGATAAATATACCATCAATATAATGTTTTCTATTATTCACGGTCCCATTATTGAGCCTGCTATTTATTTATTTATTTATTTATTACATTTTTATACCGCCCAATCGCCGAAGCTCTCTGGGCGGTTCACAAAAATTAAAACCATCATAAAACAACCAACAGGTTAAAAGCACAAATACAAAATACAGTATCAAAAGCACAACCAGGATAAAACCACGCAGCAACATTGATATAAGATTAAAATACAGAGTTAGAAGTGTAAAATTTAAATATAAGTTAAAATTAAGTGTTAAAATTCTGAGAAAATAAAAAGGTCTTCAGCTGGCGATGAAAAGAGTACAGTGTAGGCGCCAGGCGGACCTCTCTGGGGAGCTCATTCCACAGCCGGGGTGCCACAGCGGAGAAAGCCCTGCTCCTAGTAGCCACCTGCCTCACTTCCTTTGGCAGGGGCTCACGGAGAAGGGCCCCGGTAGATGATCTTAAGGTCCGGACAGGTACATATGCAATGTAAACTGTGAACAGAACTGGGCACAAGGGCATTTGCACCAGGGTAAAGTTGTGATTTGCAGGAGGATAGAACCTGGGGCCTTTTCCATGGAAAGCAAATACTCTGCCACTGAAGAATTCAGGTGGATTCCTGCATTGAGCAGGGGGTTGGACTCGATGGCCTTGTAGGCCCCTTCCAACTCTGCTATTCTATGTTTCTATGTTTCTATGAATAGCCCTCAATCGCATCAATTGTGTCTTATACAAGTCTTTCCCATGGAATGGTGTTATTATTATTATTATTATTTATTTATTTATATAGCACCATCAATGTACATGGTGCTGTACAGAGTAAAACAGTAAATAGCAAGACTCTGCCGCATAGGCTTACAATCTAATAAAATCATAGTAAAACAATAAGGAGGGGAAGAGAAGGCAAACAGGCACAGGGTAGGGTAAGCAGGCACAGGGTAGGGTAAAACTAACAGTATAAAGTCTGCACAACATCAAGTTTTAAAAGCTTTAGGAAAAAGAAAAGTTTTTAGTTGAGCTTTAAAAGCTGCGATTGAACTTGTAGTTCTCAAATGTTCTGGAAGAGCGTTCCAGGCGTAAGGGGCAGCCGAAGAAAATGGACGAAGCCGAGCAAGGGAAGTAGAGGCCCTTGGGCAGGCGAGAAACATGGCATCAGAAGAGCGAAGAGCACGAGCGGGGCAATAGCGTGAGATGAGAGAGGAGGGATAGGAAGGAGCTAGACAGTGAAAAGCTTTGTAGGTCAACAGGAGAAGTTTATATTGGATTCTGGATTGCACGACAGACAGTTGTTCCATCAACATAGAGGGCCACGGATTGCACAATATTTGAGGCTATTACCCACTCAGAGTCCCCAAACAATGCTCTAAACCCTGTTTTTATGTATTATACATAGAATTTAATTCAGTAAACAGCCCCTTGCCTAGCCACCTGTAGTGAGTAAAATTGCCTCCAAGGAAGATTTCCCTGGAAGAGAATGTTGATCCTTTCTTTTATTTCGGACCATCGCCGTATCGCAAATGCCTAAAACAGGCACCCTCCAAGAACTGCATTGTGTTTCGAAAGTGCAAAAACGGATGGCTACGGATAAAACTGAGCATAGCCAAGTGTGACCAAAGGATTGACACCAAAATTTGTCAGAATTATCCCTGGGAAATGAACCGGAGAAGGGAAATTCATGAGCAAACTCAGCAGCTACCTGTAAAGATTCGTCTGTGTCATCATTGCAATGTCTCCCGTCAAACAGGTCTTGGACAGAGTCAATAGCAAGAAGATGATTGGACTCAATACAACCTTCTCAGGTTGCAAGAAAATATCCTACATGGAAAGATTTTTACATGTGTGCAACTGGCATATGCCACAATCGTTACTTGTGGACCGAACGCTGAATACTGCCCTAGTAACAGCTGTGTAACCTTCAAAAACGTTCCAGTGATGACCACTCAGAGACGAGAGTCGAGACAAGTGTTTCCAAAGCAGGGCACAGGATGGAAACATGGGCGATTCACATGTACCCTGGACCTCGCCTGGTTACTAAACCCTTGATTATTCGGCCTTGGTTAGGCCTCATCTAGAGTATTGCGTCCAATTCTGGGCTCCACAATTCAAGAAGGACGCAGACAAGCTGGAGCGTGTTCAGAGGAGGGCAACCAGGACGATCAGGGGTCTGGAAACAAAGCCCTAGGAGGAGAGACTGAAAGAACTGGGCATGTTTAGCCTGGAGAAGAGCAGATTGAGGAGAGACATGAGAGCACTCTTCAAATTCTTAAAAGGTTGTCACACAGAGGAGGGCCAGGATCTCTTCTCGATCCTCCCAGAGTGCAGGACACGGAAGAACGGGCTCAAGTTAAAGGAAGCCAGATTCCACCTGGACATCAGGAAAAACTTCCTGACGGTTAGAGCAGTACGACAATGGAATCAGTTGCCTGGTGAGGTTGTGGGCTCTCCCACACTCGAGGCCTTCAAGAAGCAGCTGGACAACCCTCTGTCAGGGATGCTTTAGGGTGGGTTCCTGCATTGAGCAGGGGGTTGGACTCAATGGCCTTGTAGGCCCCTTCCAACTCTGCTATTCTATGATTCTATGAAATGATGGCTCAACCTTATGTCTGCACTAGGCCACCAGGAAGAGTTTGGCCACATCCTCGAATCCTTCTTCAAGTTTACAGGCCCCATGGATTAACGCACTAAATTTAGCGGCATCAAGTTGAGGTTTTAAAGCTGCATTTCAAGTGCAGCTACTGGCTTATTCAAGGTCAGAGATAAGAGTCCAGTGAATTAGTTTCACTTTTTAAACAGGAAAGAAAAAACAAGGGAACGTGGCTACCAATGCCTTAGAATTCATTAAAAAGGTGTTTAATGCTCCTGGTGACTCAGGGCTTCCCCCCCACCCCACATCGTTGGCAAACGAGAGAGGTTGGAGGGCAACAAAATAGGGAAACTGAAAATCAACTGTCCGCCAGGTGAGTAAGTAAACCTCTTCACCCAACATGCAATTGACACATGGAATTCAATATTACAAGATGGGGTGATGGTCACTAACGTGTGCCTGTCTATTCCCATGCAAGTCTCGCCACTTTCAATAGGACTTACTCCTGGGCCAGTGCACAATGGTTTTAAAACAGGATTAGATAATAGCCATGGGGATTTGCATGCATCAACAGCTATCGTCAGTCATGGAAGAGAAACTCCTCGTTCCGAGGCACTGTATCTCTGACCACCAGTTGCGCTGGAGTGGGGAGAAACATGCCCTGCTCGGGAGCTTCTCAAGAAGATCTGGCTGACCGCTGTTGGAAACAGAACACTCAGTTCAATGTCTGATCCATCAAAACATTTCTTATTGCCGTAGGGAAAGTGAATAACGTTCAATCTGGAGGGGACTGATGTAGTGGGGGGCGGAGGATATTTTATTTATTTATTTCATTTATATACCGCCCCATAGCCGAAGCTCTCTGGGTGGTTTACAAAAGTTAAAAACAGTAAGCATTAAAAAAGTATACAAAATTTAAAAACCACCAGAAACATAAAAACCACAGTATCCATTTAAAAACAACACTTCTGGGGTCCATTAGAAAACAAACTTAGCGTTGCTAAAAGCTGTCAAATGCCTGGGAGAAGAGAAAAGTCTTGACCTGGCGCCTGAAAGATAACAGTGATGGCACCAGGCGAGCCTCATCCGGGAGATCATTCCACAGTCGGGGGGGGGGGGGGGCACCACTAAAAAGGCCCTCTCCCTTGTTGCCTAATGCGTAAGGGGAAAATAAAGCATCAATGCGCTTCGTTCCTGGACATTCCAGAAATGACAGCATCACAACTTACGTGGCTTTGTCTCAAGTGGCACCAACTTATCAGAATCGACAATCCTGGACTGCTGTCTCCGTCCCACCTTGCACCATGATCCACCCAGGAAGAGAATCCATGGTTTGCAGTTGGGTTGTGAACTCTTGAGTTGTTCATGGTTAACGACCCAAAACTAAACCATACTGGGTTCGCACCTAGCAACCAGGGCCGGTGCTAACATAGAAGCCACTCAGGCGGCCGCCTAGAGCGCCAAGCTAAGAGGGGCGCCAGGCACAGCGCAGCACTCATGCGTGATGGCTGTGAGCCGGCCCGGCCTGAGGATTCAGCTGGGCCTGGGCGGGCGAGATGGTGCCCCGTGCCCACCCAGTCGAAGTGATTCCAGGGACTCTGGGGTGGGGGTGGGGCAGCTCCACATTCAGCCTTCCGGAACACTCCCGGAAGAGAGAGACGGAGAGAGGAAATGTATGGGTGAATGGGGTGCATGGGGTCTTTGAGTGAATGCATGTGTTCATGCGTGTGTTTATTTGGAGTGAGTGATGCTGAGTGTGTGCATGCACACATGTGAGTTGGGGGGATGATTTGGAAGCGATATTCCTATTAAATAATGCATTTTAGACCCCTAGACGTTCCTTTCCAATTTGTTTGCTATAATTGGCATGACGTATTTCTTGCACTTTAAAATAAATTTAGCAGTTTCAAGTTTTGTGCATCTTATTTTTTCCAGGAAACATACATTCTTAAAAATCAAAGTTGGTATTTTTTTGGGTGGCGGGAGGGGTGAAAGTAGCTCACCTTGCCTAGGGCGCAAAATAGTCTGGCACCAGCCCTGCTAGCAACAAGCCATGATTCAAAACCAACTGTATAATATCCTGTATAATATTGCCAGGATTCGATCATTTTTGTCTGTCTCTTCCGCCAAGACGCTTGTTCATGCACTGGTTATTTCACGGTTGGACTACTGCAACCTTCTTCTCTCTGGCCTTCCTTCTTCTCACATCAGTCCGTTGGTTTCTGTTCACCACTCTGCCGCAAAGATCATCTTCTTGGCCCGCCGCTCCGACCATGTTACTCCGCTTCTGAAATCTCTTCATTGGCTTCCAATTCACTTCAGAATCCAATATAAACTTCTCCTGTTAACCTTCAAAGCTTTTCACGGTCTAGCTCCTTCCTATCTCTCCTCTCTCATCTCACACTATTGCCCCGCTCGTGCTCTTCGCTCCTCTGATGCCATGTTTCTCGCCTGCCCAAGGGCCTCTACTTCCCTTGCTCGGCTCCGTCCATTTTCTTCTGCTGCCCCTTACGCCTGGAACGCTCTTCCAGAACATTTGAGAACTACAACTTCAATCGCAGCTTTTAAAGCTCAACTAAAAACTTTTCTTTTTCCTAAAGCTTTTAAAACTTGATGTTGTGCAGACTTTATACTGTTAGTTTTACCCTACCCTGTGCCTGCTTACCCTACCCTGTGCCTGTTTGCCTTCTCTTCCCCTCCTTATTGTTTTACTATGATTTTATTAGATTGTAAGCCTATGCGGCAGAGTCTTGCTATTTACTGTTTTACTCTGTACAGCACCATGTACATTGATGGTGCTATATAAATAAATAATAATAAATAATAATAATAACACATAATTCAGTAACTGTCCGAACTCTGGTTTGTTGTTACTTACAGACCAGCTCACGAAGTCTACACTGGACCACTGCCAAAGTCTGGCCACATCCTTGAATTCTTCTTCGATTCGGCTTAGTCCTCACCTCTCCAACCAAAGTATCGCAAGCTGTTTGGGGCATGTACCTGTCCTTTCTGCTTTTAAAATGCTACTCACACCAACGGCACCAAACCTCTGGAATGCCTCCCACTTGAGAACCACCAAATTCATTTCTTGTATGCTTTAAGGTGCGCACTGAAGACGTCTATTTATGTATTTCAATTCAACAAGCCTTTAACATTTTTAGAATCTGTGCTCTGCTTTTAGCTGATGCGCTTTTTAAAAAGTTCTGTTTTGTAGTTTTATTTTCTTTGATATTTTCACACTTTGGGTGTTTTGGAAGAGTAAAGCAGGGCGCTACAGCTGATAATAGCGATAGTTTTCGCCGGACCTGGTTTTGACCCTTCCCTAACGATAAAAGGAGTGCCACCCATTTCCATGGGTTAATTAGGCATTGTTTAAAAGAGCTGGCTTTTTGTTGGTTTGAAATATCTGAGCCTGACCCTTAACTTTGGAATTTGTACAAGGGAACATGTGTGTGCCTGCATGCACATGAGAGAAGGAGAACGAGAGACAGTTCAGAGGAGGGCAACCAGGATGATCAGGTGTCTGGGAACAAAGCCCTATGAGGAGAGACTGAAAGAACTGGGCATGTTTAGCCTGGAGAAGAGAAGATTGAGGGGAGACATGAGAGCACTCTTCAAATACTTAAAAGGTTGTCACACAGAGGAGGGCCAGGATCTCTTCTCGATCCTCCCAGAGTGCAGGACACGGAAGAACGGGCTCAAGTTAAAGGAAGCCAGATTCCGGCTGGACATCAGGAAAACCTTCCTGACTGTTAGAGCAGTACGACAATGGAACCAGTAACCGAGGGAGGTTGTGGGCTCTCCCACACTAGAGGCCTTCAAGAGGCAGCTGGACAACCATCTGTCAGGGATGCTTTAGGGTGGATTCCTGCCTTGAGCAGGGGGTTGGACTTGATGGCCTTGTAGGCCCCTTCCAACTCTGCTATTCTATGATTCTATGATTCCCTTCGTTTTGGAACGGCCACCAAGGCCTCCTTTGAAGATTGTAAACGTCATATGCTTTGCTTTGCAATGTTGCTTCTGAGGTCCAAAACAATTATTTTAAAAGTGCTGCATCTTCGTTTCATTTTTGTTCTATCAGAGACCCAGGGTCCCTGATCAACCCTTACCAACCTGCCCGATCACTGAGGTCGTCGGAGGGCATGCTCCTGGTGGTTCCACGTGGACCTCTGGCCCGATTGGAATCCACCAGGAGAAGAGCCTTGAGTGTGGTGGCCCCTTCTCTGTGGAACGCCCTGCCCCTAGAGGTCACGCAGGGGCCAACACAAGGCTGCTTCCGGCGCCTCCTGAAAACAACTCTGTTTCGAGAAGCCTTCCTCAACGGACTAGCCACTGTTTTTATGGTTCCTTTGTTTTTAAAATTGAACAATTTTCATTTGCTTTTTAAATCTTCTTTCTTTTACTGTTTATCTTTATGTTCGCAACTCTAGAATCTGGGTTTGATAATTCAGCGGTATATAAATGTTGTAAATAATAATAATAAAAACAACAACAACAAGCTGTTCCTGGCGTAACATACACCGTTGTAGCATATCTTAAAGTTTATTAATTAAATAATTCAGTTATTTAATTAATAACTATTAATTAATTATTAACTATTAATTAATCCAGTTCTGGGCTCCACAATTCAAGAAGGACACAGACAAGCTGGAGAGTGTTCAGAGGAGGGCAACGAGGATGATCAGGGGTCTGGAAACAAAGCCCTAGGAAGAGAGACTGAAAGAACTGGGCATGTTTAGCCTGGAGAAGAGAAGATGGAGGGGAGACATGATCGCACTCTTCAAATACTTCAAAGGTGGTCACACAGAGGAGGGCCAGGATCTGTTCTCGATCCTCCCAGAGTGCAGGACACGGAAGAACGGGCTCAAGTTACAGGAAGCCAGATTCCAGCTGGACATCAGGAAAAACTTCCTGACTGTTAGAGCAGTACGACAATGGAATCAGTTCCCTAGGGAGGTTGTGGGCTCTCCCACACTAGAGGCCTTCAAGAGGCAGCTGGACAACCATCTGTCAGGGATGCTTTAGGGTGGATTCCTGCATTGAGCAGGGGGTTGGACTCGATGGCCTTGTAGGCCCCTACCAACTCTGCTATTCTATGATTCTATGATTCTAAATATCATCGCGGTAGCATGGGCTGCTTGGAGGCCGCCGATACAGTGCCGTCTGGCAGACCTGGGGGGCAGGGAGGTCAGGGGGAGGGGGAGCAGGTGTCCCCTTCTCCCCGGGGTTCCTGTCAGCCTTGGGCTGTCCACCCAGCTCGCATGAGATTAGGCTGGGGCCTCAGCTCGCAGTAGGCGAGCGGCCTCCCACCCAGCCACCAAGCGCCCTGGCCGTGCCTTGTTCATGCTCCGGACAGTGGCACTGCCCCCCTTCGTGTGTGTGGGGGGGAGCGAAGAAGCAGAAAGGAGGGTAGGATTACCTTTGAAACCCTGGAGGAGTCGGTCGAGGGGCTTAGCAACCTGTATCAGCTGACATTACACATTGTTACTGTTGCTTAGCCACCTGTATCAGCTGAAGCCTGTATGGAAACATACCTAAGCGTGTTATAGATAGATAGATAGATAGATAGATAGATAGAGATAGATAGATAGATAGATAGATAGATAGATAGATAGATAGATAGATTGGAGCAGCAGTACCCTCACTATCCTATCCCAAATGCTAGGGCCCCAATCCATACTGGGGTCCCTACATATATTCTAGACTTAAAATGGAAAAAAGGCATAGCTGTTAGACACACAATGAAAGCAATGTCTATTTCGGACCTCCACGTAACTTCTCACAATGAACACACCAGTTTTAACACTTCCCCGGTCATCCCAGGATCAAGCTAGATAACCTGGCACCTTCCAGACACCAATGCCATCGCACCCTACTCCAAGCCATTTACTAGCCCCGTGCATCCAAACCGTTCTCCATACAATGAGGGCTGGCAGCTTGCTTTACAACATTTAAAAATAAAATAAAAAGAGAGAGATTTTTAGGATGCTAAATTCTTCTGCAGTTTATGTGGGGAACAGAGCTCACATAATAATAAACCATATCAGAGAGAGAACAGATTTAACCCAGATTCTAGAATTTCACATTAGCACATTGGTGTGTTTTGGTTTTTTTAAATACAGACACGAGATAAAAATAAAAGTGTGCATTTCACAGTTACGCAGTGAGATTTTCAGTCGGCCAACTACGAGAGGAATGATTTCCCACCCTTGCGGACCGGATGGCTGTTTTACAGAGGGGGAAAGAGACCTAATGTTTTATGAGCTAATCTTAAAACGTAAACTGCGTCTATTTGCAGACGTTCTCCAAGCTTGCCTTTCGGTGTTTAACCAAAAACGCTTATCACAGCGCTAAAGAAGGAAAGGAAGAAAGAAAACAACATCTTGCTCGCAAGAAAACTATTTTGGGGATTGTATTAAATTAGGAAGTCGCACTCAAAACAAAGGAAGATGGGATGGGAGCAAGATTTGATGTGATTGGGAAGAAGCCGGGCCTTGGGCCTCATTTGCCAGCTTTGTGAGTTAGCTTTGTTGCCTCTTAGCTGGAAAACTTTTTTAATTTTTTAAATAAATAAATTTTTTAAATAAATAAATATAGTACTTTTATCCCGCCCTTTAGCCAAAAAGGCTCTCAAGGCGGCTTACAAAAATATTTCTTAAGACAGTCCCCGCCCACAGGCTTACAATCAAAAAAATCATGGCACAAAAGGAAAGAGGACTGGGAGGGAGGAGGGAAAAAAACAAATTCAGGCACTTGCTCAGTGCGTTCATACACAATTCTAGCCTCCCAAATTTTATCGATCCACTGCTGTTTAGGAGATGTCCAATTAGGTGTAATACAGCCAAGATTCTGAGCGACAGCAGCTCGGTACTGGGGCTGCGGACGGGGTCGCCCATCCCGTCAAGACCAGCATGGTAAGCAGCAGAGATCGTGTTAAGATTTTGCTTTTAACCCTAACCTTTTTACCTTCCAGCAACCTTACACGGAAACGCTGTTTGCAAGAAAGCAAAAAATATGTAATATCTTTACAAGTTCCAGCCCATACTTTTCTTGATTTATTATACTGCTTTACTCATAAAGATCTTATCAACTTCCCTGCAAGGTCAGTGCCTGTAAAGCCCTGAAAAGCATTTTGAGGGCTAAATTCTCCATGGTCACACACATAGCTTTAATTGTTTTAATTTGTTTTTCATTCTTTTTATAGCTTTTTTTTAAAAAGAAAAAATTCTACTGGCTTTAATTTGTTAACAATTTAATACTTTTCTTTCAGCTGTGCATATTTATGTTTACATCGTTCTGATTTTATCTGTACGCTGCCCTGAGATGTTGGGCGGGATACAAATGTGTTAATGAATTAACAAATATAAAATCAACTATTCCAAAATTCCCTTTGTTGAGAGCAAAAATACATTCAGACAACTGCGCCATATGCTTTGTTGTGGTCTACCTAACTGTTGTGGCAACAAATCCTTCCCCAAACTGGTGCCCTCCAGACATAGAATCGTAGAAACAAAGAATAGTAGAGCTGAAAGGGGCCTACAAGGCCATCGAGTCCAACCCCCTGCTCAATGCAGGAATCCACCCTAAAGCATCCCTGACAGATGCTTGTCCAGCTGCCTCTTGAAGGCCTCCAGTGTGGGAGAGCCCACAACCTCCCTAGGTCACTGGTTCCATTGTCGTACTGCTCTAACAGTCAGGATGTTTTTCCTGATGTCCAGCTGGAATCTGGCTTCCTTTAACTTGAGCCCGTTATTCCGTGTCTTGCACTCTAGGATGATCGAGAAGAGATCCTGGCCCTCCTCTGTGTGACAACCTTTTAAGTATAAGCCTATGCGGCAGGGTCTTGCTATTTACTGTTTTACTCTGTACAGCACCATGTACATTGATGGTGCTATATAAATAAATAAATAAATAAATAAATAATAATAATAATAGCAGAGTTGGAAGGGGCTTCTAAAAGGCCATCGAGTCCAACCCCCTGCTCATTGCAGGAATCTACCTCAAAGCATCCCTGACAGAGGGTTCTCCAGCTGCCTCTTGAATGCCTCTAGTGTGGGAGAGCCCACATGTTTGAACCACCATCCCCTGTTGGCTGGGGCTGCTGGGACCTTAATCCAACACACCTCGAGGGCACCAGATGGAGGGAAGGATGTGGTAGATCACCTTTTTCTGGTCTCCCTCACCCCAAATAACCTTCTATTCTTCTTTTTACTCTATGCAACCATCCGAGTTTTTTTATAGTTCTTTGTTTCAAGTGCACCGTCTTCAAGGATGTGCTTTTCGACGACAGGAAAAGCCGTTTGAAAACACAGCCGTTAACAAAAGGGACCAACCCGTTGCATGAACTTATTCACCCCTTCTCAAACGGTGTCTTTGCCAAAATTCAGCGCACACGGTTTGAGCCAGCCAAGGAGATTCCCCAATTAATAGAAAGTTTCCTGCCTGCTGTTTCAGAATTTCGTCCCAGCGTGAGCTGGCAGTGATGGGGGTGGGAGGGGTGGGGAGAAAAACCGCTAGCGATTCCAAGCGGGATTATGAATGGCGAGACGCACAAACACACCTGCTTCTCCTCTGGCAAAATGCTACAGTCCCTACTGAGAATGCTGGAATGAAACAAGGCCAATGGAAACCAGTTCCTTTTGGGGGAGTGGACTCCCCATTCCTCCCTCTGACATGCTAGTCCCATGGCCCAGATCCAAGGGATCGGGTGCGGCGCACAGGACACGCAGCAAAACTGCTCACCCCTTACAAGGGGTTGTATTCAATGCTAGTCCAACGGAGAGTAGACCCATTAAACCCGAGGGGACGTAAGTTAGACTAACACAGGGTACGTCCCATTGACAAAGGGTTCAAAGGGAAGGCGATCAATGGCCACTGGGCCTGATGGCTGTATGCTTTTGTACACCAGTTGCTGGGGAACATGGGCAGGAGGGTGCTGTGGCACTCATCTGCCTGTGGGCAGGGCCGGTGCTACCATAGAGGCCACTCAGGCGGCCGCCTAGAGCACCAAGCTAAGAGGGGCGCCAGGCACAGCACAGCACTCATGCGCGTTGGCTGTGAGACGCCCAGCCCAAGGATACAGCTGGGTCTGGGTGGGCGAGATGGTGCCCCATGCCCGCCCAGTCGAAGTGAAGCCAGGGACTCTGGGGTGGGGGTGGGGCAGCTCCACATTCGGACTTCCGGAACACTCCCGGAAGAGAGAGACAGAGAGAGAAAATGTATGGGTGAATGGGGTACATGGGGTCTTTGAGTGAATGCATGTGTTCATGCGTGTGTTTATTTGGAGTGAGTGATGCTGAGTGTGTGCGTACACACATGTGAGTTGGGGGATGATTTGGAGGCGATTTTCCTATTAAATAATGCATTTTAGACCCACAGACGTTCCTTTCCAATTTGTTTGCTATAATTGGCATGACGTATTTCTTGCACTTTAAAATAAATTTAGCAGTTTCAAGTTTTGTGCATCTTATTTTTTCCAGGAAACATACGTTCTTAAAAATCAAAGTTGGTATTTTTTGGGGGTGGGGGGAGGGGTGAAAGTAGCTCACCTTGCCTAGGGCGCAAAATAGTCTGGCACCGGCCCTGCCTGTGGGTTTCCCATTGGGGCAGCTAGTTGGCCATGGTGTGAACAGAATGCTGGACGAGATGGACCCTTGGTCTGATCCAGCTGGGCTTCTCTTATGGAAGATGACGTTGACGGCCGGACCCATTGCAGAATTCTGCACAACATTAGCTTTGTCTGGAAGCACCCCAGAGCCACCCAAGCTTGGGGTGTCCATCAAGTGACCCCTCAATTGTTGTCAATTGGTCAGGCAATTGGCTGCTTATCATTGGGCGAGAGCTGCCTTCTCCAAATTGGAACTTCAATTCCCATCAGTCTCAGCCAGCATATGCAATGATTGGGGATACTGGGAGTTGTAGTCCAAAACCCTGCAAGGCACCAGGTTGGGGAAGGCTAGTCAATGGTCAAATATTCCATGAAATCAAGGATGCCCATCAATTCAAGCAATCATTCTCTCTCTCTCTCTCACACGCCTTATTTATCCTACTGCCATGATACTTATGTTTGCCGGCTGCTCTGGAAGGCTTTTGGGCTAAAGGGAGGGATATAAATGCTGTAAATAAATAAATGGCATTGCAAGGCAAAAAGGGCGCCTGCAATTCACTTAGAATCATAGATCATAGAATAGCAGAGTTGGAAGGGGCCTACAAGGCCATCGAGTCCAACCCCCAGCTCAATGCAGGAATCCACCCTAAAGCATCCCTGACAGAGGGTTGTCCAGCTGCCTCTTGAAGGCCTCTAGTGTGGGAGAGCCCACCACCTCCCTAGGTCACTGGTTCCATTGTTGTACTGCTCTAACAGTCAGGAAGTTTTTCCTGATGTCCAGCTGGAATCTGGCTTCCTGTAACTTGAGCCCGTTATTCTGTGTCCTGCACTTCACTTCCAATGAACCACATCTCCTGGCCATGTGCTGCCACCCCTGGCATCTCTGAACAGGAAGACAGCCACACGGTCCAGGAAAAGTAAAATGCGCACAAGCAGTTGTCAGAAAGGCAGAGGTTTGGGACTGCCAGGTAGCCAAAACGTCACTAGCCTAATAAGAATGTTACCTGTGTCGCTAGTTGCCAGAATTAAAAAGGGCAAAACCAGAGAACGTTCCAGCTAAGCACTGGATTCGATTCTAAGACACACTTTTCCCCCCATATAAACATCTCTAAAAACGGGGTGCGTCTTAGAATCGCGGGTGCATTTATTATTTCTTAGAATCAAAGCTTTTTTCTGTTGGTGGTACTGAAATTAGTGTGCGTTTTACTATCAATGGCGTCTTAGAATCGAAGAAATATGGTATTTATTTTGCTCTTCACGTGGATGCAAGCACCTTCTGAGCCCAGATATAAATGCTCATCACACGGCGACTGCATTTGTAGATGTGCATGCGGTGCTAATGCCTTCGGGCTGTGAATGCAAACACATGTAGACTGTGCTCCTCCAAAGATGGCAGAGAGCTATGGAATTTCTTTGCCTGGGGGTGGCGAAAGAACTCTGCACATATTCAGAAACATCTCAACTCGAGATGCCAGAAGGAATGTACACAGGACTAGACATTTTAGATCTCCAAGAAAAAATGGAGGCAAGGATGCTTTAAGTCAGTGTCTGCCAACCTGGTGTCCTCCAGATGTGTTGGACTACAACTCCCAGCCTGCATGACCAATGATGGGTTTTGCAGTCCAACAAATGTGGAGGGCATCAGGTTGGGGAAGGCTGCGCCACGTATAGGACATTAAACATGTACGTTCTGCAATCATATTGTGCGAGTATGAAATTTGGTTTTGGCTTTCTCGGTATTGTGAATCTCAGCTTTCATTTTTTTTAAAAGCCATGTTTCTAGTCCCTAAGACTGCAAAGGTGCTGGTAATGATGTTTAAAGCCCTAAACAGCTTGGGACCTCAATACTTGAGAGAGCACCTCTCCTTATATATGCCTGCTCAAGACCTTAGATCTATTGCAGGAGCCCTTCTCCACATCCCATCAATGCAACATAGAATCATAGAATAGCAGAGTTGGAAGGGGCCTGCAAGGCCATCAAGTCCAACCCCCTGCTCAATGCAGGCATCCACCCTAAAGCATCCCTGACAGATGGTAGTCCAGCTGCCTCTTGAAGGCCTCTAGTGTGTCCCATCATAATATGTCTCATCATAACATATACGTTATGATGGGACAAGGGAGAGGGCTTTCTCTGTGGTGCACCCCCCGACTGTGGAATGTCCTCCCCTTGGAGGCCCGAATGGGCCAACATTGATTTCATTTCGACGCCAAGTAAAAACATCACTTTTTAACAAAGCCTTTGATGGCTAAACTCACTAGGCACATTGTTTTAACTGTATCTATTGCTTTTAAATTATATATTGTTTTAACTTGGATCATGGTTTAATTTGTTTTTAACTGTGTATATTTATTGTTTTATACTGTATGTTTTTATCTGTACGCCGTCCTGAGAGCTTAGTGATATAGGGCAGGATATAAATATTTTAAATAATAAATAAATAAATAAATATAACCTGGGGTGGGGCTGAGGACTTGTGATGGTGAGGAACGGTCTTGGGTCTCGTGAATAACTCTGTGCCCCGCCCTACGTGTAACAGAAGCGGTATACATGTAGATTTGCACATTGATACAGGCGACGGAATTGAGTTGTCCTAGCCGGAGAAAAATACCTGGCTTTTGTTTTTTAAATATCCCTTTCCCGTAAACGTTAAGCCGCGAACAGGAACCTTATGAGACCCGTAGCTGGCAGCAGTCTCTTGGTGGTAGAGCGTGTGCTTCGTCCACGGCAGTTTCAGGCAGCAGGGCTGGAAATAAACCCTGCCTGAGATTCTGGGGCTAGTCCCAGTAAACAGCGTTCTGCTAGATAAGCCAACAGTCTGACGCAGTGTAAGGCAGCTTCCTATGTATTCCTGGAACACTGCTGGAACAATCCATGCTCTGGCAACCTCCAGATTAGATTACTGTAAAGCTTTCGACAAGGGCCTGCCTTTGAAGACTTCTCGGAAACAGGAGTACAGGTTCTAGTCATTAGGGCGGCTTCGAAACAGCTTCGCTGGCTGCTGGTCCACTTCCAGGCACAATCGGAAGTGGAGGTGCTCACGTTCAAAGCCCTATAGGGCCCTCAAAGCGGGGCCTGCTCCCACATATGCTTGTCTGGGGATGCAGGCATCATCATTCAGGTCCCTCCGCCCTCTTAAGTTAGGCTGGCAGTGACCGGGAAAAAGGGCCTTTTCGGTAGTGGCTCCCCAACTCCAGAATGTACTCCCAAAGGGTGGCTCACCTGGCACCTACTCTTATGTAGGGGGGGGGAGACCTCCTTGCTTTCCCAAGCCTCTTAAAACTATCAACAAAGACCTGTTCGCTCTTTTAAACCCTCCGTACGGTAGGCTGCTTTTTTTTATTTTCTTGGGGTGTCGAAAAAACGGATTTCCCCCCACCATGTAATCTGAACAGGGCCAGTGTGTGCATTACTGACAGTGCACAGAATAATAATAATAATATGTTACCCGCCTCTCCCTCTAGATTGAGGTGGGGTGCAACACAAATGCAAACACCATAAAACACATATTACTAATTAAAACATTTAAAACTAATACATTATTAAAAGGAGCACATTATTAAAAAGGCACCAACTTTTGGTTTTGTGAACCACCCAGAGAGCTTCGGCTATTGGGCGGTATAAAAATATAATAAATAAATAAAATAAATAAATAAACTGATCATCTCATATGGCAGGGTTAAATCATGCCCTGCATAAAATTCACAAAAGTTATGAAACAGGCGACAAATGCAATGAAAAAAGAAGCATTCAAAAGTTCAACGACGCGGAACGGGGAGGGGGAAATACTCCCTTTGGTCTAGGGCAGGTGTGCACAACCCCTTCGGCCCCAAGGGCCAAATGTGGGGCTGGCTTGGGAGCTGCACGCACAATGCTCACACACAGATACACAAAAGAACTGGACACATAGAATCATAGAATAGCAGAGTTGGAAGGGGCCTACAAGGCCATCGAGTCCAACCCCCTGCTCAATGCAGGAATCCACCCTAAAGCATCCCTGACAGAGGGTTGTCCAGCTGCCTCTTGAAGGCCTCGAGTGTGGGAGAGCCCACAACTTCCCTAGGTCACTGGTTCCATTGTCATACTGCTCTAACAGTCAGGAAGCTTTTCCTGATGTCCAGCTGGAATCTGGCTTCCTTTAACTTGAGCCCATTATTCCGTGTCCTGCACTCTGGGAGGATCGAGAAGAGATCCTGGCCCTCCTCTGTGTGACAACCTTTCAAGTATTTGAAGAGTGCTATCATGTCTCCCCTCAGTCTTCTCTTCTTCAGGTTCAACATGCCCAGTTCTTTCAGTCTCTCTTCATAGGGCTTTGTTTCCAGACCCCTGATCATCCTGGTTGCCCTCCTCTGAACACACTCCAGCTTGTCTGCCTCCTTCTTGAATAGTGGAGCCCAGAACTGGATGCAATACTCTAGATGAGGCCGAATAGAGAGGAACCAGTACCTCCCATGATTTGGAAGCTATACTTCTATTAATGCAGCTCAAAATAGCATTTGCCTTTCTTGCAGCCCTATCACACTGTTGGCTCATATTCAGCTTGTGATCTACAACAATTCCAAGATCCTTCTCGTTTGTAGTATCGCTGAGCCAAATATCCCCCATCTTGTAACTGTGCCTTTGGTTTCTATTTCCTAGATGTAGAACTTGGCATTTATCCCTATTAAATTTCATTCTGTTGCTTTCAGCCCAGCACTCCAGCCTATCAAGACCACTCTTTCCTCACTAGTAGCAGGTGGAGATTGCTCTTTCCTCACTGGTAGCGGGTGGAGCGATCTGGATTATTTATTTTATTTATTATAGCACTTTTATCCCACCCTTTAGCAAAAAAAGGGTGTTAAGTCGGCTCTCAAAGAGACTTCACAAAAATATTTCCTAAGACAGTCCCTGCCCACATGCTTAACAGTCTGAAAAACATGACACAAAAGGAAAGAGGGTTGGGAGGGAAGATTGGGGGGAAAGAGCAAAATCAGGCACTCGATTCTTAGCTGCAAAGTTCAGCCGCTGCTTCCTCTCCCTCTAATAGCCTCATACATATCAAGGCACGAAGGAGAAGAGGGAGGAGGCTCTCAGCTGGAGCGACGCGCGATGGAGAAGCGCCTGGCTGCAGCTGAATTAGGATCAGGGACGGAAGCACAGCGAGAGGGGCAATTCAGTGGGGGTTCGGCAACTTGAAGATTATTTGAAAGCCCATATTCTCCCTTATGAGCCTGCCCGTGCTTTGAGATCTTCTGGGGAAGCCCTTCTTTTAGTCCCACCTTCTTCACAGGCGCACTTGATGGGAACATGGGACAGGGCCTTCTCGGTGGCTGCTCCAGTGCTCTGGAACTCTCTTCCCGGGGAAGCTAGACTGGCTCCCTCCTTGATGGGCTTTCAGAAGCAGGCTAAAACTTGTTTGTTCCAGCAGGCCTTTGGAGAATAATCCAGCCCTCCATCTATGCTAATGTCTTATAATTTTGTTGTGTATTTTTTAATTGTTTATGGTTCTGTTTCCCTCCCCCCCCATGTATATTTTAAACTTTGTAAGGCCGCCTAGAGGCCCAGCATTGGGCAAAAGGCGGGATACAAATAAATATTATAATAATAATAATAACTTTAGGGGGCCGCAGTAGCGGCTTTGGAGGGCCGCAGCTGGACCTCCAGTTGTGCTCCGCGATCTAGGGCCCGGCTTGCTTGCACATCAGCTAGCAACGGTTGCTTCCACCGGACCCAGCTCATGTACGGACGCAGGCTCAAGCTTCTGCAGCTCCGGACCCCGGCTCCCCATTTCCAGCTCCCAGGAATAATTTCGGCTGGTTGCCGGGGACATGCGGGAGGGCCGCCCTGCACTCGCTGGAGGGAGAGAAGCACCGACCAGCCTCACCCTCCCAGGAAGGAAACGATACCCAGGCCCATCACCTGATAAGCGCTGCAGAACTGAGCACCTCCTATCACGGGACTGAGTCCAGCCCTCCGTGGTGAGGCAAAGCCCATGAGGCAGCAGTTTCTCTCCTTCCTTTTAACTCAGCCTCTCTTCTTACAAACAACTTTAATTTTGTGCCGCGTCATCCGTGTGCAGCGGAACATCCCGCAGAACTCGTCTTGGGCTATTTATTTATTTTTTTAGGAAGGCGGGCTAAATATAAAACACATTAAAGGCACAATCTTATTCATGTTCAGACAGAAAGAAAAGACCTACAAACTCTCCGCCTGCCCCAGCCGGCGTCCAGGAGTGTACCTTAAATAAAGGAACCCCATTCTTCCCCCCCCACCCCCCCCAAAATCTGGGACCAATCCACCACTTTAACAGCCCCCCTCTTTGCTCAAGCGCATTAAAAAAAAACAACACCCAACCTACTTGATTCCCAAGCACGGGATCCGACGTTGCTGGCATTATACTCCGCATTAATTAATCTGGAGTGATGATATCATCTCTTGATCCCGCACTCGAAATCACTAAAATGGATTAGAATCGCCCACGGGAAGGCAGGGAAAAAGACGTCCACCTTTCCCTGCCAAACTGGGCAAAACAAGCCCGGTTAAAGAGTGTTGGTCACCGGTACATCTAGGAGTGAGCATATTACCCCAACATTAAAATCACTCCACTGGCTGCCGACGAGACCACATCACGCCAGTCCTTTTCCAGCTTCATTGGCTGCCAGTCCAGGTCCGGCCCGATTCAAAGTGCTGGTATTAACATTTAAAGCCCTAAACGGCTTGGGGCCAGGCTATCTGAAGGAACGCCTCCTCCCGAATGTACCTAAGGTCATCCTCAGGGGTCCTTCTCCACGAGCCCCTGCCAAAGGAAGTGAGGCAGGTGGCTACCAGGAGCAGGGCCTTCTCTGCTGTGGCACCCCAGCTGTGGAATGAGCTCCCTAAGGAGGTTCGCTTGGCACCTACATTATATGCCTTTAGACACCAGGTGAAGACCTTTTTATTCTCCCAGCATTTTAACAGTCTATAAATAAATTTTAACGTGGTGTTTTAAATTTGTAATTTTGCATTGCTGCTGCTTTTATCTGGTTGAACTTCAATATTGTATTTTATAGTATGGTTTTATACTTTGAATGTTTTTAATTTTTGTGAACTGTCCAGAGAGTTCCGGTTATTGGGCGGTATAGAAATTTAATAAATAAATAAATAAATAATAAATAAATAGTTTCCAGGCAAAGTACAAAGTGTTGGTCATTACCTTTAAATCCCTAAATGGCTTGGGTCCAGGTCACCTGCGGGATCGCCTTCTCCCATACAGTCCGCCCCGCACACTCAGGTCCTCTGGGGTGAACTTACTTCAGTTAGCCAAGACTAGGCTGACATCAGTTTCCCAGAGGACCTTTTCTTCTGTCGCCCCTGGATAATGGAACGGCCTGCTGGAGGAGATTCATAATATTAACTCCCTCTGTGATTTTAAGGCAGCTTTGAAGACTAGCCTTTTCCGGCAGGCCTACCCAGATTAATGTAAAATCAAGTATTTTAAAGATGTGTTGATTCCTCCACTAATGTTGTTCCCCGCCTTGATCCAAAGGGAGAAGCGGATAAGAAATAAATAAATATATTATTATTATTATTATTATTACTGGAGTAACTCCATCTTCTGTAGCTCAGGTGTTCCAAGCACGTGCCCGCGGATAAGGGAGGTGACCTCCCCAGAGGAGGCTGCACAGTCAAGATCCGAAGCACGCCGACTTGGGAGAAAGCCCCTTTGAAATCGGGGGGGACGGGAGACAGTGTACTGCCAAGCAAGCACGAATACACGAATTTTGTGAACCGCCCAGAGAGCTTCGGCTATTGGGCGGTATAAAAATGTAATAAATAAAAAATAAATAAATAAATACACTCGGCTTGTTCATTTGTTACTCTTCCCACACTAATTCTACACAAGGGTGCTAAAAGGGGGGGGGGGAACTAATCTATGCGAAGTGATCTCGTGTACATGGCCCACGTGGGTGGAAGGTCACCGGCCCGGGCATAAGATATCCATACCTAATGCATGCTTGATCGATGCTTGTCCGCCCTCTTTCTTGAAAACCCGCCAGAGCGCCC
Organism: Elgaria multicarinata webbii; assembly: GCF_023053635.1. Taxonomy (NCBI): domain Eukaryota; kingdom Metazoa; phylum Chordata; class Lepidosauria; order Squamata; family Anguidae; genus Elgaria; species Elgaria multicarinata. Next base: position 5,355,705 of record NC_086174.1, on the reverse strand, counting down.
ATTCCACAGGGTTCCCAAGCTGAGGCTTATACCGCTCAGCAATCGCGCGTCGCTGAGCAGGAAAGGGTAACTAAAATAATCAGGGGGCTGGAGCATCTTCCCTATGAAGGAAGGTTGCAACAGCTGTACAAAATTATACATGGTGCGAGAATGTGGACGGGGAGACATTTTTTATCCTTCAGTCATAATACTAGACTCCAATGGGGTCATCCCATGAAGCTGATGGGTGGGAGATTCAGGGCAGATAAAAGGAAGGGCTTCTTCACACAGCGCGGAGTTAAACTATGGAACTCATGGCCACGAGATGCAGTAATGGCTACCCATTTGGATGGCTTTAAAAGGAGGTTGATTAAATTCCTGGAGGAGAAGGCTATCCGTGGCTACTAGCCCTGATGGTTGTGTGTTATCTCCAGGATTCAAGGCAGTAAGCCTGTGAGCACCAGTTGCTGGGGATCATGGGTGGGAGGGTGCTGTTGCACCATGTCCTACTTGTTCATCCCTGGCCGATGGCTGGTTGGCCCCTGTGTGGACAGAGTGCTGGACTAAGAACATAAGAAGAGCCCTACTGGATCACACCAAGGGTCCATCTAGTCCAATACTCCGTTCACATAGTGGCCAACCAGCCATCAGCCTGAGATGAACAAGCAAGACATGGTGCTACAACACCCTCCCACCCATGTGGGAGGACCTTTGGTCTCATCCTGCATGGTTCTTATAGAATCATAGAATAGCAGAGTTGGAAGGGGCCTACAAGGCCATCCAGTCCAACCCCCTGCTCAAGGCAGGAATCCACCCTAAAGCATCCCTGACAGAGGGTTGTCCAGCTGCCTCTTGAAGGCCTCTAGTGTGGGAGAGCCCGCCACCTCCCTAGGTAACTGGTTCCATTGTCCTACTGCTCTAACAGCCAGGAAGTTTTTCCTGATGACCAGCTGGAATCTGGCTTCCTTTAACTTGAGCCCATTAGTCCGTGTCCTGCACTCTGGGAGGATCGAGAAGAGATCCTGGCCCTCCTCTGTGTGACAACCTTTTAAGTGTATCATAGAATCATAGAATAGCAGAGTTGGAAGGGGCCTATAAGGCCATCGAGTCCAACCCCCTGCTCAATGCAGGAATCCACCCTAAAGCATCCCTGACAGAGGGTTGTCCAGATGCCTCTTGAAGGCCTCTAGTGTGGGAGAGCCCACAATGTCACAGGCAACTGATTCCATTGTCGTACTGCTCTAACAGTCAGGAAGTTTTTCCTGATGTCCAGGAAATGCCTGGGATTTCCTGGACATCATATAGGGATGCTTTAGGGTGGATTCCTGCATTGAGCAGGGGGTTGGACTCGATGGCCTTGTAGGCCCTTCCAACTCTGCTGTTCTATGATTCTATAAAGACATCAGCAGAGCCTTCCTGACATATAGCATTATCCATACGTGGCGCTTTAATATAGAAGGATAAACATAGGTGGAGGTGGAGCGGGGGTGTTAAGGAAGGGCTTCAAAGTATGTGAGGGGTTAATTAAGAAATACGGAAAGAGTTTCAAACACACGCCAATCAAAGATCCTCAGCCCGACCTGCTTCACAGGGATGTTGTTTGTGAGGATAAAATGGAGAGGATGATGATTATGTACTCTGACTTGCGTTCCTTAAGGAAGAAAAAAAGGCAGGATCTAAATTTAATAGGAAGTAAATAATAAATAAATAAAAGTCAGTCTTAGCCATCCAGGGTCAAGAACGTAAGAAGAGCCCTGATGCTGGATCAGACCAAGGGTCCATCTAGTCCAGCACTCTGTTCACACAACCAGCCATCGGACAGGGATGAACAAGCAGGACATGGTGCAACAGCACCCTCCCACCCATGTTCCCCAGCAGCTGGTGCACACAGGCTTACTGCCTCAGATACTGGAGGTAGCACACAACCATCAGGGCTAGTAACCACTGATAGCCTCCTCCTCCAGGAATGTATCCAACCCCCTTTTAAAGCCATCCAAATGGGTGGCCATCACAACATCTTGTGGTAGTGAGTTCCATAATTTAACAATGCGCTGTGTGAAGAAGTACTTTTTATTTGTCCTGGATCTCCCACCCATCAGCTTCATGGGATGACCCCACTGGGTTCTAGTATTTTGAGAGAGGGAGAAAAATGTCTCCCTATCCACATTCTCCACACCATGCATAATTTTGTACACCTCTATCAGGTCTCCTCTTAGCCTCCTTTTTTCCAAGCTAAACAAACCTTCCCTCATAGGGGAGATGCTCCAGCCTCTTCATAATTTTAGCTGCACTTTTTCCCGCTCTGTAATATCCTTTTGTAGGTGTGGTGACCAGAAAAGTACACAGTATTCTAAGTGTGGTCACACCATAGATTTGTACAAGGGCAGTACGATACTGGCTGTTTTATTCTCAATTCCTTTTCTTATCATGCCTAACATGGAGTTTGCCTTCTTTACAGTGGCCACACCCTGGGGGGACATTTTCATCGATCTGTCCACCACAACCCCAAGATCTCTTTCTTGTTCGGTCAACGCCAGCTCAGGTCCCATCAGGTTATACTTGAAGTTGGGGTTTTTTGCCCCAGAGTGCATCACCTTACACTTGCTGACATTGAACTGCATCTGCCATTCGGACACCCACCCTCTCAGCTTGGAGAGATCCCTTTGGAGCTCTTCACAATCCCTTTGTGTTTTAACAACCTTAAATAATTTGGTGTCGTCAGCAAACTTGACACATCAGCTTCCGAGGCATCACAAATCTTTTCATCTTCCCCAGAAGCCGTAGCAAAGGGGAAGAGAAAAAAAAGGACGTTTCAAGGCAGCTCAGAAAAACAGTGGTGTTTGGATACAGCTCCCAAGGTCGGGAAAACATCTTCACTCGTTAACAAGGCTTTTGGGGTGATTTCAGTTCCCAGACAACTTGTTATTTAAACAGCTCACAGTAGGTTCGCACCAGCAATTCGTTTGTCATGACGAGTGCCAGCATTTCTGAATGGGACCAACAATGGTAATTATTTCCAATGCATTGGGGGGCCCTGCTGATGACCCGGCACACACTTTGCCTACGGAAAATCCCACGCTCCGTCCCAGGAAAGGATTTTACATAGCAGCCAATAGCAAAGGTCTCTGTTTGAGACCCTGGACAGCTACGGCCAGACGGTCAACCAGCCTTCCACAACCTGGTGCCCTCCACGTGTGTGGGACTACAAAATCCATCCTTCCCAGACAATATAGCCATGGTTAGGCATGGCCATATCTGGTTAGGCAGCCCCATGGTCTGACTCGATAAAAGGAGTGGGTGGGTTTTTGCATCCAGCAAAAACAATGCCAATCCACACACCCCACCAGAAACACAGAATTAGCTTCTTGGGTCATTCGAGAAATGACATCTATTCACAAAGCTCTGTGCGCACGTCTCCTTGTCCCTTTCTTTAGAGGAGAGAGAAAGACAAAAGACTCGTATGATATAAAGGGAAACTAACCCCCACAGAAGTAAGTTCATGGAGCCTCCTTTCCGCTTTCTTCGACCCTAAAATTCTCTTGTGCATCCAAAACGAAGCTACCCAGACTTAAATGAAAAAACCCAACTCACTTCTATCACGTACCCCTTTTAAGCGCTGTCAAGGAAAATTGGTCCTCTTTGGGCGTGATGATGTTGTAATAAGACAGAAAGAACACTTCCAAAGCAACCTTTCTCTGGTCCCCTTCTCTACAATTTATTATTTTGACTCACTGACACGCGCAGAGTACTTTAAAAAATGACTCAGATTACCAGTAGAGATCAGGACAACGAACCAGGCTTCACTCTCAATTTCATCTTCCCATTTTAGGGATGGAGACACAAATCTAGAGAATAACAATACTACCACATTATTTTTTATTTATTATTATTATTATTATTATTTATATTCCACCCTTCATGAACAAATTTGAGGACAGTGTACAAAATTCATGAAAACGATTAAAACTGAAGAAAAACCCACAAGAAAACAAAATAAATCTCACTAAGCAAGGCATTAAAATCGCCAAATGCTTGGCTAAACAAGCAAGGTTTTAAACAGACAGCAAAACACCATCAGGTGCGTACTGTAGGGCGGAGAGAATTCCAAACGCAGCATCAGTACAGAGCTTTTGCGTGATCGTGGCACTTCGTATATGTTACCTCAGGGATCCTTACAAACAACCCTCTAAGGTAGATCAGCATTACTATCTCTATGTCACAGATGGAAAGGGCTAAAGCTGAGAGAAGGTGGCTTGCTGAAGGCCACAGAGGTTGCCAGCCAGCCTATACTCCCACTACCTGGGAGTCATTCCCTACTGAACTCAATGGAACTTTCCTTTGAGTTGGCCTGTTATACCGTTGTGCTGTTAATGATTTCATGGCTAGGGTGGGATTTGAGCAGCGCTCTTCCCAGTTACAGCTCACAGTATATCTGCTTTCATTAGCTTGCCTAATACAACCCAAGACTGCCTTGGATTTGAAACCAAGGTCGCTTCCAGACCAGGCTTTTATCACACCATCAGTCTGCCGGTTTCATGGAATTTTACAGGAGGTGCAGACAACGACAACTTCCATTTCGAGCCCTCCCGTGCTTTCTCACTACTTCTTTCATATTTTCTCTTGCTAGAAAAGAATCCGTTAAGTAGGAAAAGCCAGATCAGCTGCACAATGACTTTTGATTGGTAGCGCAAGGAACTCTCTCGTCTGGTAGCGCCCAGGGTACCTCACTGGCTCCTTTTTACACTAGCCTTGTACTGTGCCAAAAAGAACAGTTCAGCTCCATAGTATTGAACATCGAAGTCCTAAGTTCCTGAGAAGAAGGAGTAGGATGTGTGCGAGTCCTACAAAAACTCCAGAGCATTCGCATCAAGTTTTAAATACTTGAGCTATTATTTCGGACCAGGCCCCGAGAAAACACAATACCGCCAGTGGCTATGCACACAACAGGCATGGACCAGCATGCCTCTAAACTGATGCCATCCAAGTTTCATATACCACCATGGTCCATAATCTAAAGCATTGAACTCTCCTGTATATTCTCACAGCGGGTCACACCCGACCAAGGTCTGGATGCAGCAACAGTTAAACACATTCTACTTGTCATGCTGTTCTGTTCGCAAAAGGAATCGTTCCCTGCTCCTCCCTCACCCCACTGCCCCCCAATCCGCAATAAAGCCTGGGGCACACCCCAGCACCTCAACTGTAGGATTGCTCCCTTTGCCAAAGACCCATCAGTCACTCTGCCTGGGTGGGTGGGGAATCCCTATCTCTCTTTTCAACCTGTGCACATTTTGTGTACTAAAATTCTCAGCACAACCACATCTCAAAGCCCAACAACAAACGCACGGTAACAGCTTCTTTGGCACAAATAGTGAGTGTAAAAACACACACAGGCACACACCCCAACCCACAACTCAGGTTTAGACAACTGTTTTTAGTGTACAGGAGGCAATAGGACTATTAAAGTTTAGTTAAAACCAGGAGCTTAGTTCTACTGAAGCCGTGGCTAAACCTGTCTATAATGTGAGCAGCAATTGCCTCATTCAGTACTGGGATCAATTCCTGGCAAAACTGAGAAATGAGATCGCTCTCCTCTTTTCTTCTTCTTTTTATACCCGTTCCCCATTTCAAACGCTCTGAATGCGGGAGGGGGTTGACCACCACCCAGTTGAAGAGAACAAACACCCTGCAAGATCATCAAAAAGGAATCCATCGTCTGTCCCTTCGCTAAAATCCCAGGCAACAGAATCTCTTTTTCACGCTATCAAATAGTCCGTCTAACCCCAGCAGTAAAGTAGCAACTAGAAGCCACCCCATTATCACCACACACCTGCCGTATAAACCCCACTTATTGTGCAAACCAGAATTCCCATGGTGTCCACATGGAATGAGGGAGACCTCCAGATTTGCCGTATCCCTCTTTGACTTTTCTCATGCCCTGAGGGATCACCACCTTGACCTACGCAGGAACACATTTGTTGGGAAACAATCATGTCAGACCAGGGTGTCTCTAACGGGCTACACTTAATGCAATATTTACCCGGGCTCTCTTACAGTCTCCAACAATTCCAGAGGCTTGGAAAAACCCTAAACTAAAAACCAGGCAATCGCACAACCTTCTTTCCACCTTTGGGGTAAATTCACCCAGGAAAAAGAAAAATTACCATTTGCTTCAGTGCAAAGCCTCTCTCAACACAGACACCAGAACAATCCCAACTTGATCCCTATCAAAAAGATTGTCAAGGGGGGGGGGATCCAGACTTTCTTATCCGCCTGCCTGGGCAGCAAGTGAGCTAACTAATCTGTGATAAGTGATCTTGGGTAGCCACCCGAAGAGGCATTTCATATCAACAGCTTACATTTCAAGGGGAAAGAAAGGGGGGGAACGCACAAGATTGTGTTTCGAAACTTCCCCACCAAAGACAAAACCAAAATAATTGCAAAAAAAAAAAAGGTAGTTAAAGGAAAATCCCCCTTTCCCCCTTCAAGCTCAGAAAGGGGGAGACCTTTCCTGTGTGTGTGTGTGTGTCCCCAAGTTTAAAATTCTCACGCCCCACAAAGTCACTTTTAAATGCATTTTTAAAAGGGCAGCTGCTGCCCCCTTTCCCTGCCACATACTCCCAAATGCAAAAACGAATTCCTGCAGCCAGACCAAAACAAAAGAGGGTGAAAGACAAGCCCCCCCCACTTTGCTTTTTTTTGCAAGATCACTTATGTCCTCCCCAAACCCAAAGCTGCCCTGCCCTGCCCAAGCCCCACTCACCTTTGGGTGCTGGGTGCTTCCCCTCCACTTGACCATTGAAGAGCAGAAGTTGGGGGTGTCTCCCAAATGTGAACAGCAAAGAGGGTGGTGTTATATTTTTTTAGGGGGGTCTGCAAAATAAAATAAGGGGGGGAATGTCCTGGGGGTGCACAGTGCTCCAGGCGCCCAGCCCCCGCTTCCCCTGGACACCCCCAAGGAGAGTAAAAGCCCCTCCCGCCGCTTCCTGCTCCCTTTTGGGCTCAATCAGACCAGACTGACTGTCTTTGTCTGTCTGACAAGCGCCATGTTGATATCAACATCCAAACTCCCACCTGCTGCCGCTGTGAGGCCCTGGGACTTGTAGTTCCTTCTTCCCAAGGGTGACGGGGTTAGAGCCGGAAGCCCAGGACTACAGCTCCCGGCGTCCTCCGCCCGCGCAGCCACTCCAATGGACGACGGCAGGCGGCGGAGCGAGAGGAAACTACAGCTCCCAGCGTGCTTTTCGGGGAGGGGGGGAGGGGGACGCTGAAGGGACGGCTGCCCATGACTTCATTCTGGGAGGAGGAAAAGGGAGGCGGACACAAGCGCGGACTACACTTCCCAGGATGCTTTGGGGGGGGGGCAGGGCTAAGCCAGGAAAGGGCCGGAGGAAGGTGCACCCTAAATAGAGCCCGAGTAAAGCATGAAGCTGGTGAGTTGGGATGATTGAGGGGGGGGGGCTGAATCGATGAGGTGGGGGAAGGACATGAGGGGGACACCCTATCCCCCCCCACAAATTATTACAATATTGGGGGGGGGGGGAGTTGCAGCCTCCAACCTATTTAGGATGGGGAGTTTAATATGATGAATCTCAATTAATTCTAAAAAAAAAAAAATCATTTTTCCACCACCTCCACCCTGGCTAGATTGTTGTTGTTTTTGAGCAATTTAAATGTATTTATTTATTTATTTTTATACTTACATTTAAAACAGGGACAATGCATAGCAACAAATTCAAGGGGTGGGAGGGAATCAGTGGGTTTTTAATCCTGCCTCTCTTACTCACAGGGACCCCAGTTCAGTCTAAGCCACAGCAGAGCTCCACAACCTTAGGGTGACCCTATGGAAAGGAGGACAGGGCTCCTGTGTCTTTAACAGTGGCATAGAAAAAGGAATTTCAGCAGGTGTCATTTGTATGCATGCAGAATCAGGTGAAATTCCCTCTTCGTCACAACAGTTAAAGCTGCAGGAGCTATACTAGAGTGAGCAGATTTAAAAGAGGGCAGGGCACCTGCAGCTTTAACTGCTGTGATGAAGAGGGAATTTCACCAGGTTCCCCATATATACAAATGACGCCTGCTGAAATTTTCAGTACAACCAGGGTGACCCTATGAAAAGGAGGACAGGGCTCCTGTATCTTTAACAGCTGCATAGAATAGGGAATTTCTATGATATTCTATGATATTCCTACTTAAAGGCTATACAAGTCTATAATATAGCCCAACAAAATCACACTAACACTCTTTAGTATATTTGACACATTTGGCAATAGCATCAGTACATAGCATATATTCACAGATATAATGTAAATACAATTCAAGAAGGATGCAGACAAGCTGGAGCATGTTCAGAGGAGGGCAACCAGGATGATCAGGGGTCTGGAAACAAAGCCCTATGAAGAGAGACTGAAAGAACTGGGCATGTTTAGCCTGGAGAAGAGAAGATTGAGGGGAGACATGATAGCACTCTTCAAATATTTGAAAGGTTGTCACACAGAGGAGGGCCAGGATCTCTTCTCGATCCTCCCAGAGTGCAGGACACGGAATAACGGGCTCAAGTTAAAGGAAGCCAGATTCCAGCTGGACATCAGGAAAAACTTCCTGACTGTTAGAGCAGTACGACAATGGAATCAGTTGCCTGGTGAGGTGGTGGCCTATCCCACACTAGAAGCCTTCAAGAGGCAGCTGGACAGCCACCTGTCAGGGATGCTTTAGGGTGGATTCCTGCAGGGGTTGGACTCGATGGCCTTGTAGGCCCCTTCCAACTCTGCTATTCTATGATTCTATGAAGGTTTGTGTTGGGTTATTGTGCCAGAACTTTTCTCTCTCTGGAACTCTGTTTGTGCTCAGAAACAAACACACATCACGCAGGTCTTACACAGCAGAGCTGGTTTATTTCCTTCAGGCTTCTGTGCAGTTCAATTCAGATCAGTTCAGATCAGCACACTGAGGCATACACAGAGAGCAGTGATCATAGAGCAGTGATCTGTAAGCAGTGATCTGTTCCATTTTACACAAGTGAGAAACTATATACAGATCTACACAATTCTTATCTACATTACATACAGCTGTGATGAAACTAACTTAGAATCTTGGCAAGGTTCCCAGAACAGCCTCTATCTCAAGGTAATTGCCCACAGATAGTCTTTCTCTATTTAACCCTGAAATAGCCATACACACACAATTTTAATGACTAAGCAAGTATTTCTTTTCATATACTTAACAGTTTGTTCTTATTATATTTTGTTCTTTCCAGCTTTGTAAGTTGATATTGGATTTTGCAATATATTTCCCATTTTCGCTGCTCTAGCTTCGTCAGAATAAATGCCATATCAGGTTAAACCGTCAATTATGGAATATTCAACATCCTCAAAGACTTTATCACGGGGGGGGGGAGAAAACCCCTCCAATTGAAGGCAGCCTGTCTGTTTGTGGTCTGAAGAAAAACGCGGAAAAGAAGGACAGGGATCCTTTATCTTTAGCAGTTGTATAGGAAACCCCTGCCCTGTTTTATATCTGGTCAAGAGGGCAGGGCTCCTGCAGCTTTAACTGTTGTGTTGAAGAGGGAATTTCACCAGGTTCTACATATATACAAATGACACCTGCTGAAATTCCCTTTCCTAGACAGCTGTTAAAGATACAGGAGCCCTGCCCTCCTTTACATAGGGTCACCCTGCACAACAGAGGAGGCCCTCTTTTAATGTGTTAGCGGAGAATATAGACACAGTCGGAGTATATATAGAGAAAAAGTTCTGAATGGTGAAGCAGGGAAGCCATAGGTTGCAACAGGTAGAGCCTGGAACATTTCTATGCCTTTTAGTTTTATTTATTTTATTTATTTATTACACTTTTATACCACCCAATAGCTGAAGCTCTCTGGGCGGTTCACAAAAATTAAAACCATCATAAAACAACCAACAAGTTAAAAATACAAATACAAAATACAATATAAAAAGCACAACCAGGATAAAACCACGCAGCACAATTGATATAAGGTTAAAATACAGAGTTAAAACAGTATAATTTAAATTTAAGTTAAAATTAAGTGTTAAAAATACTGAGTGAATAAAAAGGTCTTCAGCTGGCGACGAAAGGAGTACAGTGTAGGTGCCAGGCGGACCTCTCTGGGGAGCTCATTCCACAACCGGGGTGCCACAGCGGAGAAAGCCCTCCTCCTAGTAGCCACCTGCCTCACTTCCTTTGGCAGGGGCTCACGGAGAAGGGCCCCTGTAGATGATCTTAAGGTCCGGGTAGGTACATATGGGAGGAGGCGTTCCTTCAGATAGCCTGGCCCCAAGCCGTTTAGGGCTTTAAATGTTAATACCAGCACTTTGAATCGGGCCCGGACCTGGACTGGCAGCCAATGAAGTTGTAAAAGGACTGGCGTAATGTGATCTCGCCAGCCAGTCCCTGTTAGTAAACGGGCTGCCCAGTTTTGCACAGAAATGTTGCCTTTTACAGTTCCTCCCATTTTGATCTATTCCCAGGATAACCTTGCATGTAGTCTCCCCACAAAAAAAGTATAGGGGTTTTAGCTGTACAGCTTGATCCGGTGTGATTTCTCAGAAGCAAGTCCCACCCAATTCAGTGGACTTATTCCAAGTAGACATGCGTAGGATTTCAAGTCTGGGTTTCCTAGAGGCTGGCCTCTGTGTGAACAGAATGTAGGAGTAGTCTGATCTAACATGGCTCTTCTTACATTCTTATGATTGCAGCCTTAGTTGAAAAGAAATATTTATAATTCTTTTCACTTGCCTTCCTCCCTTGCAAGCAGGCTGATAAGAAGAAATACTTTAAGCTGCTGTTACTGAAAATACCCCGGTTGGTTCTTTAAGCCTATGTTGTATAATAAGATGAAAGTAGGGTAGGGTGACCATATGGAAAGGAGGACAGGGGCTCCTTTATTTTTAACAGTTGTTTTGAAAAGAAAAGTTCAGCACGTGTCATTTGAATGCATGCAGCCCCTGGTGAAATGCCCTCTTCATCACAACAGTTAAAGCTGCCCTCTTTTGTATGTGGTCACTCTAGTATAGCTCCTGCAGCTTTAACTGTTGTGATGAAGAGGGCATTTCACCAGGGGCTGCATGCATACAGATGACACCTGCTGAAATTCTATACAACTGTTAAAGATACAGAAGCCGTGCCCTGCTTTCCATATGGTCACCCTAAGGGAGGGGGTGTCCTCAGTGTACATATGAGGCTTCCTCTGAAGTTCCTAAAGTGTGTGTGTGTGTTTGGGGTCGGAAGCATGTACATTTCTCGCTGATGTTGATCCTAGGGTGAAAAGGAGGACAGGGCTCCTGTATCTTTAACAGTTGCATGGAAAAGGGAATTTCACCAGCTGTCATTTGCATATATGAAGAACCTGGTGAAATTTCCTCTTCATCACCATAGTTAAAGCTGCCCTCTTTTAAATCTGGTCACTCTAGTATAGCTCCTGCAACTTTAACTGTGGCAATCAGGAGGGAATTTCACCAGGTTCTCCATATATACAAAGGACACCTGCTGAAATTCTCTTTTCTATGCAACTGTTAAAGATACAAGAGCCCTGTCCTCTTTTTAATATGGTCACCCTAGTTGATCCTCAATTCTTTAGTTAGAAATCCAAGAAGTTTTAATTGGAGCTGGTACATCGTGACTAGGATTAGAAATTAAGGGTGGAGGGGTCCTCTTTCAGTGCTGCAGCACCTGCTTTTCTTGTAGAAAGCCCCAGGTTCAATCCACAGCATATCCAGGTGGGGCTTCAGAAGAATCTTGCTTGAAACCCGGAGAGCCACTGCCAGTCCGTGTCAACAGTACAAGCCTAGATGGACTAAGGTCCATCTTTCCGGACCTTTGTGCCTAGTCCAGAAACTTCAACTAGTTCAAAATATGGCAGCCAGATTGGTCACCGGTACACCTAGGGGGGACCACATTACACCAGTTTTAAAATCTCTTCACTAGCTGCCAATTAGTTTCCAGGCGAAGTATAAAGTGTTGGTTACCACCTTTAAAGCCCTACATGGTTTGGGTCCAGGCTACCTACGGGATCGCCTTCTCCCGTACAATCCGCCCCACACACTCAGGTCCTCTGGGAAGAATTTACTCCAGCCAACAGAAACAAGGCTGATAACTATTGCCCAGAGGACCTTCTCTTCCGCCTCTCCCAGTTTGTGGAATGGCTTGCCGGGAGAGATTCGTCAACTTAACAGTCTTCCAGAATTTAAGAAAGCCATAAAGACTTTCTTTCGGCAGGCCTACCCAGTTGAATTTTAAGATGCCTGTTTTAATGCTGTGCTGCTTTTAATGATGCACTGGTTTAAAATGTTTGAATTAGTTGTGTGTGTTTTATGGTGTGTTTATTTGTGTTGTACCCTGCCTCGATCCAGAGGGAGAGGCGGGTAACAAATAAATAAATTATTATTATTATTATTATTATTATTATTATTATTATTACGGCAGATTCCTAAGAGGCTGTATGCATGATCATCTTCGCCTTAAAACCCATCTAGTCCAGCGTTCTGTTCTTGCAGTGGCCAGCCAGAGGCAGGATATGAGCACAAAAGCACCCTCATGTCCATATTCCCAGCAACTGGTATTTGGTATTAAATAATAACTAAAACTGGAGCCATAAACTGAAAAGTCCCTGGTTCAGATTCAAATGTCTCGTCGGCCAAAGATTCCCCAGCTGGCCTTAGGAATCGACAATGTGGGGAATTTGATTCTGACCAACCTTACAAGGTTGTTGTTAAGGATCATGGAATATGAAGTGCTTTTAACACTAGAAATCCGGTACAGAAATCATAGAATCATAGAATAGCAGAGTTGGAAGGGGCCTACAAGGCCATCGAGTCCAACCCCCTGCTCAATGCAGGAATCCACCCTAAAGCATCCCTGACAGATGGTTGTCCAGCTGCCTCTTGAAGGCCTCTAGTGTGGGAGAGGCCACAACCTTACCAGGCAACTGATTCCATTGTCGTACTGCTCTAACAGTCAGGAAGTTTTTCCTGATGTCCAGCTGGAATCTGACTTCCTTTAACTTGAGCCCGTTATTCCGTGTCCTGCACTCTGGGAGGATCGAGAAGAGATCCTGGCCCTCCTCTGTGTGACAGCCTTTCCAGTATTTGAAGAGTGCTATCATATCTCCCCTCAATCTTCTCTTCTCAAGGCTAAACATGCTTTATGAGCCTTATTTGATTTAGTCACTGGACACACGCAAACACCTCTGAGTCTCTTTCACATGCTGTTTGTATCATGTGGGAATATTGTTGGTCAGCTGTAAATTCGGGACAGATAAAAGGAAGAACTTCTTCATGCAATACATAGACCCTGTTCAGACGACACGATATGCCACGGTGGTTAAACGTTTTGAACTAAACATTATTGCTAAGCGTTGTCGGGTGAACCATTCCTAAAGATGGTGGCTACATAACCATGGTTTATACATGCTTATTAACCATTTGCTGCATAAGTGTTACTGGCCTAACCACGGCTTAGCATGTTGTCTGAACAGGTCCATAATTAGCTTGTGGAACTGATGATTTTAAAAGTAGTTTGGACAAACTTGTGGAGACTATGTCTAGCAGAGCTTGCTGAGAATGATGGGAATTGCAGTCCAACACATCTGGAAGGACAGGCTGGGGAGGGTGGATTTAACAATATCTGTTATACTATAGCTAAATAGAACCTCCTTCATCAGAGGAAGTGTACCTCTGAGCAGCAAATCCTGGAGACAAGCAATGGTAGAAGGGGAGAACTGTTGCCATTATGTCCTGCTTGAGGACTTGCCAGGTCCAGGGTATCTAGCTGTCCTCTGTCGGAAACAGGATACGGAACTCAATAGACACCCGGGCTCTGATATTGTAGGGCTCGCGTTAATGCCAGCCCAAGAGACAAAGTGAAAGGTAGCTATTTTAAAATCCAAGGTGCTTTCTCACTTTAAACAAAAACTAATGTGATTCTCACGCGCAAAACCACTTTGCACCTCCACTAAAAACAAACTCACTGAACTGCCATCGCTTCCCCACAGGACCCGGGAATTTGTAATGTTGCAAATATGATAAGAATTCTCTTACTGACCTGCATTGATGATAATATAGAAATAATCCAGAGTCCTAACCACCCACACACCCCACAGACCTATAAATCTAGGGTTCCTTATGAGAACACTGTTACTGTGTGGTTGTGGGTCTCATTACTTGTACATTTGACATTGAAAGGCATCCTTGAGGCTGCGTTCACATGTAGTGCTATGCCATGGTTGCTATTAACCATGGTTTATTACTTTATCCAAGAATCGTTTTGCAGACAAGCAAACAAACCACAGCTTATTTCCCCTTTTTCTGGTTTGTTTCTCTCCTGGAACTCACCACCACAAGCTGTAGTGATGGCCACCAATTTGGATGGCCTTAAAAGAGGGTTGGATAAATTCCTGGAGGCGAAGGCTATCCGTGGCTACTAGCCCTGACGGTTGGGTGCTATCTCCAGTATTCGAAGCAGTAAGCCTGTGCTGATGGGGAACATGGGTGGGAGGGTGCTGTTGCACCATGTCCTGCTTTGTTGGTCCCTGGTGGACAGCTGGTTGGCCACTGCGTGAACAGAGTGCTGGACTAGGTGGACCTTCTCACGTTCTTATGATAGATGTCAGAAATGCCCCATTTTCAAACACTTCTAGTAATCAAGGTTTCTTAGATTTTGCGTAAACCAAATTTCAGCATTCTGTCGGTTGAGGAATTACTTCGACATCTGTGATGCTCCTGTCAACAAATGAGCCAATGAGGCCCACAACTAGGAGCAATGTATGCGTTAAGTGAAGCAGTAGTTCAAGAAATGAAGTAATTGCTGCCCAACGCACTTCAGTGCCCTGTATTGCTGTTCAGTGAACTCCAGTACAGGCTGCCGTGTGATAACGTATGACGTGCAGATGCAAATACCTACTAACCGGAGTTCAGTAGGTGCTGTGCAGGGTGTACAGGTGAGACATCACAAGCCCTAGGGAGATTACCTTGATTCTACATCTTTGCATGCGAAGTGGAAGGTGTAACAAGCCGTCATAACCCAGGACTGTTCAAACGTGATTTAAAATGGTGAGGATTCTTGGGCAGCAGCCTAGCGCTGTTTCCAGGTCCATGAATCCCGTTTTATTTACTCAGTGTTGGGTTATTTATTCAATCCAATCTCATTCTTGTAGTACTGCTTGTCCGGCCATCCGACTCTACCATGCAACGTCCTCAAGTTCAAATCTACCACCATCATGCTGGATTGTGGGCTGGATATGACCTCTACTCTCAACTTTCTCCCTCTGCCTTTGGTCCAGAGGTATGACATTTTATATAGGACTTGAAAGTTCCACTTTCTAATTCATAAGCTGTATTTGGGGGTGAGGGGGGGGAGAAAGAAATCTAAAGGAGGTAGGAGGCTGACGGCACCGTTGGAGACGGCCCAGGGGTGGGTTACACCAAAGGAGGGCTTCGAACGAACACGCCGTATCATCCGATAGCATAAATAGACTTTGTCCACTTAAAAATTCCCTTTATCAAAATAACGTCCTTTGGCTCAGTAGATGGAAAACGTTTTATGGATTTATCGATTTGGTTTTCCAGATAATTTATTCTAAGCTTCAGTAAAGTATTGCAGCACAAGTGAGGTCACAGATCTGTCATCTTTCTGGCTTCTTCATGCAAGAGGAGATAAATGGGAGGTAGACCTAAAGTGCAGGCGCGCCGGGTGTATATTTCTCCCCCCAGCCACCCCCCAAGTGAGCCACCTCTGTTACAGGCTCCTTGACACCGTCAGAAGCAAGGCCTGCTTTATTTATTTATTTATTTATTTATTACATTTTTATACCGTCCAATAGCTGAAGCTCTCTGGGCGGTTGACAAAAATTAAAACCATAATAAAACAACCAACAGGTTAAAAGCACAATTACAAAATACAGTATAAAAAGCACAACCAGGATAAAACCACGCAGCAAAATTGATATAAGATTAAAATACAGAGTTAGAGCAGTAAAATTTAAATTTAAGTTAAAATTAAGTGTTAAAATACTGAGAGAATAAAAAGGTCTTCAGCTGGCGACGAAAGGAGTATGGTGTAGGCTCCAGGCGGACCTCTCTGGGGAGCTCATTCCACAGCCGGGGTGCCACAGCAGAGAAGGCCCTCCTCCTGGTAGCCACCTGCCTCACTTCCTTTGGCAGGGGCTCACGGAGAAGGGCCCCTGTAGAGGATCTTAAGGTCTGGGCAGGTACATATGGGAGGAGGCGTTCCTTTAAATAACCTGGCCCCAAACCGTTTAAGGCTTTGAATGTCAATACCAGCACTTTGAATCGGGCCCGGACCTGGACTGGCAGCCAATGAAGTAAAAGGTCTGGCGTAATGTGAACTCGCCGGCCAGTCTCTGTTAGTAAATTCCGAATCCTTGGGCACCGGGGAGCCTTTATACCGGCCTTCCCCAAGCAGGTGCCCTCCAGATGTGTTGGACTACACCTCTGGAGGTCCACCCGTTTGAGGAAGAGCAAGCCAACGTTCATTACAATGGTACCGGGAGACGGTCCTCAGGCACATCCCTCCGCAAGGTGGCTGCGTCTAAGCGGGTCCAGGTCTGGTCAGTGCCTGGAGATCCTTGGTGGATGAATGGCAAGAGATCAATGTAATGAATAGGCAGATCAATAAATAACCATGACGGGGCTGTGTGGGTCTCAAGAGAGCCTGTACATTACATCCCGTCTCTCTGTATGTGCGCTGGAGCCCCCCCGCCCCATATCCGGGGGGGGGGGGGGGTATTTCTTGCTCTCCTATTGTGCTATCGGCCCCAAATGAAGTCCTTCCATTTTCTGAGCCATAGTTCTGTGGATAAGCAGGGGCCTTTGTACCCAGACGCAGTTCCAAGCTCAACCCTGCGGAGGAACCCCGAAAAGGCAGGTTCCCTCATAGAATCATAGAATCATAGAAGTTAGGGCCAACTCTGCTATTCTATGATTCTATGAGTAGCACTTGCTGCTCAATTCCTTTCAACTGGATCTGGGGGTTGTCGAGGAAATGAGTGGATGGGCTATTTTATCTGTGCCCACCCTGTTTTGCTGTATGCCCCTTCTATTAGAAATTAAGTCTTCTGTAGCAATTTCATCAAAGCTGTTCCTGAAAATATATTGCTCAACCAACAAGAAGTGTTGACACGTTAGTCAGAGTGTGAGCCTCCCGGGGAGGACAGGAAGAGTAGTAACCACAAAGGAACAGATGTTCCAGGATTGCAATACCCATCTACGTATTGTTTTTCTAGTCTTAGAATTATCTGCACTCTGCACATGTATAAATACCTTGTTTATCATTGGTTACTGTATTGCAAAACTGTATTACGATTGGTTTATTATATGAGGAGGTTCTGTTGTTGTTTCTGAGGATGTTATCCTATAAGTGAGCCTCGTGTGGCGCAGAGCGGTAAAGCAGCAGTTTCTGCAGCCGAAACTCTCCCCACGGCCTGAGTTCGATCCCAGCGGAAGCTGGTTTCAGGCAGCCGGCTCAGGTCGACTCAGCCTTCCATCCTCCCGAGGTCGGTAAAATGAGTACCCAGCTAGCTGGGAGAAAGGTAATCACGGCCGGGGAAGGCAACGGCAAACCACCCCGCTATAAGGCCTGCCAAGAAAACGTCAGCGAAAGCCGGCGTCCCTCCAAAAGTCAGTAATGACTCAGTGCTTGCATGAGAGGTTCCTTTCCTTCCTATCCTATAAGTATGTTAGCTTTGCCTGCAACTAGTGGGCAGTCCTTCAGGTCCTCTAAGGGTTGCCACCTTGAAGAGCTGCAGTGCTGACCATAATAAACTTTTTCTAAAATGAGGGAAACCGCCCAGCATTACTAACAATTTGGAAGGAACAAAATGTAAATGTTAAGTCTAAAGAATTAATAGTATTCATGTTGATGGCTGCTCGAAGGGTAATTGCCAGAAATTGGAAAACTGAGAAATTGTTAACTTTAGAAACTTGGTATATGGAATTGTGGCAAACAGCCGTGGCAGAAAAGTTGACACACCAACTCAAACTAGTTAAGGGCGAAGCAAAGACTTCTGATTTTTACACTATATGGCACGACTTTATATTATTTACAAGTCAAGGGCATATGAAGCAGAACTTGTTACAGTCCTTTTTGAAACTATGGGAGAGAGACTAATTATAATGTACAGCTATGAAGAATTACATAATCTCCAATTAATTAATAGATTTCAATCCTAACTACACCTGTAAAGAAATAGATAAAATATGCTACGTAAATGTACTACCATCTGCCTGCAGTCAACAATGAACATTTTTTGTTTGTATGTTTTTGTTTATCTATGTATTTTGAAAATTAATAATAATAAAAGTTTTTGGCCGCCACTCAACGAATCCCAATCAGAGTAGATCACAAGCTGAATATGAGCCAACAGTGCGATACGGCTGCAAGAAAAGCAAATGCTATTTTGGGCTGCATTAATAGAAGTATAGCTTCCAAATCACGTGAGGTACTGGTTCCTCTCTATTCGGCCCTGGTGAGGCCTCATCTAGAGTATTGCGTCCTTCTTGAATTGTGGAGCCCAGAACTGGACGCAATACTCTAGATGAGGCCTAACCAGGGCCGAATAGAGAGGAACCAGTACCTCACGCGATTTGGAAGCTATACTTCTATTAATGCAGCCCAAAATAGCATTTGCCTTTCTTGCAGCCATATCGCAATGTTGGCTCATATTCAGCTTGCGATCTACAACAATTCCAAGATCCTTCTCGTTTGTAGTATTGCTGAGCCAAGTATCCCCCATCTTGTAACTGTGCAAGTTAACCTGCTTAATCTACTATTATTATTATTATTTATTTATTTATTTATTTATTTATTTATTTATATAGCACCATCAATGTACATGGTGCTGTACAGATTACACAGTAAATAGCAAGACCCTGCCGCATAGGCTTACAATCTAATAAAGTTGTAGTCAGACATACCAAAGGGAACAGAACTGTGGGGTAATGCCACAGACCACAATGCCTATCTTCCCCAGCCAGTACAGTCAAATTTTAGCCCAACACATCTGGAGGGCACCAGGTTGGGGAAACTTGGCCTAGTTCAATATTCCTGCGTTTCCTTTCCCCCATAGAACTTGATGGGAACCATTCAGAACAGAGCCAGCCGCTACCTGCATAGCCCCTCAGGTTCATCTCCGTATCCCGTTTTTCAGGTTCCATCTCTTGGTATGATGCTAAATGGGATGGAACCGTGGGACAGGGCCTTTTGTGTTCATGGACGAAAGGGAAGCCCCCCCCCCCGCCAAGGATGGAGAAGTGCCTGTTGTGTGTTGTGATGGCTATGTGGCTGTCACCAGACTGGGAACTGGGGGAGCATGACGCCTGCCATAGCAAAAGATCGAGGGAGGGGTCTTGGTTCATTGGTAGAACACCTGCTTTGTTTGCAGAAGGCTCCTAGCTTCAGTTACCAGGTAGTGCTGGCAAAACACCTGCCTGAAAACCCGGACAATTTATTTTCTTTATTATTGCATTTATATCCCGCCCTTTTTTCCTCCAAGGAACCCAGTACATAATCCTCCTTCTCTCCATGTTATCCTCACAACAACAACCCTGTGAGGTGGGTTGGGCTGAGAGTCTGTGACTGGCCCAAAGTCACCCAGTGGGTTTCCATGGGCTGAGTGGGGACTAGAACCCAGATCTCCTGACTCCCAGTCCAACACTTTAACCACTACACCATACTATTGCCAATCATTGTTGACAATACTGGTCTGGAAGGACACAAGAACATAAGAAGAGCCATGCTGGATCAGACCAAGGTCCCATGTAGTCCAGCATTCTGTTCACCCAGCTGTCAACGGGATCCACAAGCAAGACAGGATTGCGACAGCACCCTCCCACCCATGTTCCCCAGCAACTGGTGTACATAGGCTTATTGCCCCTGATACTGGAGGTGGCATGTAGCCATCAGGACTAATAGCCAATGATACGCTTATCCTCCAGGAGTTTTTTCCAATCGCCTTTTAAAGCCATCCAAATTGGCGGCCATCACTACGTATTCAGCCCTGGTTAGGCCTCATCTAGAGTATTGCGTCCAGTTCTGGGCTCCACAATTCAAGAAGGACGCAGACAAGCTGGAGCGGGTTCAGAGGAGGGCAACCAGGATGATCAGGGGTCTGGAAACAAAGCCCTATGAGGAGAGACTGAAAAAACTGGGCATGTTTAGCTCGGAGAAGAGAAGATTGAGGGGAGACATGATAGCACTCTTCAAATACTTCAAAGGTTGTCACACAGAGGAGGGCCAGGATCTCTTCTCGATCCTCCCAGAGTGCAGGACATGGAATAACGGGCTGAAGTTAAAGGAAGCCAGATTCCAGCTGGACATCAGGACAAACTTCCTGACTGTTAGAGCAGTACGACAATGGAATCAGTTGCCTAGGGAGGTTGTGGGCTCTCCCACACTAGAGGCCTTCAAGAGGCAGCTGGACAACCCTCTGTCAGGGATGCTTTAGGGTGGATTCCTGCATTGAGCAGGAGGTTGGACTCGATGGCCCTGTAGGCCCCTTCCAACTCTGCTATTCTATGATTCTATGATCTTGTAGAAGTTTAACTCTGCCCTGTGTGAAGAAGTCCTTCCTTTTACCTGTCCTGAATCTCCCACCCATCGCCTTCATGGGATATGACCCCATTGGGTTCTAGTATTGTGAGAGAGGGAGAAAAATGTCTCCCTAACCACTTCCTCCCACTTTTTGACTCGGCAAATGGTACCTCCCTACCTTCTTAAAGCATGCCTGGTTGCGAGTTCCGCTGGCCGGAGTCAGCGCAAAATTCGTTCCCTCCTCTTTGGAGAAAAGTACAGGTGCGGATGCTAATTTTCCAAGCCACTTTTGTAAGCGCATCACCTTCGCAAGAGGCTGAACGTTCCGGGAAGCAGGTTGATCAACTACAACGCCCTCTCCCGGAGCAATGTCAAAGGCAGAGATGCTGAAATCCAGTCACAGAAAGTCTGTTAACCTTCGTTGTCTGGAGGAGCAGCGCTTCTGCTTGTTTTATTTATGTGACGGATTGAACTATTTGGGATTCATCAATCGCTTCATTCCAGTGTCAGGAGCCCATCAGCGAGAGCTGTTTTATTTGGGCAGCTTCTGGTAAAGAGCTTCGATAGTGTGGGAAAGCTGGCCCCCTCCCACTGCCCTTTTACATATGCATCCACAAACGGGAACATCTCGTCCCGATCAACAAGACGCATAAAGTTCCCAAACAGAGACCTGAAGCTCTCCTCTCTCCTTACGAATTATTCATGTGTTACGTTTGCATGCCATCCTTTTTGGCCAAGGAGGTGGCATCTGTGCGGTTTGCCATTTCCCCACACAGAACAGCCCTGCGCAATAGGTTAGGCTGAGAGAGAGGCTGGGTTCAGACAGCACGATAACCAACGGTGATTTAAGTAGTTGATGGTTGGTTATTTAACCCACCATGGGTTATCATGTTGTGTGGAGGGAGGTTTTTAACCAACGGTTGATTATTTGGGCCCAATAACCAACGCAAATAGCCAACGCTGTGCATAGTTGGCTGTTTGAACCACCATTGGTTGACGTGTTGTGTGGAGGGCACCATTGGTTATTTCCTTGGCCACCATTGGTTATTTTGTCAGCCACAGAGTCACAAGGCAAGAGCGGTCAAAGCTGTGACGCTCTGATCCAGCCGGAAAGATGATTTTCAGCAGCAATAGCTGATGGGATACTAGCATAGAATCATAGAATAGCAGAGTTGGAAGAGGCCTACAAGGCCATCGAGTCCAACCCCCTGCTCAATACAGGAATCCACCCTAAAGTTGTCATCCCTGACAACAATCTGTCAGGGATGCTTTAGGGTGGATTCCTGCCTTGAGCAGGGGGTTGGACTCGATGGCCTTGTAGGCCCCTTCCAACTCTGCTATTCTATGATTCTATGAAAGCATCCCTGCCTGACAGTTGGTTGTCCAGCTGCCTCTTGAAGGCGTATAGTGTGGGACAGCCCACAACCTCTCTAGGTAACTGATTCCATTGTCGTACTGCTCTAACAGTCAGGAAGTTTTCCCTGATATCCAGCTGGAATCTGGCTTCCTATAACTTGAGCCCGTTATTCCGTGTCCTGCACTCTGGGAGGATCAAGAAGAGATCCTGGCCCTCCTCTGTGTGACAACCTTTTAAGTCTTTGAAGAGTGCGATCATGTCTCCCCTCTATCTTCTCTTCTCCAGGCTCAACATACCCAGTTCTTTCCGTCTCTCTTCATAGGGCTTTTTTTCCAGACCCCTGATCATCCTGGTTGCCCTCCTCTGAACCCGCTCCAGCTTGTCTGCGTCCTTCTTGAATTGTGGAGCCCAGAACTAGACTCAATACTCTAGATGAGGCCTAACCAGGGCCGAATAGAGAGTAACCAATCGGCCCTGGTTAGGCCTTATCTAGAGTATTGCGTCCAGTTCTGGGCCTCATCTAGAGTATTAGCAGGAGGACTAAGAGGGGGGAGAGGGCAGGGGATAAGTGGGTCAACTCAACGCTGATTCTTATCCACACCACAGTTGATTATTATCATGGTGTGTGGGGAGTACCCCCTAGATAAACAACTATTGAGTTGATTATTACTCACCGTTCACTGTCGTGTTGTCAGGAGCAACCAATACAACCAGGCTGTCATTTGCTTATCCCTAGAGCAGCCTTCCTCAACCTGGGGCGCTCCAGATGTGTTGGAGTGCATCTCCCAGAATGCCCCAGCCAGCAGAGCTGGCTGGGGCATTCTGGGAGTTGTAGTCCAACACATCTGGAGCGCCCCAAGTTGAGGAAGGCTGCCCTAGAGGATTGCTACTAAGCCTCAACATTCTCAAGATTGCCACCAATTTTCAACGTTCTAGGACTGACCCTTCCATCCGCAGCAGTCGGGACACTTTTGGAGCCTGCGTTGTCGTGGGCTGAGGCTGTAAACGAAGTGCTTAGACAGGTTCAACCAACTCAGTGCATGGTTGATCCTTGCCCATTTCAGTTAATTGCATCTAACCAGAAGGGAATGAGCTACCCTCTCCATTAAAAACCCACTCTGGACCCAGAAGGTTATAACAATGATCACCCTGTAACAAATATCTCCTTTGGGGGCACACTGCTTGAGAGGGCGACAGCGGTTCAACTCCAGGCACTCTTTAAATGGCATCGTTCTTCTGGTAACCTTTCGTTTAGGCTTACTACAACGTGTTATACATGGGGCTGGCTTTGAAAACAGCCCAGAAACTTTAGATGGTCCAAAATGCAGGAGCAAGGTTGTTAACAGAGACTGGCTGATCATATGATACCAGTGTCTTTCAGATATCTCAGCCTGGCTGCTTCATCGTTGTTTGAAACTTAATATGGCAAAAACTGAATTGCTTGTTTTTCCTCCTAAACCTTCTCCTCACCTCTCATTCTCTCTTACTGTCAACGATGTCACGCTTACTCCGGTCAAGGAAGCTCGTAGTCTTGGCTTTATATTTGATTCCTCGCTCTCCTTTATTCCTCATATCGAGGCAGTAGCTAAATCCTGTCGTTTCTTCCTGTATAATATTGCCAGGATTCGACCATTTTTGTCTGTCTCTTCTGCCAAGACTCTCGTTCACGCACTGGTTATCTCTCGGTTGGACTACTGCAACCTTCTTCTCTCTGGCCTTCCCTCGTCTCACATCAGTCCGCTGGTCTCTGTCCACCACTCTGCCGCTAAGATCATCTTCTTGGCCCGCCGCTCTGACCATGTCACTCCACTTTTGAAATCTCTTCATTGGCTTCCAATTCACTCCAGAATCCAATATAAACTTCTCCTGTTGACCTACAAAGCTTTTCACGGCCTAGCTCCTGCCTAGCTCTCCTCTCTCATCTCACACTATTGCCCCGCTCGTGCTCTCCGCTCCTCTGATGCCATGCTTCTCGCCTGCCCAAGGACCTCTACTTCCCTTACTCGGCTTCGTCCTTTTTCTTCTGCTGCCCCTTACGCCTGGAATGCTCTTCCAGAACACTTGAGAACTACCAACTCAATCACAGCTTTTAAAACTCAGCTAAAAACTTTTCTGTTCCCTATAGCTTTTAAATATTGAGTTTGTTCTGACTCTATACTGTTTAGCTTCACCCTACCCGGTGCCTGTTTACACTTCCCTGTGCCTGTTTGCATTCTCCTTCCCTCCTTATTGTTTACTACAACTTTATTAGATTGTAAGACTATGCGGCAGGGTCTTGCTATTTACTGTGTAATCTGTACAGCACCATGTACATTGATGGTGCTATATAAATAAATAATAATAATAATACAGTGCTCTGTGATCTGCACTGGCTTCCAGTCCTTTCGTGCCCAATTCAAAACTGCTGGAATTAACTTTGAAAGCCTTAAGTGGTTTGGGTTAGGGTTAACTGAAGGATCATCTCCTGCCGTGACCCTAAGAAGATTTTCAGAGGCCCTCCATGGATAGAAATCTTTGGCAAAATGAGTTTGAGAGCAGGTTGGTCAAGTTGATGTTTCATTTGTAAAAAAATAAGAAATGGATGAAATGGAAATGTGGTCTTCTTTTCACAAAATGCCAGGAGGGACTGACTGTTCCTGACTGTTAGAGCAGTACGACAATGGAATCAGTTACCTAGGGAGGTTGTGGGCTCTCCCACACTGGAGTCATTCAAGAAGCAGCTGGACAACCCTCTGTCAAGGATGCTTTAAGGTGGATTCCTGCATTGAGTAGGGGGTTGGACTCGATGGCCTTAGAGGCCCCTTCCAACTCTATGATAATCTTTTGTAATCCACCCAAAGAGCTTCAGTTATAGGGCTGGTATAGAAATGTAATAAATGATAATAAATAATAAGCTATAATGTCTAATGGCAATAGTTGAAGGAGGTTTTTTTGAAACATCTTCAACTTTTTGTATTTTGACAAATACATAATTCTGTTAGGCTTGGCTGTTTGACCCACTAAAGAAGAGTTACTCAAGCTACTGATCAAATATTAGCAAATTATCCAACGATGTTAGGTAACGTTTCTATAATTTAGGAGGATTCACCCAATCATTTTTGCTTTGGCTTTTATCTTGGAATGCTAGGGGCATCCTACAATTAGCCTGTGTGCACCAGTTGCTGGGGAACATGGGCGGGAGGGTGCTGTTGCACCAAGTCCTGCTTGTTCATCCCTGGCCGACAGCTGGTTGGCCCCTGTGTGGACAGAGTGCTGGACTAGGTGGACTCTTGGTCTGATCTAGCATCAGGGCTCTTCCTACGTTCTTATGTTTTTAATTATATTTCTTTAAAAGTTAAAAGAATAAAGCAAGGTAACAGGAGCTATTTTTATTATTGTTATTATTATTATAGTTATTTATATCCTGCCTTTTCCTCAGTACTAGGACTCAAGGTGGATTACAAGATTAAAACATGTACAATTACCGTATTTCTTCGATTGTAAGACGCACACTAATTTCAGTACCACCAACAGAAAAAAAAAACCTAAGACACACTCGCGATTCTAAGACGCACCCCGTTTTTAGAGATGTTTATATGGGGAAAAAAGTGAGTCTTAGAATCGAAGAAATAGGGTAAAGCATATAAATATAAATTACAAAAGTTAAAATAGAATTGAACCTGCAATAAAATTAAAAACACGTTAAAATTTTAAAAAACTGTAAGAGGTTAAAAAAGGGGGGGGGGGGGGTCCAATACATTATCGATCCTCCCAGAGTGCAGGACATGGAATAACGGGCTCAAGTTAAAGGAAGCCAGATTCCAGCTGGACATCAGGAAAAACATCCTGACGGTTAGAGCAGTACGACAATGGAATCAGTTGCCTGGTGAGGTTGTGGGCTCTCCCACGCTAGAGGCCTTCAAGAGGCAGCTGGACAACCCTCTGTCAGGGATGCTTTAGGGTGGATTCCTGCATTGAGCAGGGGGTTGGACTCGATGGCCTTGTAGGCCCCTTCCAATTCTGCTATTCTATGATTCTATGATTAACACAGGTCCAGCATAGTTCCAAAAAGCCAGTTTTTAAAAACAATTGTACTAAGTAGACAGCAAGCCTTCTTGCCTACTAGTCCTGATGGCTATTTGCTACGTCCAGCATCTGAGGCAGTAAGCCTATATACACACCAGTTGCTGGGGAACATGGGTGGTAGGGTGCTGTTTCACCTGTGTCCTCCTTGTGGATTCCTGGCCACACAGCTGCTTGGCCACTGTGTGAACAGAGTGATGGACTAGGTGGACCCTTGGTCTGATCCAGCATCAGGGCTCTTCATAGAATCATAGAATAGCAGAGGTGTAAGGGGCCTACAAGGCCATTGAGTCCAACCCCCTGCTCTTACGTTCTTATGTATTTATGTTATTTATTTATTTAAGGATTTTTATGCCGCCATTCAGCCAAAAAAGGCTCTCATGGCGGCTTACAAAAGTATTTCTTGACAGTCCCTGCCCACAGGCTTACAATCTAAAAGACATGACACAAAAGGAAAGGGGATTGGGAGGGAGGAGGAGTAGGAGGGGGGAAAGGAAAGCAAATTCAGGCACTACAATCTTAATTATGTAGCATGGCGATATGATAGTTCTTCTTCTCCCTGCTGTTCTAAAGGTAGCAGAGGTGATGGTCTCCTTGACCCACCCACCCCCACCCCCTGGAACCAATTCCCAGATGGTGATTGTATTCTTGGGCTAGTCCAGCAGTAAGATTCCATATACTGATTGAAAACGACCACCTTGAGCTGCAGGCCTCTCATAGAGCCAGCATTTAATTAGATCCTCAGTTCCACGGTAGTTGTGAAACACACATAGCATCAATGATTTAAACAAGGTTCTCTGAAAATGGGTGCTGATTCCATCATAAAATCCATTAATGCTGCTTCTTTCTTTCCTGCAGTCCAAGACTATCCAGGCTCCCAGGCTGGGTCTTAAAAGACGGAAGCACTTTCCTAGAGAAGGTAACGTACGGATGGGATTAGGAGTCCCAGTGAACTTAGCTAATTAGCCAGCAAAAATTGACTCCAAGCTGATTTTACTTATCCAGGGGAGGGGGAGAAAGCCGGTCTGTTGCCAAACGTAATTGAATTTTCAGGTCAAATAATTTGAATTGTGGACGTCCACTCTTGAAACGCCTGCCATCTATTTGCTTTTTCCATGAACCCTATTGGAGATTATCGTCGTCCGCGTACATGCATTAGTAATTTCTAGTCTGGGTCAGCTTGCAGGCCACCCTGCTGTCCGCGACCAACGAAAAGTGCGTTAGCGCAATCGTAGTATGAGTATTCTTGAGTTGATTTCGAAGGAATCGCTTCAGTTATAACGGATTCTTTCCCATTCATATAAGGCGAGAGGGGGTAGCCAGAGGGCGCACGTGACCCATTCTGCCTGGATGGGGAGGAGGCGCGCCCCCCTCCACTAAACGCCAGCAGAGAAGAGCGCTTTGAACACTCAAAACCCACCAGATCTGTGCCTTCCTCTTCCTCCTCCTCCTCCTCCTCCCCCTCTCACTGCTGACCTGATCAGTAG
Organism: Elgaria multicarinata webbii; assembly: GCF_023053635.1. NCBI lineage: Eukaryota > Metazoa > Chordata > Lepidosauria > Squamata > Anguidae > Elgaria > Elgaria multicarinata. The sequence continues at coordinate 5,328,258 of NC_086174.1, read as the reverse complement.
GGATCAGCTCAGTAATGGGGGAGAAGGTCTGACTGCAGTTAAAGTGTGTCATCTCACACCCCATGTGATTCTGGTGCGTGTGTGCATGTGTCTGTGTATTGGTGGGCAGACTGGGTGTGTGCATGAGTGGGGCCCACCCCAGTCTAAATCAGTATCTTCGCTTCTATCGTCCATAGAATCATAGAATAGCAGAGTTGGGAGGGGCCTACAAAGCCATCAAGTCCAACCCCCTGCTCAATGCAGGAATCCACCCTAAAGCATCCCTGACAGATAGTTGCCCAGCTGCCTCTTGAAGGCCTCTAGTGTGGGAGAGCCCACAACCTCCCTAGGTAACTGATTCCATTGTTGTACTACTCTAACAGTCAGGAAGTTTTTCCTGATGTCCAGCGGGAATCTGGTTTCCTGTAACTTGAGCCCATTCATAGAATCATAGAATAGCAGAGTTGGAAGGGGCCTACAAGGCCATCGAGTCCAACCCCCTGCTCAATGCAGGAATCCACCCTCAAGCATCCCTGACAGAGGGTTGTCCAGCTGCCTCTTGAAGGCCTCTAGTGTGGGAGAGGCCACAACCTCACCAGGCAACTGATTCCATTGTCGTACTGCTCTAACAGTCAGGAAGTTTTTCCTGATGTCCAACGGGAATCTGGCTTCCTTTAACTTGTGCCCGTTATTCCTGCACTCTGGGAGGATCGAGAAGAGATCCTGGCCCTCCTCTGTGTGACAACCTTTTAAGTCTTTGAAGAGTGCTATCATGTCTCCCCTCCATCTTCTCTTCTCCAGGCTAAACATGCCCAGTTCTTTCAGTCTCTCTTCGTAGGGCCTTCCTCAGGGACTCTCTAAAACACATAAAATTATTTATTTATTTATTTATTTATTACCCGCTTCTCCCTCTGATCGAAGCGGGGAACAACTTTATTTATTTATTTATTTATTACATTTTTATACCGCCCAGTAGCCGAAGCTCTCTGGGTGGTTCACTAAAATTAAAAACCACGAAGAGCATAAAAACAACCAACCAATTTAAAACACACATACAAAATTCGATATGAAAAGCACAACCAGAATAAAACCACACAGCAAAAATTAATATAAGTTAAAATATGAGATTTAAATACCAAAATACCGTAAAATGCATAAAACTGATTAAAAAGACATATAAGACTGATACAATAATAAAATAACAATCGGACCTCTTAAAATTATTTTGGTTTTATACATATACATACTCAAGTTATACAGCACTGGAAAGTACCACGAGCTAATCAGTAATATGCATTCACAAATATATTGCAAACTTTCAGTTAGTGATGTAGTGTGAATTTTTTTCCGTGGAGACTTTTCAAGTGCTTTTTCCCCCCGAAGACATTTTTCCATTTCGTTAGTAGCAATGAATGGATGCCAATTGCCAATTCAATATTAGGCAAGCGTGGCAGTTTCTAAGTTGTAATTACAATTTTTCAGGTGATTATCCCTAGCAAGTATGTGAGAGGCGACGTATATTCATTGGAATATATCTCAGAGTGAATTGAATAAGTAGTGAGACAGTGAAATTGAAGGTGCCCCAGTAACCTCTGTGGAGGAGAGTTGAATTCTGTTGAAACAGACGAATGAGTTCTCGGCATATCATGCATAGTTCTTTGAGTTGCTAATTAATTGGTACCCTCCATGCTTCGGACTGAAGGATGCTGGGTGTTGTAGTCCAAGATAGCTAATACCCTGGAAAACAGAAACAAACGTCAAAGTGATCTTGATAGGCTGGAGCGCTGGGTAAAAACAACAGAATGAAAATTAATGGGGATAAATGCCAAGTTCTACACCTAGGAAAAAGAAACCAAATGCACAGTTACAAGATGGGGGATACTTGGCTCAGCAATACTACAAATGAGAAGGATCTTGGAAATGTTGTAGATCGCAAGCTGAATATGAGCCAACAGTGCGATACGGCTGCAAGAAAGGCCAATGCTATTTTGGGCTGCATTAATGGAAGTATAGTGAGGTACTGGTTACCCTCTGTTCGGCACTGGTTAGGCCTCATCTTGAGTATTGCACCCAGTTCTAGGCACCACACTTCAAGAAGGACGCAGACCAGCTGGAGCGTGTTCAGAGGAGGGCAACAAAGATGTTCAGTGGTCTGAAAACAAAGCCCTATGAGGAGAGACTGAAACAACTGGGCATGTTTAGCCTGGAGAAGAGAAAATTAAAGGGAGACATGTTAGCACTCTTCAAATTCTTGAAAGGCTGTCACACAGAGAAAGGCCAGGATCTGACTGTTAAACTTCCTGACTGTTAGAGCAGTGCGACGGTGAAATCAGTTACCTAGGGAGGTTGTGGGCTCTCCCACACTAGAGGCATTCAAGAGGCAGCTGGACAACCATCTGTCAGGGATGCTTTAGGGTGGATTCCTGCCTTGAGCAGGGGGTTGGACTCGATGGCCTTGTAGGCCCCTTCCAACTCTGCTATTCTATGATTCTATGATCTCTTCTCGATCATCCCAGAGTGCAGGACAGAATAATAGGCTCAAATTACAGGAAGCCAGATTCCGGCTGGACATCAGGGCAAAACTTCCTGACTGTTAGAGCAGTACGACAATGGAATCAGTTATCTAGGAAGGTTGTGGGCTCTCCCACACTAGAAGCCTTCAAGAGGCAGCTGGACAACCATCTGGATTCCTGCATTGAGCAGGGGGTTCGACTCAATGGCCTTGTAGGCCCCTTCCAACTCTGCTATTCTATGATTCCCCAATCTGGTGCCCTCCGGGTATGCTGGATTGCAACTCCTTACCCGTCCTCTGAGATCTTCAGTGGAGGCCCTTCTGTCGGTCTCACCACCATCACAGGCATGCCTGGTGGGAACGCAGGAGAGATCCTTCTCGGTGGCTGCCCCGGGAGCTCTGGAACTCCCTTCCCAGGGAAGCTAGACTGGCTCCCTCCCTGGTGTGTTTCTAGAGGCAGGTTAAAACTTTTCAGTTCCAGCTGGCCTTTGGGGGGTAGTCTTGGCCATGTTTATACCTTGTGTGTGTGTGTGTGTGTGTGTGTGTGTGTTTGTGTGTGTGTATAATTATTTATATTTTAAATGTTTTTAAATGTTTTAATATTGTAGCACGTTTAATTATTTTTTAATTTTTGTATTTCTCCATCTGTTTTAACTGTACATGTATTAATTTTTAAGGTCTCGTGAATAACGGAATTGCATTCTCCTGGCCAGAGTCTGAAATTTGGTTTTGGCTTTCTCAGTACTGTGAATCTCAGCTTTCTTTCTTTTTTTAAAAAAACAGCCAAGTTTCTAGTCCCTAAGACTGCAAAGCCCGGGGTGGGGCTGAGGACTTGTGATGGTGAGGAACGGTCTTGGGTCTCGTGAATAACGGAATTGCATTCTCCTGGGCGGAGTCTGAAATTTGGTTTTGGCTTTCTCGGTACTGTGAATCTCAGCTTTCTTTCTTTTTTTAAAAAAAGCCAAGTTTCTAGTCCCTAAGACTGCAAAGCCCGGGGTGGGTCTGAGGACTTGTGATGGTGCGGAACGGTCTTGGGTCTCGTGAATAACGGAATTGCATTCTCCTGGGCAGAGTCTGAAATTTGGTTTTGGCTTTCTCAGTACTGTGAATCTCAGCTTTCTTTCTTTTTTTTTTAAAAAAGCCAAGTTTCTAGTCCCTAAGACTGCAAAGCCTGGGGTGGGGCTGAGGACTTGTGATGGTGAGGAACGGTCTTGGGTCTCGTGAATAATGGAATTGCATTCTCCTGGCCAGAGTCTGAAATTTGGTTTTGGCTTTCTCAGCACTGAGCATCTGTGTTTCATTTTTAAAAAGCCAAGTTTCTAGTCCCTAAAACTATACGGCTGGGGCTGAGGTCTTGTGACGGTGAGGAATGGTCTTGGGTCTCATGAATGGCTCTGTGCCCCTCCCTACGTGCAGCAGAAGCAGCGTACATGTACATTTGCACATTTATGCAGGTGATGGAATTGCATTGTCCTGGCCAGAGAAAAATGTTTGGCTTTTGTTTTTGAAACGTCCCTTTCCCATAAACTTTAAGCCATGACGAAGGACCTCATGATGTTCATATTTGCCAGCAGTCGCTTGATGGTGGAGGGTGTGCTTTGTAGCCCAACACATCTAGAGGGCACCAGGTTGGGGAAGGTGGGTTTGTTCAAAGGACGGTCTCAGTGAATCAAGGCATTTCTTTCCGACATAAATGTCCCACGTTATCACACCATCACTCACGCCGGCTTTTAGGTTACATATTAGAATTATGTGCATGAGCTTTTCGGGAAGCAGATGACTAACTCACACATTGAGCATGCTCTGTCAGTGCGCAAATGCCTCCTGATGAGGTCCCACTTAACCTAATTCACAAATCCCTGCGCAGTTTTGCCCTCGGAGAATTCAGAAAACGCCTGTCCAATATCAAACCTGCAGCAGGGTCCGGAGCCAAAAACCCTTGCGGCACTCTCTGACCGCCGGCGTCCTTGCCTCTGAACCTGAGAAAATGTAGTGCCATCTTCTGGGGTGGGGATAATGGGAGCTGTGGTGCAACACAACCCTGACAGATGGCTCTCCAGTAGCCTCTTAAAGGCCTCTAGTGTGGGAGAAGCCACAACCTCCCTAGGTCATTGGTTCCATTGTCATACTGCTCGAACAGTCAGGACGTTGTTCCATTCCTGGACAAAGCCCTTGAGCGGGTGGTTGTGTGCCAGCTCCAGACATTCTTAGAATCATAGAATCATAGAATAGCAGAGTTGGAAGGGGCCTACAAGGCCATCGAGTCCAACCCCCTGCTCAATGCAGGAATCCACCCCAAAGCATCCCTGACAGAGGGTTGTCCAGCTGCCTCTTGAAGGCCTCGAGTGTGGGAGAGCCCACCACCTCCCTAGGTAACTGATTCCATTGTCGCACTGCTCTAACAGTCAGGAAGTTTTTCCTGATGTCCAGCCGGAATCTGGCTTCCTGTCACTTGAGCACGTTATTCCGTGTCCTGCACTCTGGGAGGATGGAGAAGAGATCCTGGCCCTCCTCTGTGTGACAACCTTTCAAGTATTTGAAGAGTGCTCTCATGCCTCCCCTCAATCTTCTCTTCTCCAGGCTAAACATGCCCAGTTCTTTCAGTCTCTCTTCATAGGGCTTTGTTTCCAGACCCCTGATCATTCTGGTTGCCCTCCTCTGAACACACTGCAGCTGGTCTGCGTCCTTCTTGAATTGTGGAGCCCAGAACTGGACGCAATACTCTAGATGAGGCCTAACCAGGGCCGAATAGAGAGGAACCAGTACCTCACGCCATTTGGAAGCTATACTTCTATTAATGCAGCCCAAAATAGCATTTGCCTTTCTTGCAGCCCTATCGCACTGTTGGCTCATATTCAGTTTGTGATCTACAACAATTCCAAGACCCTTCTCGTTTGTAGTATTGCTGAGCCAAGTATCCCCCATCTTGTAACTGTGCCTTTGGTTTCTATTTCCTAGATGTAGAACTTGGCATTTATCCCTATTAAATGCCCACAACCTCCCTCGTTAACTGGTTCCATTGTCGTACTGCTCTAACAGTCAGGAAGTTTTTCCTGATGTCCAGCTGGAATCTGGCTTCCTTTAACTTGAGCCCGTTATTCCGTGTCCTGCACTCTGGGAGGATCGAGACGAGATCCTGTCCCTCCTCCATGTGACAACCTTTGAAGTATTTGAAGAGTGCTCTCATGTCTCCCCTCCATCTTCTCTTCTCCAGGCTAAACATGCCCAGTTCTTTCAGTCTCTCCTCACAGGGCTTTGTTTCCAGACCCCTGACCATCCTGGTTGCCCTCCTCTGAACACGCTCCAGCTTCTTCACATCCTTCTTGATATGTGGTGCCATGTAACCAATCCTCTCTCGACGACACTGTTTGTGTAGCCAGCTGTTCGCTTTCACTCTTCTTCTCCTCCTGACCTTCAACAGGAAGGAGTGCTGAAAACACCACTCACGCCCACAGTTCCTTCACCTTCCTACCAAGAGCCTTGGCCATGGTGGCTGGGAATTCTGGGAGTTTTAGTCCGGCACACCTTGGAGAAGGCTGCTGTAGGCCCCGCGCATGCGAAGCACTGCACAAAGCGCCGTCCGCCTGGCTGCGTGTTCTTCAAGGGTGTCCCAAGCCACTGCTCCCTGCGGGCAGGTTTAATTATGAGTCCCGCTGCCCTCTCCCCAGCCCTCGCGTTGACCATTGTGCCTGCTTAGAATGACAAATGAGCTGACCAGGGCTGCACAAAGACGAGGTCTGGGGTCAGGGGTGGACACTTTGTCATGTAAGGAGAACGGAGCTCTTTTCTGCATTTGGATTCACTTGTTTTAAGTCCAACCGGGGGCATTGAAATTCACCCGGCTTACCATTATTCACCTTTTAACTCCTCTTGATGAGGTTAAGAGCCTCCTGCCATTAGATGTAATTGCTCATTTGTTATAGCTTGGCAAAAGTGCTGGCATTTCTGAAAGACTGAACCCAGGCCCTGCACTGGGCTTACGGGGGATACAGCACAGAGCGAGGGGAAGGTAATACGCCCTGTTTGGGGAACCTGCTACCTCTCACTGTGTGGGATCCCCTAAACACCCTTCTAACTACGTAGGGGAACAGCACTTACGTCTGCTTATGACATCATTCCGACCCCTGCTTTCCTCTCAGACCTATTTGCATGTGCAACAACCAACTCCCCAACTAAGGAAGGAACAGGGGCAAAGACTGCCATACTTTAGCAGCTCCGGGAGCAAAGAATATTTGCGTGGGCACATGCAGAGGTGAAGAACATGCTGCACAGCGTCTGGATTGAAACACAACAGGCTGAAAGCGCAGTGCTTGCGGAAGAAGAGACGGGGGACGAGGGAGGCCCCTGGGTATAAAGGAAAAAGAGGTGGAAGAAGAAGGAGTTGGCAAGCAGCAGGTCTAGCTTCAGGGTTTTTTGTTAGCCCTGAGCAAGTTCCGCAATGGGCCCGCTCAGATCTCTGGCTAGCGATGGGCCCCGTGCTGATCATTTCACCCCAGCGGTTGCCTGACTTTGCCCACCACTGACACCACACCTGGGAAGGAACCTGGAAGTTGGCACTAGCCTGGTCACTTAGCGAGAGCCCGACTCTATGTCTGCATCTCTTCCCACAGCACTTGCTTCCAAATTACTTTGCAATCCTCTCTTTGAATCATTGGAGGTAAAAACCCAGGATGTGGTGCTGTGTCCTCCATTCATGTGAAGAACATAAGAACATCAGAAGGGCCCTGATGCTGGATCAGACCAAGGTTCCACCTAGTCCAGCACTCTGTTCCCACAGGAGCCAACCGGCCATCGGCCACGGACCAACAAGGCAGGACATGGTGCAACAGCACCCTCCCACCCATGTTCCCGAGCAACTGGTGCACCCAGGCTTGCTGCCTTGAATACTGGAGATCGCACACAACCATCAGGGCTAGTAGCCATGGATAGCCTTTGCCTCCAGGAATTTATCCAACCCGCTTTTAAAGCCATCCAGATTGGTGGCCATCACGACTTCTTGTGGTAGTGAGTTCCATCATTTAACTACACGCTGTGTGAAGAAGCCCTTCCTTTTATTTGTCCTGGATCTCCCACCCATCAGCTTCATGGGATGACCCCATTGGGTTCTAGTATTATGAGAGAGGGAGAAAAATGACTCCCTCTCCACTTTCTCCGTACCAGGCATAATTTTGTACACCTCCATCATGTCTCCCCTTAGCCTCCTTTTTTCCAAGCTAAACAACCTCAGTTGATGTAACCTTCCCTCCTAGGGGAGATGCTCCAGCCCCTTCATCATTTTAGTTGCCCTTTTCTGTACTTTTCCCCGCTCTGTAATATCCTTTTTTAGGTGTGGTGACCAGAACTGCACACCGTATTCCAAGTGTGGTCGCACCATAGATTTGTATAAGGGCGGTATGATACCGGCCATTTTATTCTCAATTCCTTTTCTTATCATTCCTAACATGGAGTTTGCCTTCTTTACAGCAGATGCACCCTGGGTGGACATTTTCATGGAGCTGTCCACCACAACCCCAAGATCTCTTTCTTCTTCGATCAACGCCAGCTGAGATCCCATTACGTTATACTTAAAGTTGGGGTTTTTTGCCCCAACATGCATCACTTTACACTTGCCTCCATTGGACGTTTGGACGCCCACTCTCCCAGCTTGAAGAGATCCCTTTGGAGCTCTTCACAATCCCTTTGTGTTTTAACAACCTTAAATAATTTGGTGTTGTCGACAAACTTGGCAGCTTCACTGCTCACTCCTAATTCCAGATCCTTTATGAACAAGTTGAAAAGAACTGGTCCCGTTACTTATCCCTGTGGGACCCCACTATTTACTTCCCTCCATCAGGAGAATTGACCATTTATTCCTACTCTCTGCTTTCTGTTTTTTAACCAGTTTCCTTGGATTTTGTCCTCGTCTGTTGCTTCTGCTTAAATGTCTTCTTTCTCCTCTTCCTATTTCACAGGAGCTGAAAGATTGTTCCGGCCGTGCCTTTGTGGATTCCGTTCCTGAGTTTTGCCTGCCAGAGGTGAGTCTTCTTGGGGGGGGGGGCTTGAAGCCCCAAATTGCTGGCTTTCATTAGCAAATGGTGGAAGTTTTTGGAACCGCAGCGTGATCCCGGAGGGTCTCACCCCTACCGCCTGCTGCTCCTGTGTTCATTTCCACACAGCTTGCCGTCGGAGGACTCCCGGCCCATCCGCCTCGCTCGAGAGAATATTTACGTCTCACAGGAGGATACGATGGGCTCTTATGGAAATCACACTGCCGCCAGACGACTTTCCGACCCATTTCTCAAACCACTTACAGCTCCTGTTTCGATTTCAGAGGAAGTAGAACTTCGAGGAGAGACATTCTCTTGAAGTGTTTCATTTCAAGCCTCGTGTGTGTGTGTGCGTGTGTGTGTGTGTGTGTGTGTGAGAGAGAGAGAGAGAGAGAGAGCAGGACACGGAATAACAGGCTCAAGTTAAAGGAAGCCCGATTCCAGCTGGACATCAGGAAAAACTTCCTGACTGTTAGAGCAGTACAACAATGGAACCAGTTACCAAGGGAGGTTGTGGGCTCTCCCACACTAGAGGCCTTCAAGAGGCAGCTGGACAACCATCTGTCAGGGATGCTGTAGGGTGGATTCCTGCATTGAGCAGGGGTTGGAATCGATGGCCTTGTAGGCCCCTTCCAACTCTACTATTCTATGATTCTATGACCTCACGCCCCCACTCTGGCCCATCTGAAAAACCCAGCCAGGTCAGAAATTGGTTACTGGGGGACATGAATGTTTTTGAGCCATTTCTTTGCCGTTACCTCCAAATCAATGGTCTGACCCTCGTGAGCAGATAGTTTTCCACTTGATGACTATTGAATCCCATTAGCTACTCCATAATAACTGAGTTAGAGGTTAGGTTTCTGGTAAGTTTTCCAAATTGACATCACCAGTGTTACAGCCTTACCAGTAAATATTTCTAATTGCAGTTCCTATCATGGGATGCCAAAAAAGAAAAAGAAAAAGAAATCCTTTTCAACCTGGCAGGCTCCACGGACCTCTTCCCACATCCAGAAAATGTTCTGAAGATGCCACATTTAGTTCCAGTGCTGAATCACAACACGTTTTGGACCCAGCTAATATAGCCCCTGGTCTAGTCCTTCCTGCTCCCCCCCCCCCTTTATAAGTGGTTCCTATAAACTAGGGGTGCAGAACGAATTTCATGAATTGCCCATTATTATTATTATTATTATTATTATTATTATTATTATTATTATTATTATCTGGCTGGGAGCGATCCGCCAGCTTAAAAGTCTTTCTGAATTTAAAAAAGCTATAAAGACGGATCTCTTCTGGCAGGCCTACCCAGTCAGATTTTAAAATGTCTTAAAAGATTTTAAGATTTTAATAATGTATTGGTTTTATGTTTTTAATCAGTTTTATGTGTTTTATATTTTTGTATAAATACAAAATTTATAGAAGAGGGAGAGGTGGGTAAGAAATTATTATTATTATTATTATTATTATTATTATTATTATTATTATTATTATTATTTGTCCTGACTTTTGCCCAATGCTGGGCCTCAAGGCGGCTTTACAAAGTTAAAACATATACAAGTAAATGCTAAAAGTAAAAATATACAAAGGTTAAAAATACAATTAAATAAGTTTCAATATTAAAACATTTCCACATTTAAAATACATATTAAATTTTAAAAGTCTAAAAGCATAGATGGAGGTCGACATTATGCCACAAAGGCCTGCAGGAATAAGGATGTTTTTGCCTGCCACCGAAAACACATCAAGAAGGGAGCCAGTATTTTAACACCTAATTTGACTTAAATTTAAACTTTGCTGTTTTAATTCCGTATTTTAACCTGTACCAATTTCTGCTGTGTGGTTTTAATCCTGGTTTTGCTTTTTATATTGTATTTGTGCTTTTAGATTGTTGGTTGTGTTTTACTATGCTCTTCATGGTTTTAATTTTTGTGAACCGCCCAGAGAGCTTCAGCTATTGGGCGGTATAAAAGTGTAATAAATAAACAAATAAATGTGTTTTTGCACTTTAAGGTTTTCTTGCTGTAAGCCGCTCAGAGGTCACTGTGATCAGGCAGCATACAAATACTGTGAATAAATAGGATCAAACGCCGTGAGACCTGTTGTGGTTTAGACACGGAGATGGGAAAATGCGAGTGAGAAGTCCTAATAACAGGAAGGCCATTTCCGTCAATGTTTAAAACTTTCCGTTAGTTGTTTTTTTTTTTAAGTAATCTAGATGTTTTGAGAGAGAGAGAGAGAGAAAGGGAAGAGGTTTTAAGAATCTGTTTTTCTGAACGGTGCCTAATGTTCTTCACCCTCATTTTCAGATGGAATTGATAGACTTGGCTATGGTGGACGTGATTCTAATCTCCAATTACCACTGCATGATGGCCTTGCCATACATCACGGAACACACTGGATTCACCGGAACGGTCTACGCCACGGAGCCGACGGTTCAAATTGGCAGGTAAGAAAAATCCACTTAGCGTCGTTTAATCTAACGACCTTTCATCCGCCGCTGAAGGAAGGCGCGCGGGGAGAGGAAGGGGAGGTGTAAGAGAACAGCACGGGAGGAAGAACGTTGCTCCTAATGTTCTTGAGAGGCTTTTAAGACGAGGGTTGAGCAAGCCGAGCGATTCTCCCCAGCTCTACGCGGTTGCGTGTCTTTAACTCCGTGCTTCCCAAATGTGAACCTACCCTGACTTGCACACTTGACTAGGGTGACCCTATGGAAAGGAGGACGGGGCTCCTGTATCTTTAACAATTGCATAGAAAAGGGAATTTTGATTGACAGCACCTCTTCCCTCACTCCTCCCAAAGGTATCCCATCAGCCATTGCTGCTAAAAAAAAAACCAATCCCAATAGCTCTCCTAGAGTGGCACTCACTCCTTTCGCCGCTCTTGCCAGAGAACTCTGTAGCCAATGGGAAAAGTCCACTCAATGCAATGGAAAACTCCACGGAGCCCGCCAGACAGCACAAAACACAACAGTTGTACAGGAACTCTCCTCTGCACAGTGTGGATGTTCAGCATAGAGTGTTTTCCAAAAAATCCACTCCACCATTGTGTGGAGTTTTTCCACCAGACAACACATTTCTCAAAGGTGGTGTGAAAACCACTTTGGAGAAACGTGTTGTCTGAACTGAGCCATTGAGTTCAATGAGACGCACTCCCAGGTTGGATTTCAGCCTTAAACGTGCTTCACGCCATTGGAATTCATGGGATTAAATTAGGGTGACCCTATGAAAAGGAGGACAGGGCTCCTGTATCTTTAACAGTTGCATAGAAAAGGGAATTTCAGCAGGTGTCATTTGTATATAAATGTACAAATGTATATAATAAATAAATAAATAAATAAATAAGGAGAACCTGGTGAAATTCCCTCTTCATCACAGCAGTTAAAGCTGCAGGAGCTATACTAGAATGACCAGATTTAAAAGAGGGCAGGGCACCTGCAGCTTTAAGTGTTGTGATGAAGAGGGAATTTCACCAGGCTCCCCATATATACAAAGGACACCTGCTGAAATTCCTTTTTCAAAACAACTGTTAAAGATACAGGAGCCCTGTCCTCCTTTTCATATGGTCACCCTACACTTGACAAACTCATGTGAGTGGTGAAGCGTTGGAGGAAGGTCCTCGCGGAAGACTGTGACGTCCTTCTGGGACACGTGAGGCACAGACAGGGAGCCTCGGACGGTACGTTAGTTTTGCAAGTTGCTGAACGCACAAATTACTACATTGAGTGGGAAGTCAGGGATTCTACCACTTTGGGGCTGTATTATTATTATTATTAATTGCCGCCTTTTGCTCAGTGCTGGGCCTCAAGGCAGCATTACAAAATTTAAAACATATACATTTAAAACCTATAAATAGAGGTTTACAAAAGTTAAAACTATATTAAACATATTCCATTATTATTATTATTATTATTATTATTATTATTATTATTATTATTATTTATATCCCACCTTTTTCCCAGGGCTGGGACTCAAGGCGGTTCACAAAATTAAAACATGTACAATTAAATCATATAAATATAAATTTACAAAATTTAGAATAGAATTAAACCTACAGTAAAAATTTTAAAAATGTTATTTTTTAAAAAAAATCTAACAGGTTAAAACCGGGGGGTGTCCACTACATTAACACAGGCCCAGTATAGTTCCAAAAGCCTGCTGAAACAAAAAAGTTTTTGCCTGCCTCCGAAACTGTAGCACAGAGGGATCCAGCCTAGCCTCCCTGGGAAGGGGGTTCCAGAGCCTTGGAGCAGCCACCAAGAAGGCCCTCTTCTGCGTACCCATCAGGCAGGCAGGCCTCAGATGTTGGTGGGACTGAGAGAAAGGCCTCCCCAGAAGATCTCAGAGCATGGGCAGGCTCGTATTAAAACATTTAAACATTTAAAGTGATGCTTTTAAAAGTCCTTGGCAGAGACAGAGGTCCAGATCATTCACCAAAGGCCTGCCAGAACAAAAAAGTCTTTGCCTGCTTCCTAAAGCACACCAGGGAGGGAACCAGTCTAGTTTCCCTGGGAAGAAAGTTCCAGAGTCCCGGAGCAGCCACCGAGAAGGCCCTCTCCCGCATTCCTACCAGACGTGCCTGTGATGGTGGTGGGACTGAGAGAAGGGCTTCCCCTGAAGATCTCAAAGCACGGGCAGGCTCATAAGGGAGAATACGGCCTTTCAGATAACCTAGACCCGAGCCGTAGAGGGCTTTATAGGTCATAACCAGCACTTTGAATTGTACCCGGAAACAAACAGGAAGCCAGTGGAGCTGTTTTAACAGGGGAGTTGTATGCTTCCTGTAACCCACCCAGTATTACTTCAAGCTGGGTTTGCAGGGTTTGAATCACTGGAGGGGCCTTTAGGCAATCTTATCCACCCCCTGTTCCATATATAAAGCACAGAACATCCCCTGTAGACCTCTAGCAAGGAGGTCATCTAGGTAACTTATTCCATTACTGGTTCCTCTCTATTTGGCCCTGGTTAGGCCTCATCTAGAGTATTGTGTCCAGTTCTGGGCTCCACAATTCAAGAAAGACGCAGAGAAGCTGGAGCGTGTTCAGAGGAGGGCAACCAGGATGATCAGGGGTCTGGAAACAAAGCCCTATGAAGAGAGACTGAAAGAACTGGGCCTGTTTAGCCTGGAGAAGAGAAGATAGAGGGGAGACATGATAGCACTCTTCAAATACTTAAAAGGTTGTCACACAGAGGAGGGCCAGGATCTCTTCTCGATCCTCCCAGAGTGCAGGACACAGAATGACGGGCTCAAGTTAAAGGAAGCTAGATTCCAGCTGGACATCAGGAAAAACTTCCTGACTGTTAGAACAGTACGACAATGGAGCCAAAGACCTAGGGAGGTTGTGGGCTCTCCCACACTCGAGGCCTTCAAGAGGCAGCTGGACAAGCCTCTGTCAGGGATGCTTTAGGGTGGATTCCTGCATTGAGCAGGGGGTTGGACTCGATGGCCTTGTAGGCCCCTTCCAACTCTGCTATTCTACGATTCTATGATTCTACTGAACTGGTTTTACTATTACAGCATTTCTGCTTATTTTCAAACAAAATCTGCCCTCCTGTAACTTAAGCCCATTTCATCTAGTCCCACCTTCTGGGATCGCATTTGCCTTTCTCGCAGCCGCGTCACGCTGCTGACTCACATTCAGCTTGTGATCCACTGGGGGAATTATTCTCGTCTTGGGGAAAACGCCCTTGCTGCTTGAAGGAAACTCGCATGTCAGGGAAGAGGGGTTCAGCACAGCCTTCTCCCTGGGGGATGCTTATTCTAGTGTGTGACTACAATCAGCTATGTTTCCTCTTGCGTTTGAAATCTGAGGTTTCTGATAATGTTACTCCTGATTGCAGGCTTCTTATGGAAGAGCTGGTGAACTTCATTGAGCGGGTTCCAAAGGCTCAGTCTGCCTCCTTGTGGAAGAATAAAGAAGCACAAAGGTTAGGATCCTCTGTCCTCTCCCCGAAAAGGGTTAGCTCCCTTTGTAGGATTTCTTTGAGGGGGCACGTCCACCTTTACAGTGTATTTTCCTACCCAGTTCCTCAGCCATCAGGTTCTCAGATGACATCAAGTGAGATTCTCCGGGGAGGGAGTTCCAAAGACAGCAACCAAAAAGGCCCTGTCTCCTGCCGTCACTGGCACCAATCTCAGGGGGACTCACAGGATGACCTGACATTCCATTCCAGGTAGTTGTCCCAGCCGGATGAGATTCCAATCCAAGCCAGGGGATGGAGGCGTTCTAGGCAAGAGTTCAGGTTCTGGGAAGGCAGAACAAAGCAAGGCAAAGTTCAGTTTCCAGCTGGGCAAAGCAAGGTTCGGTTTTTACTAGGACCAAGCAAAGCAAGGCAAAGTCCAGGTAGCGCCCTGGACAGCTGCATGTGCAGCTCAGAATGGGGTTTGTGGGTTCTCCATCTCTGGAGCATAGGCGTGCACAAGGGGTGTTCAGGGTTAGGGTTAGGATCCCGGCTGGGTCTTAATTAGGAAGCTGGTTAAGATTTTGCTTTATAGAAAGGCATTAGCTGCAGACGGTGTCTAAAGGGCTTTTAGCTATGTGCTGTTTTGCTGGGTTGCTTTATTGCATTTATTACATTTTTTAATTGTGTTTTGTAAGCAGTTTTGAGAGATTTTTGGCAGTGAACGTAGGGTAGAAAATTTAAGATAAGCAAAACAAGTAAATTTTTTAAACGTTACCAGCCTTCCAGTGAAGCCACATCTATGTAATTTTGGGCACAGTCCTATGGTCACTAGATACTGACTAGAGGGCCATACTGTGGTTTGGTTACTGGGAACCGAGGTCCCTGTCCCCTCGTAGCTGGCGCAGTACGACAATGGAACCAATGACCTAGGGAGGTGGTGGGCTCTCCCACACTAGAGGCGTTCAAGAGGCAGCTGGACAACCACCTGTCAGGTACATAGGCGTGCACAAGGGGTGTGCGGGGTGTGCCCAGGCACACTCTACTGTCGAAAGCAATAATGTCTCTCTGCCAGAAGCCATGTTTCAATGACGCCAGGAAGAGGGCCCCCAAAGGTTAATATCGCCTCGTAAGACCCTCCTCTAACCAGTGTCACCACAAAGCCCCCCACCCCCAATTCTGGGGCTTCAGGAGTGTGTCCTCATTCCAACCCCTGCTCACCTGCAATGGCCCATTCCTGGTCAGGCAAGCCGAACACAGAGTGTCTACAGGGTTTAATAAATTAATAAAAGTAATGTCCTTTATGATTGAGTATTCAATAAATGTTTGCCTTTAATAGATAAATAAATAAATAAATAAATAAATAAATAAAATTACGTGGATGCACATTCTAATGAAATGTGCTGTGCACGCCTATGCTCTGGAGGTTTTTAAGAAGAGGCTGGACAGCCACCTCTCATGGATGGTTTAATTGGTTTTCCTGAACGTTGCAGTGGGTTGGACTAGATCAGCCTTCCTCAACCTGGGGCGCTCCAGATGTGTTGGACTACAACTCCCAGAATGCCCCAGCCAGCTGGCTGGGGCATTCTGGGAGATGCAGTCCAACACATCTGGAGCGTCCCAGGTTGAGGAAGGCTGGACTTGATGATCCTTGTGGTCGCTTCCGACTCCACATTTACATGATTCCATGATTCCTGGAGGACCCAGCAAAGTCCAGGTTCCAGGTAGCACCTTGGACAGCTCCATGTGGAACTCAGGATAGAAGTTATTGCTTCAGCAAAAGGCAGCCCCAGACTGAAAGCTAAGGAGGGCTTCGGCTCAGTCTGGGTAGCTCATTGAATCATAGAATAGTAGCATTGGAAGGGGCCTCTAAGGCCATGGAGTCCAACCCCCTGCTCAATGCAGGAATCCACCCGAAAGCATTCCTGATAGGTAGATGTCCAGCTGCCTCTTGAATGCCTTTTGCCGTACTTTGCTTGGTCCTCCAGGAATCATGGAATCACATAAATGTGGAGTTGGAAGGGGCCACAAGGATCATCTTCACTAGGAAAACCGTCTTCCAGTTGGAGGGGCCTTGCCTGCTTCAGGAGCCGTTGACCTCAGCAGCACAGGGGCCTCTACTGGGGCTTCCAGGCCAGAGTCCTCAGAAAACAGCAGTGCAATGTCCTGAGGCCAGGAGGTGGTAGGAAGAAGGGCTCCCAGAGATCATAGAATCATAGAATAGCAGAGTTGGAAGGGGCCTACAAGGCCATCGAGTCCAACCCCCTGCTCAATGCAGGAATCCACCCTAAAGCATCCTTGACAGAGGGTTGTCCAGCTGCCTCTTGAAGGCCTCGAGTGTGGGAGAGCCCACAACCTCCCTAGGGAACTGGTTCCATTGTCGTACTGCTCTAACAGTCAGGAGTTTTGCCCTGATGTCCAGCCGGAATCTAGCTTCCTGTAATTTGAGCCCATTATTCTATGTCCTGCACTCTGCAATGATCGAGAAGAGATCATAGAATCATAGAATCATAGAATAGCAGAGTTGGAAGGGGCCTACAAGGCCATCGAGTCCAACCCCCTGCTCAATGCAGGAATCTACCCTCAAGCATCCCTGACAGAGGGTTGTCCAGCTGCCTCTTGAAGGCCTCGAGTGTGGGAGAGCCCACAACCTCACCAGGCAACTGATTCCATTGTACTGCTCTAACAGTCAGGAAGTTTTTCCTCCCCCACTGGTACAGGCTGGCTGGTGTCTGGCGCTGCCTCCTCTATTTCCAAATCTGATTCTGATTGATTACTTGAAACACCTTCTCCCAAAACAGGGGCAGTAGGGTTAGACATGACATTAGGTCTCCCACGTATGGCGAACTGCGGTCAACCTCTTTCCTGGAGGTGAGGATGCTTAAAAAAAGAGCAATGGGAAATGAAGCACCCTGTGCCTGAAGACAACACCAACATTGGTTCTGCTTTTATTTTTAGTTAACCGTCGTGGTTGTCACGGCCTGACAATGACGCTTGTGCACTCTCTCGCTCTCTCCCTCCTCCCTGTGTCGTATGACAGCCTAAAGCGTTGCTTCGTTGCATTATCATTTTCAGCTCAGTTGCTTCCGCCCTAAATAGTTTTCATGCAACCAAATTGTTATCTTTATTATATAGAGCACTGGAGCATTTTAAACCAACGCTTTGCAGGGAATATACTAAGTGCTTCCTCAGAGCCGCTTACGTTTTACCCCATTACCTAGGGCGCTCTGAGCTAATTGCCGGCGACGTCTAACCCCGTTGAGTTGTTGCTGCTGCTGCTGTTGGCATTTTGGGGGTTCCTTTTTTTTTTTACTCAAATGGAGTCTTGATGGTTTATATAACGTTTACATCCTTCACTCCCCTACTTTAAACGGTGACACAATCTGAATGACTGCTCCAGACCGAGGTTGGTTCTTTGGGGAGTAAGACAGAGGTAGGGTTGCCATTTTCTGAATCCACAAAACTGGGACAATTTTTTTTTTGTGGAGGGGGGAGGGCGGGTGCTAGGATTTTTTTAAAAAAACTGAACAATATGTAAAGATCTAGGGAAAGAAAGAAACCTCTCTAACCTTTAGTTATCTAACACTGCAGTCCTATGTGTGTCTACTCAGAAACAAATCCTATTAAGTTAAATAGGACTTATTCCCAGGTAAGTATGCATAGGATTTGCAGCCTAACGTACTTAAGCACCTACAAATAAATAATATTTATTTATTTATTTATTTATTTATTTATTACATTTCTATACCGCCCAATAGCCGAAGCTCTCTGGGCGGTTCACAAAAATTAAAATCATAGTAAGACAACCAACAGGTTAAAAGCACAAATACACAATACAATATAAAAAGCACAACCAGAATAAAAACCACGCAGCAAAATTGATATAAAGTTAAAATACAGAGTTAAAACAGTAAAATTTAAATTTGAGTTGAAATTAAGTGTTAAAATACTGGGAGAATAAAAAGGTCTTCAGCTGGCGACGAAAGGAGTACAGTGTAGGCACCAGGTGGACCTCTCTGGGGAGCAAAGAACAGTTTAAGCAAACAAACAGAAAAAAAATGACACTAAATTACATTTCTCCACTAGTTTTCAAAAGCTAGAAGAGACTTCAGTATGGAGACTTACACTCCACTGAGCAGGCTCAAGGCACCATTTCGGAGGTTAGAATTTCTCTGGCCGGCTGGAACAGGAATCCGGGATTCTTGACTGACTGGCCGGGACATTTTGGAAATGCTTGGAAACCGTGACATTCCCGGTTTTCCGGGACGTATGACAACCCTAGACAGAGGTTGTGCGCTGGCATCTGGCCACAGAGACGAGGCCAAGGAGAGGCAATGCGGTGTGAGCCCATCACAAAAGAAGACTGTGTTCGGGCGTAACGGCGGCTTTCACCAGCAGTTTGTGGGTTAATTAATTGCGGGGATGTCTGCCACTTCCTGTTTCCAGCAACAACCTTTCAATGCTGCATTCGAGAGTTTTTATTTATTTATTTATTTATTTATTTATTACATTTTTATACCGCCCAATAGCCGAAGCTCTCTGGGCGGTTCACAAAAATTAAAACCATCATAAAACAACCAACAAGTTAAAAATACAAATACAAAATACAATATAAAAAGCACAACCAGGATAAAACCACGCAGCAAAATTGATATAAGGTTAAAATACAGAGTTAAAACAGTATAATTTAAATTTAAGTTAAAATTAAGTGTTAAAATACTGAGTGAATAAAAAGGTCTTCAGCTGGCAACGAAAGGAGTACAGTGTAGGCGCCAGGCGGACCTCTCTGGGGAGCTCATTCCACAACCGGGGTGCCACAGCGGAGAAAGCCCTCCTCCTAGTAGCCACCTGCCTCACTTCCTTTGGCAGGGGCTCACGGAGAAGGGCCCCTATAGATGATCTTAAGGTCCGGGTAGGTACATATGGGAGGAGGCGTTCCTTCAAATAACCTGGCCCCAAACCGTTTAGGGCTTTAAATGTCAATACCAGCACTTTGAATCGGGCCCGGACCTGGACTGGCAGCCAATGAAGTTGTAAAAGGACTGGCGTAATGTGATCTCGCCAGCAAGTCCCTGTTAGTAAACGGGCTGCCCTGTTTTGTACCAGCTGAAGCTTCCGGACCGTTTTCAAAGGCAGCCCCACGTATAACGCATTGCAGTAATCCAAACGAGAGGTTATCAGAGCATGGATAACTGTAGCTAGGCTATCACTGTCCAGATAAGGGCGCAGTTGGTATATCAGCCTAAGCTGATAAAAGGTGCTCTTACTGTGACGTCCAAACCCGGGAACTTGGGGTCGTTCATGGGTTAAAGAACCCCAAGTTAACCCAAGAACAAGCCATGGCTTAACTCAGGGGTTATTTAACCCACGAACAACTCCAAGTTCCCAGTTTTGGACATCATGGTAACAACCCTGATATGCAGCATTGATAAGTTTTTGTTGGAAACAGGAAACGTCTCTCAAGGCTGTTGCAAATCACCCTACCCTCCTTACTGATCTCCCGGATTGGGTGTCATCATAAAGACGCATTTATTTTCAGATTGCTAAATTGAGAAGGTGTGTTCAGGAAGCAGCTGCTAACCTTCCTATGAAAAGGGTACGCTTTATTTTACATTAAAAATAACAATAATGAGCCATAGGTCCAATAGCCTGGCATTAAGCAAACCGCACTGATAGAGTCTGGTGGGGACATGGCCATAATGCCTGCAGAGGGAAGGAACAACCTCCCACCACACATGCGCAATCCAGAAAACTAGTGGGGCAGAGGCCACACTGCAAGACAGAGGGCTCATCCACACCAAGCAGGATATTCCACTATGAAAGCGGTATGTAAGAGGCAGGTGCCACACTACTGCTTTCTAGTGGTATGGAAGTGCACTGACAACTGTTGGGGCCCATGGACACAGACCAGATACCGCTTTCATAATGTTATATCCTGCTGGGTGAAGATGTTTCCTGGGC
The DNA here is from genome assembly GCF_023053635.1 of Elgaria multicarinata webbii. Taxonomy (NCBI): domain Eukaryota; kingdom Metazoa; phylum Chordata; class Lepidosauria; order Squamata; family Anguidae; genus Elgaria; species Elgaria multicarinata. Next base: position 5,307,886 of record NC_086174.1, on the reverse strand, counting down.
CCCCTACAGTTGTCAGTGCTCTTCAGTACCACTATAAAGCAGTAGTGTAGATCAGTGGTTCCCAAACTTTTTCAGGTCACCGCCCCCTTGGTTCCACAAACTCATGCCCAGTGCCCCCCCTACCCTACCCTATAAAAATCATTATTCAGAATAGCGGCTTTCAACAACCCACTAAGGAAAATAATAACAATAAAATGCAAAATAGTAACTATTAATTTAATATTTATTCAAAATCCAAAGCACCCGCCACAGGCATGCCGAGGGAGGGAGGGAAAAGAGAGCAAATGCCTCTGTTTTGCAGCCGGCGTGGCAGGGCACACCAAGCAGGGTATGTCTCTTCATTACGGTTTTGGTGCTTTTGAAACATTTCAATTCACCGTTAAAAGGACTCTTCTTAAACAGTATTAATACATGAGTGTATTCTTTCCCTCTATGGCTTGGGACCAAACTACCTTCTCCCATAAAAATGTCCCTGGGTTTTAAGACCTTCTGGAGAGGCGCTTCTCGGAAAAGACCACCTCGAGCGCCCCCCCTGCCGCCCCCTTGCCTCTTAGCGCCCCCCTGCCATCCCCTTAACTCTTAACGCCCCCAATGCAATCCCACCTCCCCCAAGGGGGCAGTACCACCCACTTTGGGAACCACTGGTGTAGATCCTGCAGTGCACTTCAATACTGCTATAAAGCAATGGTGTGGCTCCTGCCTTTTATATACCACTTTCATACCGCTTTCATAGTGGAATATCCTGCTTGGTGTAGATGAGCCCAGAGAGCGGCACTTGTCAGTAGTGTGAACATCTTTCATGCCCCATCACAGCATCTTCTTAGTTGATTCAAAGTTCAGTTATGTGCTGTATAGAGTAAGACAGCCGTTGCCCAATCTGGTGGTCTACAGATGTGTTGGGCTACAACTCTTAAAATTATTGGAGTTGTAGTCCAACATAACTAAAGGGCACCATAGGTTGGGGGAAACTGGAGTAAGAGGACCGGGCCTCTTATGGATCAGGATAACAACAGAATGAAATTTAATAGGGATAAATGCCAAGTTCTACATCTAGGAAATAAAAACCAAAGGCACAGTTACAAGATGAGGGATACTTGGCTCAGCAATACTACAAATGAGAAGGATCTTGGAATTGTTGTAGATCACAAGCTCAATATGAGCCAACAGTGCGATATGGCTGCAAGAAAGGCAAATGCTATTTTCAGCTGCATTAATAGAAGTCTAGCTTCCAAATCACGTGAGGTTCCTCTCTATTCGGCCCTGGTTAGGCCTCATCTAGAGTATTGTGTCCAGTTCTGGGCTCCACACTTCAAGAAGGACACAGACAAGCTGGAGCGTGTTCAGAAGAGGGCAACCAGGATGATCAGGGGTCTGGAAACAAAGCCCTCTGAAGAGAAACTGAAAGAACTGGGCATGTTTAGCCTGGAGAAGAGAAGATTGAGGGGAGGCATGATAGCACTCTTCAAATACTTAAAAGGTTGTCACACGGAGGAGGGCCAGGATCTCTTCTTGATCATTCCAGAGTGCAGGACATGGAACAACGGGCTGAAGTTACAGGAAACCAGATTCCGGCTGGACATCAGAAAAAACTTCCTGACGGTCAGAGCAGTACGACAATGGAACCAGTTACCTAGGGAGGTTGTGGGCTCTCCCACCCTAGAGGCCTTCAAGAGGCAGCTGGACAACCACCTGTCAGGGATGCTTTAGGGTGGATTCCTGCATTGAGCAGGGGGTTGGACTCAATGGCTTTGTAGGCCCCTTCCAACTCTGCTATTCTATTGTTCTATGTCTTGAGAACAGGAAGCAGAGTGTTTGAGTAAGGAAGCCGTTTTTATTTATTTATCTGATTTATTAAAACATTTGTATCCTGCCTTATATCATTGAGATCTTAGGTTGGCGCACAGATAAAATAAATTCAAGCGATATGAAACAAGTAATTTGCACTGCTAAAAACATATTAAACCGTTAACAAGCTAATACCAGTAAAATATTTAAACAATTCAAACTAGGTGCAGCTTTAGGCAAATTTAGCCCTCAAAGGCTTTGATAAAAAGCCATGTTTTAACTTGGCACCAAAATGAAGTCAATATCGGCTCCAGTCAGGCCTCCAAGGGGAGGGCATTCCACAACCGGGGTGCCACAACAGAGAAGGCCCTCTCCCACGTCCCACCTTAGCGTATGTCTCGCACTGGTGGAACGCGGAGGAGGGTTCCTCTGACAGATCTCAAATTTTGGGCAGGTATATATAGGGAGAAATGCCCTCCCTCAAGTATCGAGGTCCCAAGCCGTTTGGGGTTTTAAATGTCATTCCCTTTAAATGTCATTGCACATTTTCACAATGAAGGGAATGAGCAGTGGGGTCCTGCAACAACCTGTACTGTGATCAATACTATTCATAAATACGGTACTGATTCAGGGTGAGCAGTGAAGCAGCCAGGTTTGTAGATGTCGTCAAAAATATTTATAACAGTGGTCTTCCAAGCGCAGTGAAGGGCTCCAAAATACTCTCTCTAGCCTTGATGAATGGACAACAGATGATCTACATTTACCTGGGAGTAAGGCCCGCTGACCTCACGTGGACTTGCTTCTGAATCACCATCTATGTGAGCTTTTCCCAACCTGGAGCCCTCAAGACGCATTGAATTTCTACTCCCTTTGCTTCCAACCATCATGGTCCATTGGTAGCACTCACATCTTTGCACTTTTGACTTCTAAAACGGTGAAATTCCCCTTTCCGGAATTCTCCATTTCTAAGTTGGGGGGGGAAATGCTGAGGTTTGGGAATTAGAACGACTGGCTCAGTTCAGACAACACGTTGGTCAACGCAGTGTGAAAACTCCGCTCAACGGAGTTTTTATGAGGGACTCCCCACACATGTTCTAACTCCACCGTTGTGTGACTGTGGGCTACCGTGGAGTTGAGTCAAATCCATCACGATGTTGGATCGACAGTTCCTCCGCCCTCTCTCCTCCCGCAGTCCTCCCGATGGTATCCCATCAGCCATTGCTGAAAAAAACCACAATCCCAGTGGCTCTCCTAGAGCGGCACTCACTCCTTTCACCGTTCTTGCTAGAGAACTCTGTAGCCAGTGGGAAAAGTCAACGCAACGCAATGGGAAACTCCATACAACACGAAACACAACGGTTGTGCAGGAACTCTCCTCTGCACAGCGTGGATATTCAACATGGAGTGTTCTCCAAAGAAACTCCAACGTGGGATGGAGTTTTCCCACCAGACAACTCATTTCTCCAACGGTGGTGTGAAAACTCCACCGTGGAGTTCTAAAACCACCATTGAAAAACGTTGTCTGAACTGAGCCGCTGACTCCTCTCACTTCCTGGATATTAGTGGTGGGGACCCTAATGTGGAGGGTAGGGTTTTTTAAAGCCCCCTCCACTATGGATCTGATCTTGATGCCTGCCATTTGCTTTGCTTGATCGATCACCATTTTGTAATAGAAATAGCAGGCCTTGCACCCATACCAAGGTCAGGGGAGGGTTGAATCACCCGTACCCCCTTTTGCTAGGGTCCTGATCCAGTAGTGCCCCCTGCACTTAATTTTGAACTGCCCAGAGAGCCTCAGCTATTGGGCAGTATAAAAATGTAATAAATACATGAATAAATAAGAGTGAAAATGGAAAAAAAAGATGCTGCATCTAGCTGCATTTTTCAATTAATATCTGTTTTGGGCCCTGAAATAGGGGTGTTGTCTGTCTGGCATCTGTCTGACATCGTTCGTGTGTTATTTCTATGTTCTGTAAATCACCCATAAACAAAAGGAGAAACAGGTTCTCGGGATGCGAAATGTTTATTTTCACAAAGCTTTGAGAAAATAAGCATTTTGCATCCTGAGAACCCATTTCTCCTTTTTCTGACGTAAAACACCCAAATCTAAAGGATCGGGTTAGGGTTAGGTAATGTGCCCCATTATCTTTTCAGATGGCCGGCCCCCTTACCTATCATTTTCAGAAGGCTACATGTTGGGTGAGGGGAAGATTTGGGGAGTTGTGGGGTGAGGACTTTGGGCTGTATTAAAGGCCATGCTAGATGGAAGTTATGGAAGTTGCAGTACAGCACAACCAGGCCACGACGTGTGCAAAAACGTCAGGTGCAATCTTTACCTTTGAGAAGGTTGTGTGCATTAGCGTTCTCTTTGGTTTTCCCATCTCCAAAGAGGACATTTTGCTGCTTAGTTTTCCATCTGTATGTGTAGGTACGGCCGTTCCATGCGCTAGGTGCTCATTGGCTGTCTTGGCAGGCTCACTCTTTAATGCTTTCTTCAGTGCCTTAAATTATGGAGGAAGTGGGTCACTGACCCAACGGATTCACCAATAAATTAGGTCCTTTTGAACAAACGGATCAGCGAAACTTGACCGATTTCCATAAATCGTTGGAAATGGGTTAGAATGAGCTTTTGATTTAGCATCTGTTTAATATACAAAATAAGAATCTTATTTTTCTTCCCCTTGTTGACAGCTCTTACTGCCTTCCAGTCTGGGCTTCTAGTACTGTAAGAGATTTATGTCCCAACAAAAGGCCATTCTTTTTATGCGCTGTGACGCTGCCATTCACAGCTTCTTGGATATCATTCTTTGACTTCCTTTGCAAATGAATATTATTGTCTAAGACAATGGTTTTTCCAAGGAGCAAGTTATCTTAATTCTTGTATCAAAGTGTCTCAAAACCACTGTTTCCATCTCAGCTGCTTTGTAAATGCCACAAACAAAATTCTGATTTTTATTTTGGTTCTTAAGATTTGTTAAATTTCTTACTTTTAACCGTGAGGTTGACATGCTGCAAAGCCATCTTGATTCAGGTTTGAAAGAGTGGCTTTGCGTTTTAGAGATCATGCCCCACTTCTGCCTTGTTTTCCTTCTAGGAAAAGGGTGTTTTGTGACTGGCAGTGCCCATCCTGGCAGCCACTTTGCAAATGGACAACCCTATCCAAGGTGGCCATTTTGTGAAAGTGCCCACGATGCTCTTTCAACATTCCCAGTGTGCCCACTGATCCAAACCCTGGTTCTAGTGCTTTGACCCTGGCCCTCTCCTCAAAGGAACCGCCAGACATCATGTCGATGTGAAACATCAGGGGGCACAGAATAGTACAGGCCAAAGGCGAAGGCGTTGAGAAGTATTCCCCGTCTTCTGGGATGATCTGTCCATCAGTGAACGGAGCCATTGCAAACAGTTCCCCTAAGCGCCATTCCAACCAGGCAGCCCAGAAGGATATCACGGCTGATGGTATCGAAAGGTGCTGAGAGGTCCAGAAGAACCAATAACAACACCCTCCCACAGTTGGGCACTTTCTGTAAATTGTCTACCAAGGGCAAGCAGAGACGACTAGTGGCTAGATCAGGGGTCGGCAACCTACGGCCGTAGGTCACCATGCAGCCCCTGGCCTAATTACCAAAATTCACGTGATCAGTTCAGTCCACTGAACCAGCGGTCCCCAACCTTTTTGGCACCAGGGACCACTTTCGTGGAAGACCATTTTTCCACGGACCGGGGGCGGGGTTGAGGGGATGGTTTTGGGAAGCCACCCCGCGCCCCACCCACTCCAGTGTCCTGGCTTCGCTTCAGCTGGGTGGGCACCCAGCCGAAGCAAAGCCAGGACGCTGGGGCAGGCGGCTTCGGAACGTCGTGCCCAGAAGTTGCTCTCCCAGAGCGGTTTCTAACCGGGCGCGCCGTTCCAAAGCCGCCCCTCCCCACCCCAGCGTCCTGGCTTTGCTTCAGCTGGGTAGGCAAGATGGCGCCCCTTGCCCAGGTACGCTGGGGTGGTGGTGGTGGTGGTGGGGTGGTGGTGAAAGCAGCTCACCTGCGCAGCTCAGTTCCTAACGGTCCACGGACAGGTACCGGTCCGTGGCCCAGAGGTTGAGGACCCCTGCTCTGAACTATCCCTTTCCTGGCAGCCTGCTGGGTGGGAAGAAAGAGAGAAAGACAGAGAGAGACAGAGGGCTCATCTACACCAGGATATTCCACTATGAAAGTGGTATAAAAGCGGTATATAAAAGGCAGGAGCCACACGGCTGCTTTGTAGCGCTATGGAAGTGCACTGACAACTGTTGGGGCCCATTGACAGATACCATATACCGCTTTCATACCGCTTTCATACTGTTATATCCTGCTTGGTGTAGATGTGTCAAGGGCCCCAACAGTTGTCAGTGCACTTCAGTACCACTATAAAGCAGTAGTGTAGATCCTGCAGTGCACTTTAATACCGCTATAATGCAGCAGCGTGGCTCCTGCCTTTTATATACCGCTTTCATACCTCTTTCATAGTGGAATATCCTGCTTGGTGTAGATGAGCCCAGAGAAGAAATCACCATTTGGGCTCTGGTTCTGCCCAACACCCACCTGTGGCCCCCGACAGATTATCCATGGGGTTATTGCCCCTCGAACAAAAAAATGGTCAGAGAGGTTTGGGAGACCCGGGTTCAATCCCCGCCAGTCTCTCAAGCTAGTCTCCCTCGCAGGGTTCTGGGGATAAAACAACTCTGTCCGTTGCTCTCAGCTCCTTGGAGCCAGGGCAGATTATCAGCATGATAAAATAAAAGCATCGTGGCATCTCTCGTGCCCTCGTAGTACGACAGGAATTGGATGTAGCTGAGAGACCGGCTGGCTCTTTTAAATGCCCATCCTTCTCCTCCTTCAACCCCGACTTCTCTGGAAATCTGTCCGTCGTCGCGACGTGTCGCTGACCCTTATCCAATCTGCTCTGCCCAGGTTGCTTCCTGCCCCACTGAAAGATGCCGTTGAAGTTGCTACTTGGAGAAGATGTTACAATATGCAAGAAGTGAACTCTGCACTCAGTAAGATCCAGCTGGTGGGCTACTCCCAGAAAATAGTGAGTATCCCCAGTGAAATTGCTTGTTTTTCCTCCTAAACCTTCTCCTCATCTCTCATTCTCTCTTACGGTCAATGATGTCACACTCCAGTCAAGGAAGCTCGTAGTCTTGGCTTTATATTTGACTACTCTCTCTCCTTTATTCCTCATATTGAGGCAGTAGCTAAATCCTGTCATTTTTTCCTGTATAATATTGCCAGGATTCGATCGTTTTTGTCTGTCTCTTCTGCCAAGACTCTTGTTCATGCACTGGTTATTTCTCGGTTGGACTACTGCAACCTTCTTCTCACTGGCCTTCCTTCTTCTCACATCAGTCCATCGGTTTCTGTTCACCCCTCTGCTGCTAAGATCATCTTCTCGGCTCGCCGCTCTGACCATGTTACTCCACTTCTGAAATCTCTTCGTTGGCTTCCAATTCACCTCAGAATCCAATATAAACTTCAACTGTTAACCTAAAAAGCTTTTCACGGTCTAGCTCCTTCCTATCTCTCCTCTCTCATCTCACACTATTGCCCCGCTCGTGCTCTTCGCTCCTCAGATGCCGTGTTTCTCACCTGCCCAAGGGTCTCTACTTCCCTTGCTCAGCTTCATCCATTTTCTTTGGCTGCCCCTTACGCCTGGAACGCTCTTCCAGAACATTTGCAAACTACAAGTTCAACCGCAGTTTTTAAAGCTCAGCTAAAAACTTTTCTTTTTTTCTAAAGCTTTTAAAATTTGATTTTGATCTGACTTTTGTACTGTTAGTTTTACTCTACCCTGTGCCTGTTTGGTGCATTCTTTTCTCCTTCTTATTGTTTTATTATGATTTTATTAGAATGTAAGCCTCTGCGGCAAGGTTTTGCTATTTTATTGTTTTACTCTGTACAGCACCATGTACAGTACACTGATGGTGCTATATAAATAAATTAATAATAATAATAATTTAAAATAAAAGATTCTGGGAGAAAACTGCCGCCATCTTTTCTCCCCCCGACATGCAGCCCTGGACAGGGAGGCATTCCTCTCCCGTGTTAAATTCTGTGTGGAATACAAACCTGCCTGACTATTGAGTTCTTCTTCCCAGCTCAGAGTGACCCCGTCACCGGAAGTAATCTCACGCAACCCAGGACAGGGCCTCCCTAACAGGCCTCCATTTACCAAGTGCGTTCTTTGATGGCATTGTGGTGCAGGCCAGCCTTCGGGGCGGGTGAGCTGGGCAGCCCCCCTGGGTGCCAAGCTGAGCGAGTGGTTCCAAACGGAGCTCAGCGGCTGTCTTTTTTAATGTACCATCTGCAGTGAGCTCAGGCAGCAAAAAGCAAGGGTCTGTCACCCTTTTTAAGGTTCTACGAGTTGTTTGGATGTGAACTCCAAAAATGATTTTTCTTCAAACAGGTTGTTGTTATTATTATTATTACATTTATATACCGCCCCATAGCCGAAGCTCTCTGAGTGGTTTACAAAGTTTAAAACAGTGAACATTAAATTTTATTTATTTACTTATTTATTTAAATTTATATATTGCCCCATAGCCGAAGCTCTCTGTGTGGTTTACAAAAGTTTAAAACAGTGAACATTAAAAAAAATATACAAAATTTAAAACCATCAAAAAATGTAAAAACAACAGTATAAAACAGTATCCATTTCTTAAACAACACCAGTTCTGGGGTCCATTAAAAAAAAAAGTAGCATATGTTGTTAAATGCTGTTAAATGCCTGGGAGAAGAGAAAGGTGCCTGGCACGAAAAGATAACAATGTTGGCGCCAGGCGAGCCTCATCAGGGAGATCATTCCACAGTTGGGGGGCCACCACTGAAAAGGCCCTCTCCCTTGTTGCCATCCTCCGAGCTTCCCTCGGAGTAGACACTCGGAAGAGGACCTTAGATGTTGAGCGTAGTGTACGGGTAGGTTCATGTCAGGAGAGGCGCTCCGTCAGGTATTGTGCTCCCAAACCGTGCAATTAAAAACAACTATACAAAATTTAAAACCACAAAAACAGATTTCATATAATATCTATCTATTCTGGGTCAATTAAAAACTCAGCATATGCTGTTAAATGCCAGGGAAAAGAGAAAAGTCTTGACCTGGCGCCGAAAAGATAACAATGTTGGTGCCAGGCGAGCCTCGTCGGGGAGATCGCTCCATAATTGGGGGGCCACCACTGAAAAGGCCCTCTCCCTTGTTGCCATTCTCCGAGCTTCCCTCGGAGTAGGCACCCGCAGGAGGACCTTAGATGTTGAGTGTACTGTACGGGTAGGTTCATGTCGGGAGAGGCGTTCTGTCAGGTTCCTCTTTCAGTTTCCACTTTGATGTCATTTGCACTAGGTAAAAATCAGTGGAACGTGGCGTGACGTTGAGGCTACATTACTGAGCACTCAGCACTTCAAGTACTGTGAACACTATATAAATAAGAATAAAATAAAGCCGTACGCTGTGGGAGGTCAACTGGATAACCTCTTTATTTATAACTTTTCTTTAATATTTTTAGGGATAAAAATAATGGGTATTCTCAACCTAATTTTTCTAGACAGTTTTTCTAGACAGACATGATGGGATTTTCCAAGCCATGCTGTCTTTTACTGATTCAGGAATTTCCTGAATTTAATTATTTTAATTATTATTTTAAACTGGTGTCTGTTGGCAGTAATGGATTGGATGAGGGCAAACGAATTGAAGCTTAATCCAGATAAGACAGAGGTGCTCCTGGTCAGTCGAAAGGCAGATCAGGGAATAGGGATTCAGCTTGTGTTGGATGGGGTTACACTCCCCCTGAAGACACAGGTCCGCAGCTTGGGTGTACTTCTGGATTCAGCCCTGAGCCTGGATGCCCAATTTTCGGCGGTGGCCAGGAGTTCATTTGCACAGTTAAAGCTAGTGCACCAGCTGTGCCCGTTCCTAGAGATGTCAGACCTGGCCACGGTGACACAAGCCTTAGTTACATCCCGATTGGATTACTGTAACGCGCTCTACGTGGGGCTGCCTTTGAAGAGTGTTCGGAAACTCCAGCTGGTTCAAAGAGCTGCAGCCGGAGTGTTGACCGGGGCTGGTTACAGGGAGCACACAACTCCCCTGTTAAAACAGCTCCACTGGCTTCCAGTCTGTTTCCAGGCTCAATTCAAAGTGCTGGTTATGACCTATAAAACCCTATATGGTTCGGGTCCAGGTTATCTGAAAGACTGTATTCTCCCTTATGAGCCTGCCCGTGCTTTAAGATCTTCTGGAGAAGCCCTTCTTTCAGTCCCGCCATCTTCACAGGCGCGCTTGGTGGGAACATGGGACAGGGCCTTCTCGGTGGTTGCTCCAGTGCTTTGGAACTCTCTTCCCGGGGAAGCTAGGCTGGCTCCCTCCTTGATGGGCTTTCGGAAGCAGGCTAAAACTTGTTTGTTCCGGCAGGCCTTTGGAGAATAATCTGCCCCTCCATCTATGTTAATGACTTATAATTTAGTTGTGTGTTTTAAACGTTTATGTGTATCCCCCCCCCCCAATGTATGTTTTAAACTTTGTAAGGCCGCCTTGAGGCCCAGCAGTGGGCAAAAGGCGGGATACAAATAATAATAATAATAGTAATAATAATAATGATGAATGCTTTCTAGATGTTGATATGGATGTATTTTGGTAGGCCCAGTTTCTGAAGGTTTTCTGTATAGTTTTTTGATGTGATGCTGGTAACTGATGTGACTAATGGAATTATTATTATTATTATTATTATTATTATTATTATTATTATTATTATTATTATTATTGACCAGGCCCCATAAATCCTCTGGGTGGCCCTACAAAACCCAAGGTGCTATTTATCCTAGGGCCAGCTGTGCTCAGATGCCTTCTAAAGGCACTATTTATACAAGGTTTTAACGGAGTTTAGGACCCCTTGGGCTGCTTTTTAAGACAAAAAACACCACTTGTTTTTAATGCTGTTGATGATTGCTTTCCATTTGTGCTTTTCCCCGTTTATTTTGACTTCCGTGCCTTTTTGTTTAACTACTTTAAGCATCATCTCAGTTTATGTTGCACGCCCTGTTGGAAATGGAGATTGAGAGAGATGGTAGACATATGTTAAATACAAGCAATGGGTTAATTGTAGAAAGGGAAAGCGTGCTGAGGATGGAAAGTAAGTCATGCAGGATCAAGCCTGTTTTCCAAGGTGTAGGCTGACCATATGAAAAGGAGGACAGGGCTCCTGTATCTTTAACAGTTGTATTGAAAAGGGAATTTCAGCAGGTGTTATTTCATAGAATCATAGAATCATAGAATAGCAGAGTTGGAAGGGGCCTACAAGGCCATCGAGTCCAACCCCCTGCTCAATGCAGGAATCCACCCTAAAGCATCCCTGACAGAGGGTTGTCCAGCTGCCTCTTGAAGGCCTCTAGTGTATATATACTAGATATATATGGGGTATATCTAGTGTATATATGGGGATCCTGGTGAAATGCCCTCTTCATCACAGCAGTTAAAGCTGCAGGAGCTATACTAGAGTGACCAGATTTAAAAGAGGGCAGGGCTCCTGCATCTTTCACTGTTGTGACGAAGAGGGAATTTCACCAGGTTCTCCATATATACAAATGACACCTGCTGAAATTCCCTTTTCAATACAGCTGTTAAAGATACAGGAGCCCTGTCCTCCTTATATTTATTTATTTATTTTATTTATTTATTACATTTCTATACCGCCCAATAGCCAGAGCTCTCTGGGCGGTTCACAAAAATTAAAACCATTCAAAGTGTAAAACAACAGTATAAAACCATACTATAAAATACAATATAAAAGCTCAACCAGATAAAAACAGCAGCAATGCAAAATTACAAATTTAAAACACCAAGTTAAAATTTATTTATAGACTGGCCCCAATTTGAAATGGCTACCCTCGAATTGGAGTTCATATCAACCCACAATTCATCTCTGCTAGACAATCTGCCCTTCCAGTCTGTCTGGGGGTCTCTTATTGATAGGGTGACCCTATGAAAAGGAGGACAGGGCTCCTGTATCTTTAACGGTTGTATTGAAAAGGGAATTTCAGCAGGTGTCATTTGTATATATGGAGAATCTGGGGAAATTCCCTCTTCATCACAACTGTTAAAGCTGCCCTCTTTTGTATCTGGTCACTCTAGTATAGCTCCTGCAGCTTTAATTGTTGTGATGAAGAGGGAATTTCACCAGGTTCCCCATATATACAAATGACACCTGCTGAAATTCCCTTTTCTATGCAACTGTTAAAGATGCAGGAGCCCTGTCCTCCTTTCCATAGGGTCACCCTACCACAGTGGCCAGCCAGATATTTCTGGGAAAACCACAAGCAGGCCATGAAGGCATTGGCCAGGCTGGTGGCTCCGATGTCAGTGGGTCTGTGAATCCGCTCCGGGTTTCAGCCAGAACCAGTCAGAACCCTAAAGGACCTCTCCACTGGGTATTAGCTTTCTCCCATGGTCTGTTGCCCAGCACCTGTCATTCACAGATACGCTGCCTCTGATCGTGGAGGGTCTTCTTAGCTGTCAAAAATGAATACCAATTCATTGTGCATCTGGGATTGTTTTTTTGGAATGGTTCCCACAGTTCGTTTCTGTTCCTCTCACCTTCTTCACAGGAGCTTTTCGGGGCCGTGCAGGTTTCTCCTCTCAGCTCCGGCTATGCGCTCGGCAGCTCCAACTGGATCATACAGTCGCATTACGAGAAGGTTTCCTACGTGTCGGGATCTTCGCTCCTTACAACACACCCACAGGTACCACGTCGTCGCAGAACTCCAACGTTTTTGCCTTCCCAAAGGGTGAAATTCTCCTTCCTGAAAGCAAGGGATGTGTTGTGTGATTTAAGCTCTAGGCAGGCAGCGATTCTCCCCTTGGGTCTCAATGCGCCCCATGGGGAACCCCAACATGCTCGTGTTGAAGTTGGGGCTGCCCTTGAAGACGACGTGGAAGTTGCAGCTAGTGCAAAATGCAGCAGCTAGACTGCTGGCGGGTACATCTTACAGAGACCACAGAACACCAGTCTTAAAGGAACTGCACTGGCTGCCTATACGCTCCCGGTCAGATTTCAAGGTTTTGGTAATGACGTTTCAAGCCCTAATCAGCTTGGGACCTCGATACCTGAGGGAGCGCCCCTCTCCCTGTATCTGCCTGCCTGAGAGATCAGATGGAGGGGCCCTCCTCCGCGTCCCACCAACATGAGACATGCGCGATGGTGGGACGTGGGAGAGGGCTATTGAGTTATGGTGGTTATATACAACCTTATTTAGTTTTTACCAGACTGGTCTTCTGGCCAATAACCTTATAGCAGAGTATTTGCAACGGTTTCCAGCAAAGTCAGCAAAGACACAGATTAAGACTGAGATTTTCAATAGGTTTAAACAAACCTTTACTGGCATATAAAAATATAATTTAGTTATGGCAATCACAAATACAAATACTTACATATGGTCAGTCAATACAGCTCTGATACATCTCTTAGTGGTTCATTTTGAGTGAAAGATGGAGTGATACATGTACATGGGAATACATTTGCTTTTATAGGCTAACTGTACAGTGATGCAACTGCTTGCAATCCCTTAATTGAAACAATCAATTTACCAATTATTCAATTATGACATCAATGTCCAGGTGCAACGTTGACCTTTAAGTTTTCTGCTGAGTCTTCTGATTCCTCCAGCTCCTCAGCAATTAGTAAATCCGTGGAAACATAACCAGAATCCTAATCCAGGATTCCAACAAGGGCCTTCTCTGTTGTGGCCCCCCGGCTGTGGAATGCCCTCCCCCTGGAGGCCCGACTGGCGCCGGCACTCGGTCCATTTTGGCACCGAGTTAAGACGTGGCTTTTTAACAAAGCCTTTGACAGCTAAATCCACCGAGGTTGCATATAGTTTAAATTGTTCAAATTGTTTTTAAATTCTATACTTCAGTCAGCCAAAATTAGGCTGGCAGGTATTACCCAGAGGACCTTCTCTTCTGCTGCTCCCGGACTGTGGAATGGCCTGCCGGAGGAGACTCATCAGCTTGACTGTCTTTTAGCATTCAAGAAAGCTATCAAGACTGATCTATTCTGGCAGGCCTTCCAGGGGAATATTATGATGTTTTTAGGACGTTTTTATAATGTATACTATGTTTTTAATTCAGTTTTACGTATTTTATACTTATTGCTGTTTGCCGCCTCGATCCAAACAGAGAGGCGGGTAAGAAATTATTATTATTATTATTATTATTATTATTATTATTATTATTATTATTATTATTATGTCTTCCCTGTGCATAGGTGATGCCATTTTGGCTACCTGAGCCATCTCCCTCGCCTCATTAGACTTCCCGCGTGTCTCTCTCTGGCTTCTCCCCATCTCGTTAGGAAGAAGCTTTTCCGCCCCGTGAGCCGGCTGTATGCCACTCCGTTTATCTCCCCCCTGGCTTCCTCATAAGTCCAACTCGTTAACTCCCGGTCCTATCTCAAGTTTTGTGCGTGTCATCATTTTCATATTTCTGTAATAAACGTGCGTTCAGTTATTTTATTATCTGGGTCTTGTCTCCAACTGCCAATTTCCCATCTTGAAGGAAGAGCCCAGGATTCGGATCTAGTGTTTGTGTCCCCCCATATATTGACATGGGTCTCCCCCGACCTAGTGCCCTCCAGATGTTTTGGACTGGAAACAAAGCCCTATGAAGAGAGACTGAAAGAACTGGGCATGTTTAGCCTGGAGAAGAGAAGATGGAGGGGAGACATGATAGCACTCTTCAAATACTTGCAAGGTGGTCACACAGAGGAGGGCCAGGATCTCTTCTCGATCCTCCCAGAGTGCAGGACACGGAATAACGGGCTCCAGTTACAGGAAGCCAGATTCCAGCTGGACATCAGGAAAAACTTCCTGATTGTTAGAGCAGTACGACAATGGAATCAGTGACCTAGGGAGGTTTTGGTCTCTCTCACACTAGAGGCCTTCAAGAGGCAGCTGGACAACCCTCTGTCAGGGATGCTTTAGGGTGGATTCCTGCATTGAGCAGGGGGTTGGACTCGAAGGCCTTGTAGGCCCCTTCCAACTCTGCTATTCTATGATTCTATGACTACAACTCCCAGCATTCCCTAGGGTTGATGGGAGTTGCCACCCAAAACATTTGGAGGGCACCAGGTTGGGGAAGGCTGCACTACACTAAAGACCCTTGACATGCAACACACATGTAGATACATGTAAACAACACACACGGTAGCAATCTAGAAAATGTATCCGATCGTTCATTCATTTGATTTGCGTTCCTGTTTCAAACATTTATAAAAGCCCGCAGATTCTCTCTTCCATGTCTCTCTTTCACTGTTTTATTTGTAATTTAAACTCAGCATATTTCACTTTCTAATCTTTGAAGGCAGATCCCAGTCTGCTTCTCTTATCACCCTGTGAATTATCTTCTCTTGAAGGAACGATGGCTGAACCGCCTGCCAATTCGCCCACCCTGCTCATCTAAGGGCAAAGTCTTCGTAGCGCTATCGATGTAATTTCCAGTAAATTAATTCTCGCAAGATCCATAATTATATTTTTTTTTTTTGCGGAGCAAGGGGGGGCGTTACATGTTTGGAGAACTGATGGGCTAGGCAGCCGTTGGGGTCCGCTCTGGATGTGTGAGCTGCAATCCGGCCTCCTGGAGACTGTGCAGGGCCCTGTTGAAATTTGCTGGTGAATTTTTTTTTAGGGCAAAAGTTGTAGCGGGGGAGGGTCAGTTCACCCCCCTCCCTTCTTTCCTTGTCTTTTAGACAGGATGTTAATCACTCATTTCCTTCTTTTCCCAATCTGCAATATCCGTATTGTTTTTGAAAAAGCAGGGCTTCTTCTGGAGGCATCCCCAGAATCACATAGGGCAGAGAAGGCGAAACCCATGAGCCACCTGTAGCCTTTGGCAACTTCCAGTGTGGCCTGCTGTTCCCATGCTGCTCCCACACCCCCATTAGGGTTTTTTCCCCCCCTAAAGACTCTTTTCTGTGCTTCTGCAAACCTTGGGTTCCCACAAACCCTTCTGGCACCATTTTGGCTGCATCAGCCACGGCACCTGCAGCCTGAAGAACTGAAATCAAGGGAATAGTAGCTAAAACAGAACCCCCATAGAATCATAGAATAGCAGAGTTGGAAGGGGCCTACAAGGCCATCGAGTCCAACCCTCTGCTCAATGCAGGAATCCACCCTAAGCATCCCTGACAGCATCCCTTTTAAAGCTCAGCTAAAAACTTTTCTTTTTCCTAAAGCTTTTAAAACTTGATGTTGTTCGGACTTTATACTGTTAGTTTTACCCTACCCTGTGCCTGTTTACCCTACCCTGTGCCTGTTTGCATTCTCTTCCCCTCCTTATTGTTCTACTATGATTTTATTAGATTGTAAGCCTATGCGGTAGGGTCTTGCTATTTACTGTTTTACTCTGTACAGCACCATGTACATTGATGGTGCTATATAAATAAATAACAATAATAATAATAATAATATAAATAAATAATAATAATAATGACAGAGAGTTGTCCAGCTGCCTCTTGAAGGCCTCTTGTGTGGGAGAGCCCACCACCTCCCTAGGTAACTGATTCCATTGTCGTACTGCTCTAACAGTCAGGAAGTTTTTCCTGATGTCCAGCGTGAATCTGGCTTCCTTTAACTTGAGCCCGTTATTCCGTGTCCTGCACTCTGGGAGGATCGAGAAGAGATCCTGGCCCTCCTCTGTGTGACAACCTTTTAAGTATTTGAAGAGGGCTATCATGCCTCCCCTCCATCTTCTCTTCTCCAGGCTAAACATGCCCAGTTCTTTCAGTCTCTCTTCATAGGGCTTTGTTTCCAGACCCCTGATCATCCTGGTTGCCCTCCTCTGTTCAGAGGCAGGATATAAGACCCACTCTGGCCCACTTGCATTGGCTGCCTGTATGTTTCCGAGCCCAATTCAAGGTGCTGGTTTTAACCTCTAAAACCTTACACGGCTCGGGACCACAATACCTGACGGAACACCTCTCCCGTCATGAACCTACCCATACACTATGCTCAACATCTAAGATCCTCCTCAACATCCAAGGACCCATCCTGCCTGGGGTCGCCATTTGGTCCTCCAGGCTACTCCAGGTGGCCCCGCCCTCTTCCCTTGGCCCCGCCCCCATCCTCCAAACTACGGATCATTCGATGGTTCCTTGACCTTTGCATGTTTCCTCCTTACTCTCAAAGGTTGAGATACCTCTCCTACGGCCGAGTCACCGGCAGTAACAGCTTTATGATAAATAATAATAATAAATTTCTTACCCACACAACATTGAATACAAAAAATACTATAAAATACATAAAACTGATTGAAAACATATAAAAACTAATACATTATTAAAATAACAGTCAGACATCTTAAAATTCGACTGGGTAGGCCTGCCGGAAGAGATCAGTCTTTATGGCTTTCTTAAATTCGAAAAGACCGTTACGTTGGCCAATCTCCACAGGCAGGCCATTCCACAGTCCGGGGGCGGCAGAAGAAAAGGTCCTCTGGGTAACGGTTCTCAGCCTAGTTTTGGCTGACTGGAGAACCTTCCCAGAGGGCCTGAGTGTGTGGGGCGGATTGTATGGGTATTGGGGGCAACGCCCCTTTCACCTTTGACACTACCCATCCCTGGAATGTGGGACCAGAGAACTCCTTGAAAAGTTGAACTCCGTCCTCGGCATAGATAAACCTTTGATGCCCCTCAACCAGAGCTTTTCTTAAATTATTTTCGGAAAGAAGCCCCCGCAAAACTGAAATTGGTTCAGGTGAAATTTGAAGCTCTAGGACTGCCTGCAAGGACATTTCCACCCTGATGTGGCTCAACAACAGTAACTTATAACAACTCTTGGCAGAAAGCAAAACTGGGGTGGACCAAGGGGATGGGGCGGTCCAGACAGTTTGCCGAACGTCTTCCACAGTACCTGTGGCGTTACACCCCACAAGTCAGTTCCAAAATGTATGTCTGCAGTTTGTAAGTCTGTGGGTTTTAGAATGTTGGCCTGAGTGGGCGGAGTTAGAATGTTTTGGGACGGGGAGGAGTGATATATAAGGGAAGGACTGAGGGGATTGCGGGGGACTTTTTAGGTCCTCTTAGAGTCTTTAGTGCTCTCTGTGTTTAGAGTACTTAAGTTCTGGGAAATTTGAGGTTCAGGGTAGAGCAGCCTTCCTCAACCTGGGGCGCTCCAGATGTGTTGGACTACAACTCCCAGAATGCCCCAGCCAGCTCTGCTGGCTGGGGCATTCTGGGAGTTGTAGTCCAACACATCTGGAGCGCCCCAGGTTGAGGAAGGCTGGGGTAGAGAGTGGTGTCTTTGGAGTGTGATGTGCACGTAGTTGATGTATATTAATCAATACAGATAATAAAGAAAGCCCAAGAGTGATTGTGTGAGGGAAAGGAAAGCGTGTATGTGAATGAGTGAAAGGATTGGATGAAAGGTTTCAAAAAGGGTTTTTAATGTTTTATTTGAAACAAAGCTTGTGAACTTTTAAAAATAAATTTTAATTATTTTGTTTTTAACTACCACAAAAATCCCACGTGTCTGTTTGGCATTTATCACCTGAGGTTTACACATTTAGCACCCACTCTGACAATCATTCACCTCAGCACATATAACTCACAGTGTTTTATTTTATATATTGAAATCCTTCTCCATTTAAACCCCTTTCTCCACATAGTTTGGAGGAAGGTGGTTTTTGTCCCTCGCCTCAGGCGTATCAAGCGGTGGGGCTTGGCTTGAGCAGGGAGTAGCTGCGGCCGGGCCTGGTGTTCAGAGCCTGTCTCGTGGCAGTACCCTTTGTCCAGTGATCCTGGGAATCAATGCTAGCCCCCGTGTCTCCATGGAAGATGAAATTACGACTATCGAATAATGCATAATCATTACATATATTTTCCACAGGCAGATTCAATATTACTTTTACTGTCTTATTGGCATTTTCATTTGAGTAGCATTTCATTATTTTTTTTTTAAAAAAATGCAAGCTTATTTGGAGTGTTTCTCTGTCCGCCACAGAGAAGGGTTCTTTATCCCTTCCCTCGTGATGTTGAACATGCAAGACCGTGCCCACTAGCTCCAGTTGGCTTTTCCAAAGAAAAGGACAAATTTGTGGAGGGAAGGGTCAGTGAACGTTTGCTAGCCGTGATAGGTAATTGAGAGCCCTAGATAGAGAGAAGGCGTACACCATTCGGTGCCAGTTGCTATGCAGGATGTGTGTGGAGCGCGCAAACAACCAGGGAAGGCTAAATTATTATTATTATTATTATTATTATTATTATTATTATTATTATATACCTGGCTTGTTGGCTGCCTGGAAGCATCTGCTGTCCACTGTTGGAGACATGATACTGGGCTAGATTGACCTTTAGTCCCAATGAGCATGGCTTTCTTGTCCTCTTATAATGCTAAGCTCCAGAGGAAATCCAAAAGCAACATTAGGGCAGTCCCTCCATCAGGACTGACCGAAACGACATCTTTCAAGTTATGTGGAAGTCTTCTTCAGGTTGGATGTTTGTAACCATCCTAGTATAAAGCGCAGAAAGGCAGACTCAATCAGATGAGTCTCTGCCTAGGTGCAAAACAGATTTCCGGTTTCACCGAGGGCTGCTAGGACAAACAATAGTAACTGTTCCCACGTATTTTGACTCAGATCTGTCTCCGGCACTGGCCAGAACATGGCAGAAAGGCAGAAATAAAGAAGAACGTAGAATCATAGTAGAATTGGAAGGGGCCTATAAGGCCATTGAGTCCAACTCCCTGATCCATGCAGGAATCCACTTTGGAGCATCCCTGACTGATGGCTGTCCAGCTGCCTCTTCCATGTCTCTAGTGTGGGAGAGCCCACAGACTCCCTAGGCAACCGATTCCATTGTCGTACTGCTCTAACAGTCAGGAAGTTTTTCCTGATGTCCAGCCGGAATCTGGCTTCCTTTAGCTTGAGCCCATTATTCCGTGTCCTGCACTGTGGGATGATCGAGAAAAGATCCTGGCCCTCCTCTGTGGTTGTCTTTATATTAGCAAAGCTGGAAATTAACTTTTCACTGGGTAAAGGCCTGGTTTGGACAATCATATCTGAGCTTAATAAGGCTGGGCTTTTGCGGGGGGGGCGGGGGTGTTGGGTGTGTCTCCCATGTGCAAACAGAACAACGTTTTTCTTTTCTTTTCTCGACCCGCCGGCACATTCCTTTTACTCCTCCCTTTGTGATGCAAACCATTAAATTAGGAAATCTATTTTTTCTTAAGTTTTATATCCCAATTTGTCACTTTTTTTTGTTGTTCATTTTGTTATTGGGATGTATATTGTATGTGTGATGTCTTCAATTACAAGCAGCCACCAAAAAGCTGTAGCTCTTATTTATTTTGTTTATTTATTTATTTGCTGCATTTCTATACCGCCCAATAGCCGAAGCTCTCTGGGCAGTTCACAAAAATTAAAACCATGAAGACTATGCGAAGTATTAAACCAACAACAGTATAAAAACACAGTATAAAAGTACAATATAAAAGCACAACCCGGATAAAACTGAGCAGCAGTGCAGAGATTAATTCAGTTTTAAAATATATTAGAATGTAAGCCTATGCAGCAGAGTTTTGCTATTTTATGGCTTTACTCTCTACAGCACCATGTACACTGATAGTGCTATATAAATAAATAATAATAATAATTTTAAAATACAGATTTAAAACAGCAAAGTTAAATGACTAAGATGATAAACTGTTAAAATACTGGGAAAATAAAAAGGTCTTCACCTGGTGTTGAAAAGAGTACGATGTAGGTGCCAGACGAACCTCCTTAGGGAGCTCATTCCACAGCCGGGGTGCCACAGCAGAGAAGGCCCTGCTCCTGGTAGCCACCTGCCTCACTTCCTTTGGCAGGGGCTCGTGGAGAAGGACCCCTGAGGATGACCTTAGGGTCCGGATGATCTTAGGGTCCGGGTTGGTACATTCGGGAGGAGGCGTTCCTTCAGATAGCCTGGCCCCAAGCCATTTAGGGCTTTGAATGTTAATACCAGCACTTTGAATCTGGCCCGGACCTGGACCGGCAGCCAGTGAAGCTGGAAAAGGACTGGCGTGATGTGATCTCATTGGCTGGGGGATTCTGGGAGTTGTAGTTTAACACAACTGGAGGGCACCAGGTTGAGGAAGGCTGGCCTAATAATCCTGCTGCGAATCCCACTAAATTTGTTTTTCAAACATTGTCTTCTCAGCCCATGGACCAGGCTTCTCTTAAAAACAGCGATGTCCTCATCCTGACGGGACTTACCCAGATTCCCACCGCAAATCCGGACGGGATGGTGGGCGAATTCTGCAGTAACCTTGGTATGTGGACGGGGGCCGTGGGCTCTGTTGCCATGCGGGGACGGGGTGGGTGGGGGCATTGCTCTTGCTTGTTTTATCATCTGAGTCATAACCCCGTGTGGGAAATTGTCTCTGAGATTCCTGGAACCGAAGTAACTGCTTGACTCTCTCCCTCTCTCTGGCATAAAACTAGCAGTTCAGATTTTTTTACGATGCGCCTTTGCCTCTCTCATTAATACAGTAAGTGCTTTTGAGAGATGCAAGTTGTACCTTCGGAGGGAAGAAAGGGGGCGGTGGGAAGAACCACCCAGTTTAGGAATGGAAGTGGCATAATGAGATTGAATTGTCTGCTCTTGTTCGTTCGCTAAGTGGATGACTCTGTTGCCAGCGAGTTCTGTTATGACAAGGCTTTGGGCAGAATCTCCCGTCGCCACGTGTGCCATTTCCTCTCTGTCTCTCGGCCAGCTTAAAACCTTCATACATCCTTCCTTAAAATTCTTCCTTCCTCTTCTTAAAAGCCAGAGGTGTCATAAGAACCTAAGAAGTGTCCTGATGCTGGATCAGACCAAGGGTCCATCTAGTCCAGCACTCTGTTCACACAGGGGCCAACCAGCCGTCAGCCAGGGACCAACAAGGCAGGACATGCTGCAGCAGCACCCTCCCACCCATGTTCCCCAGCAACTGGTGCACACAGACTTACTGCCTCAGGTACAGGAGATAGCACACAACCATCAGGGCTAGTAGCCATGGATAGCCTTCACCTCCAGGAACTTATCCAACCCCCTTTTAAAGCCATCACTACGTCTTGTGGTACTTAATTACGTACTTGTAGTGATAGCCACCAATTTGGGTGGCTTTAAAAGGGAGTTGGATAGGGTGACCTTATGAAAAGGAGGACAGGGCTCCTGTATCTTTAGTAGTTGCATGGAGAAGGGAATTTCAGCAGGTGTCATTTGTATATATGGAGAACCTGGTGAAATGCCCTCTTCATCACAGCAGTTAAAGCTGCAGGAGCTATACTAGAGTGACCAGATTTAAAAGAGGGCAGGGCACCTGCAGCTTTAATTGTTGTGATGAAGAGGAAATTTCAGCAAGTTCCCCATATATAGAGAGCCTTGTGTGGCACAGAGCGGTAAAGCAACAGTTTCTGCAGCCGAAACTCTCCCCACGGCCTGAGTTCGATCCCAGCAGAAGGTAGTTTCAGGCAGCCGGCTCGGGTCGACTCAGCCTTCCATCCTCCCAAGGTCGGTAAAATGAGTACCCAGTTAGCTGTGGGAAAAGTAATCACGGCCGGGGAAGGCAACGGCAAACCACCCCGCTATAAGGCCTGCCAAGAAAACGTCAGCGAAAGCTGGCATCCCTCCAAGAGTCAGTAATGACTCAGTGCTTGCACGAGAGGTTCCTTTCCTTCCCTTCCTTCCCCATATATACAAATGACACCTGCTGAAATTTCCTTTTCAATACAACTGTTAAAGATACAGGAGCCCTGTCCTCCTTTTCATAGGGTCACCCTAGAATTGGATAAATTCCTAGATGAGAAGGCTATCAATGGCTACTAGCCCTGATGGCTATGTGGTACCTCCAGTATCCAAGGCAGTAAGCCTGTAGGCACCAGTTGCTGGGGAACACAGGTGGGAGAGTGCTGTCACACCATGTCCTGCTTTGTTGGTTCCTGGTTGACAGCTGCTTCATCCTCTTCCCTACACTTGATGACCAAACAGCCTACTGAAGGTAGAAATGGTGGTCAGGATCCAGGAATCTGAGCTTGCCTTAGTACCCTGCTAATATACATGGTCTCCACCAAATTTGGGGGTCCCAAATTTCACCAGTAGCAAGAGGGAGAAGTTTTAATAAAGGAGAACATTCAAATAGGAATTTGTCTTTGTTTTCTCTTAGGTATTGATTGTGATTTTTCATTTTCCTATTATCAACCCCCTTGAGATCTGGAGTGAATGCCCAGTTCTTGTCTTTTCCAGAACTGCCCAGAGATCTTTGGCTGTTGGAAAGTATAGAAATGAGAAAGTATAGAACGAATGAATGAAAGGGCAGAAAAAGAAAGTATTTGCCTGCTTACATAACCCTGATTGGTTTATTTAAAACATTTCTTGGCCGCCTTTCAAGGTGGAAGCCCTCACAAGGCGGCTTACAACAATCAAATATATAAAAACAGTTAAAATGTTAGAAGCAATAAAAACAACCACAATAAAATAGCAATTAAATAGCAAACCAGCAAGAATAACAATAGCAGCAATAACAGTACTCATATCATGAGAAGGCCATGGTAAAATAAAATGCTTTCAAGGCCTTCTTGAAAGCCTGCAAGGATGGTGCACGGCAGACCTCCGACGGGAGTTTGTTCCAGAGTTTTGGGGCCACTGCAAAGAAGGCCTTCTCCTGTGTGCTCACCCACCTAATTGTTCTCATAGGTGGGCAAATGAGAAGGGCCCCTCTTTCTGATCTTAAAATGCAGGCCGGCTGATATCACCTAAAGTTCTGTGATACTTTCTTGTAAATAGTGACTGCAATACAGTGTAGAGTTAAATGCATTTAATTAGGGTGAGCCTATGAAAAGGAGGACAGAGCTCCTGTGTCTTTAACAGTTGTATTGAAAAAGGAATTTCAGCAGGTGTCATTTGTATATATGGAGAACCTGGTGAAATTCCCTCTTCATCACAGCAGTTAAAGCTGCAGGTGCCCTGCCCTCTTTTAAATCTGGTCACTCTAGTATAGCTCCTGCAGCTTAAATGCTATGGTGAAGAGGGCGTTTCACCAGGTTCTCCATATATACAAATGACACCTGCTGAAATTCCCTTTTCTATGCAACTGTTAAAGATACAGGAGCCCTGTCCTCCTTTTCATAGGGTCACCCAAATTTAATCCCATGAATTCCAAAGGTGTGAAGCACGTTTAAGGCTGAAATAACCTGGGAGTGCGTCTCATTGAACTCAATGGCTCAGTTCAGACAACACGTTTCTCCACAGTGGTTTTCACACCACCTTTGAGAAATGTGTTATCTGGTGGAAAAACTCCACACAATGGTGGAGTGGATTTTTTGGAAAACACTCTATGCTGAATATCCACACTGTGCAGAGAAGAGTTCCTGCACAACTGTTGTGTTGTGTGCTGTGTGGCAGGCTTCGTGGAGTTTTCCATTGCGTTGAGTGGACTTTTCCCACTGGCTACAGAGTTCTCTGGCAAGAGCTGCGAAAGGAGTGAGTGCCACTCTAGGAGAGCTGTTGGGATTGGGTTTTTTTTAGCCGCAATGGCTGATGGGATACCGTTGGGAGGAGTGAGGGCGGAGGAGCTGTCAATCAAACATTGCAATGGATTTTATTCAACTCCTTGGTAGCCCATAGTCACACAACGGTGGAGTTGGAACATGTTGTGTAGGGCGTACCCCCTAGAAACTCAACCGTTGAGTGGAGTTTTCCGACTACATAGAGAAACGTGCTGTCTGACCTGAGTCAATGGGATTTACTTCTAAATTGATAGGTATAAGATTGTACTGTAAATCTGTGTTGGATTATAATCCTGGATTTTTATTTATCAGGCTGATGGTATGTCTACATGTGTGTGTCTTTTTAATTAATTCATTGCATTTCTCCTAATGGCCTTAAGCACTGTGCAAAATTTATTTGGTCCAAATTGGTTTAGCTGTTTTTAAATTGTGGTGGTTTTATTTAAAAAAAAATTTTTAAATTGTGGACCTTTGCCTTCATTTGCATAGAGCAGCCTTCCTCAACCTGGGGCGCTCCAGATGTGTTGGACTGCACCTCCCAGAATACCCCAGCCAGCTGAGCTGGCTGGGGCATTCTGGGAGTTGTAGTCCAACACATCTGGAGCGCCCCAGGTTGAGGAAGGCTGGCATAGAGCAATTGTGTTCTCTCCTGAATTTTGTGGCCTTTGTCAAAGAAAATTAAATTGACCAACATTTCCCTTGAATTCACATCTATAAAATTGGTTCTGCCTTTCTTTCTTTCTTTCTTTCTTTCTTTCTTTCTTTCTTCATTTATTTATTGTTTGAGCCTCCATAGTTTATAGATCGGTATAGCCACAGCTGCTATTACAAATTTAGAATGAATTAGCAAATTAATTTTCACTGCTGGAAAAGTTGATAATTATCACGCTGGTACAATGCAGCGGGTGTGAACGACGTCATTTCCCTGTTTGTTTGAAACCTGGCGTGCAATATGGGTTCTCCGGAGGCATTTTACTTGCCTGGTTGTATATACCACTTTTCATTGGAAAGATTCAAAGTGGTTTGCAATAAAATAAAATCAATAAAACATCAAAATGCATCTAAAAGCGATCAAAATAAGACTTTTAAAATAACACAATTATAAAACCAGTAAAACAACAACAGAGAGCTTCGGCTATTGGGCGGTATAAAAATGCAATAAATAAATAAGAAACCAAAAGCAAGGGGCGATATTCAGCACTGTTGCTCTGCTTAGGCTGTTGATGTACCACTAGCATAAGCTATCTCTAGTGGTATGCCAATTGCATAAACTGGTGTGAAACACCCCCCCCCCCAAAAAAAAACTCATCACACCAGCTTATGCTATTGATGTTGCTTATTCTAGTGGTACATCAGCTCGTGCAAAATGCAGCGGCCAGATTGATTTCTGGAACCAGAAGGTTCGACCATCCTGCTCTGGTCCGCTTGCACTGGCTGCCTGTATGTTTCCGAGCCCAATTCAAGGTGCTTGTTTTGACCTATAAAGCCTTACATGGCTTGGGACCACAATACCTGATGGAACGCCTCTCCCGACATGAACCTACCCGTACACTGCGCTCAACATCTAAGGTCCTCCTCCAAGTGCCTACTCCGAGAGAGGCTCGGAGTGTGGCAACGAGGAACACAGGAAAAACCTTTTTGACCTAACTTCTTATAATCAGGAAAAACCTTCACCCAGAATTGGTCCAGTCTATATTCTTTGAAAAATGATTTCAAAGAACCATCACAAGTCACGTCAACAAGTGCGTCTTGCCCTTCCGCAGACGGAGTTGTTAGTTGTACGTGCATCACCACATTCAAAAGGGTTCCTTCTCCGTGAGTTTTCAGGATTAGGTACAGGGAAGTAATCTCTGAAGCTAGCAGCTAAATCACGCAGGTGCTCAGTGATGTTATATTTTACTTCTAATAGGAATTCTTCATCCGTGGACTCCAGAAATGAATGGTGAATATGTGAATGGTGCCACGGAACCCCTGGGTGGGTTATGCGGACCCCCTGGGGTCCACGGACCACCAATTGGGAACCACTGCTCTCTAGGGCAACTCCTGCCAAGCAGGCAGCAAAGAGGACTCAGGCCACAGAAGAGTGGGGGGAGTTCTCCTCCCTCCCACAAAGCCTCCCTTACTCCAAGCCCAAGCTGTTGTGAGGTTGCACCCAGTGGGGGCCGGTGGCTCCAATGTCAGTGGGGTGGTAAATCCGCTCCGGGTTTCCATCAGAACTCTTCCACACTTTGGACAGCTCCTTTAGAGTTCTGACTGGTTCTATCTGAAATCCAGAGCGGATTCACCGCCCCACTGACAACAGAGCCACCAGCCTCCACTGTGTGGAACCCATTCTCTGCTAGGGCTGAGCTATGAAAGAGCCCTGCTCCCGTTCAGCCAGCCAGCAGATGGTAGCAAGTGGAATGGGAAGAGGAGGGATAGCAGCGTCTATTATTATTATTAATATTAATATTAATAATATTTATTGCATTTATATACTGCCCCATAACCGAAGCTCTCTGGGCGGTTTACAAAATATGGTGTTAGAGAAATTATTTGAAAACACAGATATACTTTGCAAGATATGTACGTTGTCTTCTTAAAAAGAAAAAAGAGAAATACAGCAACAATCAGGATTATATATGTGCATGTGTGTGTGTATGTGTTATCTGTACCCATACTCACACACACACACAAGTTTAAATCTGTTAATTAACCACATAGCTGTGTCATGTTCAATACCACTTGTATCGCATTTCCATCAGGTGTTCTATTCCAAGAGAATAGAATCAGATACGTGTTTTCCAGTTAATCTTTTCTGGCTTTTGAATCTTCCCAGATGCTTTCAGCTTGCACTTAAGTGCCATCTGCTAAAATTTTCTGGAAGAGATTGGTCTTTTCAGTTTGAGCCCTGTTCCCCAGGCTGGTGTGTGTGAGTGTAGGTGTGTGTGATGAGAGGCACCAAAGGAAGCATTTGTATTTCCTTCATGCATAATTCATTGAATGCTTAAATTCCTTGAGGGAGAGTCTTTGTGTTTCCTGTATCCTTGACCTGTAATGCACACATGTAACTCGGCTTACTTTCTTGAGCCATCTCTTTTCATAGAATCATAGAATAGCAGAGTTGGAAGGGGCCTACAAGGCCATCGAGTCCAACCCCCTGCTCAGTGCAGGAATCCACCCTAAAATCCACCCAACCAGATGGTTGTCCAGCTGCCTCTTGAAGGCCTCTAGTGTGGGAGAGCCCACAACCTCCCTAGGTCACTGGTTCCATTGTCATACTGGTCTAACAGTCAGGAAGTTTTTCCTGAGGTCCAGCCGGAATCTGGCTTCCTTTAACTTGAGCCCGTTATTCCGTGTCCTGCACGCTGGGAGGATCGAGAAGAGATCCTGGCCCTCCTCTGTGTGACAACCTTTTAAGTATTGGAAGAGTGCTATCATGTATCCCCTCAGTCTTCTCTTCTCCAGGCTAAACAGGCCCAGTTCTTTCAGTCTCTCTTCATAGGGCTTTGTTTCCAGACCCCTGATCATCCTGGTTGCCCTCCTCTGGACACGCTCCAGCTTGTCTGCGTCCTTCTTGAATTGTGGAGCCCAGAACTGGACGCAATACTCTAGATGAGGCCTAACCAGAGCCGAATAGAGAGGATCCAGTACGTCACATGATTTGGAAACTCTTCTTCTATTAATGCACGCCCAAAATAGCATTTGCCTTTCTTGCAGCCCTATCGCACCGTTGGTTCATATTCAGTTTGCGATCTACAACAATTCCAAGATCCTTCTCGTTTGTAGTATTGCTGAGCCAAGTATCCCCCATCTTGTAACTGTGCATATGGTTTCTATTTCCTAGCTGTAGAACTTGGCATTTATCTGTGCATGTAGCCTGTTCCTCTCTTTCTGATTGAGGCACAGTTGCAATCGAGATTATGTTAGGATCTGTGAGCTTTGACGTCATCTTTCGAAGGCATTCCTTCTTGACAGGAGACCTACATACAGAATCTCTACACCTACAGCAGCCTCCACCAATCAACATGGTGCCCGCCATATTTTTGGGACTCTAACTCCCATCAGCCCCAGCCAGCATGCACAATGATCAGTGAGAATGGTTCAAAAAAATCTGGAGGGCACCACATTGGGGGAAATCTGCCTTAGAGCACTACAGCATTTTCTGTGTTTCTCCCTCTGGAGTCTCCAGTATCTGCTCCGTGCCTGACCCAAATATCGAAATGATTTTCTCCCAAGAGTTGGCAATCCAACTCCTGTATGAGAGGGTTGGTATTTCACTTGTAGATTTGGTGCTGCCATTGATGGGAAGCCAAGGTGCTGAAGTTTACAAAAATCCCATCTCTTCCACCCCTTTTGTTTGTTTTCCCAACTTTAAAAATGGAATGGACGGTTTATCTATTTATTTTTGCATCTTGCAATCCCGATGCCTTTTGCATACTGGAGCTCTGCTGCCCTCTTCAGGCACAAGGTGTTAACTACGTTGGAAGAGGCTGTGGGCGCGTGTGGCGAAATGGTTAAGTCACACCATGGGCTCCTTCATGTGTTACATGTATTCCAACTTGGAAACCATGCATCGCTTGAAACATGACATGGTGCTCCTTCATGATCAAAACCGCGTGCATTTCTTAGACCACTGAGTTGAGCACAACTAGTGAACTGGGGAAGGGCTGTGGCTCGGTGGTAGTGCCCCTGCAGGAACCAGAGGCTGTGGGACAAGACAGAAAGCAGGATTGAAGGACAAGTCGAGACTCTGAAGGACAAGTCACGGGGCAGGGTTAAAGACCAAGTCGGGACTCCGAAGGACAAGCCAGGAGTCAGGGTCAAAGACCAAGTCAGGACTCCGAAGGACAAGCCAGGAGTCAGGGTCAAAGACCAAGTCGGGACTCCGAAGGACAAGCCAGGGGGCAGGGTCAAAGACCAAGTCGGGACTCCGAAGGACAAGCCAGGGGGCAGGGTCAAAGACCAAGTAGGGACTCCGAAGGACAAGCCAGGAGTCAGGGTCAAAGACTAAGTCGGGACTCTGAAGGACAAGCCAGGAGTCAGGGTCAAAGACCAAGTCAGGACTCTGAAGGACAAGCCAGGAGTCAGGGTCAAAGACCAAGTCAGGACTCCGAAGGACAAGCCAGGAGTCAGGGTCAAAGACCAAGTCAGGACTCCGAAGGACAAGCCAGGAGTCAGGGTCAAAGACCAAGTCGGGACTCCGAAGGACAAGCCAGGGGGCAGGGTCAAAGACCAAGTCGGGACTCCGAAGGACAAGCCAGGGGGCAGGGTCAAAGACCAAGTCGGGACTCCGAAGGACAAGCCAGGAGTCAGGGTTAAAGACCAAGTCGGGACTCCGAAGGACAAGCCAGGAGTCAGGGTCAAAGACCAAGTCGGGACTCCGAAGGACAAGCCAGGGAGCAGGGTCAAAGACCAAGTCGGGACTCCGAAGGACAAGCCAGGAGTCAGGGTCAAAGACCAAGTCGGGACTCTGAAGGACAAGCCAGGAGTCAGGGTCAAAGACCAAGTCGGGACTCCGAAGGACAAGCCAGGGGGCAGGGTCAAAGACCAAGTCGGGACTCCGAAGGACAAGCCAGGGGGCAGGGTCAAAGACCAAGTCGGGACTCCGAAGGACAAGCCAGGGGGCAGGGTTAAAGACCAAGTCGGGACTCCGAAGGACAAGCCAGGAGTCAGGGTCAAAGACCAAGTCGGGACTCCGAAGGACAAGCCAGGAGTCAGGGTCAAAGACCAAGTCGGGACTCCGAAGGACAAGCCAGGGGGCAGGGTCAAAGACCGAGTCGGGACTCCGAAGGACAAGCCAGGGGGCAGGGTCAAAGACTGAGTCGGGACTCCGAAGGACAAGCCAGGGGGCAGGGTTAAAGACCGAGTTGGGACTCCGAAGGACAAGCCAGGAGTCAGGGTCAAAGACCAAGTCGGGACTCCGAAGGACAAGCCAGGAGTCAGGGTCAAAGACCAAGTCGGGACTCCGAAGGACAAGCCAGGAGTCAGGGTCAAAGACCAAGTCGGGACTCCGAAGGACAAGCCAAGGGGCAGGGTCAAAGACCAAGTCGGGACTCCGAAGGACAAGCCAGGAGTCAGGGTCAAAGACCAAGTCGGGACTCCAAAGGACAAGCCAGGAGTCAGGGTCAAAGACCAAGTCGGGACTCCGAAGGACAAGCCAGGGGGCAGGGTCAAAGACCGAGTCGGGACTCCGAAGGACAAGCCAGGGGGCAGGGTCAAAGACTGAGTCGGGACTCCGAAGGACAAGCCAGGGGGCAGGGTTAAAGACCGAGTTGGGACTCCGAAGGACAAGCCAGGAGTCAGGGTCAAAGACCAAGTCGGGACTCCGAAGGACAAGCCAGGAGTCAGGGTCAAAGACCAAGTTGGGACTCCGAAGGACAAGCCAGGAGTCAGGGTCAAAGACCAAGTCGGGACTCCGAAGGACAAGCCAGGAGTCAGGGTCAAAGACCAAGTTGGGACTCCGAAGGACAAGCCAGGAGTCAGGGTCAAAGACCAAGTCGGGACTCCGAAGGACAAGCCAGGGGGCAGGGTTAAAGACCAAGTCGGGACTCCGAAGGACAAGCCAGGGGGCAGGGTCAAAGACCAAGTCAGGACTCCGAAGGACAAGCCAGGGGGCAGGGTTAAAGACCAAGTCGGGACTCCGAAGGACAAGCCAGGGGGCAGGGTTAAAGACCAAGTCGGGACTCCGAAGGACAAGCCAGGAGTCAGGGTCAAAGACCAAGTCGGGACTCCGAAGGACAAGCCAGGGGGCAGGGTCAAAGACCGAGTCGGGACTCCGAAGGACAAGCCAGGGGGCAGGGTCAAAGACTGAGTCGGGACTCCGAAGGACAAGCCAGGGGGCAGGGTTAAAGACCGAGTTGGGACTCCGAAGGACAAGCCAGGAGTCAGGGTCAAAGACCAAGTCGGGACTCCGAAGGACAAGCCAGGAGTCAGGGTCAAAGACCAAGTTGGGACTCCGAAGGACAAGCCAGGAGTCAGGGTCAAAGACCAAGTCGGGACTCCGAAGGACAAGCCAGGAGTCAGGGTCAAAGACCAAGTTGGGACTCCGAAGGACAAGCCAGGAGTCAGGGTCAAAGACCAAGTCGGGACTCCGAAGGACAAGCCAGGGGGCAGGGTTAAAGACCAAGTCGGGACTCCGAAGGACAAGCCAGGGGGCAGGGTCAAAGACCAAGTCGGGACTCCGAAGGACAAGCCAGGAGTCAGGGTCAAAGACCAAGTCGGGACTCCAAAGGACAAGCCAGGAGTCAGGGTCAAAGACCAAGTCGGGACTCCGAAGGACAAGCCAGGGGGCAGGGTCAAAGACCGAGTCGGGACTCCGAAGGACAAGCCAGGGGGCAGGGTCAAAGACTGAGTCGGGACTCCGAAGGACAAGCCAGGGGGCAGGGTTAAAGACCGAGTTGGGACTCCGAAGGACAAGCCAGGAGTCAGGGTCAAAGACCAAGTCGGGACTCCGAAGGACAAGCCAGGAGTCAGGGTCAAAGACCAAGTTGGGACTCCGAAGGACAAGCCAGGAGTCAGGGTCAAAGACCAAGTCGGGACTCCGAAGGACAAGCCAGGAGTCAGGGTCAAAGACCAAGTTGGGACTCCGAAGGACAAGCCAGGAGTCAGGGTCAAAGACCAAGTCGGGACTCCGAAGGACAAGCCAGGGGGCAGGGTTAAAGACCAAGTCGGGACTCCGAAGGACAAGCCAGGGGGCAGGGTCAAAGACCAAGTCAGGACTCCGAAGGACAAGCCAGGGGGCAGGGTTAAAGACCAAGTCGGGACTCCGAAGGACAAGCCAGGGGGCAGGGTTAAAGACCAAGTCGGGACTCCGAAGGACAAGCCAGGAGTCAGGGTCAAAGACCAAGTCGGGACTCCGAAGGACAAGCCAGGGGGCAGGGTCAAAGACCGAGTCGGGACTCCGAAGGACAAGCCAGGGGGCAGGGTCAAAGACTGAGTCGGGACTCCGAAGGACAAGCCAGGGGGCAGGGTTAAAGACCGAGTTGGGACTCCGAAGGACAAGCCAGGAGTCAGGGTCAAAGACCAAGTCGGGACTCCGAAGGACAAGCCAGGAGTCAGGGTCAAAGACCAAGTTGGGACTCCGAAGGACAAGCCAGGAGTCAGGGTCAAAGACCAAGTCGGGACTCCGAAGGACAAGCCAGGAGTCAGGGTCAAAGACCAAGTTGGGACTCCGAAGGACAAGCCAGGAGTCAGGGTCAAAGACCAAGTCGGGACTCCGAAGGACAAGCCAGGGGGCAGGGTTAAAGACCAAGTCGGGACTCCGAAGGACAAGCCAGGGGGCAGGGTCAAAGACCAAGTCAGGACTCCGAAGGACAAGCCAGGGGGCAGGGTTAAAGACCAAGTCGGGACTCCGAAGGACAAGCCAGGGGGCAGGGTTAAAGACCAAGTCGGGACTCCGAAGGACAAGCCAGGAGTCAGGGTCAAAGACCAAGTCGGGACTCCGAAGGACAAGCCAGGGGGCAGGGTCAAAGACCAAGTCGGGACTCCGAAGGACAAGCCAGGGGGCAGGGTCAAAGACCAAGTCGGGACTCCGAAGGACAAGCCAGGGGGCAGGGTTAAAGACCAAGTCGGGACTCCGAAGGACAAGCCAGGGGGCAGGGTCAAAGACCAAGTCGGGACTCCGAAGGACAAGCCAAGGGGCAGGGTCAAAGACCAAGTCAGGTCTCCAAAGGACAAGCCAGGAGTCAGGGTTGAAGAGCAAGTCAGGTCTCCAAAGGACAAGCCAGGAGTCAGGGTTGAAGAGCAAGCTAGATATCAGGATCAAAGAATAACGAATAGTACAGAAACACATCAGAGCACCCGATGACCATGTTGCTTAGACAAGGCTCAGCTGGGAACCCTCTTATACTCTTTCCTGTGCAGGAGGGTCCAATTGCCATCTTGGGTGGGTGGAGCCAGGCCAGGAAGCCCTTCACTGAGAAGGTTGCCACCTATAGTACAATGTTCACCTTCCGGGGCAGCTGCTCATCTATCCAGTATCTCTTTTAATGCACACGATTTCATATCCAATACATCGTGGGGCAAAAACGCTCCCCCCCCCGCCAGATCATTTGTATCTCCTTTTTTAAAAAAAATAAAAAATCCTGCTTCTGTTGGCTAAGCTGTTTGCTGTGTGTTTGAAATTTTTTTTTATTGATTTCTTTTAATTGTTATAAGTTTTTAATTTTCATTGCAACCTGCTCTGGGAATCTGTGTAATGAGGAGCCAGGTGGCAAATATTAATAATAAACAATAACACAGTAAACAAGGGATCCAGAGATCTCGCTGGCTTAATGCACCGTTGCCAAGCAGGAGCTGGAAAGTAGCAGACACAGGATATTAAAACGTGGCCAAAGTCCCTTCAGTGAGTTGGAGGCTTGCTGAAAACATCCAGGCAACATGCAGCAGCAGAGAAATCATAGAATCATCGATTAGTAAAGTTTGAAGGGTCCTCTAAGGCCATCAAGTCCAACCTCCTGCACAATGCAGGAATCCACCTCAAAGCATCCCTGACAGATGGTTGTCCAGCTGCTTCTTGAAGGCCTCGAGTGTGGAAGAGTCCATGACCTCCCTAGGGAATTGGTTCCATTGTCATACTGCTCTAACAGTCAGGAAGTTTTTCCTGATGTCCAGCCGTACAAATCAAGACAAAGTAAATAAAACAGCCGTGTTGCCCAATGTCTTCCCATTTGGAATTTTGTGTGCGTTTCTGGTCACTCCATCTTCAGAACAATAAAGGTAGAGACGGGACAGAAGGATGCAATTTATTGGGGAAATGGAGGATCTTTCCTTTTTTAAGGATGGCAGAAAGAAACTAGGAATGATCATTCAGAAAAATAGGCAAGTGGTTTGGGGGATTGTAGTGCAACGCATCTCGAGGACAGCAGGTTGGAGAAAGGTGTGGTGAAGACCTCTAAAGAGTGCACATGAATAAAAAATAAAGGTCTTCTCTGTCTCTCTTACTATCAGAACTCAAGGCTGTCCAGTGAAATGGGCTGACAGGGGTTCCGGTGTCACTCAACACATGATCCGCCTGCTAGAATTCGTTGCCACTGGGCGGTTGCAAATAATTGCAGACGCAGAGATTTTTGATTAATCCAGCGAACTTTGGGTCTGTCCATGGGTGCCGGCCATTACACTTGGGGATGGAGCCTCCTTGTTCAGAGGCAGTATACCTCCGAGGGCCACAAGTTGGAGACAGGCCGCAAGGGTGGCTGCCTGCCTCATGCCCTGCTCGTGAGCTTCCTTGGAGCATGTGGCTGGCCTACTGTTTGAGGTGGATTGATGGGACTGGGGGGGATCTTGGGCTGTGACAGGGGTGAACAACCTCAGACCTGCGGCCCCAGTCCGGCCCTCTGGGATCCCCTTTTCCCCAACCACTGATTGTTTGGGAAGTTCCTGGCTTTCTGCGGTCCACCCAGCCACCCCATTCTAAAAGATCGAAACGCCTCTCCTATGGCTTTGTTGCTAATAGAGATTTAAGCTTAAATACACTGGTATTTTGGCTCCTCCCCTTTTTGGCTCCGGCTCCGCCCACCACTGGAATGCGGCCCCCGAGAGCTTCCTCTGAAATGGAATCCGGCCCTCAGGGGGAAGAGGCTCAACACCTCTGGTCTAGGCCCTTAATTATAAGTCTGATCTGTTCCCCTCTTCCTTCCCTACTCTTTTAAGAAAAATAAATACATGTTTCCTTTGATCTTTGTTAAGCACTGACTGTCCGGAACGGAGGCAACGTGCTGGTCCCGTGCTACCCGTCCGGCGTGATCTACGACCTCCTGGAATGCCTCTATCAATACATCGACTCTGCCGGGCTCTCCAACGTCCCCTTCTACTTCATCTCGCCCGTCGCAAACAGCTCGCTCGAATTTTCCCAGATCTTTGCTGAATGGTAGGTGTCAAGGGGCCGCGTTGGTTAGCCAGGAGATCCGAACCCATGCCCGGGCGGTCCCTCCTCCAACCCAGGCGGGAGGGTTGTGGGGCAGATCCGAAGATGGGTTGGAGGGCGAAGCACCAAAATTATGTGCAAAAAGGAGGAGAGGCTGGCTCTGGTGCTGGTGAGAAGATTTTTTTTATTTTTCTTGTTGAAAAGTCTTTAAAAAATTTTTTTCAAACTTCACAGATAGCCCAACGTTTTGGATGATGACAATCCTTCTTTAGGGGCTGTTCAGAAAAGTTGGCTAATAGGCGTCCACAGTCAAGTATTCTGCCACAAAACTGTGCTGGCGATTTATTTTAAGGGCGTTGCCTCTCCAAGCTGCAATGTCAAAATGAGGTGCAGCTAATTGCTAGCAACTTTATAGCTGGCGCTTCGTCTTTCTGTATTTTCTTTTTGTAGTGATCCTGTCAGGACTTAACATGTATGGTAACGAGGCTCAAAACATAGCTTTTGGTTCATAGAATCATAGAATAGCAGAGTTGGAAGGGGCCTACAAGGCCATCGAGTCCAACCCCCTGCTCAAGGCAGGAATCTACCCTAAAGCATCCCTGACAGAGGGTTGTCCAGCTGCCTCTTGAAGGCCTCGAGTGTGGGAGAGCCCACAACCTCCCTAGGTAACTGATGCCATTGTCGTACTGCTCTAACAGTCAGGAAGTTTTTCCTGATGTCCAGCTGGAATCTGGCTTCCTTTAACTTGACAAATGTTGTGGACATTTGTCCGAAGCCTTTCCATCCCACGGAGATTCAGGTGTCATTCAATCAGTCCATTTTCGCAGCCAGGCACCGGTTAAGCCCTGTTGTTAAAGCCGTGGTTTAAGGTGTCTTCTGAACAGGGCCTGTAAGGGTTGGACCAGGCCGAACCTGGAGGAGGAGCCAAATCTCTGCGGGGTGGATCCCTCTCTCCGCTTCGCCGCCTCTATAGAAGCGATCCGAGATGAGGCCCCAGAATGAGCCTGTCTCTGCTTGGCTGGGAGATCTGAGCAGTAGGTGGCAGCCGTGGACTGCATTGCGTCGTCAGGCGGGTTTGTAATTCTGCTGTGCTTTGCTCTCTGTCTCTCCCTCTCTCCACCCACCTCCAACTTCAGGCTGTGTCACAATAAGCAGACGAAGGTGTACCTGCCGGAACCACCTTTCCCTCATGCTGAGGTAAGAGAACTGCATCGGATGCACCAATTTATTTATTAATTAATTGATTACATTTCTATACTGACAGCAGCAATGCAAAATTACAAATTTAAAACACCGAGTTAAAATTTATTTATAGACTGTTAAAATGCTGGGAGAATAAAAAGCTCTTCACCTGGCGTCTAAAAGCATATAATGTAGGTGCCAAGCGAACCTCCTTAGGGAGCTCATTCCACAGCCGGGGTGCCACAGCAGAGAAGGCCCTGCTCCTGTAGCCACCTGCCTCACTTCCTTTGGCAGGGGCTCGCGGAGAAGGACCCCTGAGGATGACCTTAGGGTCCGGGCAGGTACATACGGGAGGAGGCGTTCCTTCAGATAGCCTGGCCCCAAGCCGTTTAGGGCTTTAAATGTTAATACCAGCACTTTGAATCGGGCCTGGACCTGGACTGGCAGCCAATGAAGCTGGAAAAGGACTGGCGTGATGTGGTCTCGTCGGCCAGTCCCTGTTAATAAACGAGCTGCCCTGTTTTGTACCAGTTGAAGTTTCCGGACTGTTTTCAAAGGCAGCCCCACGAATAACGCATTGCAGTAATCCAAACGAGAGGTTATCAGAGCATGGATCACTGTAGCTAGGCTATCTCTGTCCAGATAAGGGCACAGTTTGTATATCAGCCAACCCTCGACGCCCTCAGAATGGAAAAGGGAGGAAGCCCCCCCCCCCCCGGCAAAATCAGAGAAGGTATCGAGAACTACCTTCTGGCTACGACTACCAGAGATTCTTTAACTGGGGATGACCCTGAACGTCGGAAGCTGCCTTATACTGAGTCAGACCCCTGGTCCATCAAGCCCAGTGTTGCTGACACCGACTGGCAGCATCTCTCTAGGTTTCAGGCAGGATTTTCCCCCAGCCCTACCTGGAGATGCCGGGGATCGAACCTGGGACCTTCCACGTGCCACACAGGCGCTCTGCCACTAAAGGCGATCACAGACAATGTATGTAATGTGGCTGCAAAAAAAGGCAAATGCTATTTTGGGCTGCATTAATAGAAGTGTAGCTTCCAAATCGCGCGAGTTACTGGTTCCCCTCTATTCGGCACTGGTTAGGCTGAGGAACATGGGTGGGGAGGGTGCTGTTGCACCATGTCATGCTTGTTCATCCCTGGCCGATGGTGAGTTGGCCACTGTGTGAACAGAGCGCTGGACTAGATGGACCCTTGGTCTGATCCAGCATCAGGGCACTTTTGATGTTCTCATGCACTGAGACAACTTCATGGTTGTCATAGCAACCATGAAGTCCTGAACAGGCCCCATCGAGGCAGCTTCAACATGAATGTTAAGATCGCTCAGGACGATCGTCCTGGGAGACGTCAACATCACACCCAAGACCTCCACCAGCTGAAGCCGAGGAGAAGAATCCCCAGTATCTCCTCAAACCCAATGCCAGGGACAAACGTGTCACTGAAAACATCTACGCCAGAAGCCGGGAGACCACCCAATGATCAGTGACCGGAGGAAAGCGTGTGGGACCAGGGAAAGGGAGCATGGCCATTCTGCACCCTCCCCCCAGAGTGGTGCTTAGGTACTGGGATTCTGCAATACATGCAGCCCCCCCCATTCCCCAAGCATTCATTAATCCTATTAGTTTGAATCTCTGGGCCTCTGTTTGGAGCATTTCCAAAGTGGTCTTCAGCAGCTCTGAGGGAAATGGCTACCATGCCATTGGGCCTGTTCACGCAACGCGCCAACTTAGGGGTTAGGCCTCTAAGCCTTTTGCAGCAAAATGGTTAGTGAGTGCGTTTAAGCCATGGTTATGTAGCCACCGTGGTTAGGAATGGTTCACACGACACGTTAAGCCTTAATGTTTAGCTCAAAATACTTCACCTCCGTGGCTTCGTGCGTCGTCCGAACAGGGCCACGAGTGGCTCTTGTTTGTTTCTTGCAGTCTCCAGGTGCAGCTGAGGTAAGAGTCATTTTGAGGCCAAAGTTGGTCCGCTTTCCTGCCTCCTACATCCAAGCCGATAAGTGTCAGGAGCCATGAGATCTGGTGGAACCACGTAGGCCCAAGCGGAAGACTTTTTTAGCTGAGGGCAGCTGAGGGTGTGAGGGAGACGAAGGCAGGCCGTGCTGCACCGGCGGCCTTATTGATTTTCAAACCGAGGCGTCACTGGCTTGGGTGTTCTGGATGCACAAACCCACACGAAACAGAGTGCTCACCAAACAAAGGCTACATCGATTCATCCGATTTATCACCTTTCTCATTGACCTTCCGAACCACATTGCTTCTCTTGAAAGAGAAAACACACTGCTATTATGATGATGATGTATTTATATAGCGCCATCAGTGCACATGGTGCTGTACAGAGTAAAACAATAAAATAGCAAAACCCTGCCGCATAGGCTTACATTCTAATAAATTCATAATAAAACAATAAGAAGGAGAAAAGAATGTACCAAACAGGCACAGGGTAGAGTAAAACTAACAGTACAAAAGTCAGAGCAAAATCAAATTTTAAAAGCTTTAGAAAAAAAGAAAAGTTTTTAGCTGAGCTTTAAAAACTGCAATTGAACTTGTAGTTCGCAAATGTTCTGGAAGAGCGTTCCAGGCATAAGGAGCAGCGGAAGGAAATGGACAAAGCCGAGCAAGAGAAGTGGAGACCCTTGGGCAGGTGAGAAACATGGCATCAGAGGAGCGAAGAGCACGAGCGGGGCAATAGTGTGAGATGAGAGAGGAAAGATAGGAAGGAGCTAGACTGTGAAAAGCTTTGTAGGTCAACAGGAGAAGTTTATATTGGATTCTGAGGTGAATTGGAAGCCAACGAAGAGATTTCAGAAGTGGAGTAACATGGTCAGAGCGGCGAGCCAAGAAGTTGATCTTAGCAGCAGAGTGGTGGACAGAAACCAACGAACTGATGTGAGAAGAAGGAAGGCCAGTGAGAAGAAGGTTGCAGTAGTCCAACCGAGAAATAACCAAGGCATGAACAAGAGTCTTGGCAGAAGAGACAGACAAAAATGATCGAATCCTGGCAATATTATACAGGAAAAAACGACAGGATTTAGCTACTGCCTCAATATGAGGAATAAAGGAGAGCGAGGAGTCAAATATAAAGCCAAGACTACGAGCTTCCTTGACTGGAGTAAGTGTGACATCATTGACAGTAAGAGAGAATGAGAGATGAGGAGAAGGTTTTGGAGGAAAAACAAGCAATTCAGTCTTTGCCATATTAAGTTTCAAACGACGATGAAGCAACCAAGCTGAGATATCTGAAAGACATGCCGAGATACGATCGTGAACATCAGGAGAAAGTTCCGGAGATTAAAGATATAGTTGTGTATCATCTTTAACGCCACAGTTTGGGTCGAAAGAAGTTGTTTTTATCATCTCCGGCCCCGGGAGCTTTCAGTCAATAAAGAATCTTACCCCTGCAGAAAAATGTCCTGAAAGGTGCTTCTTATATTCCCACAAATTGGGGGGGGGGGGGGAGAGAGAGAGAGAGAATTGAGCCTGTTTTGGGGCATATGTATGTATTTTACATTTTTATTTTTAAAAACCTGCACCTCGCCTTTCTATTATGAAGGCATCATACATCAAAATAATAAAAATATTTTATTTTTATTTTTTAACAATCCAACCAGAAAATCTGCAGTTTGCATCTGTCAGTCACACTCCAGTTACTTCCAGACTGGACTGTTTCAATGTTCCCTCTATGGGGTTGCCTTTTAAAACAGTTCAGAACCTACAAGCGATCCAAAATACAGCAGCGAGAGTATTTAACTGTCTAAGAGCCGATGAGAAGAGCATATAACTCTGGTCTTCTCTTCCAGATATTTTGACCTACAACTTCCATCATCCCTCAACCTTGGCTACGCTGGTTAGGGCAGATGGGACTTTTTGACTAAGACATCTGGAGAACCTCTTTTTTTTTCCAGTCCTCGCAAATAAACCATTTTTGATGGAGGACTAAAGCCACTTGTAGAAACATCATTCTTTTCTGACTCATTCGCAGACACGTCCGGTTGTCTTTATAGCCTCTCGTAAACCAAATACACAGTTACAAGATGGGGGATACTTGGCTCAGCAATACTACAAACGAGAAGGATCTTGGAATTGTTGTAGATCACAAGCTGAATATGAGCCAACAGTGCGATATGGCTGCAAGAAAGGCAAATACTATTTTGGGCTGCATTAATAGAAGTATAGCTTCCAAATCACGTGAGGTACTGGTTCCTCTCTATTCAGCCCTGGTTAGGCCTCATCTAGAGTGTTGCGTCCAGTTCTGGGCTCCACAATTCAAGAAGGACGCAGACAAGCTGGAGCGTGTTCAGAGGAGGGCAACCAGGATGAGCAGGGGTCTGGAAACAAAGCCCTATGAGGTGAGACTGAAAGAACTGGGCATGTTTAGCCTGGAGAAGAGAAGATTGAGGGGAGACATGAGAGCACTTTTCAAATACTTAAAAGGTTGTCACACAGAGGAGGGCCAGGATCTCTTCTCGATCCTCCCAGAGTGCAGGACACGGAATAACAGGCTCAAGTTAAAGGAAGCCAGATTCCAGCTGGACATCAGGAAAAACTTCCTGACTGTTAGAGCAGTACGAGAATGGAATCAGTTACCTAGGGAGGTTGTGGGCTCTCCTTCAAGAGGCAGCTGGACAACCATCTGTCAGGGATGCTTTAGGGTGGATTCCTGCATTGAGCAGGGGGTTGGACTCGATGGCCTTGTAGGCCCCTTCCAACTCTGCTATTCTATGATTCTAAACCCTTCTCACCTTGTCAAGGAAAATGCCCAATGGCAACACTTGAGACAGATGTTCTTCTGGGTTATCTCAGAAATGTCAAGACTGGCTTGCAGGTCTCTGTTCCCCCCCCCCCCCCCGCCCTCCCCAGAGATGAAATCCATATTTTACAGGGATCTTTGTGCCTAGCACATTGTCCACCGAGCCTGCGGGAAGTCACGCTTCGTTGTTAAGAACTGCCAGAAGAAATCCTTCCAGGCATAATTACAGGAGCGTTTAGACGACGGAGTGCTCATTAACGTGCGGCACATATTGCATGCCTGCATTTAAATTCCACACTGGAAAGCCGAGTGGGATTTCTAATGGAGTGGGGTAGGAGTGTTGGACATGCCATAGGTTCGTAAGTTCTGCTCCGCCACAGTGTTGGCCAAGTCACCATTCTCAGCCTCAGTTTCCTATCTGTAAAATGGGAATGTCGGTGGTCTCCCTCATAGGGATGTTGTGCGGGTGAGTGAAAGACCATAGCTCAGTGGCAAATCATCCCAGGCTTTGCGCACAGAAGGTCTCTGGTTCCGTCCCTAGTGTCTTCAGGGCCGTCTGGGGAAGAGCGCCCTGTCTGAAGTCCTGAAGAGTTGCTGCCAGTCAGGGTAGACAGTACTGAACATGATGATGATATATTTCATTTCTATACCACTTAATAGCCATAGCTCTCTGGGCAGCGCACAAAAATATGCACCTCAGGATTAAAAAATGTAATATAGAATCTCTAACATACAAAAAATTAAAACCGTATGTCAGGGTTCCTTCTGTGTCCTGGACCTCCTGAGCAACTCCTTAAGGATCTCTGCCTTCCTAAAGAATCCCATCTTCCTTCTTTTTACCTTCCCTTTCCCAGGAACATGGGGTTTACCTGACAGCCTACCTGACAGATGAGGTTTAACAGAACAGTTTACTTAGTATATTAAAACAAATTTCAATTAAAGATATTTAGTCAAAGCCATGAAAAGAAAAGAAAAGTTGCAAAAACTCAAGTTTATTTATTTATTTATTTATTTATTTATTTATTACATTTTTATACCGCCCAATAGCCGAAGTTCTTTTACCCTAAGCTGCACCTAGACTTCTTCAGGCTTCTCCTTTTCGATGCTCTGGTCTTTTTCTTTCTCTGCCCTGGCTGGCTCTCTCCTTTTATCCCCTCTTCCCCAAAAAACAGAAAGAAATGTTTCAGTCTTGATGAAATGAGACTTAACTCTCAATTGAAACTAGCGGGAGAAATGAACCTTACCAAGGAAATGAACCTTACCTGGAGAAATGCCACTACTCCACTGAGGGATGTCCCCTCTAAACAGAAAAACTCCAGGCCTCTAAGCCTGACTTTATTACCTTGCCTCTGTGGGCCTCAAACCTCCACACCATGTAAACAGCTAAAACAGTTAAAATAAGATATTGGACCTGATAAAAACACCTGACACAAATGCCCCATCCCATGCCACCAAACGCCTCAGAGTAGAGGACCGTCTTTGTGATTTTAATTTTTTGTATATTGTTTTTAAGTGTTTTTATCCTATGTAAATCGCCCAGAGAGCCTTGGCTATGGGGCGGTATACAAATGATGATGATGATGATGATGATGATGATGATGATGATAATAATAATGACGACTCAGCGCCAAAAAGATTCCAGTGTTGGCAGCAAGCGGATCTCAGTGGGGAACAAAGGCTCTGACTTAGGACTTGGGAACTTCTGATGTTCCTACAGAGATGGGACTTGCAACCAGATGTATTCTCAGTCTCAATCGGTCAGCGCCACACACGGTTTTCCATTCATCCCCCCCAGTGGTCAGTCAGCTATAGCCACTGTGCACTTTCAGTCCTTTCTGGTCTGTTTGGGGGGCCCTTCCTCTTAGAATCATAGAATAGCAGAGTTGGAAGGGGCCTACAAGGCCATTCATCCCCAAATGTGGTTGTTTGCAGTATGGACAGCATAGTCATCAGAAAGTTGATCATTGCCACCAACATGGCAATGTTTTGGGACGCTTGTACATCAGAAAAGGGCAACTCAAATTATGAAGGTGCTGGAGCATCTCCCCAATGAGGGAAGGTTACAACAGCAGGGATTGTTTAGCTTGGGAAAAGAAGGCAAAGACGTGATAGAGGTGTACAAAATGAGGCATAGTATGGAGAATGTGGATAGGGAGACATTTTTCTGCCTCTCTCATAATACTAGAACCTAGTGGGGTCCTCCCATGAAGCTAATGAGTGGGAGATTTCTTCACACAGTGCATTGTTAAATTATGGAACTCACTACCACAAGACGTAGTGATGGCCACCCATTTGGATGGCTTTAACAGGGGGTTGGATAAATTCCTGGAGGTGAAGGCTCTCAATGGCTACTAGCCCTGATGGTTGTGTGCTATCTCCAGTATCCAAAGGCAGTAAGCCTGTGTGCATCATTTGCTGGGGAACATGGGTGGGAGGGTGCTGTTGCACCATGTCCTGCCTTATTGGTCCCTGGCCGATGGCTGGTTGGCCACTGTGTGAACAGAGTGCTGGACTAGATGGACCCTGGGTCTGATCCAGCGTGGCTCTTCTTAGGTTCTTATCAGCTTTGCTCGCCATCTTGCAGTGTTTCAGCCTATCTTGGGTCATTTATGTTAAGAGAGGTGCTGAAATCTATCCTTGGCACAGTCCTTGAAGAAAAGGGTTGATAGGGGCCCTCTTTCTTTTGTATTCCAGCTCATTCAGACAAACAAACTGAAACATTATCCCAGCATCCACGGAGACTTCAGCAATGACTTCAAGCAGCCGTGCGTGGTGTTCACCGGTCACCCCTCGCTACGGTTCGGGGACGTGGTGCATTTTATGGAGCTGTGGGGGAAATCGAGCCTTAACACGGTCATATTTACAGGTAAGGATGCCGGCGTGACTCACGGCAAAACAAAGTTGGACTCCTAATCTGAGAACTTCCTAGGAATTAATTCCAAGGAGAATTCGCTGGTTTAGGCAACACATTTTGAAGCTGAAGCAGAGCAGTCAAAAAGGGCTGGAACTGCTTGTAAGAGCTGCAGGCAATGAACAAATCTCAAGGTAGCAATATTTTCCGATCCAACACATGCAGTCCTTGGCGTGTCTACTCAGAAGCAAGTTCTATGTAATTCCATGGGGCTTACTTGGGAGTAAATAACAACAGACATTCACTGTTGATTTTGAGACTTTATTGCTAATGCTCTGCGTTGTACTGGAAAGATTATTCTTTTTCCACATCAGGTGTTAGAGGCCCAGTTTTATCCCAATGAGTTATGGATGTTTCCGCATGTACTGGCAGGATAGAATGGCTGACCTCTTCTTCTGAAAGGGTGGGGAAGAACATGTTTAAAAGAGGGCCGGGGCGGGCGGGAGAGAGCAAAATTCCCAAATCAAAGGACATATGAGAAGGAATGTTTCTGAATATCCGCATGAGTTCCCGAGGCCGTTGTGAGAAAAGGCAGGAGGGAAAAGCTCTCGTCAGGCCCAACGGTTCTGGGGGAGACAGGCACGACAGCCTTCTGTCTTCTTCCATCCTCTTCTACATGGTTGGTCACTGCTTTTCCCCTTTCCGCCTGAGGCCTGGCCTGATCCAGACCTTCAAAATTCCCACTTTTGGAATGG
The DNA here is from genome assembly GCF_023053635.1 of Elgaria multicarinata webbii. Taxonomy (NCBI): domain Eukaryota; kingdom Metazoa; phylum Chordata; class Lepidosauria; order Squamata; family Anguidae; genus Elgaria; species Elgaria multicarinata. The sequence goes on along the minus strand of NC_086174.1, from coordinate 5,263,176 downwards.
CCCTCATAAAATCATAGAATAGCAGAGTTGGAAGGGGCCTACAAGGCCATCAAGTCCAACCCCCTGCTGAATGCAGGAATCCACCCTAACAGATGGTTGTCCAGCTGCCTCTTGAAGGCCTCTAGTGTGGGAGAAAACTTCCTGACTGTTAGAGCAGTACAACAATGGAATCAGTTCCCTAGGGAGGTTGTGGGCTCTCCCACACTAGAGGCCTTCAAGAGGCAGCTGGACAGCCATCTGTCAGGGATGCTTTAGGGTGGATTCCTGCATTGAGCAGAGGGTTGGACTCAATGACCTTAGAGGCCCCTTCCAACTCTGCTATTCTTTGATTCTATGAGAGCCCACAACTTCCCTAGGTAACTGGTTCCATTGTCGTACTGCTCTAACAGGAAGTTTTTCCTGATGTCCAGCTGGAATCTGGCTTCCTTTAACTTGAGCCCGTTATTCCGTGTCCTGCACTCTGGGAGGACCAAGAAGAGATCCTGGCCCTCCTCTGTGTGACAACCTTTTAAGTATTTGAAGAGTGCTCTCATGTCTCCCCTCCATCGTCTCTTCTCCAGGCTAAACATGCCCAGTTCTTTCAGTCTCTTGACGTAGCATCCCAAAAGGGAGACAGAGGCAGAGAGTTTGCACGGCTGGGGCCTTTGCCCAGTGGGCCGACACCGGGGAGCAGCTGGCCCATGGGTCATCTCCAGGCCGGAGGGAGCCCTCAGCAGAGCGGCCTTTCAGAGCCAACGCTGACCTTGGTGGGCCCTGTATCAGCTAGTGGTAGCAGCAGGCAGCTACAAGCCAACATTTTCAGTTTCCCACGATGCATCTCTCTTGGGCGTTGTGGGAAATGAGATGTCTTTGTTTCGTTCCTGCCTGGCTGCCTGGCTGGGCTAGAACCACTGGCTGTCCTGTGGCCATGCCAGGGCCTGTTACCCACTCCCTCCCTCTCCTCCCGTCCTGCTTGCCCTGCCTCCAGGGCCAGCGCCAAGGCTAGGCATGGTTGGGCAACCGTCGAGGGCCCACATCCGGCAGGGCCTCCCTGAAGCTGCTTCCTCTCCTCACCATTGCAACCTGCTTGTTCGCCTGCCCCTTGCTCTGGCCCAGACAACGGTGGTGGTGAGACGGAGGACCAGGAGCAACAGGTGACAATAGCAGTGATTGTCCCTTGGGCACTCAAAAACCTGAAGTGGGCCCTGGCTGCCTCCTTGGTTTTCTGTGTGCGTCTGACGGATTCCACAGTGGGTCACCTTAAGAACATAAGAAGTGCCCTGAAGCTGGATCAGACCGGGGGTCCATCTAGCACCCTCCCACCCATGTTCCCCGGCAACTGGTGCACACGGTCTTATTGCCTTGAATACTGGAGATCGCACACAACCATCAGGGCTAGTAGCCATGGATAGCCTTTTCCTCCAGGAATTTATCCACCCTCCTTTTAAAGCCATCCAAATGGGAGGCCATCACTACCTCTTGTGGTAGTGAAGTCCATGATTTAACACTGCGCTGTGTGAAGAAGGACTTCCTTTTATCTGTCCTGAAGCTCTCCCACCAGTCAAATTCATGGGATGACCTCACTGGGAGGGGATCTACACATCGTCGTGAAGGCGCTTGCGTGCGCCTGCAGTGCGCCCCGAAACTCATTGTGTAGATCCTGCCCTATCCTGGCCAGAAGACGAGGAGGAGGAGGAGGCCCCGCATCACCCCTCGCGGGGACGGGGCGAAAAGTTTCTGGGCTCAGCGGCTTCGCTGGGGAATCCGGCCGCGTCCTTGCCGCCACCCGCCGCCCACCTCCCCGCCGGCCTCCTGCTGCCGGCGAAAGAGCCACCCGGATCGGAGAGCTCTGCGGAAGAAGGCTACACAATGAGTTTCGGGGCGCACTGCAGGCGCACGCAAGCGCCTTCACAACGATGTGTAGATCCCCTCTGGGTTCTAGTATTTTGGGAGAGGGAGAAAAATGTCTCCCTAAGGAAGGTCTGCCCAGGCTGTGCACCACCTGTGTGCTCCTGCTTGACCCCCCAGAGCTCCTGGGGCTGAAGGGGAGGTCTTGACAGAGAGCTCCAGCTATGGGGCGGTATATAAATGTGATGATGATGACGACGACGACGACGATGATGGACCATGGGTATTTACGTGACATTAATGTCTTCCTCCCCACCCAACCCACACCTTTCTGTTCACAGAGCCTGACTTCTCTTACCTGGACGCTTTGGCCCCCTACCAGCCCCTGGCCATGAAGTGTGTTTACTGCCCCATAGACACCCGGCTGAATTTTATCCAGGTGTCCAAATTGCTCAAAGAAGTACAGGTAAATCAGAGGGAAGCGTCCTTCTCTTGTGACCCTTTCCACAAGGCCAGACCCTACGGGATGTTCCCTGTACACCTGCGGCCACCTCCAAGCCACGGCAGCTGCAGGTCATGGAGCTGGGAGGCCCTCTAGCCCCGGAGGCTGAGGGCGCCGATGGTTGTATTCCCTATGTATCTGGAGGATACCAGAGGTTGGAAGATGCCGTGCTATATATTTCATAGAATCATAGAATAGCAGAGTTGGAAGGGGCCTACAAGGCCATCGAGTCCAACCCCCTGCTCAATGTAGGAATCCACCCTGAAGCATCCCTGACAGATGGTTGTCCAGCTGCCTCTTGAAGGCCTCTAGGGTGGGAGAGCCCACAACCTCCCTAGGTCACTGATTCCATTGTCGTACTGCTCTAACAGTCAGGAAGTTTTTCCTGATGTCCAGCCGGAATCCGGCTTCCTTTAACTTGAGCCCGTTATTCCGTGACCTGCACTCTGGGAGGATCGAGAAGAGATCCTGGCCCTCCTCTGTGTGACAACCTTTCAAGTATTTGAAGAGTGCTCTCATGTCTCCCCTCAATCTTCTCTTCTCCAGGCTAAACATGCCCAGTTCTCTCAGTCTCTCTTCATAGGGCTTTGTTTCCAGACCCCTGATCACCCTGGTTGCCCTCCTCTGAACCCGCTCCAGCTTGTCTGCGTCCTTCTTGAATTGTGGAGCCCAGAACTGGACGCAGTACTCTCGATGAGGCCTAACCAGGGCCGAATAGAGAGGAACCAGTGGCTTCGTCTACATCTCGAGGGCTTCCAGAACCGGGCCTGACGGTGTGTCTTCCCCATTTTCCAGCCCCTCCACGTGGTCTGCCCGGAGCAGTACACGCAGCCTCCTCCAACCCAGTCCCATCGCACGGACCTGATGGTGGACTGCCTACCCCCGCCGATGTCCTACCGCAGAGCCGAGGTGCTCTCCCTGCCTTTCAAACGCCGCTACGAGAAGATTGAAATCACACCCGAGGTGAGTGAGTTGGTGGGGGGGGGGGAACCCGTCGCCCTAGCGAGCGTGAACGGCCCCGCGCATGCACCGGTTTGCGCCAACGCGTCGGGGGCGACAGTGGCGCCCCGCTCACATCACAGACGTCGTTGGGTCCTTTCCGGGATGCTGAAGTTAGCGGGCCTTTGACACCGCAAGACCCTTCCTGCTGTGTCTTACGTCTCAATTTCCCCCCAGGTAATCCAATTTTGCAGGGAGCATTTGAGCTAAGTGGTGCTCCGCCCCTGATTTCACACAGGCGGCAGAAATTCTTTATGATTTCTCTCTCTCTCTCTCTCTTTTTTCTCCACTTTCTGTCTGTAAAACTGCAAAGGGACATTTTCTGCACAGTGCCCCCGCCCCCACCCTGGCAGCAGCCGGTTGGGTTAGAAACGATGGAAGAGAACTGACGTGTGCCTCTCAGGTAGCCCTCTCCAATCGTAGCACCCTCCAGAAACCTTGGCCCCCCATCTCGCCATTGGCCCCCATTGGCCCTGCTGGCTGGGGCTGATGGAATTTGTAGTCCAAAACATCTACAGGGTGTTAAGTTAGGGAAACCTGCCCACCCCCACCCCCCCAGGGAATCAATCACCTGCTATATTTTTGTACCGCGGCCTTGTTCTTTGAGCTTCTGTACGTCACTGGCGATACATCCAGTGCAGGCTGGCCTGATCCTGCGCAGGGGAGCAAGAGGGAGCTGTACGAGGGAGGCAGAGGGGTGACTCCACGGTAGGAAAATTTTGGTCTCGCGGATCTTAAGAAAAGCTACCAACGATTTATTTATTTATTTTACATTTGCACACCACTCCACATTTAGAGCCTCGTGTGGCGCGGAGTGGTAAAGCAGCAGTTTCTGCAGCTGAAACTCTCCCCACGGCCTGAGTTCGATCCCAGCGGAACCTGGTTCTCAGGCAGCCGGCTCGGGTCGACTCAGCCTTCCATCCTCCCGAGGTTGGTAAAATGAGTACCCAGTTAGCTGGGGGAAAGGTAACGGCTGGGGAAGGCAACGGCAAACCACCCCGCTATAAGGCCTGCCAAGAAAACGTCAGCGAAAGCTGGCGTCCCTCCAAGAGTCAGTAATGACTCAGTGCTTGCACGAGAGGTTCCTTTCCTTTCCCACATTTAAACAGATGCCGGAGCGGTGAACAGCAAGAGATAAAATGTGATCAAATGTTAAAAAGAATAAAATACGATATTAAAATTATTCTTTTTGAGTGCCAATAAAACCATGGCTGGTCCAAGGCTTCCTGGAAAAGAGCTGCTTTCAGGAGGCGCCGAAAACAATATAGTGCCGACGCCTGCCTGACCCCCAGAGGCAGGGAGTTCCATAGGAAGGGGGCCACCACACTGAAGGCTCTTCTTCAATCAGAATTGGGGGACTGGAATCTGACAGCTACTTTTCACTGTGTGATACCTGATGCTTTATTCTCCTCATTCTCTCCCTTTCAGGGATGGGCAAGATGTTGTTGGACTACCGCCCCCATCATCCTTCAACATTGGCTATGCTGGCTGGGGCTGATGGGAGTTGCAGTCCGACAGCATCTGGAGGGCCAACCGTTTCCCACTCCTGCTTCTCTGGCCTAAATGGCACCTGCCCACCCACAAGAGGGAGGAACCAGCAGGTTTGCGGGACGCCCCAAACACCCCGTGAGGGCTGAGCACTGGCCACAGAACGCTGGCAGGATGTTGGCCAAGGTCGCTGGGGATGATTGGAGTTGTAGTCCAACAGATCTGGGGGACACTGGGAGGGAGACGGCTGCTCTAAGCAGATGCCCTCCTCCGAATTTTAAGAAAGATTTTTTAAAAAGAATACCTAGTCCATGTCGCTGCGTTCAGTTGTGGTGACTCTCGAATGCTACAAGCGATATTTGGCATTTCCCCACGTCACGGGAAGTCCAGGGACCAGGGTGTGGTGGTGTCTTTGCGACAATCCCTCTGTTTACATAAGTACACGTTGAGCAGAAATCCCGGGAGAGAACATCCCAGTGCGCACTCAGGACTAGGACCCTGTTGTCGTTTTAATATTTCCCGAATGATTTCATTTGTGTGAAGGCGTTAAATTGTTTGTAACAGAAAGCCCAAACGTGAACGCTTTATAAGTACGCTTTGAAAGACCGTATTCTCCCTTAAGAGCCTGCCCGTGCTTTGAGATCTTCTGGAGAAGCCCTTCTTTCAGTCCCACCAACTTCACAGGCGCGCTTGGTGGGAACATGGGACAGGGCCTTCTCGGTGGCTGCTCCAGTGCTCTGGAACTCTCTTCCCGGGGAAGCTAGGCTGGCTCCCTCCTTGATGGGCTTTCAGAAGCAGGCTAAAACTTGTTTGTTCCAGCAGGCCTTTGGAGAATAATCTGGCCCTCCATCTATGTTAATGTCTTATAATTTTGTTGTGTATTTTAAACGTTTATGGGTTTGTTCCCCCCACCCCCAATGTATGTTTTGAACTTTGTAAGGCTGCCTTGAGGCCCAGCATTGGGCAAAAGGCAGGATACAAATAAATATAATAATAATAATAATAGGTCCGCAGCACCCTCCGGCAGACACACACACACCATCCGAGGAGGGCGGCATCAAGGGTAGCCTGGATGGCCAACAGCCGAGGGCCCATACCCTCGTAGGGGGCCTGTGCCAAGGGCCCCTGGGCCAGTGGAGGCTGGTGTCTCCGATGTCAGTGGGGCGGTGAATTTGCTTCGCACTTTGGATAGCGCCTGTCTGGTTCTGGCTGAAACCCAGAGCAGAATCTGAGCACCACTGATATCGGAGGCAACAGCCTCCTCTGCCCTGGAGTTGCTCTGCCTTTTCTCCTTTGCAACCTGCTTGCTCACCTGTTTTGCGTTCTGGCCCAGGCAATAGGGAGGAGGAGGAGGAGGAGGAGGAGGAGCAGATGCCCCGGCCTCCTGGCTCCCTGGCTTTCTGCCTCCCAAACAAGGAAGCAGAAGCAGTGATAGGAAGGAAGAGGAGGAGGAGCATGTGGTGACCGTGGTAGTGAAAAGGGGGACTCACTCCGGAAGGGAACCCATAGAGGGAGCATTGGCCAAGGGCCATCCAAAACCCGGAGCCGGCAGACGGAGTAGTCAACGGCGGATTCGTATCGCTTCACTTCCCATCCGTTGGACGCCTCCACGTGTAAAGAGGGAGCCATTTGTGCAGCCCGGCTCCCCAAATCAGGCGTGGGCATGCCTGTGCAGCAGAACAGGAACCATTGATCCGCTACCGCTGCATCGAGCCATGTATGTAACAGGTGATCTTGAAAGGACAGAGAGTGGAGCCCAGGCCACCGGCCACCGGCCCGAGGAATCGAAAGCTTTATTGCGGACAGACATCCGAGCCATTTTAAAAGAACTCGGGCGCCGGCCTGGCTGTTTTATTCCTGCTCCAAGGGGCATCGTTTCGTACAGGATGCAGAAACGCAATGCAGAGCCCTGTGTGCAATTAAGAAGCTTTCTTAACGAAGCCTGGCTGCCCCCGCTGCTGAATCTCCCTCATTCAATTTAGGAGGGAGCGCTGATTTGCATGCAAAGAGCCCGTTTGCCAGGAGTCCAGGAGCGTGTTTTTAATTGGGAAAAGAACGGCTCTCTTCCGGCTTCTCTGCGTCCTGAAAGGGTGCTTGTTTCTCAGGGTTTGTTCAGCCGAGGAGCTGTGCGGGGGCCCGGGGTGGTGGGGGTGGCCTTGGCCTTCAGCACATATGACGCAGCGAGTCGCCCCCCATATGGAGGGATTCCTGTAGATTTACAGGAACCGGTTATGAGTTGGTGGCGCCCACGCACTTAATTTCCCAGTGGAAAGCGGGTAATTCGCTTGAAAGACTCTTGACGCCCACGGGAGTCGGTCCATGGAACGGTGCCGCTTGCGTGGCTTCGGACAAATCAAACAGCGTGGTGCACGTCCAGTCGTTTCTCGTTGGAAAAGCGACACCGCGTTCTGCAAACCTCTTCTGCAATGCACGAAGGGGAAGGAGCCCGCGGCCTCCAAGAATTTGTTGGACTCCAGGTCCCATCAGTCCCAGCCAGCATGGCCAGTGGTCAGGATGATGGGAATTGCAGTCCAATAACATCTTGGGGGGCCACAGGTTTACACACACACACACACACACACACACACACACACACACACACGGGCTAAGTGATTTTGTGGTGGAACTGGAGAACCTACTGAAAGGGAACATCTGAATGGAGGAATTTGCGATTTACTGAGTTAGACCCGTCCTCTGTCTAGCTCAGTCTTGCTTACTTAGACAGGTCTCTTCTCCCCCACCGTCTCAGGCAGAGAGGGTCCGCTATCTGGGATTCCTTGGGTTGGGTCCAGGCTTAGTCATACTTGCAATAGACCTCCAGATGTGTCAGACTACAACTCCCTTAATTCCCAGCCAGCTTGGAGATAGACCCGTTGAAATCAATAGGACTTCATTCATGACTAACGTAGTCAATCATGGTTAACTTCAGCCCCATTGATTTCACCGGGGCTGAAGTTTATTTATTTTTATTTATTTCATTTATATCCCGCCTTTTTTCTTCTAAGGAACCCAAGGCGGCATACATAATTTTCCTCCTCCTCCTCCTTTTTATCCTCACAACAACAACCCTGTGAGGTAGGCTGGGCTGAGAGTCTGTGACCGGCCCAAAGTCACCCAGTGGGTTTCCATGGCCAAGTGGGGACTAGAACCCGGATCTCCCGACTCCCAGTCCAACATTTTAGCCACTACGCCACAGAGATTTCAGTGCTCTTAAGTATGACCGAATGTGGATGCCACCCGCTGAAGTGCAGGTGGGAAGGTTTGAACCTGGGCTCTTACGAGTGCACAGGACAGCCTCTGAGCTGTGCTTCCGGACCGAACGCCGCAGAGAGCGGTGTGGGAAGCAGGTCTACAGACTGTAGCTGCCCTATTGGAGTGTGCTTGGGAGGGTAGATGATACCCTTATGTGTAAAAAACAGCATGGCCAGACCCATGGATCCCCTATAGGCACGACAACTGTGTTTGCTAGCATGCTGGCACCCATTTTTGCATTGCATGTACGCATACTACAAACGAGAAGGATCTTGGAACTGTTGTAGATCGCAAGCTGAATAGGAGCCAACCGTGCGATATGGCTGCAAGAAAGGCCAATGCTATTTTGGATTACAGTAATAGAAGTATAGCTTCCAAATCACGTGAGGTCCTGGTTCCTCTCTATTCGGCCCTGGTTAGGCCTCATCTAGAGTATTGTGTCTGGTTCTGGGCTCCACAATTCAAGAAGGACGCAGACAAGCTGGAGCGTGTTCAGAGGAGGGCAATCAGGATGATCAGGGGTCTGGAAACAAAGCCCTATGAAGAGAGACTGAAAGAACTGGGCATGTTTAGCCTGGAGAAGAGAAGATGGAGGGGAGACATGAGAGCACTCTTCAGATACTTGAAAGGTGGTCACACAGAGGAGGGCCAGGATCTCTTCTCGATCCTCCCAGAGTGCAGGACACGGAATAATGGGCTCAAGTTAAAGGAAGCTGGATTGCGGCTGGACATCAGGAAAAACTTCCTGACTATTAGAGCAGTACGACAATGGAATCAGTTGCCTGGTGAGGTTGTGGGCTCTCCCACACTAGAGGCCTTCAAGAGGCAGCTGGACAACCCTCTGTCAGGGATGCTTTAAGGTGGATTCCTGCCTTGAGCAGTGGGTTGGACTCGATGGCCTTGTAGGCCCCTTCCAACTCTGCTATTCTATGATTCTATACCCTTATGTGTAAAAAACAGCATGGCCAGACCCATGGATCCCCTATAGGCACGACAACTGTGTTTGCTAGCATGCTGGCACCCATTTTTGCATTGCATGTACGCATATGCGCATCAGCATTTTTATATTGCACAGGCACATCAGGCCGGGTCCAGGGTGCCGGCATTCACCACAAGCGGAGTGCTGTAGGGACAGTTTTGGGAAGGGGCTGTGATGGCCCACGTCAGGCCCCAGGTGTGATGTGTGATCTAGCCGTGGCCCTCAGGGCTGGAGCGGCTGTCCCTCCATCCGGGCTGCCTGGCACGTACCTCAGCTCTATTCATTGCGTCCTTGGGAAATTAACTTCTATGGGTTTATCAAAACTGCGCAAATAGGCGAAGGCGGCTCGCCACTTTATTCCTTAAACGTTTTAAGAAGCCCTCGAGAGTCATTAGGGTCCCTGTAGCAGCAAAATAGCTTTAATGATGTCTGTGATGAAAAGCTTTTTAATAAAAAAACCTCCGCGCCGCACAACCCCTGCCTCAAAAAGGAAGAATGAAGGAAAGAGGAGGGAGAGATTATCTCCGCTCGTCTCCCGCAGGACGGATTGAGTGGCTCACATGCGCCAGGGGGGGACGGAGTCCAGTGGTGCCCAGTTTGGCTTTGCAGAGGGCCCAATCCAGCCCCTAGGAGCGCGTGGCTTCCTCCCGTTAACACCAGGCGCCTGTGCAGCCCTGCCTTTCCCAAGAAGGAAGGCTTAGGCCAGCCTTCCTCAACCTGGGGCACTCCAGATGTGTTGGACTGCATCTCCCAGAATGCCCCAGCCAGCTGGCTGGAGCATTCTGGGAGTTGTAGTCCAACACATCTGGAGCGCCCCAGGTTGAGGAAGGCTGGCTTAAACTCTCACACGTCAGGGAGATCGCTCTGTACTCCTGGAGAATTTAGTGAGGCGTCTTCGCTTAGTTCTGCTATTCTCTTGCCGGAAACGTTCATTTCCAGCTTCTGCAAGGCAAAAAAAAAAAGTTTACGTGCTGGCCCCGAAGACACTGTTGAACTATCTGAGGCCCGCTGCAATCTATTCGCTGGGCACTTCCAGAATAAAATCTCCTGCGTCCGCCAGGACTTAGACTCCCATGTTATAGCAGGTGAATCAGGCGAGGAATCCGGAGCACAGCATTGTCCGGATTTTTTGGGTGAGCTGGTGCAGCTCAAGGACATTGACAAGGTGTTTGGACTCGTTCGTGCAACCACCTCTGTATTGGATCCTTGCCCCTCTTCGCTAATAAAAGCTAGCAGGGATGGAACAGCCAGCTGGGCCAAGGAAGTGATTAATGCCTCTTTGCGAGAAGGAGTGGTCCGGCCCGTCTGAAAGAGGCAGTAGTGAGACCACTCCTGGGGGGAAATGTCTGGAGCCAGCAGTAAATGTTCCATTCCTGGACAAGGCCCTTGAGCGGGTGGTTGTGTGCCAGCTCCAGACATTCTTAGAATCAGAATCATAGAATAGCAGAGTTGGAAGGGGCCTACAAGGCCATCGAGTCCAACCCCCTACTCAATGCAAGAATCCACCCTAAAGCATCCCTGACAGATGGGTGTCCAGCTGCCTCTTGAAGGCCTCTAGTGTGGAAGAGCCCACCACCTCCCTAGGTAACTGATTCCATTGTCGTACTGCTCTAACAGTCAGGAAGTTTTTTCCTGATGTCCAGCTGGAATCTGGCTTCCTTTATCTTGAGCCCGTTATTCCGTGTCCTGCACTCTGGGAGGATCGAGAAGAGATCCTGTCCCTCCTCTGTGTGACAACCTTTTAAGTGTTTGAAGAGTGCTCTCATGTCTCCCCTCCATCTTCTCTTCTTCAGGCTAAACATGCCCAGTTCTTTCAGTCTGTCTCTCTTCATAGGGCTTTGTTTCCAGACCCGTTTCTTGGATGAGACTGGTTTTCTGGATCCATTTCAGTCGGGTTTCAGGCCTGGTTTTGGCACGGAAACAGCCTTGGTCGCCCTGTATGATGACCTATGTCCACCTTTAGGGTGGATTCCTGCCTTGAGCAGAGGGTTGGACTCAATGGCCTTATAGGCCCTTCCAACTCTACTATTCTATGAGAAAGACAGGTGAAGTGTGACTCTGTTGATTCTCCTTGATCTCTCAGCGGCTTTCGATACCATCGACCATGGTATCCTTCTGGAACATCTGGCTGAGTTGGGAGTGGGAGGGACTGCATTGCAATGGTTCCACTCCTACTTGGCAGGTCGGTTCCAGAAGGTGGTGCTTGGGGGACATTGCTCGGCCCCGTGGATTCTCCAGTATGGATTTCCACAGGGGTGAGCCTTGTCCCCCATGCTGTTTAACATGTACATGAAACCGTTGGGTGCGGTCATCCAGCGTTGCGTTTCGGAGTGCGTTGTCATCAGCACGCTGATGACACACAGCTCTATTTCTCCTTTTCATCTTCAGCAGCTAGGGACCATCGCTCCATCTTGTGGCGGGGAGTTCCATAAATCCATTGTTTCAGGGTGCCACGGTTATGTTCAATCCCGGGGCTCCAAGCGCATAACGACAGCTGCGGCGGAAGAAGCGGTTTGAGATCAAAGTCAGGTCTTGAAGGAGCGGAGCCTAAAACAGCCTTCCCCAACGTGGCGCCCTCCAGCTGTGTTGCCTAGAACTCCCAGCATTCCCAGCTAGCTTGCTGCCTGGGGAATACTGGGGGTTGTAGTCCCAACGCAGCTGGCGGGCACGAAGTTGGGGAAGGATTGCTGGATGACCTTTGGCTGCTGTTCCCCACATAAATAGCCTTTTATTCCGTTTTTGCTCTATGCAGCCATCTGAGTTGTTCTGTTCGTTGTCTCAAGAGCACCGTCTCAAAGACACCCAAAGGCAGTTTTTGACGTTCGATATTGAACTTCGACAACTCAGCAGTACAGATCTGTGGTCTACGCTCTCTCTTGCACATGCTCCCACCCGCCACAACACAACACAACCCCCAGTTTTTCACTGTGTCGTGTCTTGGATGAGTCATATATATATAGCACAGGCAACGGACAAGCGAAGAGTGACACAGCCCGAGTAAACCTCCCGCCCTCCTCCAAAAGGAAGAAAAGGAATCCAGCCATATAAATAAAACAGAACGGGCAGCCAAATGTCTTTTACCCTCTTGCTTCAGGGAAGAGGCTCCCTGGCTGTTAATAGATTTATTTATCGGGGTGTACGAGTGTTCGAGGCCCAGAGGAGCTGTGCATTCTTTATTGAAGGCAGCCATCAGGGCTGGCGCTTGGCTGCTTCTCCTTTTTCTTTTCTTTTTTATGACAGTGCCAAGAAGCTGGTTTTGATTTCTCGCTACACCGTTTGACTGCAGATGCGTTTTTGCAATGCATGGAATGAGCCGCCTGTCGGAGTCCGGTAGGCAGGAGCAGCTCCGGCCCAGCTGCAGAACCATTCTGGGGTTGGAAGGCAGTTAACCTCGTGGGTTTCAACCTTGGGGTTCCTTGGAAGCCCTTTGAAGGCTCCCCAGTGAGAAGATCATTGATGGCGGACTAGCAGCCCTGAACAACGGGGCCACCCGTTCTTCCTGTTCTTCTGCCTGCAGAGAATCTTAGAACACAAGAAGAGTCCAGCGAGTTCATAGAATCATAGAATAGCAGAGTTGGAAGGGGCCTACAAGGCCATCGAGTCCAACCCCCTGCTCAATGCAGGAATCCACCCTAAAGCATCCCTGACAGAGGGTTGTCCAGCTGCCTCTTGAAGGCCTCGAGTGTGGGAGAGCCCACAACCTTCCTAGGTAACTGACTAGGTAACAGACGAGGGTTGATCCTGTTTCTCCCAGTGGTGAACCAGATGCCTTTGGAAAGTCCACCAGTGGGGCATGAGAGCAATAGTTGCCACCACCCACGTTTGCTTCCCATTCCATGTGGCCTTCATGACTCGTAGCCTTCGTAAGAAAGGTGCTTCAGCCTCTTGAGAAATCTTGGTTGACCTTTCCCAGGTACCTTTTCCAACTCAACGGAGACGGTGCCAGCTAAGTTGGATACTGCATTCCAAGGGGCAGCAGGGCAGCACAGCACTGGACTTTGCAGACAACGTCCGAAGTCAGCGGAGCGCTGAACCCGCTCTGGGTTTCTGCTGGAACAAGTCAGAACTCTAAAGGAGCTATCGTAGGGTGCTAAATTCCTGGAGGAGAAGGCTGTCTAAGTGGTCTTCTATCACTTTGGTCCATTGGGTGCTGGTGGCTGCTAGGGTGCGCTACAAGGTCTTGTTGACCATGTGTAATGCCCTGTATTGCTTGGGTCCTGGATACCTGAGTGCTCGCCTTTCTCCTGTGTCTCACCATTGGCAGACTCGCTCTCAGGAGCAGGGCGCCCTGATGGTTCCCCGCTACAAATTGGAATGTGCGGGGGGCAGGGCTTTTCCAGTGGCTGCCCCCCCCCCCCCCCCGGTTATGGAACATTGTGCCACTGGAGATTAGACAGGCTCCCGCTCTCAATTCTGAGTGAAGGAAGATAGATGCTTTTGAACTGTGGTGTTGGAGGAAAATTCTGAGAGTGCCTTGGACTGCAAGAAGATTATTATTATTATTTATTTATATAGCACCGTCAATGTACATGGTGCTGTACAGATTACACAGTAAATAGCAAGACCCTGCCGCATAGGCTTACAATCTAATAAAGTTGTAGTAAACAATAAGGAGGGAAAGAGAATGCAAACAGGCACAGGGAAGTGTAAACAGGCACCGGGTAGGGTGAGGCTAACAGTATAGAGTCAGAACAAACTCAATATTTAAAAGCTATAGGGAAAAGAAAAGTTTTTAGCTGAGTTTTAAAAGCTGTGATTGAGTTGGTAGTTCTCAAGTGTTCTGGAAGAGCATTCCAGGCGTAAGGGGCAGCAGAAGAAAAAGGATGAAGCCCAGTGAGGGAAGTAGAGGTCCTTGGGCAGGCGAGAAGCATGGCATCAGAGGAGCGGAGAGCACGAGCGGGGCAATAGTGTGAGATGAGAGAGGAGAGATAGGCAAGAGCTAGACTGTGAAATAAAGCCAGACTGCTCACTCGAGGGAATGGTATTAAAGGCAAAACTGAAGTACTTTGGCCACATAACGAGAAGACAGGACACCCTGGAGAAGAGGCTGATGCTAGGGAAAGTGGAAGGCAAAAGGAAGAGGGGCCGACCAAGGGCAAGATGGAGGGATGATATTCTGGAGGTGATGGACTTGACCTTGGGGGAGCTAGGGGTGGCGACGGCCGACAGAAAGCTCTGGCGTGGGCTGGTCCATGAAGTCACGAAGCGTCGGAAGCGACTGAACGAATAAATAACAAGGCGTTTTTATTTTCGCAAGAGTTTGGGGGAGGGGTGGTTTAAACTGGGTTGAGGGCTTTTAACGGTTTGAGGATGAGGGTTTTTAATGGGATTGTCTTAATGTGGGCTGAGGGATTTTAATGGAATTGTTTTATATGTGATTGTAAAGCGCCTCGATGCCAGAAATGGTGAGGCGGTGCTATAAAGATGCTTTAAATAAATATCGATGGCCGCTAGTCCTGATGGCTTTGTGATATCTCCAGTAGCAGAGGCAGTAAGCCTGTGTGCACCAGTTGCTGGGGAACATGGGTGGGAGGGCGCTGTTGCACCGTGTCCTGCTTTTGGGTCCCTGGTCAACAGCTGGTTGGCCACTAGATGGACCATCGGTCTGATACAGCAGGGCTCTTCTCACGTTCTTTGATGTTTTAGACTTCAAATACCAGCATCCCCTAGCTAGTGTGACTAATAGTCAGGAATGAAGAGAGTTATAGTCCAAAACATCTGGAGGGCACAGGCTGGGATGGCTGCTCTCACTACTAACCACTCTGGAAGCCTAGAATTCAATGCCATAATTATGATTTCTGAACTTTAGGTTGTGCAGATCAACGTCTTCTGGGACCATGTGTGATTCGAATGCCTGCAGAGAGATCTCTAGAAATGTCTGTGCGTGTTCCTGTTGGGCATTCTCTTGGTTCCCGTGAAATTCACCCAACTTCATTTGAAGTTGCTCTTCTTTCTTTCTTTCATTCTTTCTTCTTTAAAATCTGGACCATCTGTCTTTTGCTTCAGCTTGCTGATTCACTGGTGCCCACAGAGATGAAGCCGGGCATATCCTTGGCAACCGTTACGGCTGTTTTGCATACCAAAGACAACAAGCACGTGCTGCAGGTACAGCGTGGATCTTGGGGGAGGGAGGGCAGATGGGACGGACAGCAGGGTTGGTTGGGCTGAAAGGACCCCCTCTTGCCTGGATTCCCGGGGGTTTCCCAATTAAATAGCCGTGGTAGTTGCTACATTCCAGTCAAACCCCTTGAAGAAAGCATTTTTTGACTTGGGTGGGTGCCGGAGAAGTAGCACTCCTCAATTGGTTGCATTATGGAAGAAACAGCTGTGATAAATTCAGGTGATCCGTGCGGGGTTGGATCGCTGATCCCTTATGTAATGTCTAGGGAACAGAGAGACGTGACTTTCAGTTCAACTGGAGTAGTTACCGCCTTCCTCCTTACCTTTCTCCCGCAATCTACTTTGGCTGGTAGCTGCCCCCGAAACCTGCGCAGCCTCAACCTGGCAAAAAGAGGAAGAGGGTGACGGACGACGTGCCGGAATTAAAGCCCATCAAGCCCCTCCTGAGCGGCTCCATCCCTGTGGACCAGTTGGTGCAGACTCTGGAGAAGGTAATGGAGACCCACGCTCATGGCTCAGTCCATCGCTAAAGCATTCTATGAAACAGGGGTGGGCTCCGTCTCAGCCTTCCCAAACCTGGTGTCCTCCAGAGGTTTTAGACTACAACTCCCATCAGCCATAGCCATCAAAGCCAAGGGTGAGGGATGATGGGAGTTGTAGGCCAAAACATCTGGAGGGCCACTAGCTGTTCACCCCCCAACATAGAAGATCATTCTGATTCGGAACAGCGGATCCTGTAAGCTATATTGTTTGTTTGTCTTAGACTGTTCACCTGACTTTGGGGGTTCTAAACCTGCCCTTTCTGACCTCAATGCTTCGGAAGGAAAGGCTGCCCCAAATTGCAGGACATGTCCTTCATCCTATAGAACTGAATGGGGAGCCAGTGCTGTCTCCTGGCTGTTGAGGGCCCTTTGGGCAAGGCACCTTCCATGGGAGCCCTCCCTCAGTGGCCCTGTTCAGAAGCCACGCTAAGCCACGGTGGCGAAGCCCTTTGAGCTAAACATTGTGGCTTAGCGTGTCGTGTGAACCATTCCTAACCATGGTGGCTACATAACCACGATTTAAACGCACTCGTTGACCCTGTTCTAACTACACGCTAAGCCACAGTGGTTAAGCATTTTGACCATGACTTAGTATGGTGTGTGGACCATTCCTAACCAAGGTGGCTACATAACCATGGTTTAAACACGCTCACTAACTATTCGCTGCAAAAGGGTTAGCAGCCTAACCATGGTTTAGTGTGTCATCGGAACAGGGCCACTGAGTCCAGCTTCTCACCACCATGGTCCCCAGCTGCCCTTGCCCCTCCTCCTCTGTCTCATTGTTGCTACTACTTGCTTTCTTGGCAGGCAGAGAGCCAGTGAACAAATAGGCGGGGGCATTTGGTTCTGCTTTTTACTACCTCCATTGGCTAGGCCAGAGCAAGAGACAGGCGAACAAGCAGGTTGCAGTGGGAAAGAGGAGGAGCGAATCCCGGGGTCTCTTTCCAGTGGGCCCAGCTGGGGTGTGGGCCTGGGCACGTGCCCAACCGTGCCTACCCTTGCCGTAGCCATGGGTTCTGCTCCCTAGTGTGATGTTAAAGTGCACCTAAATCTTCGATTGTGATGAGCAAGGACAGGGCGAATGTTGGCTATTGTTATTATTTATGACTACCTTTATATCCCGCCTTTTGGCCGCCAAGGAACACCAGGTGGCATACATAATCCTCCCTTTTTATCCACCCAACAACAGCCCTGTGAGGTAGGCTGGACTGAGAGTCTCTGACTGGCCCAAAGTCACCCAATGGGTTTCCGTGGCCGAGAACTCAGATCTCCCAACTCCCAGGCCGTTGCTAGACGAGGGTTTAGCTCTGTGCGAGGCCTGGGCTCCCTGCTGTGCATGCAGATGACGCACAGGGGATTCTGGGGTCAGGCCGGGCTAAACCCTCCCTTGACCCGGGATAACCGGATCCACTTGTGGGTCTAGCTGGTTCCGTGGCTTTTTCCGGCTGCTCGCTGCTCCTATGGAGCGCTGTGCCCATCGGGCCGGGGTGTGTGTAAAATCACGGGGGGAGATGGGGGCTGGGGGGGAAAGAGCGAGCCCGGTTGGAGAGATGGGGGGGAAGAGCGGAGCCAGCGTGGGGAGATCACGGGCGGAGGGGGCATCGGACATGGTGGGCGGTAGATCGGGCAGGCAGGTGATCAGGCGGGCATGGCGAGCAGGCAGGCGGGGGGGCATCAGACATGGCGGAGGGGGGGAAGAAGAACGGGGCCAGGGCAAGATCAGGGACGGGGGGGGGAGAAGAACGGGGCCAGGATGGGGAGATCGCAGCCAGGGGGGCGGAGGAGGCATCCGACATGGCGAGTTGGGGGCGGATGGGCGACTGAGCGGGGGGCAGACATGGCGAGTGGGGGGTGGACGGGCGAGCGAGCAGGCAGGGGGGCATCAGACGTGGGGGGGAATCGGGGGAGCGATTTTATTTTTTTTTAAAAAAGACTTACTTTTCCGTTGGTGCGCTCCTGCGCACATGGCCCCTTTAAGCTGGGGAAAAAATGGCCGACGCGACGGGGCTTTCCCTTACCCCGTTGTGTATTACATCTAGCTAGGGGCGACGGCCCACGCTAGCTGCAGCGCGGCCTCACCCCGACTCCCCACCGGATTATCAGGTAGGTCTAGCAAGGCCCCCAGTCCAACACTTAAGCCACTACACCATACTGGCTCTCTGTTGGCGCTTTTTAGTGATGTGTGGAGATGATCATCTATATCCCTGATGTGCATATCGTACAGATAAAATGGGACAGCCCCACGTACGTCTTTGATCAGGTGAACTCATCTCCCGGGTTTAGCAGCTTGAGGGCATCAACATTCAGGCGACGGCCATGATTCCGATGCTGTGCACTTCCCACAAAGCTGCCTTTTGAATGCCAACAGCTCCCGCTTCCTCTCTTAACTGCAGCACGGCTTCAGCGACGTGAAGGTCGAGGACACCCCCAAAGGGCACATCGTGCTCTTCCAAGACGTAGAAACCCTCATCCGCATCGAGGAGGATTCGACCCACATTATGTGCGAAAGCGACGAGGCGCTCAGGGTGAAGCTGCAGGATCTCGTCCTCAAATTCCTGCAGAAATTCTAGCCGCTGCTGCCCTGCCAAAGTTCCCTCTCTTGAAAGAGGGAAGAGGAAGAGCAGCAAAGAAACCGGACTGTCATGAGGCCGGGAGCGCAAGGGAGCACACCCACGGTCCGTTCGTTTTCCGTTCGCAAGAAAAAGCGCTCTTCTCCGGAGTATGGTTGCCAGCAGTTTTCCCAGCACAGACCTCTGTGTCATTAAACAACCGGGAAGAATTCAACAGGGGCAGCGTTCCCCATCCTGAAACGGCAGCAGCAAGAGCTGAAACTGTTGATCTCTGTGCTTCCATGGAGGTCAGCAAATGCAGGAGCGCCAGTCCAGAACGGAGTCAGTTCACCCTACTCCGTAGTTACACCTCTGTGTAAATATCCACGACACCAAGTGCCCAAACTGTCATGGAAGCATTCAACTCAGGAAGAGATGGCACAACCACATCTGAAGTTTTGCTCCAATTGAGGGTCTCGTCAGGGACGCACACGGGTTATCTTGGTTTAGTGTAAAATACAGTGCATTGCATTTCCTGTTCTCCTCCTCAAATGGCTAAGAGAGGCTAATTTTTTTTTAATTGTTTTGTTTCAATTTGTAATGGGGGTTTTCCCTTCAATTTGCTTTGTTTTTTTCAGCCTTGTAACGCTGGCTGTTTTGTTTCAAAAATAAAAAACTAGAGACCTGGTCATAGGTTGCTCTTTTTTTAAAAAAATTGATCCACTATTGTCATGGTGGACATGGTGAGCGTGTTTAGCTCCAGGGTATAAAGGGTTAACCAGACACTGAAAAGTGCTGTTGCAGGTCAGAAGCATTAACCAATAGGACTGTGCACTGCCTTGGTCTGGATCTGTAGCGGTACCAGGTTAAGCCAAGGCACCCGAGGCCAAGGCCAGACCAGCACCGAAGGTCGATTCGGGTTGATTCAGGGCAGTGCTGGAACCTTCCCCCCACCCGCTGGTGCAAGCTGGAGTGTGTTCAGAGGAGGGCAACCAGGATGATCAGGGGTCTGGAAACAAAGCCCTATGAAGAGAGACTGAAAGAACTGGGCATGTTTAGCCTGGAGAAGAGAAGATGGAGGGGAGACATGACAGCACTCTTCAAATACTTAAAAGGTTGTCGCACAGAGGAGGGCCAGGATCTCTTCTCAATCTTCCCAGAGTGCAGGACACGGAATAACGGGTTACAGGAAGTCAAATTCCAGCTGGACATCAGGAAAAACTTCCTGACTGTTAGAGCAGTATGACAATGGAACCAGTTACCTAGGGAGGTTGTGGGCTCTCCCACACTGGAGGCCTTCAAGAGGCAGCTGGACAAGCATCTGTTGGGGATGTTTTAGGGTGGATTCCTGCGTTGAGCAGGGGGTTGGACTCGATGGCCTTGTAGGCCCCTTCGAACTCTATTATTCTATGATTCTATAAGGCTGGCCGTGAGTCCACTTCCCTCTCCCTCCCCAATCTCTCACAGCCTCTGCCAAGACTTACCTGTAACTCATCCTACTCCTGAGAACCAGGCTGTGAATTAAGTTATTGTGGGGGCTCTGTTTTTTAGTATATCTAAGGCTGCAAACTACGGCAGCCGTAAAGGGAAAATGGGGAAACAAGCGAAAGACATTAGTACATACTGTACTATACAATTAGGATGATTAGAAGCATTACAGAAATCGTAGCTAGCATATTTCTTATCAACGTTAAAGTTCTATTCCTGTGCTGATAGCCACCAAGATGTAGTGATGGCCACCAATTTGGATGGCTTTAAAAGGGGGTTGGATGGATGCCTAGAGAAGAAAGCTATCAATGGTGACTAGCCCTGATTTATTTATTTGTTTATTACATTTATATACCGCCCCACAGCCGAAGCTCTCGGCGGTTTACAACAATTAAAAATAGTAAACATTAAAAGTACACAAGAATTATGATTGCTATGTGCTACCTCTCCAGGATCCAAGGCAGTAAGCCTCTGTAGAACCATAGGATCATAGAATAGCAGAGTTGGAAGGGGCCTACAAGGCCATCGAGTCCAACCCCCTGCTCAATGCAGAAATCCACCGTAAAGCATCCCTGACAGAGGGTTGTCCAGCTGCCTCTTGAAGGCCTCTAGTGTGGGAGAGCCCACAACCTCACCAGGCAACTGATTCCATTGTCGTACTGCTCTAACAGTCAGGAAGTTTTTCCTGATGTCCAGCTGGAATCTGGCTTCCTTTAACTTGAGCCCGTTCTTCCGTGTCCTGCACTCTGGGAGGATCGAGAAGAGATCCTGGCCCTCCTCTGTGTGACAACCTTTTACCAGTTGCTGGGGAACATGGGTGGGAGGGTGCTGATGGTCCCTGGCCAACACCCATTTCTGGTTTTTACTATTTTGACTCATGTCTGATGGCTTTAACTTTTCTGAACCGTCCAGAGAGCTTTGGCTATTGGGTGGTATAGAAAATAAATAAATAAATCAGTGGCTACTAGTCCTGATGCTTGTGTGCTCCCTCCAGTATCCAAGGCAGTAAGCCTGTGTGCACCCGTTGCTGGGGAACATGGGTTGGAGGGTGCTGTTGCACCATGTCCTGCTTTGTTGGTCCCTGGTCGATGGCTGGTCGGCACCTCCGTGAACAGAGTGCTGGACTAGATGGACCCTTGGTCTGATCCAGCTATTTGGCAAGCAGAGCTTAGCGGTGGGGGGAAATCTGCCTCCACCAGATGGATTTTTGCCCTATGGCTGCTGCAGGACAAAGTGAGTGCAGGTCTGGGTGCATCTCATTTCTGCCCTGACCTGCGTGTGCCCTTTGTCCTTCCCCCGTGTCCCTCTCCCCTCCCGCGCCAATTGGGCCACTAAAGGGCCTCGTAATGCTAGATGGAGAGAAAGCAGGCTTTCCAGGGCCTCGGCAAAGTGCACAATTCCGTTAGTGTGCCGAGGGAATCCCGCTCTTTCCAGAGGGCCCAGATTTGCACGCCGCCAAACGCTTGGCCAGGCCGGGCTGAACAGGGCCGCGTGGGCAGCACTCCGCAAACTCATGGGAAAGGTGCCCCACGAGTTCTTCATTGCCTAGCAGAGTTTAGGTATTTATTTACTTATTTATTTATTTATTTATTTATTTACTTATTCATTGCATTTTTATACCGCCCAATAGCCGAAGTGCTCTGGGAGGTTTTACAAAAATTAAAACCATAGAAACCATTCAAAATATAAAACGGAACAGTATAAAAGCATAATATAAAAGACAATATACAATCAATACACAGCCAGGATAGAATTACGCAGCAACGCAGAAATTAATACCGATTTAAAATACAAATTTAAAACAGCAAAGTTAAAATTAATTTGATAGACTGTTAAAATGCTGAGGGGGAAAAAAAAAGTCACCTGGTGTCTAAAAGAGCATAGTGTAGGTGCCAGGCGAAGCGCTTTAGGGAGCTCATTCCGCAGTCGGGGTGCCACAGCAGAGAAGGCCCTGCTCCTGGGAGCCACCTGGTTCATGCTGGGTCAGCTTCTCATTCTCCCAGGGTCCCTCTAGGCCAGCCTTCCTCAACCTGGGGTGCTCCAGATGTGTTGGACTGCATCTCCCAGAATGCCCCAGCCAGCTGGCTGGGGCATTCTGGGAGATGCAGTCCAACACATCTGGAGCGCCCCAGGTTGAGGAAGGCTGCTCTAGGCAATCAGATCTGACTCTTGCTTTTTTTACTCTTGATGGTGACATCTTAAGTTCTAGAGTGGTCGTGCCGCTATTGTTATTTCTCTGCCTGGGCCTTGGATTAATCGCTTGCCTAATAAACTCACATTTCCCTCTGACTGTTTATAATATTTACCATTTCTAAGCTATAATTTACAGTGAGCTGCTGTCAGAGCCGTAGCAATGCAGAAGTTTCATTCCGTAATTGATCGCTATCGTTTTCCAGAGTCTCCTGCATCATGCCATTCATTGGGTCAAAAAAAAAGGGAGGGGGGAGGAATATCTGTGTAATTCCAAGTTTTAACATAGTTATTTCAGAACCCAGAGGATTATCGAGCAACTCTTCCTTCGGACCAGGCCTTAAATAGGTTCTGGGTCTGGTCACTTGCAAACGAGCTGGAAGTGTGACTTGCAGGGCTGTGTCAAGAGTAGGTTTGGTTGGGCACCAGTCAAGGGGCCACACCACAACAGGGGTCCCTGGACGTGCTCCTTCTCTTCACCCTTGCATAGGGTGACCACATGGAAAGGAGGACAGGGCCCCTGTATCTTTCACAGTTATCTAGAAAAGGGAATTTCAGCAGGTGTCCTTTGTATGCTTGCAGCACCTGGTGAATTCCCTCTCCATCACAACAGTTAAAGCTGCAGGAGCCCTGCCCTGTTTTGTACCTTGTCACTCAGGGCAGGGCTCCTGCAGCTTTCACTGTTGTGATGGAGAGGGAATTTTGCCAGGTGCTGCATTGCATACAAAGGACACCTGCTGAAATTCCCTTTTCTGTGCAACTGTGAAAGATACAGGGGCCCTGTCCTCCTTTCCATGTGGTCACCCTACTGGCAGGCAGCTGCTCTTCAAGGGTCTCAGACTGGAGTCTTTGCCAGGGATCAGACACGGAAACTTTTGTTTGCAGAGCAAATGCTCTACCACTCTGCAGCGGCCCTTGCCCAGTTTCCAGCCAGGCTTCCCGGTATGCACTCATGTCCTAGTTGTGGGTTTCCCATAGGCAGCTGGTCGGCCACTGTGTGAACAGAATGCTGGACTCGATGGACCCTTGGTCTGATCCAGCAGGCCTCTTCGGATAAACTTACATCCGGCACGTTACCTGGCCCAAATTCCCAGCTATCACTTCTTTAAAAAGCAACTCACTCGCCTTTATAAAGCCAAACAGTATTGATTCCTTATTAAGAGCAAGCAGGGCCATGCCGCCCCCACCCCCCCACAAACCCTTAACTATGGCCCACCACTCACTCTCCCTTCCGTCCCCTCAAGCAGACACCAAGTTACAAAGTTGAGAACTTCTAGGGTGACCGGATGTACCGGGAAACCCCGGAGACCTCCGGGGAAAACTCAGGTCTCAGGGGCAACCGGGACTGGGCCCCAATTCACTGGGGGAAAGGTTGGGAGACGCGTTCTCGAAGTCCGGAACCATCGCACCAGCGCACAGGAAAAGGCCTGCATCGGCACTGGGGGGAGGAACTGGACGACGCATTCTGGGCTTCCGGGAACGAGTCTCCCAGCCCCCAGCCCCAATGCCGAACTAGGCGGCCCAGCCTCCCGGGACGGGGAGCAAAAATGGAGCCCTGCCCGTTGCCTCTCATTGCCCTGATGCTTATCGGTGTCAGGGCGACGAGAGGCAAGGGGCGGGGCTCAGTTTGCTCCCTGCCCCGGATGGCTGGGCCTGAACTCCCAGGCACTTAACAACATGGGTTGAGTTTGTTCGTTTCTAACTGACCCCGGAATAGCTGTTTTCACAAGGATACTGTTGTTTTTATGCTTCTTACATTTTTTTTAATCTTGTATATTTGTTTTTAATCTTTACTGTTTTAAACTTTTGTAAACCACACAGAGAGCTTCGGCTATGGGGTGGTAGATAAATGCAATCAATCCATCCATCCATCAATCTGGAGGTCGTATTCTGGCCAACCAAAATTGCTGATGCTGCAGAAACAAGCCCACTCCCAGCATCCATTGTGTAGACGCTAAGGGACATTGCAGCTGACGTTTAAGGGAAGCGGTGATCTCCATGCAAAAGACAAAAAGTTCAGGCAACACCTTTATTAGGACCAGCAAACTGTCGCGAAATAGGGAGCGAGCTTTTAAGTTCTTCAGAACTCTTCGTCAAGTTAAAGGCTCAAGTTAAAGGAAGCCAGATTCCAGCTGGACATCAGGAAAAACTTCCTGACTGTTAGAGCAGTACGACAATGGAATCAGTTGCCTGGTGAGGTTGTGGGCTCTCCCACACTGGAGGCCTTCAAGAGGCAGCTGGACAACCATCTGTCAGGGAGGCTTTAGGGTGGATTCCTGCATTGAGCAGGGGGTTGGACTAGATGGCCTTGTAGGCCCCTTCCAACTCTGCTATTCTATGATTCTAATGGCCCTTGCCAGGTTAGGCAAGCTGAACACGGAGTAAGGCATCAGTGTCTACAGTGTTAAATAAATAAATGAATAAAAATAATGTCCTTTATGAGTGGATAGTCAATAAATGTTTGCCTTAAATTAATTAATTAATTAAATTCCCTGGACGCACACCCTAATGAAATGTGCTGTGCACACCTATGGCCATTACAGTCCATACTCACCATTTGGCCAATAGGGAGGGAGAAAGTCACCATACATGCCAAGGAGGGAAGTCCAGAGGTTGAATTCAATGGACCTTGGTTTCGATCTACCACGGCATTTCATACGTTCAGTATTGGGGGCTGTGACTAAGAAAGAGTGGTTTACAACAGCCCTGCAATGTAGCACAATCTTAATATTGCAGATTAGCAGTGGATCTGAGGCTGGTTTGGATTTCCAGCCCAAACTCCCCTAGACAGAAGACTTCTCGGGTGGCCGGAAAAGTCAGTCAAGTTCAACTGCCCACCCCCCATGCACGCCCCTCCCCTCCTCCCCCCCAAAATCTGATGCTCAAATTCTATGCAAGTCAGTCGAGAACACGGCACACATTTACATTTTTTAAAAAAACTTTTGGAAAATCATGCAGAATTAGTAAAAGTAAAATAAAAATTGTTTAACGCATCGTTTGCAAATTGTGCTGCCCAGAATTCGATACTTGGAATATGGGACCCCTACTGTGAGATGGATCGGGGCCCTCGTCTGCCTGTTGCTTCTCTCTCTCTCTCTCTCTCTCTCTCTCTCTCTCTCTCTCTCTCTCTCCTATTTGTCACCAAAGAGAGAAGCTTGCAGGAACGTTGCCCCTGAGGCTATTACACCATCTTGGCACAATTAGACTGAGAGACGTTCAAGTGCCGGCAACCCAGGCAGGGCGATTGCTTTGCAGGGCAGGAGGAGAAAAGCTATTATTCCTTGCAACAGTTGGCAACACAAGTTACTTGTCCATCACGTTTATGCTAAATTGAAATAACACAGATGCAAACAAATTGGAACAGCGAGGGGCAGGAGACCTTCCCTGCAGAGAAGCGACGCACCAAAGCCGATGTCTGAAATCAGGAACAAATTTCCCACTGGGGCGCACAGCGAGCGCCTGCATTGAGTTGGTAAGCCCTGTGTGCAGGAGGGAGCCGAGGCTAGGGATGGAGGGGGGGTCTCCGTGCCAGCCACCTCTTTCCTGCCAGGCCCCCGTCGCAGCGTGATGCATTTCCCCCGGGGTCTGCGCGTCCTCCAGAACCTCACTCCAAATGCTACGCATCACATTTCCCCTCACCAGGCAGCGGCTTCAAGTGGGGCGTGTGGCATTATTGGTGGTGGAACATAACACTGGGTATTTTCCCCTCCTGGGTAAGGGTGGAATTATTTTTCATTTTGGACCAGGAGGAGGCCTTGACTGTTTTACTGTGATGACTTGTAAGGAAAGAGAAGATCAAAATGCCCTCGATGGCAGTATTTTACTCAAAGGCAGAAAAAGCACAGGATGCAGTATTTTGTTTCTGGGCAATGTCTAATAATAATAATAATAATGATGATGATGATGATGAAAATCAAGATTCTAGCCCTCAGGAGCACAGTGTGGGAGGCTGTCGTGCTTCAGAAACCAGGGGCAGAGCTGAATAAGATTCCTAGTTCTTATGGTGAGGATTGCGTGCTCTGCTCCTATACATGACAAGAAGAAGCAGGAAAACATATATCGAAATTATGCAAAATAAGAGGAATTGTGGAAACTTGCTTACATAGAATCATAGAATAGTAGAGTTGGAAGGGGCCCATAAAGCCATTGAGTCCAAATCCCTGCTCAATGCAGGAATCCACCCTAAAGCATCCCTGACAGAGGGTTGTCCAGCTGCCTCTTGAAGGCCTCAAGTGTGAGAGAGCCCACAACCTCCCTAAGTAACTGATTCCATTGTCGTACTGCTCTAACAGTCAGGAAGTTTTTCCTGATGTCCAGCTGGAATCTGGCTTCCTTTAACTTGAGCCCGTTATTCCGTGTCCTGCACTCTGGGACGATCGTGAAGAGATCCTGGCCCTCCTCTGTGTGACAACCTTTGAAGTATTTGAAGAGTGCTCTCATGTCTCCCCTCAATCTTCTCTTCTCCAGGCTAAACATGCCCAGTTCTTTCAGTCTCTCTTCATAGGGCTTTGTTTCCAGATCCCTGATCATCCTGGTTGCCCTCCTCTGAACACGCTCCAGCTTGTCTGCATCCTTCTTGAATTGTGGAGCCCAGAACTGGACGCAATACTCTAGATGAGGCCTAACCAGGACCGAATAGAGAGGAACCAGTACCTCATGTGATTTGGAAGCTATACTTCTATTAATGCAGCCCCAAATAGCATTTGCCTTTCTTGCAGCCATATCGCACTTATTATTATTATTATTATTTATTTATATAGCACCATCAATGTACATGGTGCTGTACAGAGTAAAACAATAAATAGCAAGACCCTGCTGCATTGGCTTACATTCTAATAAAACCATAATAAAACAATAAGGAGGGGAAGAGAATGCACCAAACAGGCAGTATAAAAGTCAGAGCAAAATCAAGTTTTAAAAGCTTTAGGAAAAAGAAACGTTTTTAGCTGAGCTTTAAAAGCTGCGATTGAACTTGTAGTTCTCAAATGTTCTGGAAGAGTGTTCCAGGCGTAAGGGGCAGCGGAAGAAAATGGACGAAGCCGAGCAAGGGAAGTAGAAACCCTTGGGCAGGTGAGAAACATGGCATCAGAGGAGCGAAGAGCACGAGCGGGGCAATAGTGTGAGATGAGAGAGGAGAGATAGGAAGGAGCTAGACAGTGAAAAGCTTTGTAGGTCAACAGGAGAAGTTTATATTGGATTCTGAGGTGAATTGGAAGCCTATGAAAAGATTTCAGAAGTGGAGTAACATGGTCAGAGCGGCGAGCCAAGAAGATGATCTTAGCAGCAGAGTGGTGGACAGAAACCAACGAACTGATGTGAGAAGAAGGAAGGCCAGAGAGAAGAAGGTTGCAGTAGTCCAACCGAGAGATAACCAATGCATGAACAAGAGTCTTGGCAGAAGAGACAGACAAAAATGATCGAATCCTGGCAATATTATACAGGAAAAAACGACAGGATTTAGCTACTGTCTCAATATGAGGAATAAAGGAGAGCGAGGAATCAAATATAAATATAAAGCCAAGACTACGAGCTTCCTGGACTGGAGTAAGTGTGACATCATTGACAGTAAGAGAGAATGAGAGATGAGGAGAAGGCTTAGGAGGAAAAACAAGCAATTCAGTCTTTGCCATATTAAGTTTCAAACGACGATGAAGCAACCAAGCAGAGATATCTGAAAGACATGCCGAGATACGATCGTGAACATCAGGATCATATTCTTATAATTATTATTTATTATATATATTTATTATATTATATATTATATAATAAATATATTATATATATTATATATATATATTATAATAAATATATTATATATATTTATTATATATAATAATTATTATAATAATAATAATATTCAGCTTGCAATCTACAACAATTCCAAGATCTTTCTCGTTTGTAGTATTGCTGAGCCAAGTATCCCCCATCTTTTAACTTGCATGAGTGTGCACACAATTAATGGTGACCAACTGTCAGGATTTTTCCAGATTTGTCTGAGTTTTTGTTCTATCCTGGGTGTCGGGGCGATTTTCTGTAATTCTCTAAACTGTCTGGGAATGTCACACTTTCCCCTTTAAGGCTGTTATTAGTGTGCCCGGGGTGGGGGGGATGATCCAATTTCTGGAGGCGTGTTATTCCGCCCCACTGCTTCAATAGGGTTCTGAAAGAGGAAAGAGTGACATTCCCAGACATTAAAGAAAAGGATGCGATTGGAGCACGGTTTGGGGGGGAAATGACATGCTTTCTGGCACCTCCGTTAGCGTGGCGAGTAGGGTGACCCCATGAAAAGGAGGACAGGGCTCCTGTATCTTTAACAGTTGCATAGAAAAGGGAATTTCAGCAGGTGTCGTATGTATCTATGGAGAACCTGGTGAAATTCCCTCTTCATCACAACAGTTAACGTGCAGGAGCTATAGTAGAGTAACCAGTTTTAAAAGACAGCAGGGCACCTGCAGCTTTAACGGTTGTAACGAAGAGGGGATTTCGCCAGGTGCTGCATGCATACAAATGGCTCCTGCTGAAATTCTTTTTTCAATACAACTGTTAAAGATACAGGAGCCCAGTCCTCCTTTCCATAGGGTCACCCTACAGTGGCGAGGGGGGATGACGTGCTTCCCTGCCTCCCTCACTGGGCAGCCTCTTTTTTGGTTTCCCAAATATGGTCACCCGAGTGCAGCTGCATTGCTGAAAAAATGGCAGGGGTGTGTGTGTATGGGGAAGGGATTCCACTGCTGCTAATGAAGTGTGTGTGTGTGTGTATGTGTGTGTGTGTGTTCTCTGTGTTTGTGTATTTTTTCACCCCTCCCCTCTCTCTCACACACAGCACCCAACAGTTTGTGTGGTACCACAATCCCCACGGCATTTTGTGACTAGCCCAGTGGAGGCTGGTGGCTGCGACGTCAGTGAGGCGGTGAATCCGCTTGGGGTTTTAGTCAGAACTATTCAGAACTCTAAAGAAACTACCCAAGGTGCTCGTTCTGACTGAAACCTGGAGCGGATTCACCGCCCCACTAACATTGGAGCCACCAGCCTCCACTGGACTGGCCACGCCACCACAGCAGCCACTTCTGTGGCCACACCCACATTTTTGTTTAACGCCAAAGTCCTTGTGGGTCGTACAGGGTTGGCGTCTCCTATCCCCACTCCCTAAGGTCATATGCTGCTGCTCATCCTACAGACGAGCATTTGCCTTGGAACATGGCCAACTAGCGCCTCTCTGCGCATTCACACATGCAGCATGCTCAGCTCTAGTGCCGAGCCACACTCTGAATGTGCGTGTGACTGTGCCATTTTAAGGCCGCCCTTTTTACTCCGCTCCTTAGATGACGCAGAGAACTCCTCTCCAGTGATGCCAACTTCGTTTGGCATATGAACCATCTGGTCTTTATTTAAAAGAACAAACTAAGCTTAACTGGAAAATAAACTCGCTTAAAATCAACAACGGGATTACGAACCCTCGTCAGCTCAGCCAGCATTGCTCAACCCCCTCTTGGTTGAATTAACGGCAAAACATCCGCCCGGATGTCAAAGATTACATTAATTGATAGCATTAGATTAAAACACCAGCTTCACTCTAAGAAGGTGATTTATGTTCCATTTTTAATTTAAGCTTTATTCTCCTCTACCTACTCCATCCCTTTTTCTTAGCAGCAGGATGGAGGGTGCGCTGTATAAATGCATGCAGCAGACAACTAGAAACATACGTACTCTGTGAATGCACCCTATAGTCTTTGAGGCTAGCTCCAGACCTTGAACCAGTACCGCGTGAGGTACTGGTTCCTCTCTATTCAGCCCTGGTTAGGCCTCATCTAGAGTATTGCGTCCAGTTCTGGGCTCCACAATTCAAGAAGGATGCAGACAAGTTGGAGCGGGTTCAGAGGAGGGCAATCTGGATGATCAGGGGTCAGGAAACAAAGCCCTATGAAGAGAGACTGAAAGGACTGGGCATGTTGAGCCTGGAGAAGAGAAGATGGAGGGGAGACATGATAGCACTCTTCAAAGACTTAAAAGGTTGTCCCTCAGAGGAGGGCCAGGATCTCTTCTTGATTCTCCCAGAGTGCAGGACATGGAATAACAGGCTCAAGTTAAAGGAAGCCAGATTCCAGCTGGACATCAGGAAAAACTTCCTGACTGTTAGAGCAGTACGACAATGGAATCAGTTGCCTGGTGAGGTTGTGGGCTCCCCCACACTAGAGGCCTTCAAGAGGCAGCTGGACAACCATCTGCCAGGGATGCTTTAGGGTGGATTCCTGCATTGAGCAGGGGGCTGGACTCGATGGCCTTGTAGGCCCCTTCCAACTCTGCTATTCCATGATTCAATTACTTTAATGGTTCTGTTTCTGTTTTACACTTACTGCCAACTTACCGCCTCCTTTCTGCCAGCCATACTTTCTGTACCAGCTTTCCCCAATCTGGTGCCCTCCAGATTCAATTCAAATCATTCTCAGCCCAACATGGCTTTACCTTGTTTGCATAGAGCAGACACTAACGAAGTACTATAAAAATTTGTTATTTGTTGTTTATTCGTTCAGTCGCTTCCGACTCTTCGTGACTTCACGGACCAGCCCATGCCAGAGCTTTCTGTCGGCCGTTGCCACCCCTAGCTCCCCCAAAGCATTACCGTCTCCTTTTGAACCGTTGTGACTTAAACATAACTGAGACCTCTTGGGTGACCCCTACTCCTGCAAAAATAAATAAATAAATAACCTTCTTGGACTCAATGATGCAAACCTCTTTCACCATCCCTATTAATCTACAACAAACACTTGCAATGTGATAGATTGATTCGCATTTTTTAAACCCCCCGAATGCTACTTACAGAGGACACTTCAATTACACACACACACACAAGACAAAACCATTGTATCTATATAGAAATCTAGATTAGGTGAGTCGCAGAATAACGCTAACCGACTGACCCTCCTCATAGACGCTTCAACAACTCAAAAGAGTGTTTTCAGAGCTGTGTGCTTCGTTTGATGTAGCTGGTGTCGTTAAAGGCGTGCGTTTTTCCCCTTTCTGGCAATCTTGAGAGAGAATCAGAGTCAAATGTCCGTGGTGATACCAGTCATTGTACAGCAAGGTACAAATCAAGGAAACCTTTGAAAAACTGTTTTGTCCAAAGAATTGCAAAGGGGGGGGGGAGAGAATAGTTTACACTTTATCAAATACATAAATGTAGATAAAACCAGCTAAAAGCACTTTAGGGGAACAGAAACACTATGAATATACAGCTTCCGTTCTTTTTTCCATGTAAGGCACTTCCCCATTTATTCCGGCAGGATTATTTCATAGAATCATAGAATAGTAGAGTTGGAAAGGGCCTATAAGGCCATCGAGTCCAACCCCCTGCTCAATGCAGGAATCTACCCTAAAGCATCCCTGACAGATGCTTGTCCAGCTGCCTCTTGAAGGCCTCTAGTGTGGGAGAGCCCACCACCTCCCTAGGTAACTGGTTCCATTGTTGTACTGCTCTAACAGTCAGGAAGTTTTTCCTGATGTCCAGCTGGAATCTGGCTTCCTTTAACTTGAGCCCGTTATTCCGTGTCCTGCACTCTGGGAGGATCGAGACGAGATCCTGGCCCTCCTCTGTGTGACAACCTTTGAAGTATTTGAAGAGTACTCTCATGTCTCCCCTCAATCTTCTCTTCTCCAGGCTAAACATGCCCAGTTCTTTCAGTCTCACCTCATAGGGCTTTGTTTCCAGACCCCTGATCCTCCTGGTTGCCCTCCTCTGAACACGCTCCAGCTTGTCTGCGTCCTTCTTGAATTGTGGAGCCCAGAACTGGACACAATACTAGGCCGAACTAGGGCCGAACAGAGAGGAACCATTTCATAGAATGGTTCTTCGGACAGATGATAAATCCAATCTAAATTACTTCAGCTTTTATCCTCCAAAGCATTCAATGGCCATGCTAGCTGGAGATGATGGGAGTTGGGAGTCCAACATATCTGGAGAAGGGTGGAGTACAGATTGCATTGCACATTAAGTAAATCTTGTCCTTTCTCCAAACTTAGGCCTGGCCATGGAGGAGTGCATTTATTTAAAATTACTTTTGGGGCACCTTTAAGGGTGGAACTCTTTAGAGATGGAAGACTAAGACTGGGTTCAGACAAATGCAGGTTGCTTACCTGTAACTGTAGTTCTTCGAGTGGTCATCTATGCATTCACACATATGGGCTTTGCGCCTGCGCAGAGACCAGACCGGAACCTTCTCTAGCTGAGTGGAACGTTTTTGGCGGGAACCCCTCCCCCACGCTACTGCGCATGTCCATGGGGTTCCCGCCCTTCCCTCAGTTTACAGGAGTCCGACATTGTGCCCCCATAAACCTGAGTGTAATTTTAATAAAGTACATTCCACACATAACTGTGTCATTTGTAAGTCTCACACCACCAAGTGGGGATGGTGGGTGGGTTGTGTGAATGCATAGATGACCACTCGAAGAACTACAGTTACAGGTAAGCAACCTGCATTTCTTCTTCGTGGTCTCTATGCATCACACATATGGGCGAGTAGCAAGCTGACATACCTTTGGAGGTGGGTTGGTGCATCATCTGAAGATCTCGGAGAGCACTGTCCTCCCAAACGAGCAGTCCTGCCTCGCACGAGTGTCCAAACTGTAGTGCTTGACAAACGTGGATGGAGTGGACCACGTTGCAGCTCTACAGACTTCAGTCAGTGGAACACCTCTGGTGAAGGCCACCGAAGTTGAAACAGCTCTGGTGGAATGAGCTGTCACAGGTTTCACTAACTCCATTTTAGAAATAGAGTAGGCCAATTCAATTGCCTCCACTATCCAACGTGACAGTCGTTGGCAGGAGACAGGGAGTCCCTTAGAAGGCTCCCCATAACAAATAAACAACTGTTTTGTCTTCCTAAAATTGTCCGTTCTGTCCTTGTAAAAAGCAAGAGCCCTTCTTACATCGAGAGTATGCAAGGAAGACTCAAGAGGTGTAGATGGATTAGGAAAGAAAGCAGGCAAAGTAATGTGCTGGGACAGATGAAAAGTTGACACTACCTTAGGTAGGAAGGCTGGATCTGTGCGTAGCACAACCTTATCCTTATGAAAGATAGTGTATGGGACATCTATCCTAAGAGCTCTAAGCTCACTTGCTCGTCTTGCCGATGTAATGGCTACTAGAAAGACAGTCTTTAAAGTAAGTAGCCTAAGGTCTGTCGAAGCCATGGGCTCGAAGGGCTTGCGTGTCAGTGCTTGCAGCACAACTGACAGGCTCCATGGCGGCACGATACTCTTCACAGTCGGTATCGTGTTCTTCAGACCTTTCAGAAATTTCTTGGTTGTTGGATGGGTAAAAGGTGTAAACCCATCTATACCTTGGTGAAAAGATGTAATCGCAGCAAGGTGAACCCTGATGGATGCGAGCTTAAGTCCTTGCTGGAAGAGTGTCAATAAATAATTGAGGATGAAAGACAAATGGCAAGATTCTGGTATTTGACCATCTTCTGAAGCAAAGTTCTGAAATCTTTGCCACTTTGCCGCATAAGCCTTTCTTGTGGAAGGCTTTAGTGCTGCTAATATAATGTGGTCCACAGTCAAAACTCTGATCCCAGAGGAGGAGTGGCTGCTATCCTCCATGCAGTCAACTTGAGGGTCGACAAATCTGCGTGTCGAACCTTGCCCTGGTGTCGAGACAGGAGCTTCGGTATCGACGGAAGCCTGATGTAATCCCCTCTCGATAACCGAAGAGCGTGGGAGAACCACGTCTGTCGAGGCCACCACGGCGTGATCAGGATGCAATCGGAGTTGTCCATCTGGATCTTGGCTATCACTCTTGTCAAAAGTGGAAAGGGAGGAAACATGTACAGGAGATTTCCTCTCCAAGTCCTGGTGAAAGCGTCTCCTAGAGAGCGCTTTCCTTTTCCTGCCCTGCTGCAAAACTTGGCGCAGACCGCGTTGTTCTCGGTAGCGAAGACATCGACAGCAGGGCGGCCCCAGTACCGAAAAAGGCTTTCCCGCACTTCGACGTCGAGCTCCCACTCGTGGTCGACATGGAAGGATCTGCTGAGAGAGTCCGCAATGACGTTTTCCTTGCCGGCTACATGGATCGCAGTCAGGTAAGTCCTTCTCTTTATGCACCAGTTCCATATCCTGAGTGCAGAACGGTTCAGAGGGTGCGATCTTGTTCCACCCTGCCTGTTGATGTATGCCACCACGGTAGTATTGTCCGTCGCGATCAAGACATTCTTGCCCTCGATCAACTGTGCAAATGCTCTTATTGCATTTTCTACAGCCATGAGTTCGAGGTGATTGATGTGCTGTTCTCTCCGTGATCGAGGCCAACGACCTTGAGCAGTAAGGGAGTCGCAATGAGCTCCCCATCCTTCTAAGGATGCATCCGTCGTGATCGTTACCGAAGGCGCCTGTTGTTGGAATGGAACGCCTTCGAGAAGAGTCGACATCGAGAACCACCATTTCAGCGATGCCCTGACTTGCTTCGGTAACGAAAGGTAAGTTCGTCGGGCATTGAGCCTGAGATCGAAAGTCCTTAAAAACCAGGCCTGCAATACCCTCATTCTGAGTCTTGCAAACCTGATGACTGCCGTAGTGGCTGCCATCAGGCCTAATAGTCTCTGGACTGTCCAAGCCGATACTTTCCGACGACTTTCGATGTCGATGGCTAACTGCTGCAAGGTGTTTGCCCTGGTTGAAGGTAAGTATGCTCTCCCGTCTCGAGAGGATAGGGTTACCCCTATGAAGTCCAATCTCTGCTGCGGAGTCAAAATGGACTTTTCGTGGTTGACCCACAGCCCCAACGAGTCCAACAGGTTGAGGGTGGTTAGTATATCCGACTGGAGCGCCTCGCTGCTGTCCGCTACGAGAAGCCAATCGTCCAGGTACGGATAAACATAAATGCCTTTCTGCCTTAGGTGGGCACATACCACCGCCATGACCTTCGTGAAGACTCTCGGTGCCGTGGCCAACCCGAACGGAAGAACGGTGAACTGGTACTGGGATGCACCGATCGAAAACCGCAGGTAAGCTTGATGCGACTTCCTGATGGAGATATGGAAGTACGCATCCTTCAGATCCACCACTGCGAACCAAACTCCTTTTTGTAGAAGCTGCAAAATTGAAGTAACCGTTGTCATACGGAACTTCTTCGGGGTGATGAACTCGTTCAGTTGTCTTAAGTCCATGATCGGTCGAAGACCTCCATCTTTCTTCGGGACCGTGAAGTAACGGGAGAAAAAACCTTGGTTGATTTCCTCTGTAGGTACGGGAGAGATGGCTCCTTTCGATAGCAAGGTCTGTACCTCGAGTAGCAGAGGAGGGGATGGAGTCGTTACTTTCACGCCGGAAAAAGGAGGAAGGGCATCGAGCTCGATGGCATAGCCCGAGTTGATGATAGTGAGCACCCAGGAGTCTGATGTTATTGACTCCCATTGATGGTAATGGGGTGCTAGGCGGTTCGCAAAAGGGAGTGGATCTGGGGCCGAAGAGTCAAACCCGCTGCTTTTTAGAGAAGTCGGGCTGACGTTTTTCCTGCTGGAAACGACTCTGATAAGGCCGTTTCCTTTGAAGTTGTTGCTGCTGCTGCCTTGGTTGCTGGTATTGAGGCCGCTGCTGGTATTGTTGTTGCGGGGGAGGCCTTGTCCATCTTCTAGGTTTGTATTGTACAGGAGGGGCAGAAAAACCCATCTTTTTAGCAGTCGTACGAGCCTTATAGATGGAATCTAAGGTCTCGTCAGTTTTTGAATTAAACAACCCTTCGCCATCGAAGGGCATGCTTTCGATTCTGGCCTTTGTCTCGGTAGGGAGGTTGGCTGATCGTAGCCAGGCATGCCTCCTCAAAGAAATGGCCCCCATCATATTCTTTGAGTGGCAATCGACTTGATGCCTCGCAGTTGACAATTGTTGCCTCGCAATCGCCGAAGCCTCCGTTTGGAAGACCCTCGCTAAGTCTCTTTTATCCTCTGGGAGGTAGTCACATAGTGACCCCACTTTCTCCCAGAGGAAGAGCTGGTACCGTGCCATTGTTGCTTCGTACGTTGAAGCTTTGATACCGAGGGAGGATGCCGCGTAGATCTTTCTGCCTGCCAAATCCAACTTCCTACCCTCCTTGTCAACGGGAGCAGCATGAGCTCTTTGAGAATGACCCTGGGCTGATTCAACCACAATGGAATTCGGTTTTGGGTGCTTAATTAAAAATCCAGCATCCCGTTCTTGAATCCTATAAAGAGATTCTAATCTCTTTGAAGCTGGTTGTGTTACCGATGGTGTCTCCCATGCGAGTTGTGCTGTCTGTTTGAGTGCCGGCGGAAAAGGGATCGCAATTGACAGACTAGTCTTTGTTTGAAAGACATCGTAGATGGGATCGACCTCCGGTTCGACCGCTTGTTCCAGGTCTAAGCCGAGTGCACGGGCCATCCTTAACATATGGTCCGAAAACCTCACCATATCATCCGAAGGTGATGAGGGGTCCTCTCCATGTACGTCATCATTAGGTGACGGTACCGATGCTGCTACAGTGTGTATTGAGTCCGAATCAGATGGGTAGTCACCCTCTGGGGATGATACGGTAACCAGTTGCATAGGATCCCGCTCCGTCGGTACCGTGGCAGCTGCAGCAGCTGGTGTCGAAGGGTGGCTTCGACGTCGAGATGGAGATTGATATGCTGATGGAGGCCGTAGCGGTAATTGGCAGACCCTAGTGGTAGGAGGAGGTTGAGGAAAACATTCCTCCTGCGGATAATGATAGGCTTGATCTGTATCATAGTATCTTTGGGTACGGTATCGATCCCAATCATAGAAACTCTGCCTGTCTTGGGGCTCAGAATATCGGGAGACTCTGTCCCAATCACGCCTCGGTGTTCGTCTAGGCGACACCTGCAGAGGGATTACATTCTGGGATGTTTGAGGTCTTGTAGGCTCCCGAGCCGAAGCTGCTGATGCGGAGTCTCGTAACTCACCCTCTGATAGACTAGGAGGGTGTGTCGGTACCGTCTTCCTCGGTATCGACTGAGGTCTCGGGGTCGAGACATGCCTCGATACCGTAACAGCGGTAGGAGGAGTTGTTTGCCCTCGAGGGGGCTCAGATAGTCTGGGAGAGCCATGAGAGGTTTTCTCCGCAGATTTCTTCTTCTTTTTCTTTTTCTTCTCCATTTCGGAGGAAGATTTTGGCGTTCTGGCCTTTTTAGCAATCTTTTTGGCTGCAGAACTTGCCAAAGACCGGCCAGGCGTCAGGGGTATCTGTGCCCTATCAATTGCTCTGGCTTGCACATTCGTCCCTGTGCTTCGGTCAGAAACGGACTTATCAGTTGCCGTTTTATCCATTGGAGCTTCTGTAGCTTTGAGGGCTTTCTCCCAAAGTATTGAGCGAAGGCGGTCTGCCCTGTTCTTTCTGGTCTGCTTCGTAAAGGACATGCAATGGTGGCACGCCTGTACAATATGGCCTTCGCCCAAACAAAGGACACAGAGGGAGTGTCCGTCCGTAGGAGGTAGTTTGGCTCCGCACTTGACACACTTGCGGAACGGGGCCTTTACTGCCATGCGGCAGTCGCGACCGTAGTCGCTAAGATAAACTATCTACAAGAATATAATAATAATAATTTTTTTTTTTTTTTTTTTTTTTTTATAGATGAAAAGAGAAAAAGGGCGAAAAAGAAGAAAGCTGAAGAAAAAGGTAAGTAGAAAATATTTTTAAACAGATTTAAGCAGAGAAACGCTAGAGGTTCAGTCTTTTGGTCTAGGCACGATGGCGGACGACGAAGAACTGAGGGAAGGGCGGGAACCCCATGGACATGCGCAGTAGCGTGGGGGAGGGGTTCCCGCCAAAAACGTTCCACTCAGCTAGAGAAGGTTCCGGTCTGGTCTCTGCGCAGGCGCAAAGCCCATATGTGTGATGCATAGAGACCACGAAGAAGAACACACTAACCAATAGTGGTTTAAATAGTTGAAGGTTGGTTATTTAACCCACCATGGGTTATCATATTGTGTGGAGGGAGTTTTTTTAACCAACGGTTGGTTAAAACCATTTGGCCGAAATAAATAACCAACACAAATTGCCAACGCCGTGTTGAGTTGGCTGTTTGAACCACCATTGGTTATTGTCTCGTGTGGAGGGCAGCGTTGGTTATTTCCTCAGCCACCATTCGTTATTTCGTCAGCCACAGAACTGCAAGGCAAGAGCGGTCAAAGCGGCAGCTGCCGCTCTAGTCCAGCCAGCAGCATAGATTTTCATTAGCAATGGCTGATGGGATACTAGCAGGAGGACTGAGGGGGTGGGGATGAGTGAGTTAACTCAGTGTGGACTGATAGTCAACTCAACACTGATCTTAATCCACAACACGGTTGATTATTATATTGTGTGGAGAGTAACCACTAGATAAACAACTGTCGAGTTATTACCCCACCGTTGACTGTCTGAAAAGCCTAAAACTCACCTGCCTGATAAAATCAGCAGCACTGGAAACCATGCCTAGAGATGCAAACATGGGGGAATCCAGATACATTCTGCCCATGCAATTAATGTTTCCTGACTCCGACAAAACACCATCTGTATTAGCAAGTAGGTGTGTTGCGAATCACCTTCCTATTTTATTGCAAAAGCATCTCCTCCTCATAAACAGAACCACTTTGCATTGAGACTCTGAGGACTGGTTGGGTCATAGAATCATAGAACCATGGAATAGCAGAGTTGGAAGGGGCCAACAAGGCCATCAAGTCCAACCCCCTGCTCAATGCAGGAATCCACCCTAAAGCATCCCTGACAGAGGGTTGTCCAACTACCTCTTGAATGCCTTTAGTGCGGGAGAGCCCACAACCTCACCAGCAACTGATTCCATTGTCGTACTGCTCTAACAATCAGGAAGTTTTTCCTGATGTCCAGCTGGAATCTGGCTTCCTTTAACTTGAGCCTGTTATTCCGTGTCCTGCACTCTGGGAGGATCGAGAAGAGATCCTGGCCCTCCTCTGTGTGACAACCTTTTAAGTATTTGAAGAGTGCTAGCATGTCTCCCCTCAATCTTCTCTTCTCCAGGCTAAACATGCCCAGTTCCTTCAGTCTCTCCTCCTAGGGCTTTGTTTCCAGACCCCTGATCATCCTGATTGCCCTCCTCTGAACATGCTCCAGCTTGTCTGCGTCCTTCTTGAATTGTGGAGCCCAAAACTGGACGCAATACTCTAGATGAGGCCTAACCAGGACCGAATAGAGAGGAACCAGTACCTCATGTGATTTGGAAGCTATACTTCTATTAATGCAGCCCAAAATAGCATTTGCCTTTCTTGCAGCCATATCGCACTGTTGGCTCATATTCAGCTTGCGATCTACAACAATTCCAAGATCCTTCTTGTTTGTAGTATTGCTGAGCCAAGTATCCCCCATCTTGTAACTGTGCATTTGGTTTCTATTTCCTAAATGTAGAACTTGGCATTTATCCCTATTAAATTTCATTCTGTTGTTTTCAGCCCAGCGCTCCAGCCTATCAAGATCATTTTGAAGTTTGTTTCTGTCTTCCAGGGTATTAGCCACCCAATTTGGTGTCATCTGCAAATTTGATCAGCGTTCCCTGCACCTCCTGGTCCAAATCATTAATAAAAATGTTAAAGAGCACTGGGCCCAGGACTGAGCCCTGGGTTAGCCTCTCCCCCATTCCCAACACGGGAAAAGTTCCATCACTACAGACACATGCAGCAAAAATGCTACCTTGTTTTCAGGTTCCAGGATTTTCTTCTCTGTAGTGTCTAACCCCAAACAATCAAAACATAAAGCTGCTGTGCTGGACCGTTAGAAAAAAGCCAATAGCGAAAGTTGAATAATAGCAACCCAA
Organism: Elgaria multicarinata webbii; assembly: GCF_023053635.1. NCBI lineage: Eukaryota > Metazoa > Chordata > Lepidosauria > Squamata > Anguidae > Elgaria > Elgaria multicarinata. Next base: position 5,223,448 of record NC_086174.1, on the reverse strand, counting down.
ATGTCACCAAGTCCCAAACACGGACCCACCTCCTGGCAAGACTGAACTCCTTACCTTGATAGGGAAGGGGCCAATGACATCAGAGCTAACCGTGCCACCCATAACTGGCTGGAACACGTGTGCAACAGACTCTTCCCTTATCCAATGTTTTATTTTTGGGTCCTGCACAGTGTGTCCTATGGCAGAAATTGAATGCATTCGTCATTTGGCATTTCAATCTCAGAAAAACACCACCTTTTCTACTGCCTAACATCTCTTTCTTCCATCCAGCGTTAGTTCAAAACTCTGAATGCATACGCGCGTGTGCAAACTCCTATCCTCCAGCTCTTGTTGGGAATCCTTCCTTTGGGAATCCTGTTGGGTGTCCGTGTTCACCTGTTCTTGCAAAACTGCTGTTCGGAATTACTGCAGTGGTTAAAGCCACGCATCCTCAGAGCCTTGGAACTTTTTGTTGTAAGTGGCTGTTTTGGACATTTAATGAGAAGCCGAATCAAAGAACATCTCTTTAGAATTCGTCCTTACGAAACGTACGGCTCTGCAAAAACGCCTCTGAACTGCATCCACCCTGCCAGCTACAAAGGAGTCTGTTTATCAGTAAACCGAGAGTTCTTTTGCTCCCTGCTTGGTGTGATTTATCTCTTGCAATCTCACTCTCTATATCCCTGACCAATAAGCAATCGCTGAGATATAGGTAAAATGGAAGGCCGCTTCCTCTGGAGCGACCCTACAACCTCTGCTATGCACTTTGGGAACTCCTGGGAGGCAGATGAAATACCAAAGGGCCGAACAATGTTTCCCACCTTCGTGAAAGCAGATAGATTTGCTGTGAACTGCAATAAATACTTGGGTGTGTTCTAGCCTTTGCCAGTCACACGGAAGACAACGTGGAGCAAGGTGGAACGACAGGCTGACCCTTTGTAAGGCAATTTCCTAGGTCGTTCCCTAAAACTCGAAAGTTAGCACTTCTTTATTTCGTATTTGAGAATTACTGCTATTACTATTGCTACCATCACCACCAGCAGCTAGTATTATGTCTCTTTCTCACTCATGGTGGTTTTTCTAGATGTAGATGCTAAAAAGAGAAATCAACTCTGGTGCTTGATAAACGTATTAAAAACGATTTTATTCTTAAAATCCAAAAATGCTCTGCTCAACGTTTCGGACGTATCGTCCTTCGTCAGGAGCTATAATAAAATATACAATTCTTTTAAAAAATAACAAAACAGGAACAACACCCATGCATTAATGAAACATTTCATATAGAAACCTCATCTACTCCTATCTACAGATTTTGTAGTTGCCACAAGTCATGGAGACTAAAGGTTTTTCTAGGGACACTTTTGTCCTTATCCCTCCCCAGGATTAGATAATACTATCTGCTGACCCAAGTCCACAAATTTTGCACTTCAAAAATCTTTCACTTCAAAAATCTAAGCTTTTCTGACTTAACGCATCACCATCTGTCAGGGATGCTTTAGGGTGGATTCCTGCATTGAGCAGGGGGTTGGACTTGATGGCCTTGTAGGCCCCTTCCAACTCTGCTTTTCTATGATTCTCAATCATCCCAGAGTGCAGGGCACAGAATAACGGGCTCAAGTTACAGGAAGCCAGATTCCAGCTGGACATCAGGAAAAACTTCCTGACTGTTAGAGCAGTACGACAATGGAACCAGTTACCTAGGGAGGTGGTGGGCTCTCCCACACTAGAGTCATTCAAGAGGCAGCTGGACAACCCTCTGTCAGGGATGCTTTAGGGTGGATTCCTGCATTGAGCAGGGGGTTGGACTCGATGGCCTTGTAGGCCCCTTCCAACTCTGCTATTCTATGGTTCTATGATTCCCCGTTAATGGCTTATTTCTAATCATATGTAATCACTATCTTCCCCTATTGATACCTTGCCAAAGATATTTTACTTCCCCCTGGCAATGCCTCACATAGAATATAAACTATTACAGTCATTGCATCACTATACACCCCAGTGGCATGTACATAAAAATACAAATAGACAAATACAAATACGAAGTCAAAACTTGTTCTCTCTAACCTGGAAACAGTTGCTGTGCTAGCAGGCGCTACTGTGTCTCACTGGTTTTCTCACCCGCAGTTACGGCGTTGTAATTTTCGGCGTTCCTGGTCGAAACTCAAGCACCAGAGTTGATTTCTCTTTTTAGCATCTACGGTTTTTCTAGATGGACATGATGGGCTTTGTCCAGTCATGCTGTCTTTTACAGATTCAGGAATTTCCTGACAATTGAGCATGTTTTAATTATGACCGCTTTCTGGATGTTGGTGTGGATGTATTTTAGTAGGCCCAGTTTCTGAAGGTTTTCTGTATAGTTTTTTGATGTGATGCCAGTGACTGATGTGACTAGCGGAATAATTGCGACCTTTTCCTGTTGCCATCGTTTTTTGACTTCCATGGCCAGTGGTGTATATTTTCCTCTCTTCTCCTCTTCCTACAACATTTTTTGTCATTCGGTATTGCTATGTCGATGAGGTACGTATTATTATTATTATTATTATTATTATTATTATTATTATTACTGCAATAGCTCAACAATGTTTCAAGACGATTTTGGATTAAGCGGCATCAACATCGTGCCAGGTATGGCACCGTCGGTGAGGTCTTGCTCAGTATGAATCACAAGGGCCCACTGATTGCCTCCATAAAGAACTTCCTTCCATCACAGGAGTCAATCAGACAGACAGACAGACAGTTCAAGTTAAACTCTGAGTTTATTTTATCCTTTTACAAAATTCAACGTATGAATATTGTGCTCGTGTCAGGGTTGTCGATCCCTCCCTCCCTCCCACTTTCTGTTTTTTTTAAACCGCCATTTAAAATTTGGGGCTCACAGAGCTTTTAAACACATCCCTCATGGCAGGGAATGGAGGGACCAGTGATAGATGTTGGGCAGGGGGCAGGGGGGGACAGAGATAAAATGGAAGGAGAGCGCCACACACAGTCAGTCGTTGGGGACCCAGAATGCCTTGGAGTAGGAATATCTTCGCTTCCCCGGCTCCTTCTGTCATCTCCAGGAAACAAAAAGGAGAACCGCCATTTTGACAGAGAAGAATATGGCAGACTTGTGGGTGGAATGTTATGAATCTGGACGTTCAAGGTCGGCGGAGCCCCTCTGGTTTGGCTCAAGGACTGATGGGGTTAGAGTCGCATGGCCACTGCCTTCTCCTTTTGTCACGGCCACGGAAAACACCTTCTAGTGAGGGCCGCACAACGGCCAGCGTGAAAGAAGGCACCAATAATCAACCAGACTGTTCCCCCCAGCAGAAGATCTAGCACGAGGTGTAGGGGACGGCCTAGTCAGACTCCATCTTAGCCTGCAAATGTATTTTTTTTAAAGACATGATTTGGAATAGTCCTAAAATCGAGGTGACAAGAAATACAATTCCAGTAGATACTTTTAAAAAAGTCCCGAATGCACACGTTTTTTTAAAAAGCGCTGACACCATTTGAAAGGGAGTGAGTACCTTACGTGCTTGAGCTGTACATCGTGGCTATAATCGGAGTCTTTGCTCAGGGAGCACTGAGCGGGACAGAGCACAGCGCTGGATTGAAGCCTGGATCTACCGGGGGGGGGGGGGGCAAACTGGGCTAGCTGCAACCAGCACAGCGAAGGCAGAGGAAGAATAGGAACCAGGGTTGCAGGGTAAACACACTACTATTAGAGAAAGTACGAGCGAGACGCGTAAGAGGCGCCGAAATGCATTGGGGAAACAGGTGGGCAGTGCTGCTCAGCCCAGAAGGCGGCAGGAGGGTAAATCGGGGCGCAACGCTGTGTTTCAACAGAAAATATTCCTACAACTCTGAGCATTTCCCAGCCAGCTAATGCTGGGAGTTGTAGGACTTTTTTCTCCTGTTGAAACAAGCGTTGTGCCCTCAAAGAAGTACCTTGATGCCAGCGGAGGCCGGTGGCTCTGATGTCAGTGGGGCAGTGAATCCGCTCCGGGTTTCAGTTACAACCAGTCAGAGCTCTAAAGGCGCTGCTCAAGGTGTGGCGCAAGATGGTTCTGACTGGTTGTAACTGAAACCCGGAGCGGATTCACCGCCCCACTGGCCTTGGAGCCACTAGACTCCATTGCCTCATACACCATCAGCTAGAGCAACCTTCCTCAACCTGGGGCGCTCCAGATGTGTTGGACTGCATCTCCCAGAATGCCCCAGCCTGGGGCATTCTGGGAGTTGTAGTCCAACACATCTGGAGCGCCCCAGGTTGAGGAAGGCTGAGCTAGAGGGAAGCGAGACGCCGGATGAAGATTAGAAAAGTTGCAGTACAGAAGCATCTGCAGGGCTCCAGGCTGGGCAAGGTGAGTGGGCTGAATGTAGAACGGGGACGGTCAGCATAGATGGCATCGTGCGAACGCGGCTATTTTATCATCACCTTCCTTACCGAGAAAAAGAAAAACCGAAGTGAAGCAGGAGGGGAAGAGAGAAATCAGCAAGTAGTTACACCTCATTGTTAGTTTGGCGAAGAGTTCATGGACGTCCTTTAAGAAAACGTTCTCAAGTCAGGCGGGCAGGCCATGTCCGAGGCTGGGTGCCCAGTAACTCCTCAAAAGCATTTCGTTTGCGTGTGTGTGCGCGCGTGTGAATCTTCCTTTTGAGTGAACTTGGGGTGAGATGTGTTGGTCTGTAGGGCTGCAGACCCAGGATGGATTTCGGGTGCCTTTCGTCAGCAAGCAAAGGACACCATTCGACGTGAAGATGGCGCAGAGACCTGAGCCCATGAAGAAGGGCGGGATGGAGGGGCAGGTGAGTGCACAGGTGCGTGTGAGAGAGAGAACTGTGATGCAATCAGTAAGAGGCCACATCCAAAGGACTGAAACAGCTGCACCCCACATGCCCGCATTTGCATTAAACCTCCTTTCAAAGAAGAGCCCTGCCACATCACTACAATACACAATACGGACCCTTTTTCGTAGTCCAGCTGTTGGACTGCAACCCCCATCAGACATCGCCTGCATAGCTAAGAGTAAGAGGTGATGGGACTTGCGGTCCCACAGCGATTGGAGGAGCACACGTGCCTCATCCCTGGGGCTAAGCAATGCGAAGACCTTTGAGTGCAGTCCTCTAGAAGGCGGTGGAGCTTAATCAGCGCTCACATGGGCTGGGGAAGAAGTGACAATGGACGGGAGAAGCCGCAGGGGAAAGGACTCCAGACATTTTTCACACACACACACACACACACACACACACACACACACACCCCTGCAAGGCATCGGAAGTTGGCGAAGCGCCACTGGGCAGAAACGGGAGGGACCTCCTCCATCCTGACGTCCTCTAGAGCGGCTGTATTGCAACCACCATGATCCCCAGAATTATGGGAGTTGCAACACAGCGCAACGCTCATTTGTGGGGAGCTGGTGTAGTCCGACCGGGAAGACACCATGAAAGGGTAGTGCAGTGTAATCCATTATCAGCAGCAGGCACGTGGGACAGGCAAGCCGGCTGGGTTGTGGGGGGGGGGACTTTGCTTTACCACAGTGGGGGGGGGGGCGCTCGCCGGCAAGCAGTGAGCTCCGTAGCAGCCACAACGTGGGAAGGAACAAGGGAGGAGTTTTGCAAAGGAAGGACCCACCGTTTCCTGCGTGAAATCCCAAGCAAATTTTAAGCACAACAGACCGAGCGGCGAGGGGCCTCTGGGAGCCAAAGCTACCGCTGCCCCTGCCCCCCGCAAGAGCACATGGGGTCATCAAGGAGCAGTGGGGGCTCCCTTGCGTCTTTCCTTTTCCCCAAGCAAACGATGAACCGGGTACAAAACAAAAGAAAACCAAAATTACCCCTCCCTCCCTCCCCGCCCTGTCGAAAAAAATAGAAAGCCTCGTGAGGCATATCTAAAACACTTCCATTTTAAATAATAATTAATATTTTAAAAACCCCAGTTCCACCCTCGGTTCACCCACTAGCTGGGGGACTAACCAAAGTTTCTGATCCCCTGCCCACCCCCAGTACGTGGCTCAAAGCCGAGTCCGCAAAGGGCCCCCCACCGACGCCGTTCAGTTCCGGGGGGGGGGGCTTGCGCACATGAGGAATCCGCAATTGTGTCTCTACTTCGACAGAAAGAACGAAGCGCCCGTTCTAGGGGAGGAAGGGGTCGTCAAGGCACCGCCCGTGCCCCCCCCCCTCTTCGGCGCCTCCCGGACGTCCGTAGCCGCGGCCTCCGAGCCTAGATGAACTTGAAACATTTCGTCTTGTCGTGGGGCAGCCGGGTCTTGAAGAGGACCGAGTCCACGCGGAACTGGGTGTACAGCAAGGGCATGTAGCCGTAGACTTTGACGAAGAAGTTGATGCATTTGTGCCGCTCGTGGAAGTGGGAGTCGTCGTGGGAAAGGGCCTGAGGGCAGCCGGGGCAGCGGAAAGTCCAGCGGGAAGTCACCTGGGCACGGGAGAGCAGGAAAGGCGGTCAACGGGGAGGAAGATGGAGTCCCTGAGCGCGAACCGAGACGCAGCGCACACAGGTAGATTCAGTGGCCCAAAGTTCAAAGGTCGCTTCCTGACTACACGTTTCCTGCTATTCGTTCTAACGTAAGAAGCCCTGCATGGGTCAGGCACAAGGGCCGCCACTGAAAGGCCCATGTCAGGCCCACTCGAGAGTTCAGAACGAGTGCCCAGTGGGATATTTCTGAAGTACAAAGTGTTGGTTATTACCTTTTGTGAACCGCCCAGAGATCTCCGGCTATTGGGCGGTATAAAAATGTAATAAATAAATAAATAAATAAATAAATTTAAAGCCCTACATGGTTTGGGTCCAGGCTACCTGTGGGATCGCCTTCTCCCGTACAATCCGCCCCACACACTCAGGTCCTCTGGGAAGAATCCACTTCAGCTAGCAAAAACTAGATTAACGACTGTTACACAAGAGGACCTTCTCTTCTGCTGCTCCCAGACTGGAACGGCCTGCCGGAGGAGACTCGTCAACTTGACAGTCTATTAGCATTCAAGAAAGCTATAAAGACTGATCTCTTCTGGCAGGCCTATCCAGTGGAATTTTAAGATGATTTTAGGACGTTTTTAAGGATGTTTTAAATAATGTATATTATGTTTTAATTCAGTTTTTTATGTATTTTATCGTTTATTATTGTTTCCCGCCTTGATCAGATTGCAGAGGCGGGTAAGAAATTATTATTATTATTATTATTATTATTATTATTATTATTATTATTATTATTATTATTATTTTAGTGCTATGAAAAGCAAAGAGTATCCACAAAGAGTATCACAGCCTCCTTTGGAATGTTAAAAACAAAACAAAACAAAAGTAGCCATGCGGGTCCCATGGGGGGGGGGGGGGGAGAATCTAAAATCCACAGTTGGGCAATACTTTTATTAGGACCAATCCAAAGTCCATGAAAGTGTGCACGCTTTCGAGTCCGTCCGAACTCTTCGTCGGGCGAGCTTGGTAGTAGCGCCTGATGAATCGTTCTGGAGAACTCAAAAGCTTGCACAATTTTGTGGGATTTGGACTGGTCCGAATAAAGGTTATGGCCCAACTCTGGATTTTGGTTTCCTTTGGAAACTGTTTCTCTTTAGGGCTTGGGATGGGGGGGGGGGGAATGGGGGGGCTGAGAAGAGCAGGAGCTGCTAAAAGGAGAAAGAAGGTCGGCGGAAGGAAAAACCGGCCAGGAGGGAAATGGCTCATGGCCCTCCAGTCCTCTCCAGCGTTCTCCGTCCATCTCCAGAGCAGCTCCAGAATTCTCTTCCTGCATCTGGATGGGCTTGGAAACTTTGGTTCTGCTGAAGTGGGTTTTTAATGTACAGTGATTTGCTCTTTTGTAAACTGCCGTAATAGTTTCTAGAGATAGCCTAGCTACAGTGATCCATGCTCTGATAACCTCTCGTTTGGATTACTGCAATGCGTTATACGGGGGGCTGCCTTTGAAAATGGTCCGGAAACTTCAACTGGTACAAAACAGGGCAGCACGGTTACTAACAGGGACTGGCCGGAGAGACCACATCACGCCAGTCCTTTTCCAGCTTCATTGGCTGCCAGTCCAGGTCCGGGCCCGATTCAAAGTGCTGGTATTAACATTTAAAGCCCTAAACGGCTTGGGGGCAGGCTATCAGAAGGAACGTCTCCTCCCTTATGTACCTGCCCAGACCCTAAGGTCATCCTCAGGGGTCCTTCTCCGCGAGCCCCTGCCAAAGGAGGTGAGGCAGGTGGCTACCAGGAGGAGGGCCTTCTCTGCTGTGGCACCCCGGCTGTGGAATGAGCTCCCTAAGGAGGTTCGCTTGGCACCTACATTATATGTTTTTAGACGCCAGGAAGACCTTTTTATTCTCCCAGCATTTTAACAGTCTATAAATACATTTTAACTTGAGGTTTTAAATTTGTAATTTTGCATTGCTGCTGTTTTTATCTGGTTGAGCTTTTATATTGTATTTTATAGTATGGTTTTATACTGTTGTTTTATACTTTGAATGGTTTTAATTTTTGTGAACCGCCCAGAGAGCTCCGGCTATTGGGCGGTATAGAAATGTAAAAAATAAATAAATAAATAAATAAATAAATAAATAAATAGTATACTGCTGTGATTACCAAGCTTCCCCCCCCTCCTTACATTTGTCCATTTTAACTTTTTGATAATGTTTTACTATATCCATTTGCAAGTTGCTTTGGATATTAACGTCGCAGAAAAACGGAGTAAAACTGATTAAATAAATAGATGAATGATATCAGCAAATTCGGATCAAAGTGGACCCCTGGGGTTTGCATTACACGCAACACACACACACGTGCATGGGTCTGAAAAGTTAACCATCCGCTAGCAAGTCCTGTTGGGTGGAGCTTCCATGCACACATTTTGAAGCTTGGCAGAAGATGCAGAAAAGAAATAGGTCACTCCATGTGCTTCAGGGGAGCAGCTATTGTTACACAAGCCCTATTTATCTCCTTGTCTTTAGCTGAGCTGTCAGAGTCTAAACACTTCCTTTTAACAAAAGGCAGAAGCTAAGGGAATTCTGGCTTTCACAGGTGACTGAATTTCCTTGTCTAAGCTATTTGACTATTAAGGGCATGTCAGGATCCTGACGCTTGTAGCAAGTTGATCACATTTGTTCAGCCAGCCCCACCTAAAACCATCCCCCAGCCCCACGCTGCTTGAAGGACCATCTCATGAAATGAAACACACACCCCTACCCCTCCTGTGATGCTTAGAGGGGAGGTTTACTGGGGATGATGGATGTATTATAACCTGGGCAACTTTTTAGACAGAGGTTTTCAGAGCCAATTAATCAAACTCTTTAATGGATTAAATGTCCCAGTCCCTTGGTCACACATGTCGAGATTATTATTATTTATTAACGTTTCTAGACCAGTGAATTTAATTTACAATAAATCAAAACCTTAAAATGCAATATGAATAAAACAACGTTGTTAGGGTGGCTATATCAAAAGGAGGACAGGGCTCCAGTATCTTTAACTGTTGTATTGAAAGGGGAATTTCTTTTGTATGCATGCAGCACCTAGTGAAATGCCCTCTTCATCACAACAGTTAAAGCTGCAGGAGCTGTACTAGAGTGATGAGATAGAAAAGAGGGCAGGGCTCCTGCAGCTTTAACTGTTGTGATGGAGAGGGCATTTCACCAGGTGCTGCGTGCGTACAAATGGCACCTGCTGAAATTCCTTTTTCTATGCAACAGTTAAAGATATCCTCCTTTCCATAGGGTCACCCTAGCTTTGTTCTCGCAGGAAAACTGAACCTCCAGGTATTCTGCTCGGCACTTACTTTGATAGGTGGCTTCCTAGTGATATGAGAAACCAGGAAGTTCATGGCAATATCCTCACAGTTGATGTATTCGTCTACCATGTCACGGATGGCCTGCGGCATCACGTAGGAATACAAATAGGCATAGTACTGCAAGTGGAAGACAGAAAGATTGGGCAAATGTCAAAGGAGGGAGACAGGACTGTTCCAAACACTACCGGAGACGCTAGGGAAAAATGCTCTGCGATTCACCAGATTTAAGTTCAGGGATCATAAGCGGTTTCCTGAGCGCAGATAAATACGTATTAGGGAAAAGGAAGCATCCCTGGCAAGCTAGCAGAGGTGCTCCACGAAACACAGGAACGTGATTGCTTTGGTTTTGCCTCTAGAGCAGCCTCCCATAACCCCCGAGATGCACTGGACTACAATCCCCACAGTCCCAGAGCTCACTGACCGCACAAAACACAAGGCTACATTTATTAGCGTGAATTGAAAATATAAGGAAAATCACAAACCGCTGGAGAGAATTTAAAGCCACCTCTCCGTTACTGGGCCTAATATTCAGGCTTTGGACTCAAAGCCTCAGGTTCGCCAAGGAGCTGCTGGCCCTGATCCTAATTGGATCCCAGTTTTGGACCACACAGAAAATGTGACTGCTGTTAGAGGGCAGCAGCGAGTAAATTACTAGTAGGTGCCTTCGCTTCACCTCCAGCCCAGGGCGGAACAAGGCAAAACAGTCCAACTTGCACAGCAACGCGCGGCCCAGAGCAGTGCTGGAATTGCAATGGCCACGCTCCGTCGCCCTCTGCCGTCTCTGCAGACGCTGAGATCAACCCTGCGGTCAGCAGCATTTCAGTTCCAGACTGCACTTGGCTTGACAAACCCAAGGAAGAGAGGGAGCTTTGCTCGTGCAGCAGGTCTTCTTGCAAGTAAAACGTATTTGAGCTAAGAAAGAGCCCTTCCCAGAGACGCGGGTCATCTCCCGCCCGTTCGCCCCCTTACTTTGTGAAAGAAGGCAGCACCCGTCAGCACCATGGAGAGTTCACAGGAGTAATTGGAGTTGTAGAGCCAGGACTGGTGAGGGATGTCCCACGCGTGGTACCGCCCAGGGAATCCGACAATGCGGTCCCTGGCCTCTCTCCAGACCCTGCGGATGCGAAGATCAGAACTTCAGTGGACAGGGAAGAGAGCAAGGATGGCGAAGGGTTTCGTTTTGACAACTGGTATCAAAGGGTTTGGCAGACTGCCCTCCTAGAAAAGCTGACGCAAAAACTGTGGAAAGTCCGAGGACAACAAAACGAAGATAAATTTGAGGGGGTGTGGAGGAAATTCATTGAGGGTGTGTGGAGGAAACAGGTGGACTCGATGGCCTTGTAGTCCCCTTCCAACTCTGCTATTCTATGATTAACTATATGAATAAAGAGGAAGATGGGAGAACACTCCCATGGGCATATATAGAACTATGGAAAACATAGGTGGATGAGTACTGAGAATTAGTTCTGGAGGGCCCTAAATTTATTTATTTATTTATTTATTGCATTTATATACCGCCCCATAGCCGAAGCTCTCTGGGCGGTTTACAAAAGTTAAAAACAGTAAACATTAAAAACAAATGTACAAAGTTTAAAATGCTGGTATTAACATTTAAAGCCCTAAACGGCTTGGGGCCAGGCTATCTGAAGGAACGCCTCCTCCCATATGTACCTCCCCAGACCCTAAGGTCATCCTCAGAGGTCCTTCTCCGCGAGCCCCTGCCGAAGGAAGTGAGGCAGGTGGCTCCCAGGAGCAGGGCCTTCTCTGCTGTGGCACCCCGGCTGTGGCATGAGCTCCCTAAGGAGGTTCGCTTGGCACCTACATTATATGTCTTTAGACGCCAGGTGAAGACCTTTTTATTCTCCCAGCATTTTATCAGTCTATAAATGAATTTTAACTTGGTGTTTTAAATTTGTAATTTTGCATTGCTGCTGTTTTTATCTGGTTGAGCTTTTATATTGTATTTTATATTATGGTTTTATACTTTTGTGTTATACTTTGAATGTTTTTAATTTTTGTGAACCGCCCAGAGAGCTCCGTCTATTGGGCGGTATCGAAACGTAATAAATAAATAAATAAATAAAATAAAATAAAATCATAAAGCGCATAAAAACAACAGTATCCTTATAAAAACAGCTATTCTGGGGTCCGTTAAAAACAAACAAACAAACTCAGCTCATGTTGTTAAATGCAGTTAAACGCCTGGGAGAAGAGAAAGGTCTCAACCTGGCGCCGAAAAGATAACAATGTTGGCGCCCGGTGAGCCTCGTCGGGGAGATCATTCCATAATTGGGGGGGCCACCACTGAAAAGGCCCCTCTCCCTTGTTACCAACTGAATTGAATTTAAATGGAATTAAATTAAATCAATCAATGTTAAACGTCCTATATCCAAGCTTGAATAAATGAATAAATAAGTATGTATATATTTGGATGAACTCTGAATGTACATAGGTGAGGTATTATTTGACCCTTGTGACCAGAACTATGAAACAATAAAAATTTTATATAAAAAGACAGGGAAGAGAGGGAGGGTGTTGGATGGGCAGGAGACAATGAGCACAACCCAGCCCACGTAGACAGCGTGGTGGCCATGCCAATGGCGACTGATTCATACGTCGCTTTAGGGCAGCCTTCCTCAACCTGGGGCGCTCCAGATGTGTTGGACTGCATCTCCCAGAATGCCCCAGCCTGCAGATGTGTTGGACTGCATCTCCCAGAATGCCCCAGCCAGCAGAGTTGGCTGGGGCATTCTGGGAGTTGTAGTCCAACACATCTGGAGCGCCCCAGGTTGAGGAAGGCTGCTTTAGGGGGTTCACCATCCTTACATATGGGAGGAGGCGTTCCTTCAGATAGCCTGGAGGGACGAGCTATGTACAGATCCGAGGCCGACAGCAAAAGTTACCCCATCCAGACATCCCAGCGTCGTCTTGCTTTCAGCCATAATTAAAGAAATACACACACTTCTTTTGGTTTTTGTTTACGACGGTGATGGCAGAAACAGTCCATTAATCCTAAAGCCACAGGCAGGACAGCGGGGAGGACTTAAAATCACGCCCTTGGAGAGTAGATGACTAGTGGGCGTAGGAACGGAGGAAATAATTGCCAGGAGCATCAATACTCACAATTTAAGGAATGTTCGTCCTGCTCATTTGGTTTCTCAATCCATTTACTGTCTCAAAAGCTCATTCACAGGATTGTGGGTTTTGGTTTTTTTTTAATGTGTCATCAATACAATTTTATTCCTCCAGCAATTTTGGGGGGTGGCGGTGAACTGCCTAGTGAATGCTCTGGCGAGGGTCCGGACTATAATTTGGACAATTCTTGAAACCAAGATTGAATTGGCCTCACATTAAATGCGTTCTATACCAGCCTTCCCCAATGTGGTGCCACTCCCAATGTTTTGGACTTCAACTCCCATCAGCCCCAACTGGCATGGCCAACGGTCATGAATGTTTGGACTTGTCATCCGAAACATCTGGAGGGCACCAGGTTGGAGAAGGATATTACATATTTTATTTATTTATTTATTACATTTTTATACCGCCCAATAGCCGAAGCTCTCTGGGGGGTTCACAAAAATTAAAACCATGAAGAGCATAAAAACAACCAACAATTTAAAAACACAAAAACAAAATACAATACAAAAAGCACAACCAGGATTGAAACCACACAGCAAAAATTGATATAGGTTAAAATTTGGAATTAAAACAGCAAAGTTTAAATTTAAATTAAATTAAGTGTTTAACTTAATTGAGCCTCATTTAACTTAAGTGAACCTCGTGTGGCGCAGAGGGATAAGCGGCAGTTACTGCAGCCGAAACTCTCCCCACAGCCTGAGTTCGATCCCAGCGGAAGCTGGTTCTCAGGCAGCTGGCTCAGGTCAACTCAGCCTTCCATCCTTCCGAGGTCGGTAAAATGAGTACCCAGCTAGCTGGGGGAAAGGTAACCACGACTGGGGAAGGCAATGGCAAACCACCCCACTACAATGTCTGCCAAGGAAACGTTAGTGAAAGCAGGCGTCCCTCTAGGAGTCAGCAATGACTCTATTCGGCCCTGGTTAGGCCTCATCTAGAGTATTGCGTCCAGTTCTGGGCTCCACAATTCAAGAAGGACGCAGACAAGCTGGAGCGTGTTCAGAGGAGGGCAACCAGGATGATCAGGGGTCTGGAAACAAAGGCCTATGAAGAGAGACTGAAAGAACTGGGCATGTTTAGCCTGGAGAAGAGAAGATGGAGGGGAGACATGACAGCACTCTTCAAATACTTCAAAGGTTGTCACACAGAGGAGGGCCAGGATCTCTTCTCGATCCTCCCAGAGTTCAGGACACGGAATAATGGGCTCAAGTTAAAGGAAGCCAGATTCCAGCTGGACATCGGGAAAAGCTTCCTGACTGTTAGAGCAGTACGACAATGGAATCAGTTACCTAGGGAGGTTGTGGGCTCTCCCACCCTAGAGGCCTTCAAGAGGCAGCTGGACAACCATCTCTCAGGGATGCTTTCGGGTGGATTCCTGCATTGAGCAGGGGGTTGGACTCGATGGCCTTGTAGGCCCCTTCCAACTCTGCTCTTCTATGATTCTATGATTCAAGTGCTTGCACGAGAGGTTCCTTTCCTTTCCTTTAAGCATTAAAATACTGAGAAAATAAAAAAGGTCTTCAGCTGGCGACGAAAGGAGTACACTGTAGGTGCCAAGTGAACCTCTCTGGGGTGCTCGTTCCACAGCCGGGGTGCCACAGCAGAGAAAGCCCTCCTCCTAGTAGCCATATAATCAGGATAATTCTCACGTTCCCCCCTGCCCCACTTTCCCAAGGAGAAAGACTACCCAGCTAAATCTCTCAGGGGGTGGGGGCTGAGATGCCATTTGGGGCGAGAGTGTGCTGATTTCAGTGGTGGGAGCCAGGGTCCCCAAAGGGAAAGAGGAGTCCTGCGACACACCGCCTTGGCTCTCTTCCCCCAATATGGCAGCTTCATACACGTCGTTTTGGCTTATTTCCCTCCACAGGACACTCCAGTGACTCCTCATGTTACGCCAGCACAGAGCAGCCTTTTCTACCAGAGCTATAAATAGAGGCGTGTTACTAAAAATAGAAGCACGGTTGCAAATGAGTTTCTCCATGTGGTGGGAATTAAGAGCGAACACAGAGAAATGAGTTCATGTAGTTAATTTTCTGGAAAATATCCTCTCGTACAGCTGGGGAGCATCACAGGGGCTAGTGGGAAATGATTTTCTTTGTGGGTTGGGCTTGGGGAGGCCGCAGAATACCCAAGCCTGGGAGACAGCCGAGAAGCCCCTGCCCCTTCGGTCCTCTGCTCTAAACAGACAGTCTTTCTTGCCTGTAAATTCAAAGTGATGTGTAAATCAGGGATGGAAACAGTACCGCATTTCTTCGATTGTTAAGACGCCATCGATTGTAAGACACACACTAATTTCAGTACCACCAACAGAAAAACAAACAAACCCTAAGACACACCTGGGATTCTAAGACGCACCCCATTTTTAGAGATGTTTATATGGGGGGGAAAAGTGCGTCTTAGAATGGAAGAAATAGGGTAATACAGGAGAAATCCACATTGGGAAGGAAGGAGAGCCAACTTTGCTTGGTGCTTCTGTCTCTGACCACAAACTTGTCAGTTTAAGCCGGACTTTTCCAGCCTGGTGGGCAACGGGATGATGAGCGTTACAGTCAAACACATCTGGAGCCCACCCAGTTGGAGAAGACGAGCTTAAAACATCAGGGCTTGACGAATAGAGGCTACAGCAGCCTTCCTCAACCTGGGGCGCTCCAGATGTGTTGGACTGCATCTCCCAGAATGCCCCAGCCAGCTGGCTGGGGCATTCTGGGAGTTGCAGTCCAACACATCTGGAGCGCCCCAGGTTGAGGAAGGCTGGGCTACAGGAATGAGAAGCAAGGGGGCAGAGCTAGAGAAGATGCCCTGGTCAAGGGGGCAGAGACCTGCAAGGAGCCGCTAGGTCAGACGTGAACCCGCTGCCCACCCGTTAAAGAACAGCCAGCGAAGGGCTTCACTCACCGGAACCCAAACATGATCTCGTCATGGCGAAGGTGAGCGTCGTCGTCGATGGACAAGATGGCCTCCGTCTCAATCTCATCCCAGGGGAGAAATCGGTTGTTCAAACTGTTCTTCTCTGTCCGTACAACCTAAGAAACAGAAGTAATAAACAACTTGTTATTTAAACTCTGGCAAGATCTTATAATGGCTATAAAAGCCAGTGCGGTGTAGTGGTTAGAGCATTGGGCTGGGAGATGAGAGATCCGGGTTCTGGTCCCCACTCGGCCATGGAAACCCACTGGGTGACTTTCAGCCAGTCGCAGGCTCTCAGCCCAACCTACCTCACAGGGTTGTTGTTGTGAGGATAAAATAGAGAGGAGGATTATGTTTGCCGCCTTGGGTTCCTTGGAGGAAAAAAGGCAGGTTATAAATGTAATGAATGAATAAACAGAGAGGTTTGCCTCCTCCAAAGATCTTTCAAAGCAGCCTTCCCCAATGTGGGGCCCTCCAGATGGTTTAGACTACAACTCCCATCAGCCCCAGCCAGCAGGGCTAATGGTCAGGAATTCTAGGAGTCTAAACCATCTAGAGAGCAATAGGCTGAGGAAAGCTGCTGGACAACCATCTGTCAAGTATGCTGCAGGGTGGATTCCTGCATGGAGCAGGGGGTTGGACTTGATAGCCTTGTAGGCCCCTTCCAACTCTGCTGTTCTATGATTCTATGCTTTTAAAGTATTGGACAAGAATGAAGACATAGAGTCCAACCACACATTGTGCGCATTGTGCATGTAACACATGGTAGCTGGTTTTCCTAGGGGGGAAAGCCACATCTCACTCCAAATGGAAACACCTCTCTTCTCCCAATCCCTAGGTATTTAAAGCGAGCAAACTCTGCAAAGGAGCATAGAGAAATGCAGCATTATGGCAATAAAACGCCATTAAGCATAAGATTACATTGGGATCATATATTAAAAAGGAATCCTGCACTGAAACCATTAACGGTGGAAAATATTTGTTGGAAGCAACCGGGTGACAGCTGGTATGATTAAATTCCCACATTAAGCCAACATTAGTACTTTCCCCTGTCAATAGCTAACGGGAGGGGGAGAGAGAAAATTATGGAACGTTCGATCTGCAAGTATTAGAATGAAAGAACCGTCAAAAGCAGAAACAAAATTTACAGCAGGAAAAGCCTTTTGCATAGCAAAGACGGACTCAGCGATGGCCAAAAGCACCCAGTACAGCCCATGTTGGGTGCTGTTGACCACTCAAGCAAGGCTTTGCAAAAGGCAGTCGCGTGCACCTGGAAGCCTCTTTGCAGCTGCTCAGCAAAATCTACTACATATATACAAGCCCTAAGCATGCAGTTGCCATCTGGCTTTGGTTGCCAGCGCACACACAATCTCCACGCCTCTTACGATCCTGCTAGCTGCTTCTACAAAAGCTGCTGCCACTCACCCAAGTGAAGAGAGCAACACGGCTGTTTAATGCCTCTAGATAATAATTAAGGGAGAGAAACAGAAAGGTGGCACAAAGGCAGGAAACTAGAACGTTAAGTAGACCATTGCCACCGCGGCGTTGAACACTCAGGTGTCCATTTCAGCTCTAAGTGCTCAAATGCACAGTCAAGGACCGTGGAAATTGAACGGTTGTACATCAGGGAGTATGATGTACACAGAGGTCTACGTAAGCAATGGGTTTCTGCATTCTCTTGGAAGCTAGGTAATGATCCACACACGTGATAAGGATGCACAGGTGGGCACTGGAAAGCTCTCTGTGCACACGCATGGAGTCTCACCCCTCTAGCCACAAAGCTTTGGGTCATGGCTACAACATGTGCATAATATATATCTGAATTACTGGCATCGAGAGTCTGCCTTTGGCAAGGAAACTGGTCATAATGTAGAAACAGAAACATAACCCAATGGTACTTAGCCGTTGTTATTAATCTCAAATCGTCAAGAGGGAATAATTAAGGTTTATATATACAACAAAATTAGCCTTTGCATTTCCTGGATCTTAAATATTAAGCTGTCAAGACTTCACAGCGCATTAAGATAGCTTTTAAGTTCTAGTTCCACGCAGCTTTGAGAGTAATCAATAATAATAATAGCACTAACAATAATGCATCTGAACACATATATAGATTTCTGCATAATGAGCCGATATTTATTTGGAGATATTTAAGATGCAAACACCCTGTGAATCAATATATTCTAAGGAAGTAACTCAAACGGCTACATCGATTCGACTTGCCGTTTTCCTGTAAACGTGCAGAAGACCGTAATGCAAACACTGCCTCCTGAGGAAAATCATGAGCAAATTCTCTCTTAGAGTATTTCGAGTGAACTAACACCACAATCCAGAATACATTAACTGGGATGACGACCCAAACCTTCCATATAATCCATGTAGAAGTAAAGTTCTTAGGATCAGTGTGTTAGAGGTTGAACGGATAGGGCTGGCTAAAACGTTTTGGACACCATCATAACTATACTTCCCATCAATTTACTTGTTTTTGAGACAGAAATCTCATCAACTGATGGACCTTCTCCTTGGTGTCCAGGTCATAAAAGGGTCTTGTGAAAGGCTCTTCTTGACTAGAGATGCCAGCAACGCTCACCTGACTTGGGTTTGCACGCTCAACTCAAAGAAGAGATGGCCCTTACAAGGTCATCGGACCCTTCTCTGGATTGGATTAAGCCCGAGTCAGAGAAAAAGGGCCGGTTTACGTGCCCCGCAAGCATTCACCCCTCCACCAAACCCCCTTATTGGACCTAGCAATAAGAACATAAGAACCTAACAAGTGTCATGATGCTGGATCAGACCAAGGGTCCATCTAGTCCAGCACTCTGTTCACACAGTGGCCAAAGAGCCATCGGCCAGGGACCAATAAGGCAGGACACGGTGCAACAGCACCCTCCTACCCATGTTCCCCAGCTATTGGTGCATATAGTCTTACTGTCTCTGATACTGGACGTAGCAGTAGCTAGTAGATATTGATAGTCTTCTCCTCGAGTAATTTATCCAACCGCCTTTTAAGGCCATCCAAATTGGTGCCCATCACTACGTCTTGTGAAAGCGAATCCCATAGTTTAACTATGCGCTGTGTAGTTCTCCATCCACGGTGATGGAGAAGAAGAAGGCCTTCCCCTCCCATCCACCCTCTTTCTGGAACCTGGCAATAGCACAATGCCTAGCCTCCCCAGTAGACCTTGGAAAATATCATTTTTCCCCAGGGGCTACCTGCAATGTTAGTAGCCCATGGGACAACTACATTTCCCAAGGAGCTAACAGGTCTTAAATAGCTTGCAATCACAAGGCACTGCCCAGAGAGTGGAGAGAGAGACCTTCGTCTT
The DNA here is from genome assembly GCF_023053635.1 of Elgaria multicarinata webbii. Lineage (NCBI taxonomy): Eukaryota > Metazoa > Chordata > Lepidosauria > Squamata > Anguidae > Elgaria > Elgaria multicarinata. The sequence continues at coordinate 5,204,325 of NC_086174.1, read as the reverse complement.
TCCCCTTCACCATGCATAAAGTATTGCAGACACCACTGGCCGGTAAGTGCATCTCCCCTATGAGGGAAGGCTACATCAACTAGGGATTGTTTAGCGGGGAAAAAGGAGGCTAAGAGGAGACATGATAGATGTGTACAAAATTATGCATGGTGTGGAGAATGTAGACAGGGAGACATTTTTTCTCCTCTCTCGAAATACTAGAACCCAATGGGGTCATATCCCATGAAGCTGATGGGTGGGACCTGCAGGGCAAATAAAAGAAAGGACTTCTTCACACAGCACATAGTTAAATTATGGAATTCACTACCACAAGATGTAGTGATGGCCACAGATTTGAATGGCTTTAAAAGGGGGTTGGATAATCAAGGCTATCAATGGCTACTAGCCCTGATGGTTGTGTGCCATCTCCAGTATTCGAGGCAGTAAGCTGGTGTGCACCAGTTGCTGGGGAACATGGGTGGGAGGGTGCGGTTGCATCATGTCCTGCTTGTGGGTTCCTGGTCAACGGCTGCTTGGCCACTGTGTGAACAGAGTGCTGGACTAGATGGACCCTTGGTCTGATCCAGCATTGGTTTCTGTTCACCACTCTGCCGCAAAGATCATCTTCTTGGCTCGCCGCTCCGACCATGTTACGCCGCTTCTGAAATCTCTTCATTGGCTTCCAATTCACTCCAGAATCCAATATAAACTTCTCCTGTTAACCTTCAAAGCTTTTCACGGTCTAGCTCCTTCCTATCTCTCCTCTCTCATCTCACACTATTGCCCCGCTCGTGCTCTTCGCTCCTCTGATGCCACGTTTCTCGCCTGCCCAAAGGCCTCTACTTCCCTTGCTCGGCTTCGTCCATTCTCTTCTGCTGCCCCTTACGCCTGGAACGCTCTTCCAGAACATTTGAGAACTACAAGTTCAACCGCAGCTTTTAAAGCTCAACTAAAAACTTTTCTTTTTCCTAAAGCTTTTAAAACTTGATGTTGTGCAGACTTCTACTGTTACTTTCTACTGTTAGTTTTACCCTACCCTGTGCCTGCTTACCCTACCCTGTACCTGTTGGCATTCTCTTCCCCTCCTTATTGTTTTACTATGATTTTATTAGATTGTAAGCCTATGCGGCAGGGTCTTGCTATTTACTGTTTTACTCTGTACAGCACCATGTACACTGATGGTGCTATATAAATAAATAATAATAATAATAATAATAATAATAATAATAGGTGTGGTCTAATGGGACAGGAGAGAAGGATTGAGGGCTTACACTGGAGTAGGCCGGGGGAAATTTGGCTTCATTTTTTGGGTGGGGGTGGGGAGCTGGAACCTTGAAATATTACAACTTGGGGGTAAACTTTACTAATCCCATTTACAGTGTAGATACCAAAGGGGTGTGTGTGAATGTCACCACCAAATCAAAGCAACAATTTGCCGTGTTGGTCCCCAAGCAATGACAAGTTGCCAGTTTCAGCGAAAAAAGCAAGTTGGCTGCAATCGGCTATAAACGATGGAAAATGGGGTTGGGGGGAGTGAAGGGGAGAGAAACGAAGATGTCCTTTGTGTCGGCTGAATTTTTCCTGCCTGGGAATCATTTCCCTTTCAAAGCAAGGGGGAAAACAGCCACCAAGGGAGATGTAATAATTTACTTCTAACTGATGAGAGTATTATTCCTAAGATAAGAACTAAAAACCTCAACAATATGCGTTTCTTGACCATCTGGGTAGCTTCGAAAACTACAAGCCGTGGGAGAAACGATGATTGAAAATAATAAAACTCTGAGATGCAAACGTCTGCAAGAAATTAAAGACTTAAGAGACAGAGGTTAATAGGTTGGAAGGGCTTCAGAAAAAATAACTTGTCCAAATGAATTTTTAATCACATGCACATAATACAGAAACAGCAGGATTTCAAAAGCATGTATTGAGGTGGACATGTATTATTTTATTGTACTGTATTTTGGATTCCCCACCCCTAAAAAAAAAGTTCTCTGAGCAGATTACAACAATTTCAAAACAATTGCTTTTCAACACAATTTCTTTCAGAAATTGAAATGGCCGACCGCCATTGAGGAGAGAACAACATAAAATCTTTATTGAACCTATATGGACGCACGAAGTTGTGGAAACCCCTGGAGATACTGCACAGGGTGTTGTACAGTTTTATAAAACTTTACATACAGACCAGGACGATCAGGGGCCTGGAAACAAAGCCCTATGAAGAGAGACTGAAAGAACTGGGCATGTTTAGCCTGGGGAAGAGAAGATTGAGGGGAGACATGAGAGCTCTCTTCAAATACTTAAAAGGTTGTCACACAGAGGAGGGCCAGGATCTCTTCTCAATCCTCCCAGAGTGCAGGACACGGAATAACGGGTTACAGGAAGTCAAATTCCAGCTGCACATCAGGAAAAACTTCCTGACTGTTAGAGCAGTACGACAATGGAATCAGTTGCCTGGTGAGGTTGTGGGCTCTCCCACACTAGAGGCCTTCAAGAGGCAGCTGGACAACCATCTGTCAGGGATGCTTTAGGATGGATTCCTGCATTGAGCAGGGGGTTGGACTCGATGGCCTTGTAGGCCCCTTCCAACTCTACTATTCTATGATTCTATGATTCATACTGGAATGACATTTAGATTCAGCAATCTCCTGTAGTGAAGGAATTGTCGTCACCCAACAACATTTTGTAATGGCAACTGTTAACGTGATCATCACTGCCAGTACTTTTTGCGTTTCGATTCCCTCTGACAACACTGTTTACGTCTCCCTCTCCCCCTCAGCATGTGTATATAAATCTGCCCATTTGAGGTTAAGACTTCATGCATCTGACTGAGTAGAGCATCCACCAAAGCTTTTGCCAGAATAAATTCGTTAAGTCTTTTAAGGTGCCATGAGGCTCTGACTGGGTTCAGACAAGGAAGACAAAGCGGTGTACATAATCCTCCTCCTCTCCATTTTATCTTCATGACAACAACCCTGTGAGGTAGGTTGGGCTGAGAGTCTGTGACTGGCCCTGAGTCACCCAGTGGGTTTCCATGGCCGAGTGGGGACTAGAATTCGGATCTCCCGACTCCCAGTCCAACACTCTAGTCATTACACCACATGGGCTCCGTACTACACCACACTTGCAATATTGTTGAATATTGTTGTAGTATACTGTTGAATATTGTTGATATTTCTGCTGAAAACTTGCATTGGGAAAGTTGCTGTGTGTGTATATGAGCTTCATCCCACGTACCTGTTTCCCTGGAATTATCCCCTACAGCGCTAAGTTGTCACCATTGTTGTTGTTGTTGCTATTATTATTATTATTATTTATTATTATTTATTTATATAGCACCATCAATGTACATGGTGCTGTACAGAGTAAAACAGTAAATAGCAAGACCCTGCCGCATAGGCTTACAATCTAATAAAATCATAGTAAAACAATAAGGAGGGGAAGAGAATGCCAACAGGTACAGGGTAGGGTAAGCAGGCACAGGGTAGGGTAAAACTAAGAGTAGAAAGTAACAGTAGAAGTCTGCACAACCAGGCGGCTAGATCCTTCGCATACCAAGAAATGGGTTTAAGGGGGGAAATCATAAAAAATCAACGGATGACCCAATCCGATTCAAATTTGGTATGCTTAAAGCTCTCCTTAATATCTATTACTGTGCCAATTTTGATGTCTTTATCTTTAAAGCTTACGCAGATGTAAGCATTTGTTTAATTCATATCAAATCCTGCTCCTGTGCCCCAATGGCCGCTTGGAAAACAACAAATGATACACTCGAAAACTAGTAGCAAAATATTGCACTTCTTTTGGTTAAGAAGCGCCATTGAAGCAGGATCCATGGGAGTACTTCCCAATAAAAGCAGATTATAAATGGAAAACTTCGAAGTCCTTTGGACGTAATTCACACTGATTGCACAGTTGGTGTGATAAAGCTCTCAGTGTGTCTGCATATATTTTGGGAGTTTTTTGGCCGAAAGGCAGCATAGAAATAAAGTATAATATTACACAACAGAACACTATGCATAATTAAATTAAAGAATCCGCGGTCCAGAGATGTGGCGATCGATACTAGTTTACAGGTGGCTTTTAGAATAGGTTCAAATTTGCAGGGGATACTTGTGAGCCATAGTCGAAACTCTTCTCGGTCCTCCCAGAGTGCAGGACACGGAATAGCGGGCTCAAGTTAAAGGAAGCCAGATTCCAGCTGGACATCAGGAAAAACTTCCTGACTGTTAGAGCAGTATGACAAAGGAACTAGTTACCTAGGGAGGTAGTGGGCTCTCCCACCCTAAGAGGCGTTCAAGAGGCAGCTGGACAACCCTCTGTCAGGGATGCTTTAGGGTGGATTCCTACACTGAGCAGGGGGTTGGACTCGATCGCCTTGTAGGGCTCTTCCAACTCTGCTATTCTATGATTCTATGAAACATCTGAGTCCAGAGTTGGCCTCTCTCTAAGATCCCTGATGCTGGGGACAAACAGGAGTTGGTGATTACATTTGTGCGTTTCTTATCTTATTTTCACAAGTATCTGACTGGAGACTGCTGGAAATGAATTGCTGGACTAGATATTTCTCTTGGAACTTCTGCCATGACGCCCAGAACTCCTCAAACACAACAGGCAAGCATTGTTGATTCACACTAACAACCCAGAGCTTTGCAGACATGGGAAAAACCCACAAACACCTACCCACGCACTCAACTCACCCCCCACTCCTCAGTGATTTGGATGCACTAGGAACAAAGAATATCATCATGCCCAGAGGCACAATGGAAGAGGGAGTGCCAGGCCCCTTGAAAGAGGTCATGGAGTTGGCGGTTCTTCCCCCAGGGTGAAAAAAAGACTGGAAAGAAAGTTCAGTGCAAGACCAAAGCCCTCAAGATCCTCTGTTGTGCTGCAAATATACCCATTGCTCCCAGAGTCAGCAAAAGAGAAAAGATTGTACTGTGGAGCACTGAGTCCATGCTTGCAACACCTATTGCTTTGGGCCATGTGCTCCTGTAAGTTGTGATGAAGCAGCAATGCATGCCACAAACGATGTACTTCAAAAAGGCGTCCTTGCATTTCGCTTTAGCCTTGCCCTTGGTTAAACTGGCTAGCTGGCTGCCAATCCGGTGAATTATCACTAGCCAGAATCTACCGCCTGCAGATTTTGACAGCTGAGAAGGCCTGGGCAGTGGCAAATAAATAAATAAATATATTTCTCTCCTCTGAATTTCAGAAATTCTTAAGTTGCATCAGATGGCTTACAATAACAAATCATCTTTTAATTCTGGGGTGACTAGAATCATAGAATATAGAATAGCAGAGTTGGAAGGGGCCTACAAGGCCATCGAGTCCAACCCCCCGCTCAATGCAGGAATCCACCCTAAAGCATCCCTGACAGATGCTTGTCCAGCTGCCTCTTGAAGGCCTCTAGTGTGAGAGAGGCCACAACCTCACCAGGCAACTGATTCCATTGTCGTACTGCTCTAACCGTCAGGAAGTTTTTCCTGATGTCAAGCTGGAATCTGGCTTCCTTTAACTTGAGCCCGTTATTCCGTGTCCTGCACTCTGGGAGGATTGAGAGGAGATCCTGGCCGTCCTCTGTGTGACAACCTTTTAAGTATTTGAAGAGTGCTCTCATGTCTCCCCCCAATCTTCTCTTTTCCAGGCTAAACATGCCCAGTTCTTTCAGTCTCTCTTCATAGGGCTTTGTTTCCAGACCCCTGATCATCCTGGTTGTCCTCCTCTGAACACGCTCCAGCTTGTCTGCATCTTTCTTGGATAGTGGAGGCCAGAACTGGACGCAATACTCTAGATGAGGCCTAACCAGGGCCAAATAGAGAGGAACCAGTACCCCACGTGATTTGGAAGCTATACTTCTATTAATGCAGCCCAAAATAGCATTGGCCTTTCTTGCAGCCATATCGCACTGTTGGCTCATATTCAGCTTGCGATCTACAACAATTCCAAGATCCTTCTTGTTTGTAGTATTGCTGAGCCAAGTATCCCCCATCTTGTAACTGTGCATTTGGTTTCTATTCCCTAAATGTAGAACTTGGCATTTATCCCTATTAAATTTCATTCTGTTGTTTTCAGCCCAGCACTGAAAGATCACTTTGAAGTTTGACTAGTCCTGGATCAGGACATCAGAGAGGGGACAACACCCTTACAGATAAAGAGAGCACTTCTTCACACAGCGCATAGTTAAACTATGGAATTTGCTACCACAAGATGTAGTGATGGCCATAAATTTGGATGGCTTTAAAAGGGGGTTGATTAAATTCCTGGAGGAGAAGGCTATCCATGGCTACGAGCCCTGATGGTTGTGTGCTGTCTCCAGTATTTGAGGCAGTAAGCCTGTGTGCACCAGTTGCTGGGGAACATGGGTGGGAGGGTGCTGTTGCACCATGTCCTGCTTGTTCATCCCTGGCCGATGGCTGGTTGGCCCCTGTGTGGACAGAGTGCTGGACTAGATGGACCCTTGGTCTGATCCAGCATCAGGGCACTTCTGATGTTCTGACTGATGTCATTACGGAAACAAATCTGATTGGCTCGGATTTTGGGACATAATCACATTCACTACGTGATCTCTGAATGATTAGCAGTATATGGTGAAGGAAAATAGTATGACTCCAGAGCACCAGCAGATCATGGGAACGATGGTCTCTATCCAATGTTAGTCCTGCTTAGAGTAGACCCATTGAAACGAATGGGCTTAAGTGAGACAGCACCGGATACAACCTAATGGCTGCCAACAGCAATGAAAACGCTACAAAATGTGAAGTATAAGGAGATTTGAGTGTGTGTATTTTTCCTTGAGGTACCTCAAGAATGTTTGAGGGAAAGAATTTCGCACAACTATGCTTGTTTCAGTTTAATTTTAGGTTTTCAATTCAAATGGTATAACTGTATCCACATTTTTTGCGGTGGTCTTATTCTACGTACAAGGTTTTGTGACTGATTCTTGCTCCTCTGTTGTTGCAGTGAATGGCCAATTAAAACACACACACACACACACACACGTTGTTGACAAACTTGAATTGGATTATGGCAAATTTTATACGACGGGACCAATATTAAACTGGCCAAATACGTATGTTATTGTTCCACCTGCCATTTATTTAGGCACTTGAGCTATGCCTAAGAGCAATTCTGTGAGGGGGGGAAACCAACAGTGGCAGTTAAACAAAAATAAATCCAGCCAATTCAATGCCCTGCTTCTGTTGCCTCCATACCCTCATGTTTCAAATTAAATGTCAAATATAATTCGCTGCTGGAAACACGGAGCGTGGCTGTACCCTTGGAGGAATTCAGTCAGCACCGCTTCTGTGTGCTACATTTAACGTCTGATAAAAGGAGAAGGGATGCCATAGGCCTCTCCCATCAAAACATGAGAGCTCCTTGAGCAGAAACATGGGATTGCAAGTATTACCTTGTTAAGAAATCAAGGCCAGGGGTCTACAACCGAAGTTTTAAATTCTCCCCATCCTCCAGTTGTGTGCCTGCCAACGGTTCCAATACGAACGCCATTTCCAGGAAAGCGGTGATCTGTCACAGAGGTGCACTAAGCATCAGGTACTTTATCCTGAACTGGATTGCTAGGGTGGGACTGGAATGCAATGCAATAATATTCTTCTAGGGCAGCCTTCTCTCAACTTGGAGCTCTCCAGATGTGTTGGACTACAACTCCCAGCATCCCCCAAGCTCAATCTCTTCCTTCACTACCTTGTAGCCTTGCTTATTTTCCAGCCTGTGGACATGAGTCACCCTTCTCTTTAGAATTTGCACCATTCGTAAGCACTCTGTTTGACCGTTTCCCCCTGAACAGTTGGAATGTTTGTGAGAAACCCAGAACATTACAAGAGCTCAACCAATAGAGAGTGGCTGGGCGGGACAATGACCACAGCATGGGGGACAGCCGAATCTCTACTGGAAGGAAGTTCCAGAATCAGGGTGCCATAACCAAGAAGGCTCTGCTACAACCCTAACCCTAACCCCACAGACCACATTCCTCAAGGGAACCACATGCAAAGGCCAATCCCGGGTTGCAGGTAGTGAGTGCACCACCCCAATTCTTCAAGTAGAAATGGGGTGGTACAGAGAGAGAAGGAGTGATGCAATCATGCTATGTTACATCCCCACCCACCATCGGCTTCGGCCGCCAGCTGACTTTTCCTAGGGGTCAACAGCCCTTCCTAGGAAAAAGGTTCCCTGTTCTGGTTCTGAAACCAGAAACATTAAGCAACCAAGCAAAGGTCACCAAGCCAGACAGGAGAGGCAGGGGAATCAATCCAATCTTGTTAATTTCATATTCATGCCCCCATCCCCGAATTTCAGCAACCAGCAAGTGCTGGATGGTCTGCCGGAAATTGGGCAAGAGCTCACCAGCAGAGCACAACGTCCCTTCTGTCTACTCCAGGCCAATGAGGCGGCCCTTCTCAGCACTGGCAAGCGGCAGGGCGTAGAGCACAGACTCTACAAATGTCACACGGACAAATGTCACATAGTTCTCAGAAGATCTCTGCCTGCTCTTTCTTTTGCTTCCTTTCTTTTCAACTGGGCTTCGACGGGTCAATCCTTCAAACAGAGGTTGTTTTCAAACAGAGGACGGTCCTCCGACAGCCCTGTAAGCAAAAGACTGCCCTCTAAAGTAGGACACTCAACACCCCCCAATCCAAGCCTGATCCACAGAAGAGAGGCAGCTGAGCTTGACAGAAGTGTTTGAAAATGTTGGAGTGGAAAACGTGGCAAGAAAGCAGCCTGCAGATCTGTTGAGAGGCAACTAGAGAATGGAACCTCTTACCTAGGGAGGTTGTGGGCTCTCCCACCCTAGAGGCCTTCAAGAGGCAGCTGGACAGCCATCTGTCAAGAATGCTTTAGAATCATAGAATAGCAGAGTTGGAAAGGACCTACAAGGCCATAGAGTCCAACCCCCTGCTCAATGCAGGAATCCACCCTAAAGCATCCCTGACAGATGGCTGTCCAGCTGCCTCTTGAAGGCCTCTAGTGTGGGAGAGCCCATAACTTCCCTATTTAACTGATTCCATTGTTGTACTGCTCTAACAGTCAGGAAGTTTGTCCTGATGTCAAGCTGGAATCTGGCTTCCTTTAACTTGAGCCCGTTATTCCGTGTCCTGCACTCTGGGAGGATCGAGAAGAGATCCTGGCCCTCCTCTGTGTAACAACCTTTTAAGTCTTTGAAGAGTGCTATCATGTCTCCCCTCAATCTTCTCTTCTCCAGGCTTGTTCATCTTGGATGCTTTACCCACCTTGCACACTTTTTTTTGTCTAAACATGCATAGGATTGATTGTGCTTTTATTTAAAAAAACAGAAATAGGAAAAGAAATGTAAGGGGGAAAATGGTAGAAAATTGCTTTCAATCATTGGACCACACAAAATGATGCTTAAAACTGTAAGATTTTAAAATGAAAGAAAAGAGAATGGGTGCCCATTATCTCAATAATTACTATTCCAATAATTGGTATAAACCCCGCTTTCCCACAAATTTACTCATCATTATTTCTTCTTTCATTTTTTTCTCTTTTGGTCCTATTCTAGCTCGCACATACAAGTAATTATCCATAATTTACTAAGCCAATCAAACATGGAAGGGGTGTGTGTGATTTTCCATTTGGCTGCAACACAAATAGTGGCAGCTGTGAAAAGACCTGTAGCCATTTTTGCATCCAAGGAAGAAAATCAGATCTTTCATGTAGCTGAACAAGTACAATTTTAGGGTTATAACACATTCCATGTCTGGTAATAGCTTTAGTTTTCACAAGAATTCTCTTCCAACATTGAATAATCACCGGACATTTCCAGAATACATGAAAAATATTGACACCTCGGGCATGAATCACCATGAAGGTTATAGATATGTCTTAATCGCTGGGGAGGTAAGTATAACCTGAACTGTAATTTGTAAAAACTCTCTCTGAGGGAAACATTGATCAAACTCTTTATATTGTTCCACCACAATCATCCCTCTTCCTCAAGTATGACTGATTCTCCCAGATCACTTACACATTTTTATTGTATAACTTAAGATGCCATCTTGTAGAAATTGGTGTCATTTATTTAAGAGATCCTTTTGATGATATGATCGATCAAACATTCTGCTTTTGACCATCTAAGTCCTAAACCATACTTCCAACTCAAGACGGACAAGGGCCTAATCTACACCAAGCAGGATATTCCACTATGAAAGCGGTATATAAAAGGCAGGAGACACAATTATTGCAGTATTGAAGTGCACTGACAACTGTTGGGGCCCATTGACACATACCATATGCCGCTTTCAAAGCACTTTCATAGTGCTATATGCTGTTTGGTGTGGCTCCTGCCTTTTATATACCGCTTTCATAGTGCAATATCCTGCTTGGCGTATATTAAGCCAAGATGCCTCCAGTCTGAAATTATTTATACAGCTGGAGTCTAAACCCACCCATTTAATTACACGTGGTTCATATGACACAATATTACCTGGATACGTCAAATCTGAAACCAGAAGGAAAAACGGAACCAAGAGGGTTATTTCTTCCAATAAATCCCAGGCCAAGGAACAAGAAGACTCTCTAACACTTCCTGTTGAGGATAGCCAATGGCCAGCCTGAGTGAGGAGAATCATTCTTGGTGACTCACCTCCTGGGACAGCTGTGCATAGAGATGTGGATTCCTAGTTCTAGCCCTGAAAGCTATGGACGACGACCCTCCAAAATGAACGCAGACCATCAGGGACTCATGTGTTTTTGCTGCCTGCCAACAAGGAAAGTTGAAGATCACAGTCCATGGCAGAAAGGTTGCTTTCAGCTTGACGGGTCACGAACAGTGGAGGCCGGTGCTAAATGAACATTAAACGGAGGGCGACAAGAAGCAGCGATTGCTACCAACCCTGCCAGGAGTTTATTTATTTAAACATAGAATCACATAATCATAGAATAGCAGAGTTGGAAGGGGCCTACAAGGCCATCGAGTCCAACCCCTGCTCAATGCAGGAATCCACCCTAAAGCTTCCCTGACAGATGGTTGTCCAGCTGCCTCTTGAAGGCCTCGAGTGTGGGAGAGCCCACCACCTCCCTAGGGAGCTGATTCCATTGTCGTACTGCTCTAACAGTCAGGAAGTTTTTCCTGATGTCCAGCTGGAATCTGGCTTCCTTTAACTTGAGCCCGTTATTCCGTGTCCTGCACTCTGCGAGGATCGAGAAGAGATCCTGGCCCTCCTCTGTGTGACAACCTTTTAAGCATTTGAAGACTGCTATCATGTTTCTCCTCAATCTTCTCTTCTCCAGGCTAAACATGCCCAGTTCTTCCACCACCCCAGCTGGCTCTGATGACAAGGAGAGGTACAGCTGAGTATCATCAGGTTCCCCAAAAGGAAGAGAGGCGCCCCCTGACGTTTCCAGTGAAGACGTATCCGGCACCCGCAGCGAAGGAAGCCTGCTCTCTGCCTCCTTGCTAGAGCTCATCAATATTCAAGGACATGGGGTTGCAGGCAGACTGGAGCATGGTTAGTAGCTTCGTATAAAAGGTTCTGCCAAATTGGGGAAGCCTTCCGTAAACGCCTCGGCGTGTCTGCGAGCATTTGCAGCAGTGATGGAAATGAGTATATTTAGACAGTATTTTGACACCGTCACTTAACGCAAGGCTAACGCTGCGGAACAATCGCTCAATACAGATCATCTTCTAGGAGCTCTACAAGGAGGCTCTTCTGCTTCATACACTCAGGGATTGGGGAGGGGAGGTCCATGCCAACGGAGGCTTCAAGCTCACAAGGCCCACCAGCCGGTGCAGCTCCAGGCTTTTGGGACATATTCAGCTATGCCTTGTTGGCTCGGGGATTTTTCCACCTTGCAAAGAACAGGCCCTGCTTTTACAGCAGGGGTGTTGAACTTCGGCTCCCCGGGCCACATCCGGCCAGCCTGCGAGCCAAATCTGTTCCTCTGCGATCCTCCAGCATGACCTGCCCTCTTCATCTCACCCCTTTCTCCCATGCCCCTCAAATTATGTGGTGGATCCCTGGCTTTTGCACAGTTTCTTCCTCATTCTCACAGGTTGAAATGCCTCTGCTAAGTGAATAAGAGCTTTAAGCTAAAATAGTGTGTTTGAGGTGGGTGGGTTTGCCCTTATCCCCACCCTTGCTGGGATGCAGCCCCCAAGAGTTCTTAGACTGAAAGAGGATGTTTGGAGGAGAGGTCATAGAATCATAGAATAGTAGAGTTGGAAGGGGCCTCTAAGGCCATCGTGCCCAACACCCCGCTCAAAGCAGGATAGCACTCTTCAAATACTTCAAAGGTTGTCACACAGAGGAGGGCCAGGATCTCTTCTCGATTCTCCCAGAGTGCAGGACACGGAATAACGGGCTCAAGTTAAAGGAAGCCAGATTCCAGCTGGACATCAGGAAAAACTTCCTGACTGTTAGAGCAGTACGACAATGGAATCAGTTACCTAGGGAGGTGGTGGGCTCTCCAACACTAGACTCATTCAAGAGGCAGCTGGACAACCATCTGTCAGGGATGCTTTAGGGTGGATTCCTGCATTAGCAGGGAGTTGGACTCGATGGCCTTGTAGGGCCCTTCCAACTCTGCTATTCTATGATTCTATGATTCTATGATTCAGGAATCCACCCTAAAGCATCCCTGACAGAGGGTTGTCCAGCTGCCTCTTGAAGGCCTCCAGTATGGGAGAGCCCACCACCTCCCTAGGTCATGGCTTCCACTGTCATACTGCTCTAACAGTCAGGAAGTTTTTCCTGATGTCCAGACGGAATCTGGCTTCCTTTAACTTGAGCCCGTTATTCCGTGTCCTGCACTCTGGGAGGATCGAGAAGAGATCGTGGCCCTCCTCTGTGTGACAACCTTGCAAGTCTTTGAAGAGTGCTATCATGTCTCCCCTCAGCCTTCTCTTTTCAAGGCTAAACATGCCCAGTTCTTGCAGCCTCTCCTCTTGCCGGAGGTGGATGCAGAAGGGCAATTGGAAGGCGACTGTGAGAGATGGTGCTCTTGCAAGGGCAACAGGGGACGCAGGACACATCCCAGAGATGCTACTGCAGCACATGAGTGAGGAGAAGGGAAGAGGAAGTGGGTGCCGCATGGAAACTGCAGATAAAAGGCCGAGGAAGAGCAAGGCCAGGAAGGAACCCTGCAGCGGTTTTACCCTAAACCGAACCGGGGGTCGGGGGTCACAGAAGAGTACAGTAAAGGGTGCTTGACAATTTCCTTCTCTTGTCTGAGGCAACTGTGGTAATTACAACTTCATTAGATTGTAAGCCTATGCGGCAGGGTCTTGCTATTTACTGTGTAATCTGTACAGCACCATGTTCATTGATGGTGCTATATAAATAAATAAAATAATAATAAATAAATAATAATAATAATAATAAAGAGGGCAGGGCTCCTGCATCTTTAACAGTGGTACAGAAAAGAGAATTTCAGCAGATGTCCTTTGCATGCATGCAGCACCTGGTGCAATCCCCTGTTCATCACAACAGTGAAAGCTGCAGGAGTCCTGCCCTCGTTTGTATCTGGTCACTTTAGCTAAAGAGGACAGGGCTCCTGCAGCTTTAACTGCTGTGATGAAGAGGGGATTTCACCAGGTGCTGCATGCATACAAAGGACTTCTGCTGAAATTCCCTTTTCTACACAACTGTTACAAGATACAGGAGCCCTGCCCTCCTTTCCATAGGGCCACCCTAGTAGTAACCAGGGAACAAGATAAAACCTGGCAGTCACCACAAGCCACTGACTCCATCCCCATACAACTGAAAGAATTGGTTCTTGTATACTTCAGAGCCCACCTCTGCCCTTCTAGGCTGTAATAAGGTCAGTCTCTAGGGCCCTTTCTACACCTAAGGATTATCCCAGGAAAAAGGAGGGATTGTTCCTGCCTGCTCCCGGGATCCCCTGTATGTCATTTGCATGCACAGGGATGATCCCAGGACGATCCCGGGGGGGGGGGGGAAGGCAGGTGTAGAAACGGCATACGATCCAAGCCTTAGTTATACTACCCATAAGCATCACAGAGATAGCCTAGCTACAGTTATCCATGCTCTGATAACCTCTCGCTTAGATTACTGCAATGCGTTATACGTGGGGCTGCTTTTGAAAATGGTCCAGAAGCTTCAGCTGGTACAAAACAGGGCAGCCCACTTACTAACAGGGACTGGCCGGCGAGATCACATTACACCAGTCCTTTTACAACTTCATTGGCTGCCAGTCCAGGTCCAGGCCCGATTCAAAGTGCTGGTATTGACATTTAAAGCCCTAAACAGTTTGGGGCCAGGTTATTTGAAGGAACGCCTCCTCCCGTATGTACCTGCCCGGACCTTAAGATCATCTACAGGGGCCCTTCTCCGTGAGCCCCTGCCAAAGGCAGTGAGGCAGGTGGCTACTAGGAGGAGGGCTTTCTCCGCTGTGGCACCCCGGTTGTGGAATGAGCTCCCCAAAGAGGTCCGCCTGGCGCCTACACTGTACTCCTTTCGTCGCCAGCTGAAGACCTTTTTATTCTCTCAGTATTTTAACACTTAATTTTAACCTAAATTTAAATTTTACTGTTTTAACTCTGCATTTTAATTTTATATCAATTTTGCTGCATGGTTTTTATCCTGGTTGTGCTTTTTATACTGTATTTTGTATTTGTGCTTTTAACCTGTTGGTTGTTTTATTATGGTTTTAATTTTTGTGAACCGCCCAGAGAGCTTCGGCTATTGGGCGGTATAAAAATGTAATAAATAAATAAAATAAATAAGCTACGTCACGTGGGGCAAGAGCAGGCTCATCCCTTCTGAAAAGTTACTTTCCCCCCTTTTCCTCCCATGCCTAATATTTCTCTACCATCTAGCCCAGTGGTGGCGAGTGTGGCCTCTACTTGGGGACTTCCCACGGGCAGCTGGTTGGCTGCTGCGTGTGCACAGAATACTAGACTAGAAAGGCCTCCAATCCAGCATGGCTCTTCTTGTGTTGTTGGACTGCAACTCCCATCAGCCCTTGCCATCATAGCCAATGGTGAAGGATGCTGGGAGCTCAGCTGCTGACGCTGCCTCCATTACCTGCTATTTGTCGCTGCCCTATTTGGCCCAGAGTTCCGGCTGCACCACTATCAACACAGGACTCAGCTCACTCGTAATTCAGCAGTCTGTCCTCTCATTTCTCCTCCCCTTCATTCTGTTTGATTTCCAAATCATGTGAGGTACTGGTTCCTCTCTATTCGGCCCTGGTTAGGCCTCATCTAGAGTATTGCGTCCAGTTCTGGGCTCCACAATTCAAGAAGGACGCAGACAAGCTGGAGCGTGTTCAGAGGAGGGCAACCAGGATGATCAGGGGTCTGGAAACAAAGCCCTATGAAGAGAGACTGAAAGAACTGGGCATGTTGAGCCTGGAGAAGAGAAGACTGAGGGGAGACATGAGAGCAAGGACTTGAAAGGTTGTCACAAAGAGGAGGGCCAGGATCTCTTCTTGATCCTCCCAGAGTGCAGGACACGGAATAACGGGCTCAAGTTAAAGGAAGCCAGATTCCAGCTGGACATCAGGAAAAACTTCCTGACTGTTAAAGCGGTACGACAATGGAATCAGTTCCCTAGGGAGGTTGTGGGCTCTCCCACCCTAGAGGCCTTCAAGAGGCAGCTGGACAACCCTCTGTCAGGGATGCTTTAGGGTGGATTCCTGCATTGAGCAGGGGTTGGACTCGATGGCCTTGTAGGCCCCTTCCAACTCTGCTATTCTATGATTCTATGTCCGTTCATCGTAACACAAGCAGAAAAGCCCCTGACGTAAGCAAAAAAGAAAGAAAGAGAGATATTGCTGCAAATGGAGAGCCATTTGTAAAGCCCTGTGAAGCCGGGTAGGATCAACGCCGGCACCCAAGTGCCACATGTCATTAGGCCACAGGGGCGAAGATGAGGGAGGTTCAGAAAATAAAGCACTCCAGCTCTTCTTCTCCTTGTCAGCTCTTCGCCTCTTGAAAACCACTTCCCTATCAGGCATGTCTGAAAAAAAGCAAAACCCTCTCAAAAGAGCCGGCAAGAATACAGGATGCTTCTGTCACATCTCATCCGCGCAAGAGGGCTCTCCAAATTCCGCAGCACCCTCTGACGTGCGGCTTTGGCAAACCCAGCAACTTGCAAATTCCACTCAAGCCAAGCGGCACTTCTGGAGGCCACTTGCAAAGAAAACAAAATAAAAAAAAATGCTCCGTTTGAGACACGACAGCAGTTTTAAGCCTGCTAGAATTTCTCCGTGAAAATTCTCTTGTGAAATCTCTCTTGTGGAAATGCCACCCTTGTTTTCAGGAGGTCCGTTTTGCAACGGACTCTGTGACGGGCTCAATAATGGGCTCAAGTTAAACGAAGCCAGATTCCAGCTGGACATCAGGAAAAACTTCCTGACTGTTAGAGCAGTGAGACAATGGAACCAGTTCCCTAGGGAGGTTGTGGGCTCTCCCACACTAGAGGCCTTCAAGAGGCAGCTGGACAACCATCTGTCAGGGATGCTTTAGGGTGGATTCCTGCCTTGAGCAGGGGGTTGGACTCGATGGCCTTGTAGGCCCCTTCCAACTCTGCTATTCTATGATTCTATGATTCTATGACCGGTCACGCTGCTGTTTTCCTGTGTACGTGGGCTTCTGCAGTGCTTTGGTATTGCATCTTCAAGCAGAATTACCGCATGGTTGCTGGATATTTAATCAGGCACAATTTCCACAGCAGTAGTAAAACAAATCTCTGGCATATAGATGCAATTTTCAGTGTGCAAAATGGGCACCACTTCCACTGACTTAAACACATCAAGCGTATTCACTCAGCAGGGCAATTTTTTTAAAAAAAACAACGGGTTTAATCAATGCATTCTAAGAAAATCCCAACTGGCTTGCAGAGCAGTAAGTACGTGAAACAAGGAAGCCTAGATTTTTAATTTCAATTTCAAATCCCCATGTAATCTTGGACTAGATTCTTCTCTGTGCACAAGCATTTGAGATTCAGGATCAAAGACCCACTGAAAAATTAACCACACAATCAGCTCTAGATAAGCCTAACCCAATTCAGAAAGCTACTCTGAAGATACTACAAGTAGTATCTTCTGTAGTATCTTCAGAGTAGCTTTCTGAATTGGGTTAGGCGCCAACATTGTTAACTTTTCGGCGCCAGGTCAAGACTTTTCTTTTCTTCCAGGCAGTTAAAAACATATGCTGAGTTTTGTTTGTTTTTAACTAACCCTGGAATAGTTGTTTTAAATGGATATCGTTGTTTTTATGCTTTTGATGGTTTTAAATTTTTGTATATTTATTTTTAACGTTCACTGTTTTTAACTTTTGTAAACCGCCCAGAGAGCTTCAGCTATGGGGTGGTATATAAATGTATTTATTTATTTATTGCATTTCTATACCGTCCAATAGCCGAAGCTATAAAATAAATAAAAATAAATAAATAAAAACTCCCAGCATTCCCAGCCGGGAATAAGGATTGCTATAAGGATTGTCAAATTGTACACTACACAAATGTTGTGCTGATGAAAGCCTAGAACAGTGGTTCCCAAACTTTTTCTGGTAACTGCCCCCTTGGTTCCACAAACTCATGCCCAGTGCCCCCTGAGCGCGGCCCCTTTAAATGGGAAGCACCCGCTGCAGGCTTGCCAAGGGAGGGAGGGAAAAGAGAGCGAACACCTCTGTTTTGCAGCCGGCATGGCGGGGCACACCAAGCAGAGTATGTCTCTTCATTAGCATTTTGGTGCTTTTGAAACATTTCAATTCACCGTTAAAAGGACTCTTCTTAAACGGTATTAATACATGTGTGGATTCTTCCCCTTTATGGCTTGGGACCAAACTACCTTCTCCCATAAAAATGTCCCTGGGTTTTAAGACCTTCTGGAGAGGCGCTTCTCAGAAAAGGCCACCTCGAGTGCCCCCCTGCCTTTTAGCGCCCTTCTACTGCCCCCTTGCCTCTTAATGCCCCCCTATGCAATCCCGCCGCCCCCAAGGGGCGGTACCGCCCACTTTGGGAACCACTGGCCTAGAATGTAACAACAAAGAAGTCGCGTGTTGAAGCTTCAAACACACTCGCGATATATAAGTTTTAATATTATGCAGTGCACCAATGAAAATGAGATACCGTATTTCTTCGATTGTAAGACGCCATCGATTGTAGGACGCACACTAATTCCAGTACCACCAACAGAAAAAAAAAAGCTTTGATTCTAAGAATAATAATCGCACCCGCGATTCTAAGATGCACCCTGTTTTTAGAGATGTTTATATGGGGGGGAAGTGTGTCTTAGAATCGAAGAAATACGGTAGTTAAAAGAGTAGAGCCATTTCCTTGGGGTGCAAATCAATTAAATAATAAGTTTTAAAAAGATGCAATCAGAGAGGATGTCACCCGCTCCCAAGTGGTGCTAGACCGGAAAAGCGAGAACACCTGAAGTGTGTAGTGAGCAAACCACTCCTAGTCTCTGTTTGGCCCGACTGCGTTGCATTTGTCAATGAATTTCAGCTGAGCAGAATTTAAAAGCACAACAAAACAAGCAAGGAGAAGGTGAGCTCCTGCCACTCACAGAACAGACCAACCCTCTATCCACTATCAATATATGTTGATCAGTGTTCTACGGATGCTTCCTGTCACAAAGAAAGTGTGGACGTACGTGTGAAGTGAGCCTGTGTGGCATAGCGGAGAGGACGTTGGGCAAAGGAGAAAAGAACATGCTGGATCAGACCAAGGGTCCATCTAGTCCAGGACTCTCTTCACACAGTGGCCAGGGATGAACAAGCAGGACACGGTGCAACAGCACCCTCCCACCCATGTTCCCCAGCAACTGGTGCACACAGGCTTACTGCCTCGAATACTGGAGATAGCGCACAACCATCAGGGCCAGTAACTTGCCTCCAGGAATTTATCCAACCCCCCTTTTAAAGCCATCCAAATGGGTGGCCATCACTACATCTTGTGGTAGTGAGTTTCATAATTTAACGATGCGCTGTGTCTAAGTTTCAAATCCCGCTTGGCTGGCCACGAAGTTCACTGCATGGGGTCCATGGACCCCACCACCGGAAGAGGAGGAGGAGAGCGCGGTGCCAGGTACTGACAATAGGGACGAAGGGGGATTCTCATGGGACCAGCACCGCTATTCAGTGGGGAGCACAGAGAGGGAGTTGCGGGTGGGACATAGCCAACCCTGTGCTAATGGTCAACCCCATGGATTACTATTTAGGGGGGTACCCAAGAAGACATGATAATAGTCATCTGTGGCGTTGACTATTAGCACAAGGTTGGCTATTGTGTCGTTCAGATGTGGCAGCTGTTTTCCTAACCAACGCAAAGGGTTGTTGCAAGAATAAAATGAAAGGAGGTGAAAGTGGAAATTGTGTCCTCCATCCTGAGCTCCTTGAGGGGGATACTTGGCTCAGCAATACTACAAACGAGAAGGATCTTGGAATTGTTGTAGATCACATGCTGAATATGAGCCAACAGTGCGATATGGCTGCAAGAAAGGCAAATGCTATTTTGGGCTGCATTAATAGAAGTATAGCTTAATAGAAGTATAGCATTAATAGAAGTATAGCTTCCAAATCGCGTGAGGTACTGGTTCCTCTCTATTCGGCCCTGGTTAGGCCTCATCTAGAGTATTGCGTCCAGTTCTGGGCTCCACAATTCAAGAAGGACGCAGACAAGCTGGAGCGTGTTCAGAGGAGGGCAACCAGGATGATCAGGGGTCTGGAAACAAAGCCCTATGAAGAGAGACTGAAAGAACTGGGCATGTTTAGCCTGGAGAAGAGACGATTGAGGGGAGACATGAGAGCACTCTTCAAATACTTAAAAGGTTGTCACACAGAGGAGGGCCAGGATGTCTTCTCGATCCTCCCAGAGTGCAGGACACGGAATAACAGGATCAAGTTAAAGGAAGCCAGATTCCAGCTGTTCATCAGGAAAAACTTCCTGACTGTTACAGCAGTACGACAGTGGAATCAGTTACCTAGGGAGGTTGTGGGCTCTCCCACACTAGAGGCCTTCAAGAGGCAGCTGGACAACCAACTGTCAGGGATGCTTTAGGGTGGATTCCTGCATTGAGCAGGGGGTTGGACTCGATGGCCTTGTAGGCCCCTTCCAACTCTGCTTTTATTTATTTATTTATTTATTTATTACATTTCTATACCGCCCAATAGCCGGAGCTCTCTGGGCGGTTCACAAAAATGCTATTCTATGATTCGATGATAACATGAATGAAAACTGCACGTAGTGTGCAAATAGTGACGTGTACACATGCAGGGACACACGGTCGTTAATATGAGTTCAAACTGGTTGCCACATCCATGTTCTCCTTCCCTTCAGAGGGAAAAACCCAGCATAACTAGGTAGCCATTGTGTTTGCCACGTGAAATGCTGACCAAGCCAAAAACTGTAGTTGCCAGCATCCCGTCCCCAAGGCTGCCAAGTCGCCAACCCTCTTCAGGCAAGCCGGCCCACACTGCCAGAAGTTCTGCAGGGTTTCTCCTGGTGTCTTCCCTAGGTCTATCTGGAGATGCTGGGATTGAAGTTTGGATCTTTTGCATGCAAAGAAAATGTTCTGCCAATGAGCTACAGCCCTTCTCCTACAAATGGAAACCCTATGAGTGTTTCCCCAAGGAATTCCATCTTCCATACAGATTTCCAATTCAGTTTAAAAGAGTGATCCACATTTTCCAAACAGAGGAACATTTCCATGAAAGCCTGCATTCCTACTGAAGCAGATCCTAGGTTTTGCATTTTCAAAGAGGATACAAAAGATTCCTCCGTCACCAGTTTAACCCTGTGTTCTCATTCAGAAAAATCTTCTCTTTCTCAATCCCATTCTCCCCCACCCCCCATTTTAACATTAAGCACGGAGAAGAATTCTAGTTATTTATTTATTTATTACATTTCTATACCGCCCAATAGCCGGAGCTCCCTGGGCGGCTCACAAAAATTAAAAACATTCAAAGTATAAAACAACAGTATAAAACCATAATATAAAATACAATATAAAAGCTCAACTAGATAAAAACAGCAGCAATGCAAAATTACAAATTTAAAACACCGATTTAAAATCTATTTATAGACTGTTAAAATGCTGGGAGAATAAAAAGGTCTTCACCTGGCGTCTAAAAGCATATAGTGTAGGTGCCAAGCGAACCTCCTTAGGGAGCTCATTCCACAGCCGGGGTGCCACAGCAGAGAAGGCCCTGCTCCTGGTAGCCCCCTGCCTCACTTCCTTTGGCAGGGGCTCGCGGAGAAGGACCCCTGAGGATGACTTTAGGGTCTGGGCAGGTACATATGGGAGGAGGCGTTCCTTCAGATCGCCTGGCCTCAAGCCATTTAGGGCTTTAAATGTTAACATTATTCTCTAGGAGGAGGGCTTTCTCCACTGTGGCACCCCGGTTGTGGAATGAGCTCCCCAGAGAGGTCCGCTTGGCGCCTACACTGTTCTCCTTTTGTCGCCAGCTGAAGACCTTTTTATTCTCTCAGTATTTTAACACTTAGTTGTCTTATTATGGTTTTAATTTTTGTGAACCGCCCAGAGAGCTTCGGCTATTGGGCGGTATAAAAATGTAATAAATAAATAAATAAATAAATAAATAAATAACAGCACTTTGAATTGGGCCCAGACCTGGACTGGCAGCCAATGAAGAATCTATGCAGCCGTAAGAATTGCTTACTATTTTATTAGGGCCAACGGTTCTCAAAAGGGATCATTTTCCCCGTTTTGCATTTTCAGAATGATCGCAACACAGAATTTGGCATCGAACACAAATCTGCCTCTCTGCAAATGAAGTACTAAGGAAAGACACCGAGGACGAAAGAGGGGAAAACGGGCATTTCTTTCCAGGTGGGCAAGCATGGTGTTTGCCTGAACAACGCAAGCAAGGCCGCTAACGGCACGGGCAATCCCACAAACATAAATACGCAATTGCACCAGATACACTTAACAGCTCTCTAAAAAGTGTGGGAAACAGCCCCGGTGTCTAAAACGGCAAAGCTCTTTGGAATCCTTCCAGACTTAAAAGTGCTACAAAATGCACATTCCCTAAAAACAAATCCTTTTGAAACAGAGCTGCAAGATAAACGCAGAGAATGTATGCCAGCACTCCAAATCCTCCCAAGAGAATCCTACCGATTTTTAGACTGTGGAGTAAAAACATCAAGCGACGTGGACATGCCAGCATTTACCAAGCTACCTTAAATCAGCATTTCATTTGTGTTTTTGGAAGGTCTAAAAGAAAATAAGTGTAGAAAGCTATACAGGGGGCGGGGGGGGGGGGATGGCAGAGTCTCTC
This sequence comes from Elgaria multicarinata webbii, assembly GCF_023053635.1. NCBI lineage: Eukaryota > Metazoa > Chordata > Lepidosauria > Squamata > Anguidae > Elgaria > Elgaria multicarinata. The sequence continues at coordinate 5,182,097 of NC_086174.1, read as the reverse complement.
TGCAGAACCTGTTCCAAGAAACAAGGCAGGCATTTTCTCCAGTCATCCATCTTTGCCCTGGCAAACAGCCTATATAAACAAGTCCATGTTGCCAGCATCACGGAACAGTTTTATTATTATTTTCCTCCAAGATTCAAGAGCATTCAAATAGTTTCCTCCTCTTTTCTGTCTAGATCCAAAAGTTTCACTACTTCTTCAAGGCAGATTTCTTAAAGACTTAGGACATACAAATTTACAAGGTGGTCGACTTTCAGATCTAATGGATCGGAGGTGCCCACTGAAGGGCGACCACTTCCTATCCACAAACCACGAGGGTGTTTTGACCACAGAGGAGAGCTTGCAGACACCAACATTTTACTACTTCTTCTTTCGCTTCCCGCTCAATCACTTGAAGATTGTTGTAGATCACAAGCTGAATAGGAGCCAACAGTGCGATATGGCTGCAAGAAAGGCAAATGCTATTTTGGGCTGCATTAATAGAAGTATAGCTTCCAAATCGCGTGAGGTACTGGTTCCTCTCTATTCGGCCCTGGTTAGGCCTCATCTAGAGTATTGCGTCCAGTTCTGAGCTCCACAATTCAAGAAGGACGCAGACAAGCTGGAGCGTGTTCAGAGGAGGGCAGCCAGGATGATCAGGGGTCTGGAAACAAAGCCCTATGAAGAGAGACTGAAAGAACTGGGCATGTTTAGCCTGGAGAAGAGAAGATGGAGGGGAGACGTGATAGCACTCTTCAAATACTTAAAAGGTTGTCACACAGAGGAGGGCCAGGATCTCTTCTCGATCCTCCCAGAGTACAGGACACGGAATAATGGGCTCAAGTCACAGGAAGCCAGATTCCAGCTGGACATCAGGAAAAACTTCCTGACTGTTAGAGCAGTACGACAATGGAATCACTTACCTAGGGAGGTTGTGGGCTCTCCCACACTAGAGGCCTTCAAGAGGCAGCTGGTCAACCATCTGTCAGGGATGCTTTAGGGTGGATTCCTGCATTGAGTAGGGGGTTGGACTCGATGGCCTTTTAGGTCCCTTCCAACTCTGCTATTCTATGATTCTATGTTTGGCTCCTGCCAATCTGATTCTAGGTATGTGAACAATTCTTCCCGGTGAAAATGGGCAATGTAGAAGCAAACTTAAAAATATAATGCAAGTTTTAGAAATGATAAAAAGGTCAGTCAACCCAAGGTGTTGCAGTACATACTATTGCAGTACACGTGGTCTATCGACATGGTCATGTTGGCCCTTCACTAGAGAACAAATTACTCCTTTCTAGTGCCCAAAATGCTTTGATTCTATAATCCACAATCCATTGAGACAGGTTTGGCAGACCAATGTGGAAGCATGAGAAGGACTTACGCCACTGGTCTACCTTACAGGGCTGTTGGAAGGATTACTAATAATATACACGACACACTCTGAAACCCTAATATTTATATAGAGCTTCCATGTACCCTCTTTTGTACATGGTCACTCAGGGCAGGGCTCCTGCAGCTTTAACTGTTGTGATGAAGAGAGGATTTTACCAAGTGCTGCATGCATACAAAGGACACCTGCTGAAATTCCCTTTTCTATACAACTCTTAAAGTTACAGGAGCCCTGTCCTCCTTTCCATAGGGTCACCCTATGTCATACTTTAACTGCTATGGAGTGGTTTGTCAACAAATTTCTATGGCAAATTGCCAATATCTTCCTTGGGCTCTATGGAGTGCAGCATGGGGGGGGGGTGTCTAGGCCCCTCAAAATGCCCCATATCTTCTGCGTTGCCCACCCCTGCTATAAAGGTGTAGCACTGTTGTGTATACCTGTTGTGTAGACCTACCTTATTTATTTATTTGTAGCATTTTTATACCACCCAATAGCCGTAGCAATCTGGGCGGTCCTTAAAGAGTACGCCTAATTTAGGGTGACCACATGAAAAGGAGGACAGGGCTCCTGTATCTTTAACAGTTGTATTGAAAAGGGAATTTCTGCAGGTGTCATTTGTATATATGGGGAACCTGGGGAAATTTCTTCATCACAACAGTTAAAGCTGCAGGTGCCCTGCCTTCTTTTAAATCTGGTCACTCTAGTATAGCTCCTGCAGCTTTAACTGTTGTGATGAAGAGGGAAATTCACCAGGTGCTGCATGCATACAAAGGACACCTGCTGAAATTCCCTTTTCTATGCAACTGTTAAAGATACAGGAGCCCTGTCCTCCTTTTCATATGGTCACCCTATTCATGCAGCGCCTGGTGAAATTCCCTCTTCATCACAACAGTTAAAGCTGCGAGAGCCCTGCCTAGAGGGCAGGGCTCTCGCAGCTTTAACTGTTGTGATGAAGAGGGAATTTCACCAGGCGCTGCATGCATACAAAGGACACCTGCTGAAATTCCCTTTTCTATGCAACTGTTAAAGATACAGGAGCCCTGTCCTCCTTTCCATAGGGTCACCCTACTTAATTCTTTTTTAAAAAGCCAACTATGCCAGTAATCACCGCAGCAAACGATGACAATGAATTCTGCCAGCGTACAAGCTGAGGAGTTAACTTAACAGAACTACGGCTGAGCTTTCTCCGCAACAAGCAGGCAGGTAACATTTTGAATTTTTGTTCCCTTGGCAACCTGAACCTGTTTGTACTTACCTGCGAGGCTGAATTACATGCATACAAATGTAGGACTCTCTCAATAATATCCGCAAGCGTCTTGCACCCTCCGGTGTGTTTGCACAATAGAATGCAGATTAGCTAGCATATACAACAGAAAACCCCCGGCTTAGATGACAGGGTAGTTTATGCCTCAGCAATGACAGAAACCCTCCATCCTGCTGTGCCCCGTAGCAAGAATGGAGCATGTTTTTAAAATGCGAAAACTTGGCAGCAGCAGGCTGAATATTCATGGCCACGGGGTTTAATAAGAAATGCTAGATTGACTTTCTCCTACAGGGACATCTTTGCTCGAATACCAGCTCCAGAGTTCTGCAGGTGGGAGCATTAATCCAAATTTTATATACAACATTCCCAGGAGAACAGCTACTTCGTGTGCCCATGTATACATATTCATCCAGGCAGTTCCTGGTTGCATCTCTGTCACGCTCTAACATTACCCCAAAAATCGAATCTAGCGTGAGGTTAAGCAGATAGGAGCTGGCCCGGTTCACAACAGCGCCCATTCAGCTCTATGGAGAAAATAAACCAAAAGTAAGGGAAGGTTTTTAGCCTAGTGGTAGAGCATATACTTTGTCCGCAGAAGGTCATCTCCAATTAAAAGTGAATAAGGGCACAATCTTATGCATGTTTGCATTGGCTGCCTATATGTTTCCGAGCCCAATTCAAAGTTTTTAACCTATAAAGCCTTACACGGATTGGGACTACAATACCTGACAGAACGCCTCTCCCGACACGAACCTACCCGTACACTATGCTCAACATCCAAGTTCCTCCTCCGAGTGCCTATCCCAAGGGAAGTTCGGAGGATGGCAACAAGGGAGAAGGCCTTTTCAGTGGTGGCCCCTCAATTATGGAACGATCTCCCCAATAAGGCTCGCCTGGCGCCAACGTTGTTATCTTTTCGGCGCCAGGTCAAGACTTTTCTCTTCTCCCAGGCATTTAACAGCATATGCTGAGTTTCTTAACTGACCCCAGAATAGTTGTTTTGAATGGATATTGCCTGTTTTTGTTTGTATTTTATGCTTTTTATGGTTTTAAATTTTGTATATTTCTTTTTAATGTTCACTGCTTTTAACTTTTGTAAACTGCCCAGAGAGCTTCGGCTGTGGGGCGGTATATAAATGTAAATAATAATAATAATAATAATAATAATAATAATAATAATAATAATGTTTAGATAGAAAAAAAGTCCTACAACTCCCAGAATTCCTCAGCAAGCATGGCTGGTTGGGGCATGCTGGGAGTTTTAGGACTTTTTTCCTATCTAAACATGCATAGGATTGTGCCCTAGGTGGCATAAGCGGGGAAAGGCCTCTGCTGTGCCCGGGAGAATCACTGCTAGTCAGAACAGTCAATACTGGACTATGTGGACAAAGAGTTTGACCTGATATAAGGTACCTTCCTGTGTTCCTAACAAGCTCCTTTGGGTAATGGGTAAAATCTTCTCCCGCCAAGAAACTGAGGTCACCAGTATAGCCACATCTCACCAGTGTCCCTGCTTTTATTCCTTCCCATGGGAGTTCAATTGGGACCATTAATTTTAATAGGGGGGAAAAGAGCATTTGGGGACACTTCTGTGAAGAGGGCAAACTCTGCTTTGGAAACTGCCTGGTTTTTATAAGCAGGAAGTGGCGGGTTATTTTTCATATTATATAGAAAAATATGAGAGTATATCAGCCTTCCCCAACGTGGTATCATAGAATCATAGAATCTCAGAGCCAGAAGGGGCCTACAAGGCCATCAAGTCCAACCCCCTGCTCAATGCAGGAATCCACCCTAAAGCATCCCTGACAGATGGCTGTCCAGCTGACTCTTGAATGCCTCTAGTGTGGGAGAGCCCACAACCTCCCTAGGGAACTGATTCCATTGTCATACTGCTCCAACAGTCAGGAAGTTTTTCCTGATCATAGAATCATAGAATAGCAGAGTTGGAAGGGGCCTACAAGGCCATCGAGTCCAACCCCCTGCTCAATGCAGGAATCCACCCTAAAGCTTCCCTGACAGATGGCTGTCCAGCTGACTCTTGAATGCCTCTAGTGTGGGAGAGCCCACAACCTCCCTAAGGAACTAGTTCCATTGTCCTACTGCTCTAACAGTGAGGAAGTTTTTCCTGATATCCAGCCAGAATCTGGCTTCCTATAACTTGAGCCCATTATTCCGTGTCCTCCAGAGCTAGCATGGCCAATGGTCATGAACGCTTGAAGTTGTAGTCCAAAACATCTGGAGGACACCAGATTCGGGGAAGCAAGTATATTCAGGGCTAATGGCTTGCTGGACACTACACCTGACTTCCAGATATTCACCTTCCATAATCCCTTACCACTGGCGATGCTGGCTGGGACTGATAGGAATTGCAGTCCAAAAATCTGGAGGGCTCCAGGTTGCCTGCTCTGCATTCAGATGTGCACTCTGTCCTGCACTTTGAAGGGATTCAGTCCAGGAAAAACAGTATCACTGCATTTCCAGGATTTGAATCAGCCCTGAGCTGTCAGTGGAGAGGAAGAATATCTCTGTGTTCAGATTGCTCACCCATCCCAAACAACATTGTGAATAAAAACGGATGCCTTCGGGGGCGGAGGCAAAAAGCCCATTTTTAATACCCTGATTTAGCAAATGTGTGCACAGGCAAACACACAGTCCCAATTACGTTCGGTGGGATTACTTGCCTGGAGAAACTTGGCAAAGCTTTCTGCGAAATCAAGAGCTGCCAGAGCTGGTAACTCTGCAAAGTTTCAAGTCAGTCTCTGTTGTGACTTTACACAGCATCATCATAAATGTACATGGCACTTTACTGAGTAAGGTGAGCAGAGATGACTCAGGTCCCCCTGCCAAGAATCTAAATTTTGGTAGCATGGGATACAAAATGGAAGGGAAAGATAAGAACAGAAGGTGTGTTGGTCCCCCCCCCCCTCCTATGGAACTCCCTGCCTCTGGAGGTCAGGCAGGCTCCAACATTGTATTCCTTTCGGCGCTTCCTGAAAACATCATTGGTCTAGGAAGCCTTCCCTTAATGATCAGCAGTTCACTTTTCATTTTGCTTCTTTTAAGAATCTATTTTAAGGTGTTTTATTCTGTTTTTATTGTGTTTTATCTTGTATACTGCTCCGAAATTTTGAATGGGGAGCGGTATATAAATATTGTAAATAAATAAATACGCAAGCCAAGCGTCATTTCGGTTGGAGATGGAAGGGCTGTTCACAACCCTGCTGCCATTCAGTATGGCCCCTGCTTCTCCCTGAAAGAACAAGTTTTTTAAAAAATTAACCCAAAAAACAAAAATGGCATCCAGAGTTTTATGAAGTCCCAAAAGAGTCAAATTGATGATGCTTGCAAGCGGTCCGCAGGACTAAAATGGCCCCGGACCTCCTGATGTGGCGTTCTGGAAGTGAGTTCCAGGCATAAGAAGCTGCCATAAGGGAGAACAGTGGAGTCTTTTTAAGAGGGCAAGAAGCTTTGGGATGGTTGAGGCTGGCAGAAATGGAGAAGCAGAAGTCACAAGCTGAATATGAGCTAACAGTGTGATGTGGCTGCAAGAAAGGCCAATGCTATTTTGGGCTGCATTAATAGAAGTATAGCTTCCAAATTGCGTGAGGTACTGGTTCCCCGCTATTGGGCCCTGGTTAGGCCTCATCTTGAGTATTGCGTCCCGTTCTGGGCTCCACAATTCAAGAAGGACGCAGACAAGCTGGAGCGTGTTCAGAGGAGGGCAACCAGGATGGTCTGGGGTCTGGAAACAAAGCCCTATGAAGTGAGACTGAAAGAACTGGGCATGTTTAGCCTGGAGAAGAGAAGATTGAGGGGAGACATGATAGCACACTTCAAATACTTCAAAGGTTGTCACACAGAGGAGGGCCAGGATCTCTTCTCGATCCTCCCAGAGTGCAGGACATGGAATAATGGGCTCTAGTTACAGGAAGCCAGATTCTGTCTGGACATCAGGAAAAATGTCCTGACTGTGAGAGCAGTATGACATTGGAACCAATGGCCTAGGAAAGAAGAGCACAACAGGAGACACCAAAAATCTAAAATCTTTGCTGAAAGCTCATTCTTGGGGGCGAAATACTGCTGTATTGGTTTAAGTCTTCTAAGGCAGAGTGCTGTTGCAACGTGTCCTGCTTGTGGATTCCTGGTCGACAACTGGTTGGCCCCTGTGTGAACAGAGTGCTGGACTAGATGGACCCTCGGTCTGACCCAGCATCAGAACAGAAATGTTCTTATGCAACCACTTTTTGCCCAAGGGACGAATTCAACTTCGGAGACGCTCCCGGGAGGGTGGGGTACATTCCAGTGGTGGGTGGGCAAAATGGGACAGGGCCAAAATACCACAAATTCCAGCAAATTTTAGTTTTCAGCTCTTACCAGCAGTAACTGAGTCTTAGGAGAGGCATTTGTATGTTTCAGAAGGGGGAGAGAGATGTGCAAAAGTTGGGGAAACATTCAATGGTCAGGGGAAAGGGACCTTGGAGGACCAGTTTGGCCAGTGAGCCTCAGGTCCCACACCCAGAAAACAGAACTCACTTTCTGAAGGAAGGCATGTAGATATCTCTCCGGGACTCTAAATTCCTTCCTTCAGATCTCACAAGACAGTGGCAACTAAAATGAAGAAGGGCCTGGAGCATCTCTCCTATGAGGAAGCATCAATTGGGATTGTTTAGCTTTGAAAAAAGGAGGCTAAGGGGAGACATGACAGAGTTGGCTATCCATGGCTACTAGCCCTGATGGTTTTGTGCTATCTCCAGTACTCAAGACAGTAAGCCTGTGTGCACCAGTTGCTGGGGAACATGGGTGAGAGGGTGCTGTTTGCACCATGTCCTGCTTTCATAGAATCATAGAATAGCACAGTTGGAAGGGGCCTACAAGGCCATCGAGTCCAACCCCCTGCTCAATGCAGGAATCCACCCTAAAGCATCCCTGACAGATGGTTGTCCAGCTGCCTCTTGAATGCCTCTAGTGTGGGAGAGCCCACAACCTCCCTAGGTAGCTGATTCCACCGTTGCACTGCTCTAACAGTCAGGAAGTTTTTCCTGATGTCCAGCTGGAATCTGGCTTCCTTTAACTTGAGCCCGTTATTCCGTGTCCTGCACTCTGGGAGGATCGAGAAGAGATCCTGGCCCTCCTCTGTGTGACAACCTTTTAAGTCTTTGAAGAGTGCTATCATGTCTCCCCTCAATCTTATCTTCTCCAGGCTAAACATGCCCAGTTCTTTCAGTCTCTCTTCATAGGGCTTTGTTTCTAGACCTCTGATCATCCTGGTTGCCCTCTTCTGAACACGCTCCAGCTTGTCTGCATCCTTCTTTAATAGCATTTGCCTTTCTTGCAGCCATATCGCACTGTTGGCTCATATTCAGCTTGTGATCTACAACAATTCCAAGATCTTTCTCGTTTGTAGTATTGCTGACCAAGTGTCCCCCATCTTGTAACTGTGCATTTGGTGTCTATTCCCTAAATGTAGAACTTGGCATTTATCCCTATTAAATTTCATTCTGTTGTTTTCAGCCCAGCACTCCAGCCTATCAAGATCACTTTGAAGTTTGTTTCTGTCTTCCAGGGTATTAGCTATCCCACCCAATTTTGTGTCATCTGCAAATTTGATCAGCGTTCCCTGCACCTCCTCATCCAAATCATTAATAAAAACGTTGAAGAGCACTGGGCCCAGGACTGAGCCCTGTGGTACCCCACTCGTTGCCTCTCCCCAGTTTGAGAAGGTTCCATTGCTAAGTACTCTTTGAGTCCGATTCTGTAGCCAACTGTGGATCCACCTAATAGTTGTTCCATCTAGCCCACTTTTAGCTAGTTTGTTAATCAGAATGTCATGTGGTACTTTGTCAAAAGCTTTGCTGAAGTCAAGATATATGACATCCACAGCATTCCCACAGTCCATAAGGGAGGTTATCCTATCAAAAAATGAGATCAAATTAGTCTGACAGGATTTGTTCCTGACAAATCCATGTTGGCTTCTAGTAATCACTGCATTGATTTCAAGGTGTTTACAGATTGACTTCTTTATAATCTGCTCCAGAATTTTCCCAGGGATGGATGTCAGACTGACTGATCTGTAGTTCCCAGGTTCCTCCTTTTTGCCCTTTTTGAAGATAGGGACAACGTTAGCGCTCCTCCAGTCGTCCGGCACCTCACCCGTCTTCCATGATTTTGCAAAGATAATAGACAAAGGTTCTGAGAGTTCTTCCGCTAGCTCCTTCATTACTCTTGGATGCAGTTCATCGGGCCCTGGAGATTTGAACTCATTCAAGGAAATTAGGTGTTTGTCAGTCCCTGTCTGACGGCTTTTTGGCCACAGTAATTTATTTAATTATTTATTTGTTACATTTATATACCGCCCCATAGCTGAAGCTCTCTGGGCGGTTTACAAAAGTTAAAAACAGTAAACATTTAAAAAGTATACAAAATTTAAAAACATAAAAACAACAGTATAAAAACAACAGTATCCATTTAAAAACAACAGTTCTGGGGGTCCGTTAAAAGACAAACTTAGCGTTGTTAAATGGTGTTAAATGCCTGGGAGAAGAGAAAAGTCTTGACGTGGCGCCGAAAAGATAACTGTGTTGGCGCGAGGTGAGCCTCATCAGGGAGATCATTTCACAGTCGGTGGGGCCACCACCGAAAAGGCCCTCTCCCTTGTTGCCATCTTCCGAGCTTCCCTTGGAGTAGACACTCAGAGGAGGACCTTGGATGTTGAGTGCAGTGTACAGGTAGGTCCATGTCAGGAGAGGCGTTCCGTCAGGTATTGCGGTCCCAAGCCATGTAGAGCTTTAAAGGTTAAAACCAGCACCTTGAATTGGGCTCAGAAACGTATAGGCAGCCAATGCAAGCAGGCCAGAATTGGTGTTATATGTTCGAACCTCCTTGTTCCAGTTATCAATCTGGCCGCTGCATTTTGCACAAGCTGCAGCTTCCAAACAAGTGCGTCTTGCTCTTCCGCAGACGGAGTTGTTAGTTGTACATCACCACATTCAAAAGGATTCCTTCTCCATGAGTTTTCAGGATTAGGTGCAGGGAAATAATCTCTGAAGCTAGTCGCTAAATCACGCACGTGCTCAGTGATGTTATATTTTACTTCTAGTTAGAATTCTTCATCAGTGGACTCCAGAAATAAGTGGTGAATATGTGAATGGTGCCACGGACCCCAGGGGGTCCGCAGACCCCCACCTCCCACCTCCTCTCAACTCTGCCCACTTGACTCTGCAGAGGATTCTGGGATCTGTCAACCCCGAAGTTCCCTCCCCCTCCGGCAAAGACTGAGTTCCCAGTACTGGGGGTGAGGAATGGTCTCTGAGCCGTCAGCATTCTCACCGATAAGTTCCTGGGAAGATTCATCCTTGACTCCAGAAGAGTCTTGGAGAATCTCCTGCCCTGTTTCCTATGCTGAATGGTAAATTTCTGCTGCCATTTCTGAAAAGCTCTAGGGGACCACGTGCTAGTGGTGGGCATGGCCAAAGGCAAAAGAGGGCAGGGTCAGAAATACCAGGGTATTTCAGCAGAAAGCTCTTGCTGCCAGTAACTAAGCCTTAGGAGAGGATTTCAGCCTTTCAGAATGGAGGCGGGGATTCTCCATAAGCCAGGGGGTGAGGCAAGGGGGTACAGCCATCTGAGGAACCCCAGAGGGTTGGATTCCCTAGCCTAGACAGGAGGGAACTACGTCAATGAGAAGTCCTGTGGTCCCTAGAGATCCGTTAAAGAGATGGCGCATGACAACCCACTGTTTTTCAAATGCATGTAAGTACACAATCCTATCTTATCTAAAGAATTAGTCTTGCTCATTTCCCAAGAGAGCAGAGAATATTTTTCTTTTTTTTTAAAAAAAAGAAAGATTGCTACCGTTATGATTTTGCAGCTGTTTGGCATCCTCTGCTTTTGAGCCTGCGTCATAACTGCCATTTCCAAAACAAGCATTTTGTGTTCTCTGCAGAAGTATTCAGAGAATGCGCAAAGTTGGCCCTTTCTCTTTCCCTCTTTTTTTTTATATAAAGCAAAATGATTTCTTCAGAAAACAAATCCAACCTGCCACTTTCACCCTAGTTTTGATCATTAAAACCAGGCTGAAGACAGAACGGAGCGAGAGCGAAGCCGCGCTGGAGGGCCAACGAGTAGAAGAGCCGCCGCGCCCTGCTGGAACTTTGGCGACGGCGTTGGGTTGCAACAAGGCTGGAGTTGCTCAAGAGGTTAACCCTTCCATCCCACAGCGCCGGTTTGCACATGCAAGTTCACCACGCGGTTTTCCGTCGCCGGATTACTGGTTCAAGGGCTGGCTGCTGGATTTGCGAACCGAAAAGGCCATTGATCAAAGCATGGCGCCTGGAAGTAATCCGAGGTGAAACGGACATTGGCCCCGTTCAGAAGACACCTTAAACCATGGCTTTAACCACGGTGGTTAAGCCAGAAAGCCGGGCCGTGTTCAGAAGACACCTTAAACCATGGCTTTAAACACAGTGGTTAAGCCAGAAAGCTGGGCCGTGTTCAGAAGACACCTTAAACCATGGCTTTAACCACGGTGGTTAAGCCAGAAAGCCAGGCCGTGTTCAGAAGACACCTTAAACCACGGCTTTAAACACGATGGTTAAGCCAAAAAGCCGAGCCGTGTTCAAAGACACCTTAAACCACGGCTTTAACCATGGTGGTTAAGCCAGAAAGCCGGGCCATGTTCAGAAGACACCTTAAACCACAGCTTTAACCACGGTGAATAAGGCTTATCCACCGTGGTTAAAGCCGTGGTTTAAAGTGTCTTCTGAACAAGGGCATTTTCTCTCTCTCTCTCTCTCTCGTGGTCTACCAGCCACGCTCATTCACTTGTGCAACTTGTCAACGGATGCCGCAGCCATCCAGGGTCATCATATACACTGTGTAGATGAGGTTGACATTGGTTGCAGCTATGATTAGCCCTATTGCCTTAGTGATTTCTGGACCCCTGGAACCCTTGGAGATACATCTCAGGTTCCCCTCTGCCATCTCTCCTTCCCTGGTTCCCCCTTCCACAATCATCGGGCATTTCTCACCACTGCTCCTCTCATTTTCCTTCTCCATTCCCTAAAGTTCTCTCTCCCCACCCCCACTCATACTCCTCCTTCAACTGGTCTGGCCTGCCTTCCCACGGCAGCAATTTTGTTCAGCTGAGAGATCTGGGGCTGAGATGGGGGAGAAAAAAACGACCTGCCATGTTGACCAGCCAGACTTTCCCTTCCAGTCTTTGGAGGAGGGGAGGGAGGAACACAGGTATGCTTGTCCATGCAGCTAGCTGAGCACACCTGCTCACAGGAAGCAAAAGCACAAGACAAAAGTCAAGGTGATCTGATTTAGGATGCGATTTCCTTTTTGACCAAGGGTTTTACCTGTCACACGAATACCCTGCATCTTAGAATCATAGAATAATAAAGTTGGAAGGGCCCTCTAAGGCCATCGAGTCCAACCCCCTGCTCAATGCAGGAAGCCACCCTAAAGCATCCCTGACAAGTGGTTGTCCAGCTGCCTCTTGAAGGCCTCAAGTGTGGGAGAGCCCACAACCTCCCTAGGGAACTGGTTCCATTGTCCTACTGCTCTAACAGTCAGGAAGTTTTTCCTGATGTCCAGCTGGAATCTGGCTTCCTGTAACTTGAGCCCATTATTCCGTGTCCTGCACTCTGGGATGATTGAGAAGAGATCCTGGCCCTTGGAACACAAGCGTATGTGAGGTCAGTAAAATGAGTACCCAGTTAACTGGGGGAAAGATAATAACAGCCAGGGAAGGCAACGGCAAACCACCCCACTATAACGCCTGCCAAGAAAACGTCAACGAAAACTGGCGTCCCTCCAAGAGTCAGTAATAACTCAGTGCTTGCACGAGAGGTTCCTTTCCTTCCTTCTCAATAACCCTGTCAGATACACATTCCAGAAGAGCAAACTAAGCTATTTCCCCCAGTTCAAAGACTCACCGGCACTGAAACAACACAGTGGAAGCACAACGAGATCCCCCACCGCCACATCACATAGATCACCCCCAAACATTCCCGGCGGGCATTCCCAGCAACACTTGATCGCATTGAGATTCTGCACAATTGATGCTCCTCAAAAAAGGGAAAAGAAACTGAGCAAAGAAGTCTTCTGTGTAATCGGCCATTCCTGTAAGGAAACCAACTCACACCGGGATGAATATGAAGGAAGAGACAGAAGTGCCTTCGGATGTGCCTCCCGTCTGCTTATTTCCGCACCAGATCCTGAAGTGAATGTATGAACGGGTCTATGATTTGCCCAAAGGCCAGAGAGCCGATGGGGATTTCAAAAAGGCTTTCCCGCATTCAAAGCCAACACTCAAATACTGTTGTGGGTTTCCCAGAAAATTTTGAGTGGGACGCAAAAAATGTTCCAATGCAACGTGATTTTTTCCCTATTAGCATGATTTGCATAGGGTAATTTGCATCAGAGATTTTTCATTCGGCACTGGGAAATGTTCTGATGCCCCAGAGAGTGCTCGAATTTAGCATGTTTATTTTACTTGTATTTAAAAAACAAAAGAAAAGATACCTATCCCGTGTTGGGTTTTTTGTCGCAATACACCCCAAGTATTTGACCTGAAATATTTGAGGAGGGGGAATTAAAGCACACTTGGCTTACAATGCTATTCATGCTTTCTTGGGGCTAAGTATTTATTTATTTAAAATATTTATATCTTTAACAGTGGCATAGAAAAGGGAATTTCAACAGGTATCATTTGTATATATGGACAACCTGGTGAAATTCCCTCTTCATCACAACAGGAGCTATACCAGAGTGACCAGATTTAAAATTGGGCAGGGCACCTGCAGCTTTAACTGTTATGATGAAGAGGGAATTTCTCCAGGTTCTCCATATATACAAATGACACCTGCTGAAATTCCCTTATAGTAGAACCTGGTGAAATTTCCTCTTCATCACAACAGTTAAAGCTGCAAGTGCCCTGCCCTCTTTTAAATCTGGTCGCTCTAGTATAGCTCCTGCACCTTTAACTGTTCTGATGAAGAGGGAATTTCACCAGATTCTCCATATATGCAAATGACACCTGCTGAAATTCCCTTTTCTATGCCACTGTTAAAGATACAGGAGCCCTGCCCCCCTTTTCATATTGTCACCCTAAACCACCTGAGAAATATTAATTAATTACAACATTGAAACTGCCATGCTCGTATAATATTGTGTTTGCAATTAGCATCTGTTGTTACTAATGAACTTACGAAATGGAGAGGGGGAAATCCACAAAAAAAAAAATAAAGCACTGGAAAATTCCCTGCACAGAATTTTCTCTCCCACAACCTCAGAAGCATCCATGTATGGGTTGCTCTGACTTTGGTGGTTACACCTATTTCAGAATGCACAACACACTCCTTCTCATTACGCTCGTAATTTGTTGGAGTTCATTAGCCGTCTGCTTTAGGTGCTTTGATCAGTAATCACTTTGTCACAGTGGCATTATCACTGTTCCGCACCTGGTGGCCCTTATGATGCTTGAAATTGTTTTGGTGCTAACAGGGAAAAAAAAGCAATTTTTAAATGATGCTGGAGTCCTCCCCCCCTTCCTCCTCCACCCTCAATTAGCAAAAAACCTTGCTTCTCGAACACTCACTCCTCGTGCTAAATAGCTCGCAATAAACTAATGCCAAGCAAAGGAAGAACAAAACACACATGTGTTTGCAGCCCGTGTGTTACAGAAAGGCAACTATTTCATTCCTGGCTCAGCATCAGGATAAAAACACCTGGAATCTTCCAGCTCAATTTCATAGAATCATAGAATAGCAGAGTTGGAAGGGGCCTACAAGGCCATCGAGTCCAACCCCCTGCTCAATGAAGGAATCCACCCTAAAGCATCCCTGACAGATGGTTGTCCGGCTGCCTCTTGAAGGCCTCGAGTGTGGGAGAGCCCACAACCTCCCTAGGGAACGGATTCCATTGTTGTACTGCTCTAACAGTCAGGAAGTTTTTCCTGATGTCCAGCAGGAATCTGGCTTCCTTTAACTTGAGCCTGTTATTCCGTGTCCTGCACTCTGGGAGGATCGAGAAGAGATCCTGGCCCTCCTCTGTGTGACAACCTTTTAAGTATTTGAAGAGTGCTCTCATGTCTCCCCTCCATCTTCTCTTCTCCAGGCTAAACATGCCCAGTTCTTTCAGTCTCTCTTCATAGGGCTTTGTTTCCAGACCCCTGAACATCCTGGTTGTCCTCCTCTGAACACGCTCCAGCTTGTCTGCGTCCTTCTTGAATTGTGGTGCCCAGAACTGGACGCAATACTCTAGATGAGGCCTAACCAAGGCTGAATAGAGAGGAACCAGTACCTCACGTGATTTGGAAGCTATACTTCTATTAATGCAGCCCAAAATAGCATTTGCCTTTCTTGCAGCCATATCGCACTGTTGGCTCATATTCAGCTTGTGATCAACAACAATTCCAAGATCCTTCTCGTTTGTAGTATTGCTGAGCCAAGTATCCCCCATCTTGTAACTGTGCCTTTGGTTTCTATTTCCTAAATGTAGAACTTGGCATAGAATTTGTCTAGTATCAATGAACAGGATGTGCAAGCAGGGCTATGTGTACAAGAAAACGAAAACCAACAAACCACTTCCACATCCATTCTCTGGCCTGTATATAATTATGCAAATTAAATAAATCTGCGTTTGTAGTGGGTACAACTTGCTGGTGCAGTACAAAGGTATGCAGTGCAAAGACAGACTAGAGGCACAAATCAGGAAGACCCCAGTTTGAATCTCAGCTCTATTATGAACACACTAGTTAGCTTTAGGCTTAGCAACTATCCACACAGACGCAGTTCACCCATCTGCAATATGGGAGTAATATCCTAAGATTGCTTTAAAGGATTTTTATTCTCCCAGTATTTTAACAGTCTATACATTAATTTTAACTCTGCTGTTTTAAATTTGTATTTTAAATTTGCGGTTTTGCATTGCTGCTGTTTTAATCTTGGTTGTGCTTTTATATTGTATTTTATATGATGGTTTTATACTTTGAACGGTCTTAATTTTGTAAACTTCCCAGAGAGCTTCGGCTATTAGGCGGTATAGAAATGCAATAAATAAATAAATAAATCTATAACATAAATCAGCATAAATCAACATTATGGGACAAGGAGCTATGCAGAGATCTTCAAACCACTGGAAATCTGACCCAGCCAACCTCCTGGCTTCAAAGGTTTCACCTGCCCTTACTCATGCACTCTCAAACATACCTGCATCAAAAGATATGTTTTCAGGAGGCATTCAAAGGATGTTACATTTCCTACTTCCCAAAACACACAGGGGAGGGTTTTCCAGTTAGTGTGGGCTTTCTCTGTAGCCACCCTCTGGAAAAAAAACTCCTGTATGTGGTTTGGGAGGCGGAAAATGCGACATCCTTTAAACGCCTCCTGAAAATGCATCCTTTCGCACAGACTTTCTCCGCACTGTACCTTATTTGGGTTTTATATGACATTTTTTTAAACTTTTAAAGTTTTAAATTGGTTCTGACTATGGGGGAATCCGCACGTCGTACCGAGATCGCTTCTAAGCGACCCCAGTGCGGCGTGAAAGCGATCGTGTAACTTGCCTTTGGAAGAGCCGACGAAGAGACGTCCTTCCTGCCGCCGCCGCCACCCACAGACCTCCTCGCCGGCTGGGATGGAGAGCTCGGGGGAAGAAGGCGGGGTGGAGAGCTTCTTCCGCTCTCAACCTCGCCTTCTTCAGCCGAGCTCTCCTCGCCGGTTGGCGAGGAGGTCTGTGGGTGGCGGCGGCAGCAAAGACGTCTCTTTGTCGGCTCTTCCAAAGGCCAGTTACACGATCGCTTTCACGCCGCACTGGGGTCGCTTAGAAGCGATCTCGGTACGACGTGCGGATTCCCCCTTGGTGTATTTTATGGCTGTAATTGTGAACTGCCCAGAATGCCTTGACTATTGGGCAGTTGTTCTTTATTCATTCAGTCGCTTCCGACTCTTCGTGACTTCATGGACCAGCCCACGCCAGAGCTTTCTGTCGGCCGTCGCCACCCCCAGCTCCCCCAAGGTCAAGTCTGTCCCCTCCAGAATATCATCCCTCCATCTTGCCCTTGGTCGGCCCCTCTTCCGTTTGCCTTCCACTTTCCCTAGCATCAGCCTCTTCTCCAGGGTATCCTGTCTTCTCGTTATGTGGCCAAAGTACTTCAGTTTTGCCTTTAATACCATTCCCTCAAGTGAGCAGTCTGGCTTTATTTCCTGGAGTATGGACTGGTTTGATCTTCTTGCAGTCCAAGGCGCTCTCAGCATTTTTGCAGTCCAAAAGGCACTCTCAGAATTGGGCAGTATAAAAATGTAAATAAATAAATAAATAAATAAAAATCTCCATTAAGGACTAGAAAGCTGTTTTTTAAAACCAGCAAAGGTCAATATTCTCTGGAAGCTGAATGCTGTGGACGGCGCTACATTTTGCAGGGCCTTTGCAGGACCACAAACCCACCGCATCACCTGAGTACAATGATGCTGAGTACAAGGCTCGTGGTCTTGGTCTAGCAGGGGCGAGCGGCGAGCGATGGCGGCGCACCGGGTCGGGAGGCGCTTGGGGCAGGCTTCGCCGGTGCGCTCTGCCGGGCTCTCTCTGGGGGGAGCGCGAGCGGAGCGGACGCCCAGCCCGGGCATCCAGCGGCGCCAGGCGCGGGTCACCGTCAAGTACGACCGGCGGGAGCTGCAGCGGCGCCTCGACACAGAGAAGTGGATCGACGGCTGCCTCGAGGAGCTCTACCGGGGGCGGGAAGCTGACATGCCTGATGAAGTCAACATCGATGATCTCCTGGAGATGGCCACGGATGAGGAGAGGGCCACGAAACTGCAGGGCCTCTTGGAGTTGTGCCACCACAACACGGAGGGCTTCATCCAGGAGCTGCCTGGAAAGCTGAGAGGCCTCCGGACAGAACACGTCCTCCGACGGACGAGCCCAAACAGCCAGGGGGATGCGGAGCCGGGCACAGAGGCCCCCGAGCGGCCGTGAAGCTGGGTAGCCAAAGACCTGGCCGAGCCTGTCGGATGGATGGACTCCTCTCCTGCCCAGGAGGTGGTGCCTCCTGGCTCTGCTGCTGCTGCTGCTGGGCTCGACCACGCAACTCCCGAACGGAGCGTGGCTGCAAGGACGTGCGCCCGGCAAACTGCAGCCCGGTCCCTCTTCCTCAGCAGCACTTCCCCCCCCCCCCCCCGGCACACACGTTGTATAAATCTCTGTATAGTGAGTGGTGGTGTCCTCTGCTGTGGTTCCCTCCTGTAATAAAGGGCTTCTTTCTCCCCCCCCCCCCGAAAAAAGGCTCGTGGTCTTGGGGCACCAGACGCAGAACACTTTTATAGCACTCTGAGGTTATCGACAGCAACCCAGCCACAAAGGGAAATGATGAGATTCTACAGATTACCTAAACCCCAGGCACAAGCGAGGTTTCTCCCCCGGCCCCCACCAAAAGATCTGAGTTCTAGGCTGAGCGGGGGCTGCTGCTGTAGTTTAAAAGTGAAGCGGTATTATTAGAGCAACGTTAGTCAAGTATGAATCTTGGAAGCCAACAATGACAGCGTTGTTTTTTTTGTTGGAAAAATAAAATGCATTTGGGCCCATTTTCGTGGGGTATTTTATATCGCTGGCTTTATTGCACATTGCTTTTAATGGCTTCCTGCCAATTAAAAGGCGGCAGGCTAAAACTTGCAAATAAATAAGAACAGGTTTCCATCAACATTTTCCCTAATTACAGCAAATTCCAGGTTGGAGGAAGAGCTGAAATCAGCTGGCCTGATTAAGAGGTTTGCTGATTTTTTTTAATGAAAGGCACGGAAAAAAAAAAAAAACCACCCACTTTTGCAGCCTCCATTCTGGAGAAAAGAAGGAGTTAAGATTTTAAGTGGGCCTTATTTCAAGGACTTCTGTTGTTCCCTTTAAAAACAAAACAAAGATTCCACGGAGCTAATGTGACATTTGTTTTGCAGTGACATGAACGACTGTAACTCATTTTACTGCTCCTGGGGGCGAAAAACGTTTTCATTCACTTCTGCCTGCGAAGAGCTTGATTTACTGGCCAGAAACAGTAAGAGGAAATATTAAGAATAAGTTCATTTCATCCAAGGCTCAGCAACTAGACATGAAATGGCCTTCTCACCCCAGCTTCATGTAAACACTGCACTCTCTTTCAAAATACCACTTCTTTCTTGCTTTAAATATTTATGTAAAATTGTTATCCTTTAATATACCCTGTGCTTTAAAGCTTTAAACCTCCATATTCAAAAAACATTGAACACCCCATCGCTCCCCATTCCCCGTAGCCTGAATTGGAGAAAGGATAAATAAAACGCTCATCAAAATACAAATAGAATGTACATGTTGTCTACCTGTGGCGCACTGCCTTTGATGTGCATCTAAAATGCCAATAGATTACTTCAAAGAATCATGGAATAGTCGAGTTAGAAGCGACTTCTAAGGCCATCAAGTCCAACCCCCTGCTCAATGCAGGAATCCACCTTAAAGCATCCCTGACAGATGGCTGTCCAGCAGCCTCTTGAAGGCCTCTGGTGTGGGAGAGCCCACAACCTCCCTAGGGAATTGGTTCCATCGTCGTATTTATTATTTATTTATTTATTACATTTATATCCTGCCTTTTTCTCTCCAAGGAACCCAAGGCGGCGTACATAATCCTCCTCCTCTCCAAGTTACCCTCACAACAACAACCCTGTGAGGTAGGTTGGGCTGAGAGTGACTGGCCCAAAGCCACCCAGAGGGTTTCCATGGCCGAGTGGGGACTAGAACCCAGATCTCCCGAATCCCAGTCCAACACCTTAGCCTCTACACCACACTGGTTCGTACTGCTCTAACAGTCAGGACATTTTTCCTGATGTCCAGCCAGAATCTGGGTTCCTGCAACTTGAGCCCATTATTCTGTGTCCTGCACTCTGGGATGATGGAGAAGAGATCCTGGCCCTCCCCTGTGTGACAACCTTCCAAGTCCTTGAAGAGGGCTCTCATGTCTCCCCTCAATCTTTTCTTCTCCAGGCTAAACATGCCCAGTTCTTTCAGTCTCTCTTCCTAGGGCTTTGTTTCCAGACCCCTGATCCTCCTCGTTGCCCTCCTCTGAACCCCCTCCAGCTTGGTGTAGGATGTGTGCTTTTGGACACACAGCACCCCTAGACATACCACAAAATGTTTCCACAGATCTATACCAGTCTAACATCCCGGGCGAAACCACCATCAACACCAGGGATGCCGAATTCTGTTTTGGAGAAGGCCTCAGGGGCCACATTCTAGTAGCGGGGGTTGAAGGCAAAAGGGGGTGGAGCGAAAATACCCAAACTGCCAGCCTCTTTTAGCGTAAAGCTCTTACCAACAGTAATGGAGCCTTAGGGGAGGCATTTCAATAAGGCGAAAGTGCACAAAAGCTGGCAATTCAACTAAACGATTAGTCATTTGTGAGAAAGGGGCACGGACCTCTAGGCAGCCCCGGGTAGGGTGACCATATGGAAAGGAGGACAGGGCTCCTGTATCTGTAACAATTGTATAGAGAACGGCATTTCAGCAAGTGTCATTTGTATGCAGGCAGCACCTGATGACATTCCCTCTTCATCGCAACGGTTAAAGCTGCAGGAGCCCTGCCCTCTTCTGCATATGGTCACTCAGGGCAGGGCTCCTGCAGCTTTAACCGTTGCGATGAAGAGGGAATGTCACCAGGTGCTGCAGGCATACAAATGACACCTGGTGAAATTCCCCTTTGAATACAACTGTTACAGCTACAAGAGCCCAGTCCTCTTTTCCGTATGGTCACCCTACTCAACACCCCCTGCCGCCACCACTCCCGCTAACAACTTCATCACACATAATTGTGGTGGCCCTGTAACAGCAAAGAGCTTTGCGCTCGTAAGCAGGAACTCCATTACGGGGCGTTCCACGGATCAAGGGATTTGGAGACCTATTTGATCCTGCAATCTGCTTTGCTCCGAACCTTGCAAAGACTCCGACTGGTCGTTCTAAGGGTTCTACAACAACTCTGCACATAGGTGGACTGGACTGTCAGACGGGCAGTGGGCGGGGTGGGGGAGAGAGTTCAATAACACAACTGTCAACCTTGCTCTCATTGGACACTCCTCCTCCCACTGGTGGCACACACTGGTGGCCCAGCCCTCTCTCATCCACCCTGTCTACTGCAAATAGTCTAACACAACGGTCTTCAACTGATCCAGACCCAAGACCCACCTCGCGCTCCTGACCTGCAACCTGATTGCCCAACAAGGCAGCAACAGCTTTGCTGCAACCCATCTGAACTGATCTCGCGACCCACCGATTGAAGACCACTGGTCTAACAGATCCGAACTGGGAGAAGCTTACTCAACAGTGAAAGACGTATAACACACCATACTAAAAACTCACACCGTTTTATAAAGACAAAATTACGAAGTCTTCCCACCTCTCTCTCTCCTATGAGTAAAACAGTGAATATCTGAATGGCTCTTACCACAATTGGGACCCCGATGTCCGGCCACAGGAGGTCTTCTGATGGGAGCTTGGGGGAATTCCAGACCACCACCACTTTATTTAAGTATGGGAGACCGTTCAGCCTCTCCAAGGAGTTCATTAATACTTCCTCTCGCTCGTAGGTCAACATCACTACTGTAAACTGCTCCCTGGGGACGTTGCCACCCAAGGCGGCTTGGAATTCCTTCCCAGAGCCACCGGCTCCTCCTCCGATCGGTCGAAATCCAGTCCCAGAGCCTAGAAACTTGGCTTCCGATGGGAGGACAGGATCAAAGGGAGTGTGAGGGAAGAGGTGGAAGGGACCAGGAGCCGAGTTCCAGTTTCTGTAAATATCCATTGCTGTCAGGGTAAAATTGCGCAGGTATTTGGGAGAGGAGTACGGGGGCTCGGTTTCAACTGGCCCCAAGTCTAAGTCTCCATTGTCGGCCATGTTGGGGTCCGTGCCGGCAGCTTTGCCGGACCGGTGAGGGATCTCCACTGCCGTTTCCTCTCGGATGGGAACAGCCGGGATTTGGATTCGAGTCCTTATGATGGCCAAGACTGTGCTGAAGACCGTGTCCGAGGTGGAGAAGTAGGTCTCCCACAAGAAGCGGCCCTGCCTTCTCATGGCCAAGAGGTCATTGTCGGAAATGCTCCTCAGAAGGAAGTGCACTTCTGTGATACGCGGCTTTGGTATGATTAAGGCTGCCTCGTTCCACCGGATCACATCGTGATAGGGCAGCTGGACTTGCTCTCCAAGGATGACCGGGATAGCTCCAACTTCCAGAGCCTCAAACAGTCTCATTGCGCACCCAGCAGAGATGACAAGGTGGGTGTCTCCTGGGGTGATGATCAGTGCAAAAGTAGATAGTTTCAGTAGCTCTAGCCTGTCTTCTCTTTCTCCACAAAGAGCCCACTCAGTGGGCAGGCTGGCCTTGGGCTGGTTCTTACATGTGAATTCCACCAAGACAAAGTCCAGCTTGCTGTCCTGGACAGCCTTCAGGGTGGTAATGATCCTATCGTCATAGTCCGCCGGGGCATTACCTTCAATTTCCTCTTCAAATGAACGGACTTCTTGCAAACTGGAGCGGAGAGACTCAACCTTCTCCCCTTGGAAACTGAATAAGTATTTCCGCTTGACTGGCACCTGGGGCGGGATCTCTAGGAAGTTGGGTTCAGACATGGCGTGGACAAGGGGAGACGCCACGATGTCAAAACCTGGACGATACTGTACATCGTAAAAGGTGGACTGGGCGATCATGGCCCGCCCCGTGCTGACATTATACAGGAAGTTCTGAGTTTCCGACTTCCTGGATAAGTTAATAATAAGATGGTTGTGTCCATCAGTCCTCCAGTAGGGCAGAGTGTGCAACTGTTGCTCTAATTCAGTAGGTTTTGGCATTACAGGCTCCTGCATTTCCCCCACCAGGATGATGTATACACAGGCAATGTTTGCATTTTCAGTAACATACACATTAGTTCTGACGGTGGATTCAAAGGCTTGCTTAATTAAAGGGTCTAATGAGCTCCCAAAGTTGAATTGGTCACTGTTGTAGACATACACCGGGAAGCCAGAGGTTAGCGGGCAACGGGAATAGTCAAAGCAGTTGTGTAGCCGGCAGTTCCTGTTGGATTTTGGCAAGGGGAAGCCGGAGTCGTCTTTGTCTGGCAGCAGCCGGATCGGCAAGGACAGCTTGGGCTGGTTCTGAGCCATCAGTTCTTTGTACGAATGCTCCGTCTGGCTGATGACGTTCTTCAGCTGCAAAAGATCCTGTTTGGCGTTCTCAATGCTCTTCTTGCAGGCTTCGATCTTGAGGTTGAGCTTGGCGATTTCACTGTTCAGCTCCTGGCGCTTTGCTTCCAACTGGAGGAGCTCTTCGCTCACCGATTCCCGGATGCGGCACAGGTCCTGGACGTGCTTCACTTCGCACAGCTCGTTGCCCGTGCGGGGCCCAAAGATGCGCTTGCCGGCGTCGTCGGCATCGTCGATGGTGGTCAAGTAGTAATGGGCGATGAGGGGAAAGAAGACCAGGATGATGAACAGCGTGAAACTCAGCCAAGTGAGCCGGATCCGACTGGACCACCGTAACATCCAGGGCTGGCCTCCGTTCCCTACGCCCCCATTGCGCAACATGGTATACCCAGTCATGAGTCCGAGAGTTGGTGCCGCGCCCTATCACGTCGGATCGGTAGCCATCACCAAAACAGTTTTTATCAGCGAGTTGCCGGAAGGGAATGCTATTGTGCCAGTTTGACAAAGGGCCAATAGAATGGAAATTTCATTTTCTCCTCGGGATGACGGATACAACTTTTGATCCGACTAGAACCAATCATCAAACTCTTCTCCTTGACCTTCAGTTAACTGGGTGTTGCTAGGAGAACGGGAACAGCGTCGCCATGGCAATCAGATGCCTCCTCTGGGCCAGAGAACGACACGAAAGGAGCAAGCCAACCTTTAGCATCACTTCACACATTCTGTATTAGCATCCGGAGAACGAGACGAGCAGGAAGACGTTCGCGATATCTGTATCCCCGTCGCCATTCCGCTGCTGGCATTCCGCTGTTCCTAAAAGACAACAATGATACATCATACAGTGCAAGCAGGGCATGGTTTCGCTAAGCCACAAAAACAATGCCAGCTTTTAAATCAGCTAAGCGGTAATGAGACCACAACTGTTCTACCTTTTGCCTAGATCTCAGCCGGGGCGTGCAAAGCCCAGCTAACCCAAGAGCGCTAGGGAAGTGGTCAGATGTTACTATTCAAAGCGATCGCAAGATGGAGAAAGCCTTTGGACGGATCCTGTGTGCCCTCGCTACCACCCATCTTTCCAAGTGAAAAAAAGAAATGCCACTCTGCCCCAGACTGGATTGGTCGGGATCCTCCTGAACCTAATATCCATTTCTGGATCTGAGAAGGGGTGGGCACAACCTGAGTGATCCTGACCCACACTTCACAATTTCCTTACCGCTGGCAGCTACAGGGGAAGAGTATTTATTTATTTCCTTCTATAAGGCCAGGATCTCTTCTCGATCCTCCCAGAGTGCAGGAAACGGAATAATGGGCTCAAGTGACAGGAAGCCAGATTCCGGCTGGACATTAGGAAAAACTTCCTGACTGTTAGAGCAGTATGACAATGGAATCAGTTACCTAGGGAGGTGGTGGGCTCTTCCACACTAGAGGCCTTCAAGAGGCAGCTGGACAACCATCTGTCAGGGATGCTTTAAGGTAGAATCCTGCAAATGAGCAGGGGGTTGGACTTGATGACATTAGAATCCCCTTCCAACTCTACTATTCTATGGTCTCCTGCCCACTGGAGAAGAGAAGATTGAGGGGAGACATGATAACACTCTTCAAATACTTAAAAGGTTGTCACCCAGAGGAGGGCCAGGATCTCTTCTCGATCCTCCCAGAGTGCAGGACACGGAATAATGGGCTCAAGTGACAGGAAGCCAGATTCCGGCTGGACATCAGGAAAAACTTCCTGACTGTTAGAGCAGTACGATAATGGAACCAGTGACTTAGGGAGGTCATGGGCTCTCCCACACTAGAGGCCTTCAAGAGGCAGCTGGACAAGCCTCTGTCAGGGATGCTTTCGGGTGGATTCCTGCATTGAGCAGGGGGTTGGACTAGATGGCCTTGTAGGCCCCTTCCAACTCTGCTATTCTATGATTCTATACCACTCAATAGCTGAAGCTCTCTGGGCAATCCACAAAAATTTAAACCATGAAGATAATTCAAAGTATACAAACAAACAACCATATAAAAACGCAGCATAAAGGCACAACCAGGATAAAACCAAGCAGCAATGCAGAGATTAATAAAGATTTAAAGCACAGATTTAAAACAGCAAAGTTAAAAAAAAAACCACCTAAGATGATAAAACTGTTAAAATACTGGGAAAATAAAAAGGTCTTCACCCGGTGTCGAAAAGAGTATAACGTAGGTGCCGGGCGCACCTCTCTAGGGAGCTGATTCCACAGCCGGGGTGCCACAGCAGAGAAGTCCCTCCTTCTGCATGAAGATTACTGGAGGCAAGAGTATGGCTCTTCCCTCACTGCTGCTACTAGCAAGGAAAGAATGGCCTGGATCCGGATCATAGAATCATAGAATAGCAGAATTGGAAGGGGCCTACAAGGCCATCAAGTCCAACCCCCTGCTCAATGCAGGAATCCACCCTAAAGCATCCCTGACAGGTGGTTGTCCAGCTGCATCAGTGGGGTGGGGGTGGGAATATTTGGGTGGTGAAGGATTTAGAGGAGCACTGGGAGTTGCCATTAAGGCATTGGGGGCCCCATGTGGCCGCTGGGCTGTGCAGCCCTTCTTTAAGAGTTCACTAAAATCTCAGCCCATGTGCCTTCCAGAAGCCAGACTTCATGACCTTTTGATTAAAGAAAGAAAGAAAGGAAAATATCTTTCCTGATCTGGCTAAGAGCGGGCGTTTAAGGAGTACGCCCTCATCGTTGCGGGTCATGCTGGAATAAACACCGGCACTGGCAAGCACACTGCCCCATTCATTCAGTGCCGCTTGCAATGGCTGCCTGTATGTTTCCGAGCCCAATTCAAGGTGCTGGTTTTGACCTATAAAGCCTTACACAGCTTGGGACCACAACACCTGACGGAACGCCTCTCCCGAAGTGAATATACCTGGTCACTATGTTCAACATCTAAGGTCCCCCTCCGGGTGCCTACTCCGAGAGAGGCTCGGAGTGTGGCAACGAGGGACAGGGCCTTTTCGGTGGTGGCCCCCAGACTATGGAATGATCTCCCTGATGAGGCTCGCCTGGCGCCAACGCTGCTATCTTTCCGGCACCAGGTTAAGACTTTCCCCTTTGCCCAGGCATATGGTGGCGCATCTTAATCACCCACATGTTTAGGGTTTTTTTTGTTAACGGTTTTTAATGCTTTATGTGTGTATGTTCTGTGTTTTAGAATTTTAAATTTTGCATACTGGTTTTCATCTTAATTTTAGAATTTCTGTGAATTCATAGCGCTACCCGGCAAAGGGCATCAATGTGCATTTCAAAAGATGTCTAGGAGGAGGAAGGAGAAAAGTGCTACAGAGTCCTGGGAGACACCAATGCAATTAGCTTTCTTAATTCCTGGCACTGCAAGTTGTCTGTGTGGGTAGGAGACAGAATATAATCTTCACCTCTGTGGAAGGAGCATTTTCTGCAGCACGCCAGGGTAGGGAGCCGTCAGTCAAACTCTGTTAAGCCTTCAAATTAACACATTATTATCATTCTGCCCCCAGCTACCACAACGCCTTCTGGAACAGACGGGGGTTATCAGATGCAAAACGTGCACGGTGGCTAATTGACAGATGTAAAAGAAAGCTTCCTGAGTGTGCTTAAAAAATTGTCATTTTAATGCTCCACAACTCCTGGAAACGAAGGGAATGCCCAATTTTCATCCTGGCTTGTGTCCATGTTCTCTCCAAGCTGATGGATGCACTCTCTCACCGGCCTCTCTTCTGCTGTTACAATTTTCAGGCAAAATGCTTCGTAAAGACATATTTTCAGGTGATCTGAAAGCCCATATTCTCCCTTATGAGCCTGCCCGTGCTTTGAGATCTTCTGGGGAAGCCCTTCTTTCAGTCCCGCCATCTTCAGAGGTGCGCTTGGTGGGAACGTGGGAGAGGGCCTTCTCGGTGGCTGCTCCAGTGCTCTGGAACTCTCTTCCCAGGGAAGCTAGGCTGGCTCCCTCCTTGACATGCTTTTGGAAGCAGGCAAAAACTTCTTTGCTCCGGCAGGCCTTTGGCGAATAATCGGGACCTCTGTCTGTGCCAAGGACTTTTAAAACTATCATTTTAAATGTTTTAATATTGGAATATATTTAATATATTTTTAACTTTTGTATATTTCTTTTCATAGGTTTTAAAATGTATATGTTTTAAATTTTGTAAGGCCGCCTTGAGGCCCAGTATTGGGCAAAAGGCGGTTTACTACTACTACTACTACTACTACTACTAATAATAATAATAATAATTCTCTCACCATCATCACCACAACTTTCTCCTTCCTTTTGTGTCCTTTCCAACTCAACCTGCTTTTATCTTTTAATTGCTTCACCGCATACCTAGCCCTTTTATAGCTGCTTTAAATAACAAGGCTGTCATCCGATGAAAGAAATCTTCAATCATGTGAGTTTCAGATTAAGCGTCTAAAATTTGAATAGTTTTTTTAAAAAAAACATTCCAAAGCAAAAAGCATAAAGAGATGCACATTTCTTGTAATGCTGGGTAATACTAGAACCTGGGGTCATCCCGCAAAGCTGAATGGTGGGATAGTCAGGACAGATCATAGAATCATAGAATAGCAGAGTTGGAAGGGGCCTACAAGGCCATCAAGTCCAACCCCCTGCTCAATGCAGGAATCAACTCTAAAGCATTCCTAACAGAGGGTTGTCCAGCTGCCTCTTGAAGGCCTCTAGTGTGGGAGAGCCCACAACCTCCCTAGGTAACTGGTTCCATTGTCGTACTGCTCTAACAGTCAGGAAGTTTTTTCTGATGTCCAGCCGCAATCCAGCTTCCTTTAACTTGAGCCCGTTATTACGTCATTTAAATCACTGAGTACTTTTTCACGGGGCGCATAGTTAAACTATGGACTTCACCATCACAAGGTGTAGCGATAGCCACCGACCTGGATGGGTTTAAAGGAGGATTAGGCGAATTCATGGGGGATAAGGCTATCAATCGCTATTATTATTATTATTATTATTATTATTATTATTATTATTATTATTTATTTATTTATTTATTTATATAGCACCATCAATGTACATGGTGCTGTACAGAGTAAAACAGTAAATAGCAAGACTCTGCCGCATAGGCTTACAATCTAATAAAATCATAGTAAAACAATAAGGAGGGGAAGAGAGCTACTAGTCATGATGGCTATGTATTACCTTCAGGACCTGTGGCAATATGGCTCTGAAAACCAGTCACTGGGGAACAACAGCAGGAGAAGGCTATTGCACACATACCCTGCTATTGCAATTCCCAGATGCATCTGGTTCAACAGTGTAGGAACAGAATGCTGGACTAGACAGGACAAGAGGAGTCAGAGGAATCGGTTTTGGGGGTGCAGGTCAGCAGGTTTTTGCCAGCTCAGACCCCTAGACCTCAGCTCGCAGATCCCTGAGATGGCTTGACTTGAGTTGGGCAAGCTTGTGGTTTCCCATCTTTTTGTGTGGATGTGTGCAAATTCTGATTTGTGCAAATTCACAGTTGCGTAAGATTGCAGTTGTAAATAGTGCAATTTGTGCAAAATCCCAGGCATAAATGGTTCTTTGCGCCTGCATTTTTATGCAAATTTCGCTATTTGGGGTCATGATTTTGTGCAAATTGCAGCTCATGGACAATAACAAGAAAGGCACAACCTCTCACCGGGCATCTATCTGGCAGCTTGCCCCGCATGCTTGCCAGGGGTGGGCACCAAATGGGAGTCTAATGAGCAGAACACGAACAGAACTCACGGAAGTTTGCCCATCCCTAGATAGGGCAAGCCTTTCCCAATCTGATGCCTTCCAGACGTGATGGACTACAACTCCCAGCATTCCCCAGCCAGCCCTATTGGCTGGCGGGTGCTGAGAGCTGTAGCCCAAGACATCTGGATGGCACTAGGTTGGGAAAGGCTCAGAAAGACCTTTAATTTGATCCAGAACAGCTCTTCTTATGTTCTTGTCTTAGGAGACGCAATTGCTCCGCTGTGAAAAAAGAGCACAAACTCCTCTCCCAAACTCCCAGATGTGATTTTTAAAAAAATATGTGTTAAAAGTAACACAATCCAACAAATTAGGACCACAATGGGCCTACCATTTTGGATGGCTACCAGTAGGTAGATCCTTGTCAGTGGTGACACCTCGGTAATGGAACCCCTTAGACAGCTGCCTGGGGCCAGATAGGAAAAGGAAAGGAAAGGAACCTCTCATGCAAGCACTTGAGTCATTGCTGACTCCTAGAGGGACGCCTGCTTTCACTGACGTTTTCTTGGCAGGCCTTATAGCGGGGTGGTTTGCCATTGCCTTCCCCAGTCGTGATTACCTTTCCCCCAGCTAGCTGGGTACTCATTTTACGGACCTTGGAAGGATGGAAGGCTGAGTCGACCTGAGCCGGCTGCCTGAGAACCAGCTTCCGTTGGGATCGAACTCAGGCCGTGGGGAGAGTTTCGGCTGCAGTAACTGCCGCTTAACACTCTTTTCTTGGGCTTTTAAATGATTTCTCAAATCAGCTTCTAGTGGCTCTCCGTGACTCGGTGTTTTTACATGGCTTTTTAAAACTCCATTGCTGTTGAAACGTAGTGCTGTTTTATTGTGGTTATTTTAAATTAGATTTCGTTAGGATGACCATGTGAAAAGGAGGACAGGGCTCCTGTATCTTTAACAGTCGCATAGAGAAGGGAATTTCAGCAGGTGTCATTTGTATATATGGAGAACCTGGTGAAATTCCCTCTTCATCACAGCAGTTAAAGGTGCAGGAGCTATACTAAGAGTGACCAGGTTTAAAAGAGGGCAGGGCACTTGCAGCTTTAACTGTTGTGATGAAAAGGGAATTTCACCAGGTTCCCCGTATATACAAATGACACCTGCTGAAATTCCCTTTTCAGTACAACCAGGATGACCCTATGAAAAGGAGGACAGGGTTCCTGTGTCTTTAACCATTGTATTAAAAAGGGAATTTCAGCAGGTGTCATTTGTATATATGGAGAACCTGGTGAAATTCCCTCTTCATCACAACAGTTAAAAGTGCAGGAGCTATACTAGCGTGACCAAATTTAAAAGAGGGCAGGGCACCTGCAGCTGTAACTGTTGTGATGAAGAGGGAATTTCCCCAGGTTCCCCATATATACAAATGACACCTGCTGAAAATCCTTTTTCAATACAATGGTTAAAGATACAGGAGCCCTGTCCTCCTTTTCACATGGTCACCCTAGATTTGGTATGCTGCCCTTCCATGGAAATCCTATAATTGAAAGGTGGAGTAAAAATATTTTAAATTGAGACATGCTTTGTACAAGGCTTTCAATATTTTCCTTTACCTTCCAGAAGCATCTTGCCAAAATCTCTTCTCTTTTTTTTTTTTTGCTCTCTGTGTCTTCACTGCAGGATTGGGACAAACAAGCATTTCTTTTTATGTTTGCATCACTGCAGGCGGAAACAGCTTTTGGACATGAAATTGCTTTACACGACTAATCTCCAGCCGGAAACCACACAGCGGAGATTTAGAAGGAGCCCTGGGAGAATTTACCAGCCGCGAGATGCCAGATTTTATAACGCCGCGACATATTTCACGCTACAAAGCTGCGACAAGATTTGCAGGGCACCCAGAAAACGGCAGCCAGGCGGAGAGGTCCGTTTGTGTCTCGGCAGGTACAGCCCATGGCTGGTAAAAGCTTCCTTAAGACCACGAAGGGAGTAATCTTTGGTCAGGAAAGGGAGAAAAAGTCTGGCCAAAAAAGTTTCCCAGATTCATGGTGCTAATATCATCTTAAACGAGGAACGTACAGAAAAAGGAGGGGAGCTTGAGCAGAAATCTTGGATCCAAGCTCAAATTTGTCTACTAATACATGCTTATGTTGCGCTGGTAGGTGCAGGGAGTTCTTTGTGGGTTGGTGCACTGGGACTGCTCAGCCTGCATCCTCATCCCATCATGCGCACGGCTTCAAGTGTGGCCCACTTCTTGTCACCATTGTTTACAAAGGTAGATCTCCATCAGGCCAGAGCAGCTGTCCTGGAGCACGGGTGGCTCACTGGCGCGCGGGGAGGTTTTAGCTAAGTCCCGCGGGCGGGTGGGGGGTAGCAACTCACTGGGTTCAGGGGAGGGGTGAGTGGGAAGGAAGTCCTATGGATGCCCGGTTGGCCTTGTGCCCGGGAAACTGCAACACCCGGCCTGCTTCAGATTTGGAACCGAATCTGAAGTGGGCCTCGAGTCGAATCGGGCAGGTTTGGAAGCTCTGAATTGCAAATACGTATTTGCATATGTGGTGGGAATGCAAATATGTTCAAAAATTCTGGAAGATGTTGTTTACCGAGATTAAAGGAATTGTAGGTATAAAGCTTGAAGAGACACCAAGAGTGGCATTACTATCACTTTATGATGATGTAAAGTATACCAAAGAAATTAAAGAATTGATAACTAATTTGCTGACAGCGGCAAGATTAACTGTAGCAAAGAATTGGAAGATTCAAGGAGATTGTTGTATTGAAGAATGGTATAAAGAAGTCTGGGATATTGCTATTAATGATAAACTGACTTGTAATATTAAAGTAAGAAGAGGCATGGCAAAAACGAATGAATTTGAGGGGATTCGGAGACAGTTCCTTGTATATGTGTTTTCTAAGGGAAGTGGGAAACCGCTTCCAGAAGAGGTTTTAAGGTTTTGGAAACAGGAATGATCCCAAAGGGAAGGGGGAGCACTATGTTTCTTTTTGTTTATGTTTGTTAAATACTCAAGTAATTTGTCATGTATTATGATAAGTTTATGTGTGTGATGTTTATGTTGATGTATTTTTGTTGTTGTTGTTGTTTATTCGTTCAGTCGTTTCCGACTCTTTGTGACTTCATGGACCAGCCCACGCCATAGCTTTCTGTCGGCTGTTGCCACCCCTAGCTCCCCCAAGGTCAAGTCTGTCACCTCCAGAATATCATCCATCCATCTTGCCCTTGGTCAGCCCCTCTTCCTTTTGCCTTCCACTTTCCCTAGCATCAGCCTCTTCTCCAGGGTCTCCTGTCTTCTCATTATGTGGCCAAAGTACTTCAGTTTTGCCTTTAATGCCATTCCCTCAAGTGAGCAGTCTGGCTTTATTTCCTGGAGTATGGACTGGTTTGATCTTCTTGCAGTCCGAGGCACTCTCAGCATTTTCCTCCAGCACCACAGTTCAAAAGCATCTATCTTCCTTCGCTCAGCTTTCCTTATGGTCCAGCTCTCGCAGCCATAGGTTACTACGGGGAATACCATTGCTTTAACTATGCGGACCTTTGTTGTCAGTGTGGTGTCTCTGCTCTTGACTATTTTATCAAGATTTGTCATTGCTCTCCTCCCAAGAAGTAAACGTCTTCTGATTTCCTGGCTGCAGCCAGCGTCTGCAGTAATCTTTGCGCCCAGAAATACAAAGTCTGTCACTGCCTCCATGTTTTCTCCCTCTATTTGCCAGTTGTCAATCAAGCTGGTTGCCATAATCTTGGTTTTTTTTGAGGTTTAACTGCAACCCAGCTTTTGCACTTTCTTCTTTCACCTTTGTCATAAGGCTCCTCCTCGCTTTCAGCCATCAAACTGGTGTCATCTGCATATCTGAGATGGTTAATGTTTCTTCCTGCGATTTTAACTCCAGCCTTGGATTCGTCAAGCCCAGCACGTCGCATGATGTGTTCTGCATACAAGTTGAATAGGTAAAGTGAGAGTATACAGCCCTGCCGTACTCCTTTCCCAATCTTAAACCAGTCCGTTGTTCCGTGGTCTGTTCTTACCGTTGCTACTTGTTCGTTATACAGATTCCTCAGGAGGCGGACAAGATGACTTGGTATCCCCATTTTTTTTTAGTTAGTGTTTAATAAAATTTTTATATATATATATATATATATATATATATATATATATATATATGCTCTGAATTGGCCTCCGAGTCAAATCAGAGAATTCAAGGTGTTGGTAATGACGTTTAAAGCCCTAAAAGGCTTGGGACCTTGATACATGAGGGAGCGCCTCTCCTTATATATGCCTGCCCGAGACTTGAGATCTGTTGGGGGAGCCCTCCTCCGCGTCCCACCAATGCAACACATACGCTATGGTGGGACATGGGAGAGGGCCTTCTCTTTGGTGGCACCCCGACTGTGGAATGCCCTCCCCTTGGAGGCCCGACTGGTGCCAACGCTGACTCTATTCCGGCGCCAAGTAAAAACATGGCTTTTTAACAAAGCCTTTAATGGTTAAATTCACCTGGCTTGCACATTGTTTTAACTTTTTTAATTTTTTGTTTTTTACTGCTTTTAAATTATTTACAGGTTTTAACTTGATTCACGGTTTAATTTTGTTTTTAGCTTTGTATATTTATTGTTTTATATTGTATGATTTTATCTGTACGCCGCCCTGAGATTCTAGTGATATAGCGTGGGATACAAATGTTTTAAATAAATAAATAATAGGGTGGGGGGCTGTGCACAGCCCTAATTTCTGTGTGCCGCCCTAATTATCTCGCTACTTTTCCCCATTCCTAGCCTCCAGCCTTTTCCTCTATCCCTTTGCCCTCCTATTTTCTCTTCCTTCCCAGCCATTATCCTCTCGCTATTTCTCTCTTTCCACCTCTTTTGACTAGCCAGCCTCCCAAGGCAGCCATTAATTGACTTGCCACACCCTTCATGAGAGCCATTTTGTGGTGGCGCCCACAATTCTTTCTCAACTTCCCAAATGGGCCCACAGGTCCAGAAAGGTTGCGTACCCCTGCTGCTCTCCAGGGTCTCGGCCAGAGACGGGGGTTTCCCACAGCCTGCTAGCCGACCTTTCTATCTGGAGATGCCAGGAATTGAATTTGGGACTTTCTGCCTGCGAGGCAGAGGGGCTCGTACCACCGAACCCAAAGGAACCAAACGGCGAACCGCTCCGCTGCGCTTCAACTCAAGCCAAACGGAGATGCAAAATGACGGCGGTGCGTTTTGGAGGTTGCTCTGTCGCACCGCGCAGCAGATGTGCTGTACTCGAAGTGCCATTGCCAATTACAGCTGTGTCAGGTTTCGCTGCTCGGAAAACTCCCCCCGTGGCACAAGCAGAACTGGAAACGGGCATCTGCAGGATACAAGAACTGCCACGTCTCCAAGACGCGGGAAGGAGCTGTGTGTTGCTCCACTGAGCACCTGGCAGGCTTCATCTGCGTTCAGTTTTGGGCAGCACAAACTCAAAGGAGCAGGCTGGAAATGAATTTGGAGGAGCGCCAGAAAGATGGCCGAAGGGCCTCAAATCCAAATGTATTCTTGCTTTATTGTATCAAATGTTGTTGTTGTTTTCTGTTTTATACTTGTGTATCACCCATAAACAAGACAATTGGAAGACTGGCTTCCTTACAGTTTTTACCCCCAGGAAATAAAAGCGTTCTACCAGCCAATCGAAAACACACAGGACTGATCCACTGATTTTTTTTGTTCAGCAAAGGGCAGCAATGTGCTAGATACAGAATGGTGCAAGATTAAGAACATGAAGAAGAGCCCTAATGCTGGATCAGACCAAGGGTCCATCTAGTCCAGCACTCTGTTCACACAGTGGCCAACCAGCCATCGGCCAGGGATGAACAAGCAGGACATGGTGCAACAGCACGCTCCCACCCATGTTCCCCAGCAACTGGTGCACACAGGCTTACTGCCTCGAATACTGGAGATAGCACACAACCATCAGGGCTAGTAGCCATGGATAGCCATCGCCTCCAGGAATTTATCCAACCCCCTTTTAAAGCCATCCAGATTGGTGGCCATCGCTACATCTTGTGGAAGTGAATTCTGTAGTTCAACTCTACGCTGTGTGAAGAAGTCCTTCCTTTTATTTGTCCTGAATCTCCCACCCATCAGCTTCATGGGATGACCCCATTGGGTTCTAGTATTATGAGAGCGGCAGAAAAATGTCTCCCTATCTACATTCTCCACACCATGCATACTTTTGTACACCTCTATCATGTCTCCCCTGAGCCTCCTTTTTTAACATAAGAAGAGCTGTGCTGGATTAGATCAAAGGCCTGCAGTGGTCAACCAGATCCTTATGGAAAGTGCAGAAGCATGGCATGAGTAGGCATGTGCAAATCAGCAAAGGTCGCACTTGTCAAGTTCTCCGAATTTCCGCCTTGAAGCTCGTACCGACTGATGTCCGTACCAGACAGCAAGATTTGCTTTTGCGCGAACGTGTGTGTATGTTTTTATGCACATTTTTTCAAATGCGCATCAATTGTGTGCCATTTTCTCCCACTGATTAAAGCATTTGTGTGCATTTTTTAAAAGATGCATTTTTCAAACACTTTTTGTGTGTGTGTGACATGAATTGCATCGCGAACTCGAAAATATATGGACTTTGACTGCAGACAGTGTTCAGGTCCATGCTGTGTTCTGGGAGATGCAAATTTATTTTTATTTGTATTTTTAGCCTGGAGAAGAGAAGATTGAGGGGAGACATGATAACACTCTTCAAATACTTAAAAGGTTGTCACCCAGAGGAGGGCCAGGATCTCTTCTCGATCCTCCCAGAGTGCAGGACACGGAATAACGGGCTCAAGTTAAAGGAAGCCAGATTCTGGCTGGACATCAGGAAAAGCTTCCTGACTGTTAGAGCAGTACAAGGAAAATAGAAGGCTGTGGTTTGGAAACAACAACAGTATAATAAGAGTGATAACATTCAAACCACAAGGGTATCAAAATAGCTTTCATAAATGAATATTTCAGAACTTTTACAAATGTACAAAATACAAGCACATCGACAATATTTAACAAAGCCTACAGTATCGACATCCAATATACATAGGTGAACTATTCACATGAAGCGTCTTTTATATAAACAGTAGTCCGGTACTATTTTGCTGTTTCGAGGGTTCTTCTTCAGTATAACGCCACTAAGTTTACAAGACTGAGAGCGTTACTGTCGGCTTGAGGAAACGAGAATGATATGGTGATAAACCCTGGTGGGTTTCTTTCTATTGTAGCCGTGGCTCCTTCTGTAAACTTAGTGGCGCGAAACAGCAAAATAGTACCGGACTACTGTTTATATAAAAGACACTTCATGTGAATAGAATCATAGAATCATAGAATAGCAGAGTTGGAAGGGGCCTACAAGGCCATCGAGTCCAACCCCCTGCTCAATGCAGGAATCCACCCTAAAGCATCCCTGACAGACGGTTGTCCAGCTGCCTCTTGAAGGCCTCCAGTGTGGGAGAGCCCACAACCTCTCTAGGGAACTGATTCCACTGTCGCACTGCTCTAACAGTCAGGAAGTTTTTCCTGATGTCCAGCCGGAATCTGGCTTCCTTTAACTTGAGCCCGTTATTCCGTGTCCTGCACTCTGGGAGAATCGAGAAGAGATCCTGGCCCTCCTCTGTGTGACAACCTTTCAAGTATTTGAAGAGTGCTCTCATGTCTCCCCTCCATCTCCTCTTCTCCAGGCTAAACATGCCCAGTTCTTTCAGTCTCTCTTCATAGGGCTTTGTTTCTAGACCTCTGATCATCCTCGTTGCCCTCTTCTGAACACGCTCCAGCTTGTCTGCGTCCTTCTTGAATTGTGGAGCCCAGAACTGGACGCAATACTCTACATGAGGCCTAACCAGGGCCGAATAGAGAGGAACCAGTACCTCACGTGATTTGGAAGCTATACTTCTATTAATGCAGCCCAAAATAGCATTTGCCTTTCTTGCAGCCATATCACACTGTTGGCTCATATTCAGCTTGTGATCTACAACAATTCCAAGATCTTTCTCGTTTGTAGTATTGCTGAGCCGAGTGTCCCCCATCTTGTAACTGTGCATTTGGTTTCTATTCCCTAAATGTAGAACTTGGCATTTATCCCTATTAAATTTCATTCTGTTGTTTTCAGCCCAGCACTCCAGCCTATCAAGATCACTTTGAAGTTTGTTTCTGTCTTCCAGGGTATTAGCTATCCCACCCAATTTGGTGTCATCTGCAAATTTGATCAGCGTTCCCTGCACCTCCTCATCCAAATCATTAATAAAAATGTTGAAGAGCACTGGGCCCAGGACTGAGCCCTGCGGCACCCCACTCGTTGCCTCTCCGCAGTTTGAGAAGGTTCCATTGATAAGTACTCTTTGAGTCCGATTCTGTAGCCAACTGTGAATCCACCTAATAGTTGTTCCATCTAGCCCACTTTTAGCTAGTTTGTTAATCAGAATGTCATGTGGTACTTTGTCAAAAGCTTTGCTGAAGTCAAGATATAGTTCACCTATACTGTAGGCTTTGTTAAATATTGTTGATGTGCTTGTATTTTGTACATTTGTAAAAGTTCTGAAATATTCATTTATGAAAACTATTTTGATACCCTTGTGGTTTGAGTGTTATCACTCTTATTATACTGTTGTTGTTAGAGCAGTACGACAATGGAACCAGTTACCTAGGGCGGTGGTGGGCTCTCCCACACTAGAGGCATTCAAGAGGCAGCTGGACTGTCAGGGATGCTTTAGGGTGGATTCCTGCATTGAGCAGGGGGTTGGACTCGATGGCCTTGTAGGCCCCTTCCAACTCTACTATTCTATGATACTTTATTATTGCATTTATATCCCGCCTTTTTTCCTCCAAGGAACCCAATAATCCTCCCCCTCTCCATTTTATCTTCACAACAACAACCCTGTGAGGTAGGTTGGGCTGAGAGTCTGTGACTGGCCCAAAGTCACCCAGTGGGTTTCCATGGCCGAGTGGGGACTAGAACCCGGATCAATTCTGGTCAAGAACAAACTGAAATGGATTTCTCATATACCCCCTAACATGGGGAAAACAGCACCCTCCTCCTTGTGTTCCCCAATGACTGGAATACCTAGATATACTGGAAATAATAATCATAGCTGTCGTCATTCACAGCTTCAGATAGCCTTATCCTTCAAAGGTCTCACTTATGGTCACAGAGAAAATGGATAAGCAGAAGTTTGATAAAGAGGATGTTTTGAAACCTGATTTGGATTCAGGTTACCTGCGGGATTGCCTTCTCCCGTACAATCTGCCCCGCACACTTAGGTCCTCTGGGAAGGGTTTACTCCAGACAGCCACAACTAGGCTGACAACTGTTACCTAGAGTAGGGGTCCCCAACTCCGGGCCATGGACCAGTACCGGTCCGTGGCCTGTTAGGAACCGGGCCACGCAGGTGAGTTGCTTTCATCCACCCACCCCCACCCCAGCATACCTGGGCGCACGGCGCAATCTCGCCTGCCCAGCCGAAGTGAAGCCAGGACGCTGGGATGGGGGCTTTGGAACGGCGCGCCCAGCTGGAAGCCGTTCTGGGAGAGCGACTTCCAGGCGCGCCATTCCGAAGCCACCCGCCCGCCCCAGCGTACTGGCTTTGCTTTGGCTGGGCGCCCACCCAGCCGAAGCAAAGCCAGGATGCTGGAGTGGGGGGGGGGGGGCGGGCATGGCTTCCCAAAACCATCCCCTCAAACCCCCACCAACACTGGGTCCGTGGAAAAATTGTCTTCCACGAAACCGGTCCCTGGTGCCAAAAAGTTTGGGGACCACTGACGTAGAGGACCTTGTCTTCTGCCGCCCCCAAACTGTGGAATGGCCTGCCGGGAGAGATTCTTCAACTTAATAGTCCTTTCGCATTCAGGAAAGCTATCAAGACTGATTTCTCAAGACGAATTTTTAAAATATCTGACTCTTATTTTAACCTTGTATTAGTTTTATATGTTTTAATTCAGTTTTACGTATTTTATGGCATCTGTATTTAATGTCGTTCCCCGCCTCAGTCCAGAGCTCCTTCCTATCTAGCTCCTTCCTATCTCTCCTCTCTCTTCTCACACTATTGCCCCGCTCGTGCTCTTCGCTCCTCTGATGCCATGTTTCTCGCCTGCCCAAGGGCCTCTACTTCCCTTGCTCGGCTCCGTCCATTTTCTTCTGCTGCCCCTTACGCCTGGAACGCTCTTCCAGAACATTTGAGAACTACAAGTTCAATCGCAGCTTTTAAAGCTCAACTAAAAACTTTTCTTTTTCCTAAAGCTTTTAAAACTTGATGTTGTGCAGACTTTATACTGTTAGTTTTACCCTACCCTGTGCCTGCTTACCCTACCCTGTGCCTGTTTGCATTCTCTTCCCCTCCTTATTGTTTTACTATGATTTTATTAGATTGTAAGCCTATGCGGCAGGGTCTTGCTATTTACTGTTTTACTCTGTACAGCACCATGTACATTGATGGTGCTATATAAATAAATTAATAATAATAATAATAATAACAACAACAACAACAACAACAACAACAGAGGGAGAGGCGGCAAGAAATAAATTTATTATTATTATTTGTATTTGTATTTCTTTTGCATTTTAAACTGTGTGTTGCATGCCATCTTGAGCCACAGGTAAGTGATACTGTTTGGAGTGGGGGAGGAAGGAGTTTGTATTTCCATTTTTTAAAAAACCCCACCACTATTAGCCCTCAAAGGGCCCCCCGAACCACAGTATTACAGAATAAAATAAAGAGCAGGGGAGATTTAAGGACCACACATTTGGAGCCAGGGAAGCGGCCAAAAAGCTTGGCTAATTCTGCTGCTCCATCTAGTAGCTATTTCAATCCATTAGCCTTTCATTTTCTGCCTCGCACCTCAGACTTTAAGTAACACCCCATCAGCAAATCATTAAAGGGCTTTATAAAGGGTTCTTCTAATACAGCACTAATACCAGCTGGCTCTGAGCAGCAAGCTAATTTTATATAATGGCCTTCAAAAACGAGGCACAAAAGACATGTAATACCCAGGTGACACGATGTTCTTGCCTTTTAAAATTAGACCCACATATTCTCTTGGTACCGAGAAAGATGTGTCAACTCACTCGTACATACAGTGCGTTCTGCTTCGGCTTTAAAAAGCACACGAAGCCGTTCCACTTTCCCCGTGAATCTCGAGCGTTAAAGAACGGGCGTTGTTTCCATAATAATATTGCAAATGAAATGAAAAAGGGAGACACATGTGGGGCAGCTGGTCAGGAATTACAGGAGATTTGATGGGGACGCTTGCTGTAGCCCAGGATCCAATTGGCCCGGGGAAATCAGGTGACACCAGGGCATGGCCGGCGCTACCATTAGGCCAACTAGGCAGCCGCCTAGGGTGCAGAACTCGGAGGGGCAGAGACTGCCCCCTCGCCCCACTCCTGGGATTGGAGGTTTTGCAGAGTGGGGGGCTTGGCTTGCGTGCGCCCCGTATGGCCAGCCTTCTCCTGCAGCTGCAATCAGAGGCCCCGGAGAGGCGCCTCTCGTTTCTGCTGTCCATGGGTGTGTGGGTGTGGGTGTGGGTGTTGCTTGTTGCAAAATCCTTGGAGACAACATGGAGGAGGCGGAAGAGGAGCAGGCCGGGGGACAGCCAAAGGCTCTCTGGGCCAGGGAGGCGGGCGAGGAGGACACAGGGACAGGCAGCCCCCTCGGAACAGCAGCAGCACCGGCACGCCGCATCCCCGTTTGGGCCTTCAGCCGCTGGAGACCGAGGGGAGACTGCGGGGCAGAGACCATCCCCCAGCCAGCCAACCAGGGCTCGATCGCAGCCCCTCCTCGCAGGGCGCGCAGAGGCGCAAGAGCAGCCGCACGGTTGGGGGCGGAAGCCGCGTGCCCCAGCCTTGCTCCTGCACCCCAAAGGAGGCTCGGACAGGCTGCCCTTCCAGAACTGGGCAGGGGGGTGGACTTCGGGGAGGCGTGGAAGAAGTGGCGCCCACAGGCTGAGCCTCAGAATAAGGGGCAGGGCTGCACCCCCAATAAGCTGTGGGACACCCTCTCACACACACCACCGGGAAGCAGCCGCCCTCCGCGCCCAGAGCTCGCCTTGCCTAGGGTGCAAAATAGTCTGGCACCAGCCCTGCACCAGGAAGCTGATCTGGGAACTTTAATAAAGTTCCCAGCTCAGCTGCCTTTATTACCGTGAACAACTCTCTTCCCACCGAACTGCTAGATTACTGGTCTTGCACCTGCCCAACACTGAGGGGGCTGTTAGATTGGCTAGGGTGACCATATGAAAAGGAGGACCAGGCTTTTGTGGCTTTAACAGTTGTATTGAAAAGGGAATTTCAGCAGGTGTCATTGGTATGCCTGCAGCACCTGGTGAAATTCCCTCTTCATCACAACAGTTAAAGCCGCAGGAGCCCTGCTCTCTTTTGTATATGTTCACGCTAGCTATACTCCTGCAGCTTTAACTGTTGTGATGAAGAGGGAATTTCACCAGGTGCTGCATGCATACTAATATCACCTGCTGAAATCCCCTTTTCAATACAACTGTTAAGGATACGGAAGCTCTCTCTAGCTTTTCATAGGGTCACCCTAATATTGGCCCCTAACCAATGGCCGCCACTGCCTCCCAAAGTTAACAACCAAACCAGACAGACCAATAGCAGGAAAATGGCAGTGGTGTTCTACTCCCAGTTCCCTCCACTTTTTTTAAATACACAGAGGGATACAAAAGGGTAATCTTCATTAACACATTAAACTTAACTAAGCACCTCAAACTGTGGGGCTGAGCTGGCTGACCTCCTGAACCACTAAGACTTGAACACATATCAAGAACACATATCAAGTTTTATGCTGATATACCAACTGCACCCTTATCTGGACAGAGATAGCCTAGCTACAGTGATCCATGCTCTGTTAACTTCTCGTTTGGATTACTGCAATGCGTTATACGTGGGGCTGCCTTTGAAAACGGTCCGGAAACTTCAACTGGTACAAAACAGGGCAGCCCGGTTACTAACAGGGACTGGCCAACGAGACCACATCACGCCAGTCCTTTTCCAGCTTCATTGGCTGCCAGACCAGGTCCGGGCCCATTTCAAAGTGCTGGTATTAACATTCAAAGCCCTAAATGGCTTGGGGCCAGGCTATCTGAAGGAACGCCTCCTCTCATATGTGCCTGCCCAGACCTTAAGATCATCCTCAGGGATCCTTCTCCGCGAGCCCCTGCCAAAGGAAGTGAGGCAGGTGGCTACCAGGAGCAGGGCCTTCTCTGCTGTGGCACCCCAGCTGCGGAATGAGCTCCCTAAGGAGGTTCGCCTGGCACCTACACTATATTCTTTTAGACGCCAGGTGAAGCTTCGGCTATTGGGGCGGTATAGAAATGCAATAAATAAATAAATAAATAATAAAAAAAATTGAGCCCAAATCTATTTTTAGGTTTGAATGGCAGCTCAAAGTTGGTTTTAGATGTATGTTGTCTCTATGTTTGTTGTCTGTTTTTATGGGTTTTTTAAAAAAAAATTATGAGAATTTTTAATGTTTTAATTCTTTGTTAACCGCTTCGAGAGCTTCAGCTATGGGGCAGTATAGAAATGATAATAATAATAATAATAATAATAATAATAATAATAATAATAATAATAATGTAAAATTCTGGCAGGGATGGACTATATAGACAGACACAATACAGCTGCAAAATTAATTCACCAACAACTGGCCATCAAATTCAACCTCATCAAGCAACCTACACCATACTATACATTCTCATCCAAAACAATCTTGGAAAATGCAGATCATAAAATATACTGGGATCGAACAATTCATACGGACTAGACAATACCTTGAAACCAACCAGACAAAACGGTCATACACAAAAAAGGAAAACACACATACCTCATCGACATAGCAATAACTAATGACAAAAATGTTGTAGAAAAGGAAGAGGAAAAGAGAGAAAAATATATACCACTGGCCATGGACGTCAAAGAACTATGGCAACAGTCACATCAGTCACCGGCATCACATAAAAAAAATACACAGAAAACCTTCAGAAACTGGGCCTACCGAAATACACCCACACCAACATCCAGAAAGCAGTCATAATTAAAACATGCTCAATTGTCAGGAAATTCCTGTTTGATGCTGATGCTAATGATGATGATAGCCTGGTCTTTGTCTAAGTCAGGGCTTAGCCCAGGGGTGTTAAACCTCAGGTCCACGGGCCAAATGTGGCCCACCTAGGGTTCTCCAGATGGTCACACCCCTTCCCTTGGCTCCACCCCCATTCCCCGGACCGACGATTATTTTGTGTCTTCCCGGGTTTTGCATGTTTTTTTCCTATTCTAAAAGGTTGAAATGCCTCTCCTGAGGCTTAGTTACTGGCAGTAAGAGCTGTAAAGCTAAAATATGTGAGTTGTTTTTGGTATTTTCGCTCTGACCCTTCTGCTTGC
The DNA here is from genome assembly GCF_023053635.1 of Elgaria multicarinata webbii. Classification (NCBI taxonomy): domain Eukaryota; kingdom Metazoa; phylum Chordata; class Lepidosauria; order Squamata; family Anguidae; genus Elgaria; species Elgaria multicarinata. The sequence goes on along the minus strand of NC_086174.1, from coordinate 5,139,180 downwards.
AGCCCAGCCCTCTTCTGAAATTGAATCCAGCCCTTGTGGCTGAGTTCCCCCCTCACTTGTGGGGGATTCAGGGGCAGGCCTCCTGGACAGTCTTGTGTCTCAGGACTCTTGCTTTAGACCTCAAGGACTTTGCTCAGCTGCAGCCAGTGCAGCAGACAGGATGTTTCCACTCGCTCAGAAACGCTGGGGCTGAATTATGTATCGGCATGGGAATTGCGCGACGCTGGTAATTAAGAAAACATTTTGATAAGCTTCTGTTTTATAGAGGTAATCGTAAAAACCTGCTGCAGCAGAGGAAAGCCAACAAGGGTTGTGGCTAAAGCATCAGCATCAGCAAGGCGAACTTGGGAGCCTGCTTTTCCAGTTCTTTTTGTGACCTTTGCAGCAGCAGAGGCCTCCATGGAGAAGGGCAGCGTGCAGGTCTTGATCCTGCGCATCTTGAGGGCTGGGACAAAGCGCGCTTTGCAGGCTTCGGATTTCCACGCAGACGCTAGAAAGCCAGCCTCAGCCATTAGCATCTCTGCTTTTTGGGGAGACGGTCATTAAAAAAAATCTGCACAGCAGCCTAGTAACATCACAGGCCTGTGGTCTTTGGACTTTTTTGGAGCAAGTGAGACACAAGTCATGTCCAAAGCTGGTCTTTAAGGGTGAGCAAGACCCCCATCCGTCCAGGCTTGCGACCACCATAAGTCCTCTCCATCAGCAGCACCAGAAGAGGTGGTGATGGACACTGATTCAGAAGGCTTTAATTTATCATTTTATTTATTTATTTTATTACATTTATATACCGCCCCACAGCCGAAGCTCTCTGGGCAGTTTACAACAATTAAAAATAGTAAACATTAAAAGTATACAAAATTTAAAAACATAAAAACAGTATAAAAACAACAGTATCCATTTAAAAACAACAATTCTGGGGTCCATTAAAAACAAACTTAACGTTGTTAAATGCTGTTAAAATGCCTGGGAGAAGAGAAAAGTCTTGACCTGGTGCCGAAAAGATAACAATGTTGGCGCCAGGCGAGCCTCATCGGGGAGATCATTCCACAGTCGGGGGGCCACCACTGAAAAGGCCCTCTCCCTTGTTGCCATCCTCCGAACTTCCCTTGGAGTAGGCACTCGGAGGAGGACTTTAGATATTGAGCGCAGTGTATGGGTAGGTTCATGTTGGGAGAGGCGTTCTGTCAGGTATTGCGGTCCCAAGCCATGTAGGGCTTTATAGGTTAAAACCAGCACCTTGAATTGGGCTCGGAAACATATAGGCAGCCAATGCAAGCAGCCCAGAATCGGTGTTATATGCTCAAACCTCCCTGTTCCAGCTATCAATCTGGCCGCTGCATTTTGCACAAGCTGTAGCTTCCGGACCGTCTTCAAAGGCTGCCCCATGTAGAGGGCATTGCAGTAATCTAATTTGGAAGTTACCAAAGTATGGATAACTGAAGCTAGGTTATCCCTGTCCAGATAGGGGCGTAGCTGGGCCACCAACTGGAGCTGGTAGAAAGCACTCCGTGCCACCAAGGCCACCCGAGCCTCAAGTGACAAAGATGGATTTAAACGAGGATTGGATAAATTCCTGGAGGAGGAAGCTATCCTAGTCCTGATGGCTATGTGCATATTAGAGGCAGTAAGCCTGTGTGCACCAGCTGCTGGGGAACATGGGTGGGAGAGAGCTACTGCTATCATATCTTCCTTGTGGGCTTCTCACCAGCGTCTGGGAGAGGCTGTAGCTCAGTGGTACAGCCCATATTTTGCATGCAGAAGGTCTCAAGGTCAGTGGCAACTTGGTTGGCGACTGTGAGAACAGAATGCTGAACAAGATAGGCCTTTGGTCTGATCCAGCACAGGTCTTCTATTAGTTTCAATTTGTTAGCCTTCATCTAGCCCATCACTAACTCCAGTCATCATTAAGACAGGAAGTAGAACTGTACTGGGAATCATAGAATCATAGAATAGTAGAGTTGGAAGGGGCCTACAAGGCCATCGAGTCCAACCCCCTGCTCAATGCAGATGGATAGCAGATGGATCACCATACAGGTCCAGGCCCGATTCAAAGTGCTGGTATTAACATTTAAAGCCCTAAACGGCTTGGGACAAGGCTTTCTGAAGGAACGTCTCCTCCCGTATGTACCTGCCCGGACCCTAAGGTCATCCTCAGGGGTCCTTCTCTGCGAGCCCCTGCCAAAGGAAGTGAGGCAGGGGGCTCCCAGGAGGAGGGCCTTCTCTGCTGTGGCACCCCGGCTGTGGAATGAGCTCCCTAAGGAGGTTCGCTTGGCACCTATGTTATATGCTTTTAGACGCCAGGTGAAGACCTTTTTATTGTCCCAGCATTTTAACAGTCTATAAATAAATTTTAACTTGGTGTTTGAAATTTGAAATTTTGCATTGGTGCTGTTTTTATCTGGTTGAGCTTTTATATTGTATTTTATGTTATGGGTTTTATACTGTTGTTTTATACTTAGAATGGTTTTTAATTTTTGTGAACCGCCCAGAGAGCTCCAGCTATTGGGCGGTATAGAAATGTAATAAATAAATAAATACTAACAGACTACTACCACTTAGTAGTAGCAGTGGAGGCTGATGGCTCTGATGCCACTGAGTAATAGTCCTTATTTATGCAAACATGAGGGCTAAATGCTTGCTAATTTCTGAACCAAGTTCTGCATTTGCATGACCCAATTACATGGAGGGCATCAGGGGTGGTGGTGGGCTCTCCCACACTAGAGGCCTTCAAGAGGCAGCTGGACAACCATCAGTCATGGATGCTTCAGAGTGGATTCCTGCATTTGAGCAGGGGGTTGGACTTGATGGCCTTAGAGGCCCCTTCCAACTCTACTATTCTATGATTCTATGCCCATATCTTGGGTAAATGGAGCACCTCTACTGGGAATGATCACCAACAAATAAAGGCCACTTCCATCCAGTAGAGGGCAGAGACAGGCACCCCACATGCCGAAAGCTACATTCCGGAGCTTGAGAAGTAATGCAGGTTATTAACTTTATACAAGCTGCACAGGGCAACAATCTAAATCACATAATGTTCTAGCAACAGGCAATTCAATAGTTCCAAATGAGCAGTCACCTGAACAATTGCAGCGTGATGTGAAAACACGGACAGGGGAAAATAAAAATCGATAGTCTCCAATTATGAAGTCTAGTAAAAGTGGAGTTTAAAAGGGAGAGCACTATATGGTGTAAAAACAACTCCTTCCCCCTAATAACTCCACCGACTTTGCAGAAACCTCTCCCACAGGAAAAAACATGCCGATGGCTTCGTCGGTTGCTGTCTCTGTAACCGTTCCAAACCATGACGAGGTCGCGGCGGTGCTCCGGGGTGCAATGCTAACTTCTCAGATCGAAGCGATAATCCAGACACACCCAATGCAAGGCTGTCTGGCGGAGTTATTTTGAAGTGATTCTGCATTAAAAGGGTGAGCAAGTTCTGTCAAGCTGATCAGTTATTAAAATACACGGGTCCCCTGTAGAGAAGCCTCCATGTATATTGGGCCAAGATGAGGGATACTTGGCTCAGCAATACAACAAACGAGAAGGAGCTTGGAATTGTTGTAGATCACAAGCTGAATATCAGCCAACAGTGCGATATGGCTGCAAGAAAGGCAAATGCTATTTTGGGCTGCATTAATAGAAGTATAGCTTCCAAATTGCGTGAAGTACTGGTTCCCCTCTATTGGGCACTGGTTAGGCCTCCTCCTGAGTAGTGCATCCAGTTCTGGGTACACTTCAAGAATGATGCAGACAAGCTGGAGTGTGTTCAGAGAAGGGCAGCCAGGATGATCAGGAGTCTGGAAGCAAAGCCCTATGAAGAGAGACTGAAAGAACTGGGCATGTTTAGCCTGGAGAAGAGAAGATGGAGGGGAGACATGAGAGCACTCTTCAAATACTTCAAAGGTTGTCACACAGAGGAGGGCCAGGATCTCTCCTCGATCCTCCCAGAGCGCAAGACACGGAATAACGGGCTCAAGTGACAGGAAGCCAGATTCCGGCTCGACATCAGGAAAAACTTCCTGACTGTTAGAGCAGTACGACAATGGAACCAGTGACCTAGGGAGGTTGTGGGCTCTCCCACACTAGAGGCCTTCAAGAGGCAGCTGGACAACCATCTGTCAGGCATGCTTTGAGGTGGATTACTGCGTTGAGCAGGGGGCTGGACTCGATGGCCTTATAGGCCCCTTCCAACTCTACTATTCTATGTAGACTTCGATGAGAGCTGAAGGTTCATCTTGGCTATAAACTCTTGTGTGGCCTTGGACTGTATGTGGCATATTATTATTATTATTATTATTATTATTATTATTATTATTATTATTATTATTATTCCGCCTTTTTCCCAATACTGGGACTCAAGGCAGTTTACAGATTAAAACATATACAATTTAAACATATAAATTTACAAAAGTTAAAATAGTTAAACCCACAGCAAAATTAAAAACATTTTTTAAAAATTAAAAAGCAGTAACAATTAAAAATAATAATAATCTAATGCATTAGCACAGGTCCAGAGTATTTCCAAAAGCCTGCCGGAACAAAAAAGGTTTTGCCTCCGAAATACCTCCGAAATATTAACAAGGCGCTACTAGTCTAGCCTCCCTGGGAAGGGAGTTCCAGAGCTTTGGAGCAGCCACCAAGAAGACCCTCTCCTGCGTTCCCACCAGTCGTGCCTCTGATGGTGGCGGAAACAAGAGAAGGGCCTCCCCAGAAGATCTCAGCGCATGGGCAAGCTCATATGGGAAAATATCCATCTAGTCCAATATCCATTTCTGCCAGTGGACGACCAGATAGGACCACCCGAATGCTGCATATGGAGTCAGTCCCTTGGTCCATCCAGCTCAGTATTGCCGACACTGACTGGCAACATCTCGCTTTCAGGCAGGATTCTCTCCAGCCCTACCTGGAGATTTAAAGGGCTGGTTTGCCCTCCTGTTTGACGGCAGTGCAACTAATCAAGAATAGGGAAGTCTGCCTCACTTCAACCCAGTAGAATTCCAGTGCGGTAAAAACAGTCTTCCGTTAACTTCCATATGCTGCTCATGTCAACAAGGCAAACCCTCCCGGCTGGGTCTTAATTAGGAAGCTGGTTAAGATTTTGCTTTATAGAAAGGCATTAGCTGCTGACGGTGTCTAAAGGGCTTTTAGTTATGTGCTGTTTTGCTGGGTTGCTTTATTGCATTTATTACATTTTTTAATTGTGTGTTGTAAGCAGCTTTGAGAGATTTTTGGCAGTGAATGTAGGGTAGAAAATTTAAGATAAGCAAAACAAATAGATTTTTTAAAAGTTACCAGCCTTCCAGTGAAGGCACATCTATGTCATTTAGGGCACAGTCCTATGGTCACTAGATACTGACTAGAGGACCATAGGGTGGTTTGGTTACTGGGAACCGAGGTCCCTGTCTCCTCGTAGCTGGCACAGTATGACAATGGAACTAATGACCTAGGGAGGTGGTGGGCTCTCCCACACTAGAGACGTTCAAGAGGCAGCTGGATAACCACCTGTCAGGTACATAGGCGTGCACAAGGGGTGTGCAGGGCGAGCCCAGGCACACCCTAATGTCTCAAGCAATAATGTATCTCTGCCAGAAGCCATGTTTCAAAGACGCCAGGAAGAGGGCCCCCAAAGGCAAATATCGCCTTGTAAGACCCTCCTCCAGCCAGTGTCACCACAAAGCCCCACCAATGCTGGGGCTTGAGGGGTGTGTCCTCATTCCAACCCCCCGCACCTTCAATGGTCCTTCCCTGGTCAGGCAAGCTGAACACAGAGTAGGCATAGAATCATAGAATAATAGAGTTGGAAGGGGCCTATAAGGCCATCGAGCCCAACCCCCTGCTCAATGCAGGAATCCACCCTAAAGCATCCCTGACAGATGATTGTCCAGCTGCCTCTTGAAGGCCTCTAGTGTGGGAGAGCCCACAACCTCCCTAGGTAACTGATTCCATTGCTGTACTGCTCTAACAGTCAGGAAGTTTTTCCAGATGTCCAGCCGGAATCCAGCTTCCTTTAACTTGAGCCCGTTATTGTGTGTCCCGCACTCTGGGAGGATCGAGAAGAGATCCTGGCCCTCCTCTGTGTGACCACCTTTCAAGTATTTGAGGAGTGCTCTCATGTCTCCCCTCAGTCTTCTCTTCTCCAGGCTGAACATGCCCAGTTCATTCAGTCTCTCCTCATAGGGCTTTGTTTCCAGACCCCTGATCATCCTGGTTGCCATACTCTGAACACGCTCCAGTGACTACAGTGTTTAATAAATAAATTAATAAAAATAATGTGCTTCAATAAGTGTTTGCCTTTTAAAAAAAAATCCCTGGATGCACATCCTAATGAAATGTGTTGTGCATGCCTATGGTGAGGTGGATTCTTGCATTGAGCAGGGGGTTGGATTCTATGGCCTTATAGGCCCCTTCCAACTCTACTAGTCTATGATCAGTTCTCGCTGCACTGGCTACATCTCCGTGCTCAGAAATGCGGAGTGCAGGGAGGGCAAAAAGTAGGCGGTCCTGGGGAGCGGAGAAGCTGCTTTACATAGCCTCCCACTGGACCTCCAGGCCCTTTCCTTCCCTCCTCTCCGAAGCTGTGTCTAGACAGGTGAAATTGCCCATCAAGGCAAAAATGGAGGGCGACAGGAGCACAAAGGGGGATGTTTAGGTTCGTCAGCAGCCTCCGATTCCGGAGACCGGTGACTATGCGGATCGGATCACGCCCTTACTCGTTTTTCAATGCTTCAGTAACAGAAGTTGTGCAAGTCGTTTGTGGCCTTAAAATGGCAACGTGGAAGGGAAAAGGAACGTCATCTTTAGGTTTGTTCACGGGCTTCGCATCCGGGAGGCCGTTCTCCTCACCACAGACAGCAAAGCGTGGAGCTGCCTGCAAGCCCAGGTTAGAAACTGCCCTGCAGTTCAGCCCTGGGCCGCAGGAGTTTGGTCCAAACGACGTGGCCGAGCCCCACGTGAAGAGGTTAGAAGAGCGGTGGAGTGACTTTGCCAAAGGTGAAAGACCGTGAGTGATAGAGAAGGAATAGGTAATGGGGGTGGGGGTGGGGGGAGATGATCCCATCCCCAAGAAAGCAGCACGGTTACTAACAGGGACTGGCTGACGAGACCACATCACGCCAGTCCTTTTCCAGCTTCATTGGCTGCCAGTCCAGGTCCGGCCCCGATTCAAAGTGCTGGTATTAACATTCAAAGCCCTAAATGGCTTGGGGCCAGGTTATCTGAAGGAACACCTCCTCCCATATGTGCCTGCCCGGACCTTAAGATCATCCACAGGGGTCCTTCTCCGTGAGCCCCTGCCAAAGGAAGTGAGGCAGGTGGCTACCAGGAGCAGGGCCTTCTCTGCTGTGGCACCCCGGCTGTGGAATGAGCTCCCTAAGGAGGTTCGCTTGGCACCTACATGATATGCTTTTAGATGCCTTTTTATTCTCCCAGCATTTTAACAGTCTATAAATAAATTTTAACTTGGTGCTTTAAATTTGTAATTTTGCATCGCTGCTGTTTTTATCTGGTTGAGCTTTTATATTGTATTTTATATTATGGGTTTTATACTGTTGTTTTATACTTTGAATGGTTTTTAATTTTTGTGAACCGCCCAGAGAGTTCCGGCTATTGGGCGGTATAGAAATGTAATTAATAAATAAATAAAAGAAAGAAATAAAAGAAATGGATTCTGAAGAACAACATAAACAAAAATGGAGGAAGCTAACTTGGTGAATGGAGGAGAGGGGGGAGGCGGATGTCCTAAAGATGCCCATGAGAGAAGAGACAGTGAAAGCATCACACAGGCGCAAAACGGAGGCAGGAAACGAAAGTGGGGCTGATTATCTTTCTCCTCCAAACCTCATCAAGCAGCCCTTTTTCCTTCAAGGAGGTTTTGCCGTTTGCTCTAGACCGGCCGTTTGCACCCGGTGAAGGTGAAAATTGGTGGTTTGGCACCACTCTCTTTGAACACAAGATTCCAAAGTGTGCATTTCAACAGCTCGGCAGGTGTTTGGCTTTTCCTCCGGCAGGCAGTTTATCAGCTTGGCCGCTAGACAGCTTCGAAGTGGAGGTCAGAACCCTACGCAACGGAAGAAAGGGGGGGGGGAGGAACCTCACTGGCTCTTTGGCTGAATTTATGAAATACTAGCCGTACCAGCAAGGACAGCGTCTTCCCCTGCCCTGAGCAAACAGAGCTTTTCACAGAATCATAGAATACTAGAGTTAGAAGGGGCCTACAAGGCCATCGAGTCCAACCCCCTGCTCAACACAGGAATCCACCCTAAAGCATCCCTGACAGATGGTTGTCCAGCTGCCTCTTGAAGGCCTCTAGTGTGGGAGAGCCCACAACTTCACCAGGCAACTGATTCCATTGTCGCACTGCTCTAACCGTCAGGAAGTTTTTCCTGATGTCCAGCTGGAATCTGGCTTCCTTTATCTTGACTATACAAGAAAAGGCAATGGTAGTGAAAATATGTACAAAAAAGAACCCTAAAGGCACCCACCATAGAAACAAATTCAACACATTGAATTAAATAGTCATTCAAACTATTATTCTACTCCAAGTATTTTTTTTTACTAAAGTAACCTCTTTACAATACAATGCTACTGCCACATGTATAACATTTCATTACATAACCATGATATTCAACACCTGTGTAGCATACTAAATGCAAATGTTATATGGGGAAATGCTACACAGGTGTTGAATATCATGGATATGTAATGAAATGTTATACATGTGGTAGTAGCATTGTATTGTAAAGAGGTTACTTTAGTAAAAAAAATACTTGGAGTAGAATAATAGTTTGAATGACTATTTAGTTCAATGTGTTGAATTTGTTTCTATGGTGGGTGCCTTTAAGGTTCGTTTATCTTGAGCCCGTTATTCCGTGTCCTGCACTCTGGGATTTTCAGCATTTTCAGCTTTTAACGCCAGATCCACTTAGTAACGTCTCCCCGCTGCCCAAACCCCGTATCTGTCTCATTCTGCCCCCTCACCACTTGCTTCTCCCATCTGCCAACCCACGGATGCTTCCCCTCCTTCCCGTTCCAATCCGTCTTTCGGTTGGCCTCCTTGTATTCTTTTGTAAACTACTTCGGGATTTGTTTCCAATGCAAATAAATAAATAAATAAGACAACAAAGAAGATGGAGGAGGAAAGAGGTTTCGGTGAGGCTTGCTGGGCACAGAAATACACAACAAAAGCCCTGGTGAGGGATTCTGACTAAATTTCAGAAGAGTTGACAATGGCTCAAAGAGCCGCGTTGCCTTTATTCGTTTTTCGGTTTCAAGTGGCTGGATCTGAAATTCACAAGGCACCCGTTCTCATTCAACACCACCTTTGGCGTTTCACAGCGGATCAGAACTGTGTGGAGGGACTGCTTCAAATACAGTAACACAGAATCATAGCATCGTAGCATGTCTTGATATGACTGTTGTTGCTGCTAAAGCCATTGTTGTTCTTACTAGTTTTTATTGTTGGCATTTATTGTTTTTAATTGCTATTTTATTGTATTTATGCTTTTATTTGCTTTTAATATTTTAACTGGTTTTATGTATTTGATTGTTGTTGCAAGCCGCCTTGTGAGGGCTTCTGCCCTGAAAGGCAGCCAAGAAAAGCTTTAATTGAATCACGGAATAGTAGAGTTGGAAGGGGCCTACAAGGCCATCGAGTCCAACCCCCTGCACATTGCAGGAATCCACCCTAAAGCATCCCTGACAGATGGTTGTCCAGCTGCCTCTTGAAGGCCTCCAGTGTGGGAGAGCCCACCACCTCCCTAGGGACTTGGTTTCATTGTCATACTGCTCTAACAGTCAGGAAGTTTTTTCTGATGTCCAGCCAGAATCTGGGTTCCTGCAACTTGAGCCCATTATTTCATGTCCTGCACTCTGGGATGATGGAGAAGAGATCTTGGCCTTCTTCTGTGTGACAACCTTTTAAGTATTTGAAGAGTGCTATCATGTCTCCCCTCAATTTTCTCTTCTCCAGGCTAAACATACCCCATTCTTTCAGTCTCTCTTCATAGGGCTTTGTTTCCAGACCCCTGATCATCCTGGTTGCCCTCCTCTGAACACGCTCCAGCTTGTCTGCATCCTTCTTGAGTTGCGGAGCCCAGAACTGGACACAATACTCAAGACGAGGCCTAACCAGGGCCGAATAGAGGGGAACCAGTACCTCGTGCAACTTCTATTAATGTAGCCCAAAACAGCATTTGCTTCTTTTGCAGCCAAGAGCGTGGTGTGGTGCGGAACGGTAAAGCAGCAGTTTCTGCAGCTGAAACTCTCCCCACGGCCTGAGTTCGATCCCAGCTGGAGCTGGTTTCAGGTCAACTCAGCCTTCCATCCTCCCAAGGTCAGTAAAATGAGTACCCAGCTAGCTGGGGGAAAGGTAATAACAGCCGGGGAAGGCAACGGCAAACCACACCCTATAAAGCCCGCCAAGAAAACATCAGCGAAAGCTGGCATCCCTCCAAGAGTCAGTAATGACTCAGTGCTTGCACGAGAGGTTCCTTTCCTTTCCTTTCTTTTGCAGCCACATCACACTGTTGGCTCATATTCAGCTTGTGATCTACAACAATTCCAAGATCCTTCTCGTTTGTAGTATTGCTGAGCCAAGTATCCCCCATCTTGTAACTGTGCATTTGGTTTCCTTTTCCTAGGTGTAGAACTTGGCATTTATCCCTATTAAATTCCATCCTGTTGTTTTAAATAAATACCTGGAGAGCATTAGATTACTGCAATGCCCTTTACGTGGGGCAGCCTTTGAAGACGGTTCGGAAGCTGCAGCTTGTGCAAAATGCAGCGGCCAGATTGATAACTGGAACCAGAAGGTTTGAACATATAACACCGATTCTGGCCCGCTTGCATTGGCTGCCTATACGTTTCCAAGCCCAATTCAAGGTGCTGGTTTTAACCTATAAAGCCCTACACGGCTTGGGTCCACAATACCTGACGGAACGCCTCTCCCGACATGAACCTACCTGTACACTGCGCTCAACGTCTAAGGTCCTCCTCCGAGTGCCTACTCCGATGGAAGCTCGGAGGATGGCAACAAGGGAGAGGGCCTTTTCAGTGGTGGCCCCCCAATTACGGAATGATCTCCCCGATGAGGCTCGCCTGGCGCCAACATTGTTATCTTTTTGGCGCCAGGTCAAGACCTTCCTCTTCACCCAGGCATTTAACAGCATTTAACAATATATGCTAAGTTTGTTTGTTTTTTAATGGACCCCAGAACTGTTGTTGTTTAAAATGGATACTGTTTTATACTGTTGTTTTTATATTTTTTGATGGTTTTAAATTTTGTATACTTTTTAACGTCCACTGTTTTTTAACTTTTGTAAACCGCCCAGAGAGCTTCAGCTATGGGGCGGTATATAAAATAAATAAATAAATAAATAAATTAGACTGCCTTCCTGGATCAGACTGAGAGTCCATATCGTCATGATTCACACAGAAGCCCACAAGTGGCCCAAGGAGATGGCCACCTCCCGATTTGTCTGACATTCCCAGGGCACCCCAACTACCGTGAGCTTCTTAAAACCTCTTCCATGTCAATGAGGTTGAATTCCGATTTCCAAGATCTCCATACCCATCCCTGCTATGACTGACGCAGTGCTGAAAGTTTTCTCCCCTGCCTCCAACTCGCAAATTAACTGCTTACCTCCCTCCAACCACAAATGGTTCAACGGAGGCCTTTGGACGCACCACTTTAAGCCTCGCCCATGGGAGGTCTGGGAGGTGGCCCACACCGTCCGCTCTGCAAGGGCAATGTCCTCAAAGAACGGTAAACTGGCAGATAAAGGGCAGCAGAGAGAAATTAACCAGCACACCTAGCCTGGGAGAGCTATAAAATGCGCTAATGCACCGGAGCAGGAGGCTAAATTATGTATAGAGGCTCCTGACAACTGCGGTCAGGAAGGTTTTTATTGTAGAGCTGAAAGACGGTTTAAAAGAGGTCCCATCACAGTGTGTTCAGAGCAGATCCAGGGAATGAAGGGCACCCTGGCAAGGGATTTCCCCCCCACCTACTTGCAAGGTAACCTTGTCACGGATGAGGTCCAACTCGTTTCACCGTTGGTTTTCCTTGAATCTTAACTGTGATTACTTTCTTGATTCTCCAGCTACAAGATCCTGACAATGAAGCTTATGAACAACGCGACAGGATCACAAATCTCAGAGAGAGAGAGAGAGAGAGAGAGAGCAACCCACCACTGCGATCTGGGACCTCCCAACTACCAGCCTGCTCCCCCTTCCCCAACTCACCTACACAATGAAGACCCCCTATTGTGAGACCCAGCTCCTGTTCAGTTAGGAGGCAAGCTAAGGAGAAGGAGAGATTCTCTCTCAAAAGGAACCCACAACAGAGACCCTTTAACCATCAGACCAGTGTGTCAGCCTGACCTGCAAGCTTCACTAGGAATCAGGAGCACATGATCTTGTTCTGGCACATGACTGTTACAAGACTAGCTAGTCTAGCTGTTATTGCTGGTTTCACTAGAGCCCTGTTTATTGAATGGAGGTAGGTGGGAGTGGGCAGGCCAGATCCCTTCCTAACATCCAGACTATATCACAGAATCATAGAATAGCAGAGTCGGAAGGGGCCTACAAGGCCATTGAGTCCAACCCCCTGCTCAATGCAGGAATCCACCTTAAAGCATCCCTGACAGAGGGTTGTCCAGCTGTCTCTTGAAGGCTTCTAGTGTGGGAGAGCCCACCACCTCCCTGGGTCACTGGTTCCATTGTCATACTGCTCTAACAGTCAGGAAGTTTTTCCTAATGTCCAGCTGGAATCTGGCTTCCTTTAACTTGAGCCTGTTACTCCGTGTCCTGCACTCTGGGAGGATCGAGAAGAGATCCTGGCCCTCCTCTGTGTGACAACCTTTTAAGTATTTGAAGAGGGCTATTCTGTCTCCTCTCACTCTTATAGAGTCATAGAATCATAGAATAGCAGAGTTGGAAGGGGCCTACAAGGCCATTGAGTCCAACCCCCTGCTCAATGCAGGAATCCACCCTAAAGCATCCCTGACAGAGGGTTGTCCAGCTGCCTCTTGAAGGCCTCTAGTGTGGGGGAGCCCACAGTCTCCCTAGGTAACTGATTCCATTGTCGTATTGCTCTAACAGTCAGGAAGTTTGCCTTATTTGCCTTAATTATAAAGCTGCCTTATTTGAAGTCAGACTACTGGCCCATTTAGCCTTCTCTTGCCTACTCTGAGAGACAGCAGTTCTCCACAGTTTTCCCCAGCCCTGCTTTCTGGAGATGTCGGGGTCTGAACCTGAAGCATCCTGAATATACTCCGACATATTTCCCCACCCCATCCCCAATGCAGGATCCACTGTGGATGGAAGTTCCAGCAACCTCCGGCGTGCCACAAACAGATAGTAGTAAGATCACAGGGCCTTCTCTGCTGTGGCACCCTGGCTGTGGAATGAGCTCCCTAAGGAGGTTCGCTTGGCACCTACATTATATGCTTTTAGATGCCAGGTGAAGTCCTTTTTATTCTCCCAGCATTTTAACAGTCTATAAATACATTTTAACTCGGTGTTTTAAATTTGTAATTTTGCATTGCTGCTGTTTTTATCTGGTTGAGCTTTTATATTGTATTTCATATTATGGTTTTATACTGTGGTTTTATACTTTGAATGTTTTTAATTTTTGTGAACCGCCCAGAGAGCTCCAGCTGTTGGGCGGAATAGAAATGTAATTAATTAATTAATTAATTAATTAATAATAAATAAGATGGCCGAAAGGCTCTTGGCAAGGAAACCCGCTCCAGAAAAGCAAAGAAAAAAATCACTTTGTTCCAACGGGGTGTGTGTGTGTATATAAAAACGCAACAAATAAAATAAATGAATAATTAAATATAAACGGTGGCAGGTTTAAGTAGCAAGGCCACACACAGGACAGCTCCTAGCAACTGCATGACTTGCTCATTTTCGGTCCCTTTTTTTGTGGGCAAATCATCCATAGACAGAGAGACAAGGGAACGGGCTCAAGGCGGCAGAAGCAGCAGCTTCTAGGTTTCAGCTCCGTGCTTTTGCTGAACGCCTTTTTGTCCTTCCCAATATATCCACGTCCTAAAATACTTACTTCAGGGCCAATCAACTGCTGGAGCTTCGCCAGTTGACAATGTCAGCTTGAAAGCGAGAAGGAGCATTTTATCTCTGTGCAACACCTCCCACAGCAACGCATTAAGCAGCAGCAGCAACAGCCTTAAAAATCCAGAATGCTGGGCGCCGCTCACCTCCGTAACCAACGCTGCATTTCTGTTTCTTGCTTTACAACCCGTACTCGTTTGCCTCCTTTCCCTGCGCCCCCCGCAAACTCCTTTCAACGGACCACAACCTGGCCTCAAAGCAGTCAAATCGTTTGAACCGAGCGCGCGCCAGGACCTCTTGGGAACCGAGCTTCAAAGCTCCTCCAGAATAAAAAGAAGAAGAAGAAAAGGAAGTACTGTTTGGTGGGGAAAGCAGAAGATGCAAGGACTTGAGTGAAAAATGGCTCGCGAGGAATGAAAGGGAGATTTTAGGGCTCTGAAGGCCACTGGGATGGAGTGGAGTGTTGCTCGTCAGACCCCCCCCCCCCGGGTTTGCGCAAAAAATAAAAATGCCAGTCTCCTGCCTACGAGACAGCTGGACATAGAATTGTAGAATAGCAGAGTTGGAAGGGGCCTACAAGGCCATCGAGTCCAACCCCCTGCTCAATGCAGGAATCCACCCTAAAGCATCCCTGACAGATGGTTGTCCAGCTGCCTCTTGAAGGCCTCGAGTGTGGGAGAGCCCACAACCTCCCTAGGAACTGGTTCCATTGTCGTACTGCTCTAACAGTCAGGAAGTTTTTTCTGATGTCCAGCTGGAATCTGGCTTCCTGTAACTTGAGCCCATTATTCCGTGTCCTGCACTCTGGGAGGATCGAGAAGAGATCCTGGCCCTCCTCTGTGTGACCACCTTTTAAGTATTTGAAGAGTGCTCTCATGTCTCCCCTCAATCGTCTCTTCTCCAGGCTAATCATGCCCAGTCCTTTCAGTCTCTCTTCATAGGGCTTTGTTTCCAGACCCCTGATCATCCTGGTTGCCCTCCTTTGAACACACCCCTGGTTGCCCTCCTCTGAACATACTCTGCCAATTTTATTTATTCATTGATTTCTTGCATTTCTATACCGCCCAATAGCCGAAGCTATAAAACAGCCACCGCTTGAAGACTTGGCTCAAATGTGCAAATGCGTCATTGGATAGTACCTGGAGCAGATTCGAAAGCTCTATCTGTGGTGTCTCATTCAGACGTGCAAGTCATCACTTGACATTGCAGTTATCCAAGAGATGAACTATACCTGGGTGAGCCAGCGGCAAGAAACACCTCCTTCCGGAGGGCAGAGAATATAGATGGCTTTAAAAGGGGGTTGGAAAAAGTCCTGGAGGAGAAGGCTGTCAATAGCTACTAGCCCTGAAGGTTGGGTGCTATCTCCAGTATTCGAGGCAGTAAGCCTGTGTGCACCAGTTGCTGGGGAACATGGGTGGGAGGGTGCTGTTGCACCATGTCCTGCCTTGTTGGTCCCTGGCCGATGGCTGGTTGGCCCCTGTGTGAACAGAGTGCTGGACTAGATGGACCCTTGGTCTGATCCAGCATCAGGGCTCTTCTGATGTTCTTAATATAACGAAGCCCAATTAGTTACTGGGTGAAGCAGTCTGGGGAAGTGGCAAACGTCAGCCAAACCAAGAGCGTTACTACGGTGCCATTACCTGGGACGCATCCCCAGTGGAAATGTGCACCCACAAATCCCTACCTGTGCTCAAAATTGTTAAAACAGAGGCGTTGCACCTCTTTTGGCCCAATTATGTATCAGAGAAGCTCTGTGGGACTGTGGCCCAGCGCTGGGCAGGGTTGAAGGCAAAATGGGAATGGGACAGGGCTAAATTACCAAAACTACCAGCATCTTTTAGCTTTAAGCAATTACTGCCGGTAACTAAGCGTTAGGAGAGGCATTTAAATCTTTTAGAACAGGGAGGGAGGGAGATGGAAAACTGCCAAATGATCAGTGGGCCACCTGGTGAATACCAGATGGATGGATTGGGAGCCCAGGGCCTGAAGTTCTTGCACTCCTGCTTTATAAATTACTGTAGTAAGGCTTGGGGACTCCCCGTACCACTGGTCCCTCACCTATCCATGAAGTGGATGAGGAGGACTCACAAGGCCAGAGCGGTCTGTATGGTCCCGGCCTAGAGCTGTCCCCCAAGGAACGCTCCCTGCCTTCTTCAGGGATGAAGCTGGCACAGCTGGAAAGAGAAGAACCAGACTGAGCGCAAGCGGCCGCAGTACAGAGACATCCTGAGGAGACACCTTGGATACAGGTCTGCAGATGCAAAGGGCGTCATCATCGCTCCAGCTTCTGGGCAGACCAGCCACTCCCATCCCAAGCACCTGCTACTCACTGGGGCTGCCAGTCAAGCTGGCAACGCTGTGCATTCTTACATGCACACTTTTGCACTCCGTAGCAATGTGGCATGTGGGTGAGGGCAGCCACTACACGCAGCAGAGGGAAAAGCTCACGAGAGTCTGGGGGTGACTGCTGTGCTCCCACTATCATCCATAACTTTGGCCTTAGCTAGACCTAAGGTTTATCCCGGGGTCGTCCCTGCCTGCTCCCAGGATATCCTGTGTGTCATTTACATGAACAAGGATGACCCCAGGAAGATCCCGGGATAAACCTTAGGTCCAGCTAAGGCCTTTGACTCTGCACAACAAACATCTCTGCGCCACTGCATTGCGCCCCACAGCCCCGATATATCCCCGCTGTACCTTCTCACATGCTGATCTTGGTCTCAGGCCCACAGAGCGTCGTCATCACGGGCGCACGGTTCTCTCGCCACTCGACAACTCCGTCGTCTGAACGCCAGGCGCCCGGGCTTTGCGTCCTGTTTAACACACAAACAAAATGACACTTGCTTAGAGACAGACCGGAGGCTTTCTGCAAGGAAAGCTGTGCCTCCGTGTGCTGGCCGGAAAGACGCCTGGCGGTCGTCCCATCAATAAAGGGCGAAGTGGTTGAGTCACAGAAGCTTTCTTCAGGGACTGAACTCATCCGACCGCACAGAGGCTGGATAAATTCAGCAGGTCAAGCGGTATCTTGGAGTAAAACAAGCTTTCCCCTTCCGCTCCCTGACTTTGTCCTGTGCCACATACTGTAGGCACTCACCAGTTCCGGCGACACTGGATGGCATCTTGCAAGGGACTCAAAGCAAAGCTACTCTGAACTGAATCACTTTGAACTGCAGAATATTCAACTTGCAATCTACAACAATTCCAAGATCCTTCTCGTCTGTAGTATTGCTGAGCCAAGTATCCCCCATCTTGTAACTGTGCATTTAGTTTCTGTCTTCTACATTTAAGAAATAGAAACCAAAGGCACAGTTACAAGATGGGGGATACTTGGCTCAGCAATACTACAAACGAGAAGGATCTTGGAATTGTTGTCGATCGCAAGCTGAATATGAGCCAACAGTGCGATATGGCTGCAAGAAAGGCCAATGCTATTTTGGGCTGCATTAATAGAAGTACAGCTTCCAAATCACGTGAGGTACTGGTTCCTTTCTATTTGGCCCTGGTTAGGCCTCATCTAGAGTATTGCGTCCAGTTCTGGGCTCCACAATTCAAGAAGGACGCAGACAAGCTGGAGCGTCTTCAGAGGAGGGCAACCAGGATGATTAGGGGTCTGGAAACAAAGCCCTATGAAGAGAGACTGAAAGAACTGGGCATGTTTAGCCTGGAGAAGAGAAGATGGAGGGGAGACATGATAGCACTCTTCAAAGACTTGAAAGGTTGTCACACAAAGGAGGGCCAGGATCTCTTCTCAATCCTCCCAGAGTGGAGGACACGGAATAACGGGCTCAAGTTAAAGGAAGCCAGATTCCGGCTGGACATCAGGAAAAACTTCCTGACTGTTAGAGCAGTACGACAATGGAATCAGTTGCCTGGTGGGGTTGTGGGCTCTCCCACACGAGAGGCCTTCAAGACACAGCTGGACAACCCTCTGTCAGGGATGCTTTAGGGTGGATTCCTGCATTGAGCAGGGGGTTGGACTCGATGGCCTTGTAGGCCCCTTCCAACTCTGCTATTCTATGGTTCTATGATTCTAAGAACGGGAAGCAGCAGGACTGGATGCTCCCCCGTTAACGAACAAACAAAACCACACACAGAAAGCTAGAAAGCACTGGCCCACTGACTTAGGTAGCTTGAAAACAGGAATTGACAACATTATGGAGCCATAAGGCCATAAATGGCAAGCAGTCATGATGGCTTTAAATTACCCCCAGGCACCATTCCTCTGAATACCAGTTGACAGCAGGAGAGTTAAGCAGGGAAGAGCGCTACTTCCAGGCAAAGAGCGCAGACCGTGAGCAAGACGGATCAACGCCCCTGCAGGTGAGCAACAGCAGATTCTCTGCCAGACCTGCTGCAAGGACGGAGATTGGGAAAAAAAGCGTCTTGTGGGCTGCCCAGAAATCCCCTTCCGGAGCAGGAGGGCATTAGGCCTCTTCTCCTTTCATGGCAGATAATCAGAGCTCTGCCGTCGCAGATACAATCTCCTGGTTCGCTATCAATGGCTGCAAACGCAACAATCTTCAACGTTCCCCATCTGATTCTCCCGAGTGCAACGTGTTTAAGAACAACACATCAAACCCTCCTGCTCCGACACGCTAATCCAACCGCGGCTGACGAAGCACTTTTGGTTGCAAACTCTTTCCCCTTGTGGCTCGTCTTGTAAAGAAGGTGCAGCGCCAGTACTGTTCCAACTGGTATTACTCATCTTCTCTGGACAGGCAATTAGAGTGGATGACTACCTGGCATTCCTCCCTGGTTGCCCCTGTGATCACACCTGAGTCAATTGCGTTGCTGCTACTTCTTGCAATCAGTTCGGACCTCTGGCAAAAGTAGTCTGGCCGTCCCTTGGCAGCCTACAAGAAGGATGAGGGAAGGAGAGAGAAATGAGGGTGGCAGAGAGAGAGAGAGAGAGAGAGAGATGGGGTGGGGGAGAGAGAAATGGGCGTGGCAGAAAGAGAAGGAGGGAGAGAGAGAGAAAAGGGGATGCCAGAGAGAGAGAGAGAAAAGGGGGTGGCAGAATGAAAGAGAGAGAGAGCGACAGAGAGAGAGAGAGAGAGATGGGGTGGGAGAGAGAGAAATGGATGTGGCAGAAAGAGAGGGAGGGAGAGAGAGATAAAAGGGGTGGCAGGAAGAGAGAGAGAGAGAAATGGGGTGGGAGAGCGAGAGCGAGAAGGGGTGGCAGGAAGAGAGAGAAATGGGGTGGCAGAGAGAGAGAGAGAAAGGAGCAGCAGCAACAAGAGAGAGAGAAATGGATGTGGCAGAGAGGGAGAGGAAAAGGGTATCAGGAAGAGAGGGAGAGAGAAAGGGGGTAACAGAATGATGGAGAAAAAAAGGGGATGCCAGAAAGAGAGAGAGAAAAGGGGGTGGCAGAAAAAAAGAGAGAAGGGGTAACTGCTGCACTTTTGGGTCTGGCCTTGCTCACCACTGGCTTCATCCCCACTCTAAACTAGGGCTGTGCACAGACCCCCCGATCCTCTCTGGATCCCGATCCGCAACTTTTGGATCGGGTCCACTCCACTTTGGGGCGACCCGCCTCCGCTCCGTGGTGGAGCTCCGGATCCGGATCAGAGCTCCGTGTTTTCCCCCCATAGACTTGCATTGAAAATGTCAAATGCCTATAACTTTTTTAGTTTTCAACTTAGAAACATCAAAATGGGAACCATGAGAGCTTTCACATAGTTCCTTATTCATGCCCATTTTGAAGGAAATCCGATCATGCCCTGAATTTTGGGGAATATTTCAAAGATCCCCCCCATTTACAGAAATGCATGCATCTCTGTCATTTTTCCAGATACACACCTGCAGCTGGCCACCATGAGAGCTTCCACATACATCCTTATTCATGCCCATTTTGAAAGAAATGCGATCGTGCCCTGATTTTGGGGGAATTTTTAACGTTTTAACCCTCAACCATAACCCCAATAAACAAAACTGCATACATCTCTGTCATTTTTCCAGATATACACCTGCAGCTGACCACCATGAGAGCTTCCACAAACATCCTTATTCATGCCCATTTTGAAGGAAATTCGATCATGCCCTGATTTTTGGGGAATTTTAATTTTTGTGAACCGCCCAGAGAGCTCCGGCTATTGGGCGGTATAGAAATATAATAAATAAATATAAATACATAAACTGGCCACCATGAGAGCTTCCACATATATCCTTATTCATGTGAAGGAAATCCAATCATGCCCTGATTTTGGGGGAATATTTAAAAGATTCCCCCCCATTTACAGAAACGCATGTATCTCTGTCATTTTTCCAGATGCACACCTGCAGCTGGCCACCATGAGAGCTTCCACATACATCCTTATTCATGCCCATTTTGAAGGGAATCTGATAATGCCCTGATTTTGGGGGAATTTTTAAAGTTAAACCTAAATCAGAATCTTCCTCTCAGGTAACCACGTCAAAAATGAACACAGGCAACTTCAAGATAGAAAATTATTAAAGTGGGTGAGCGTACAGCACATAGCTGTTCATGGGATAAACAACTCAGACCTTGCGTTGCTACGCTTGGGTCGCAATACTTCTAAAAACTTAATTTCTTTCATGCCATCCACTCATTTCAAAGTGCTATAAGGTGTTGGTTTTTCAAAATGCACCCACACCCACACACCTCCGTCACAGTTCACACACTCCAGGGTATGCCCAGCCAATAATTGTAATAACAATAACAATAAAAATACTAATAATCACAACAACAAGAAGAACAAAAACACTGTCTGACTTTATTACCAGTAAGGGGAAAGTGGACATGCCCAGTGGAACAGTGGACTGTGCCACCAGTCATGCAGCTGGTCCTGTCTAGGTACCTGCCTTTGAGGATCCACATCACACATCAACTCATGCAAATCATTGGCTTCCTTCCACTGGTTCCCCTTTGGAGGGTTCTGATGACCCTCAAGGGTAGTGGGCACTGGGCACGTCCACATGCCGTACAGCACATCATCCACTTGCACCACATCTATTCAGTTGTTCACCAAGGTTATGGTGGGTACCTTGCAGTGCTGTGTTGCCTAGCTGTTATTTTACTTTGTATATTATTTAAGATTTATTTATTTATTTATTTAATAAATAAATTGTGTGTGAGAGTTTGCTGGGGCTACTGCTTCACCAATGCACTCAAAAAGCTACAAAAGTCCTACAAAAGACAAAGAAAGAAAAGTTACTAAGCATCCCGTTTTGCTTATTCCCCCACCCTCCAACATTGGGATTGGAGGGTGCTTCACATGGGCTGATCAGTTATCACGATTGGGAGATGAACCTGTCTATCAAAGCTGGAAAAAAGCAGGTTCCCTCCTCCCGCTTTACCCATTCAATAAAACAATGGGTTTCAGGGATGTAGCTTTAAAAACAAAGAAGTTATAGGCGTTTCTTCACCCAATGCAATCCTATGGGGGGGAAAATCCAAAATGGTGGGTGGAGCTCCGCAAGTGAGTGGATTGCTCCACAAATGAGCGATCTGCTTCGCAACGCTTCGCCCCACTTCACCTCGGCCTTTAACGGAGGCGAATCGGGCCGCTCCACTACTGCGTCTACAACCCGAAACGGAGCGAAGCACAGCCGTACTCTAAACCAACATGTGGTCCTGAACAGATTACCCAGAAGGGAAAGTGGCGTTCGACAAGGGGAAAAAATTGCCTGAGGCTTCTATACTATGCACAGTGCAAAGTGTGTTCTTCTACCCACCCACCCCAATAGGAGGTACACACTAGAGCAGGGAGAGAGAAAACTTTATAGAAAGCAGCACAAGGACTGGTTGTCCAATGACATACAGGTCTGCACAAGCCCCTTCCCCTATCTCCACCCACAACCCCACCAGGAAGAACTTCCACCATAAGACAGGTCTCCAAATGCTTCCTTCCTGCCCCTGTTCCCCAGCAACTGGAGTACATAGGCATACTGCATCTGATACCGGAAATAGTATAGAGCAATCAGCACAAGTAGCCATTGATAACCTTTTACTCCAGAAATGTATCCAACCCTTTTAAATCCATCCAAGCTGGCGGCCATCACCACATCTTGTGGTAGCACAGTGTGAAGAAATCCTTCCTTTTATCTGTCCTGAACCTGCCCACAATCAGGTTCATGGGATGACCCCTGTGCGTTCAAGTATTATGAGAGAGAGAGAGAGAAAGAGAGGGAGAGAGAGAGAGATGTCTTCCTGTCCACATTCTCCATACCAGGGGAAATCACAGAATCATAGAATAGCAGAGTTGGAAGGGACCTACAAGGCCATCGAGTCCAACCCCCTGCTCAATACAGGAATCCACCTTAAAGCATCCCTGACAGATGGTTGTCCAGCTGCCTTTTGAAGGCCTCTAGTGTGGGAGAGCCCACAACCTCCCTAGGGAACTGATTCCATTGTCATACTGCTCTAACAGTCAGGAAGTTTTTCCTGATGTCCAGCCGGAATCTGGCTTCCTTTAACTTGAGCCCGTTAAAGGAAGCCAGATTTTGCATTAATTTTCTCCTTGCACAAAGGCAAGGTAAAAGGGAAAGTTAAATAAGATCGAAACAATGGCAGCATCCGTGAAGTGATGAGAATGCAGTCTAATTCTCCCGTACTACTGTGTCTCACAACATAACTTTCATGCTGCCCTCCTGTACCCACAGAGCTGCTGCAACGGTAACAGACGCAGTCTAGGGTGTTCCACAGCCGCTGGTGGTCCACACCACCCCATTTTTCTGCAGTGAATCGTCAGATGCTTATAAAACGGTCACCAATGAGAGCCAAAAAATTTTTTTTTAAAAAAAAGCAAGAAAAGGAAAGAAAAACCCTTTTCAGTCTTCTCACAATCAAACGTATTAACTCAAGGAACGCACACTGACTTGAACCGGGCCCTTTCTTTTATTATTCGCTTGGCAAGCACATCAGCGTGGCAGGTTTCCAAGTGAGCAAAAAAGGACAGTGAGTTTGCAGATCTGGAAGGGGGGGAAAGAGTGTGCGCATAAACACACACACACACACTTTAAGACTGAAAGATATTCAGAGAGGCCTGAAGCATCAGCAATTAAGAGTCTTGGGGTGTCGAAAGAAAAAACGTTACAACACAGGGTAAGATTGCGGGGCGAAGGGGTCGGAATGGGGCGACATGTGACACGGGATGTGACGGGGGATAACATGATGTGGAGATGTGTGTTCTTGGTGGCACGACAAGCTTAACGCATAGTTCGGTAGTTAGCAGGGTAGCGGTTAACAGCATGGTCCAATGACTCCCTGCTTCAAATCTTGCCTCAGCTACGAACTCTCTAGGCTGCATTAATAGAAGTATAGCTTCCAAATCGCGTGAGGTACTGGTTCCTCTCTATTCGGCCCTGGTTAGGCCTCATCTAGAGTATTGCGTCCAGTTCTGGGCTCCGCAATTCAAGAAGGACGCAGACAAGCTGGAGGGGGTTCAGAGGAGGGCAACCAGGATGATCAGGGGTCTGGAAACAAAGCCCTATGAAGAGAGACGGAAAGAACTGGGCATGTTCTTAATGCAGCACCACTAGTAGAGGCGTTCAGAGCGCCGTCCGGCTCAGTTTTATTGGATGAGTTTCAGTTATTGAGGCCCGAGGATGTGGACAAGGTGCTTGGCCAAGTCCGGTCGACCACCTGTGTGCTTGACCCTTGCCCCTCGTGGCTCATTACATCAAATAAGGAGGGGATCGCCGGCTGGGTCCAGGAGGTTGTAAATGCCTCCTTGAGAGAGGGAGTGGTGCCGGCCTCTTTAAAAGAGGCGGTAATTAGACCACTCCTGAAGAAGCCTAATCTGGACCCGGAAGATGTAAACAACTACAGGCCGGTGGCTAATATCCCTTTCCTGGGCAAGGTGCTTGAGCGGGTGGTTGCAGGACACTCTTGAATGAAACGGATTATCTAGATCCATTTCAATCGGGTTTCAGGCCTGGTTTTGGAACAGAAACTGCCTTGGTCGCCCTGTGGGATGACCTCTGTCGGGAGAGAGACAGGGGGAGTGCGACCCTGTTGGTTCTCCTGGACCTCTCAGCGGCCTTCGATACCATCGACCATGGTATCCTTCTGGATAGGTTGTCTGAACTGGGAGTTGGAGGTACTGCGTTGCAGTGGTTCCGCTCCTACTTGGATGGCCGATTCCAGAAGGTGGTGCTGGGGGATTATTGCTCTGTGCCGTGGCTCCTAAGCCATGGGGTTCCGCAGGGCTCTATTTTATCCCCTATGCTGTTTAACATATACATGAAGCCGCTGGGGGAGGTTATCCGGAGATGTGGACTGAGGTGTCATCAATATGCGGATGACACCCAGCTCTACCTTTCCTTTTCATCAAACCCAGGTGAGGCAGTGACTGTTCTGAACCAGTGCCTGGGCACGGTAATGGACTGGATGAGGGCTAACAAACTGAGACTCAATCCAGACAAGACGGAGGTACTGTTAGCGGGTGGTTCATTTGTCCGGCGAGGTGATGTTTGCCCTGTCCTGGACGGGGTTGCACTCTCCCTAAAGGATCGGGTCCGTAGTTTGGGGGTGCTCTTCGATCCAGAACTGTCACTTGAGGCACAGGTGAACTCAGTGGCAAAGAGCACCTTTTATCAGCTTAGGCTGATATACCAACTGCGCCCTTATCTGGACAGTGATAGCCTAGCTACAGTTATCCATGCTCTGATAACCTCTCGTTTGGATTACTGCAATGCGTTATACGTGGGGCTGCCTTTGAAAACGGTCCGGAAGCTTCAGCTGGTACAAAACAGGGCAGCCCGTTTACTAACAGGGACTGGCTGGCGAGATCACATTACGCCAGTCCTTTTACAACTTCATTGGCTGCCAGTCCAGGTCCGGGCCCGATTCAAAGTGCTGGTATTGACATTTAAAGCCCTAAACGGTTTGGGGCCAGGTTATTTGAAGGAACGCCTCCTCCCATATGTACCTACCCGGACCTTAAGATCATCTACAGGGGCCCTTCTCCGTGAGCCCCTGCCAAAGGAAGTGAGGCAGGTGGCTACTAGGAGGAGGGCTTTCTCCGCTGTGGCACCCCGGTTGTGGAATGAGCTCCCCAGAGAGGTCCGCCTGGCGCCTACACTGTACTCCTTTCGTCGCCAGCTGAAGACCTTTTTATTCACTCAGTATTTTAACACTTAATTTTAACTTAAATTTAAATTATACTGTTTTAACTCTGTATTTTAACCTTATATCAATTTTGCTGCATGGTTTTATCCTGGTTGTGCTTTTTATATTGTATTTTGTATTTGTATTTTTAACTTGTTGGTTGTTTTATGATGATTTTAATTTTTGTGAACCGCCCAGAGAGCTTCGGCTATTGGGCGGTATAAAAATGTAATAAATAAATAAATAAATAAATAAATAAATAAATGTTTAGCCTGGAGAAGAGAAGATGGAGGGGAGATGTGAGAGCACTCTTCAAATACTTAAAAGGCTGTCACACAGAGGAGGTCAAGGACCTCCCAGAATGCAGGACGGGGAATAACAGGCTCAAGTTACAGGAAGCCAGATTCCGGCTGGACATCATGAAAAACCTCCTGACTGTTAGAGCAGTACGACAATGGAATCAGTTACCTAGGGAGGTGGTGGGCTCTCCCACACTAGAGGCCTTCAAGAGGCAGCTGGACAACCCTCTGTCAGGGAGGCTTTAGGGTGGATTCCTGCACTGAGCAGGGGGTTGGACTCGATGGCCTTGTAGGCCCCTTCCAACTCTGCTATTCTATGATTCTAAGAGATCCACGCTCCGAAGAAGAGATAATGAAAGGCTCTCTAGAACTAGAGGCTAGAAGGAAAAATAGGTAAATGGAGGCGAGTGCAAGAGAAGAGTTATTGTGAGCAGCAGCTGCTATTAATATTTAGCAAGAGTAACTGGAGAACAGCCGCCAGCAAAAGAGAATGTAAACTTGGGATGGATGACTGTTTTTACCGGAACTGGGTTTTAACATTACACACAAACGATACGCGGAGGCAGAGTTGCAAAGCAGGGTATCAAAGCCAATCATAATTAATAGGCAGGAATAAATGCCAGGTTGCACAGCACTCCTCTTTGCCTGGGGGTTTCACCCCAGATGACCACCATAATCCCATCAACACAATTGAGTTTGGATTACAAATCACTGCATTCCCTCCTGAAAGTGCTCCACGGGGATTCCGGTTCCTAGTTGCAGCCATGCAGCCCCGTTCTTGAGAGCGCTTTTAATTTGCAAAATGCTTTTCAAACCTTGATTGCGTTTTTCCCAACTGCAACTCCAGTGATAAACGCTTGCTCCTACGATTACCGTACAAATGGGGGACAGAGGGCGACTGTCCTGGGATTTGCAAAATGGCAGAGGTGAAATGCAGGTGTGGCAGTTCTTCAACTGCTGATGTTATCAAATTTATCCGTGGAAGATCCTACCGCAGCTTGGAGGGTCTTGGCAGCCTTTCCCAACCTAGCACCCTCTATTTGTGTTAGACTGCAATTCGCATTATTCCAGGCCAGCGTGGCCATTGCAGGGCTAATCTAGGGCCAGGGAGGAGGCAATGAAAACAGGGGGCAAGAGGATTTAAAGAAGAGTCAGTGACAATGTTTTAACCTTCCGAAAGGAAACAATCTACAATCTACAAGCGTTTCTTTATCAAAACTCACAGCAGCCTCTCATATTTCTGAGTTTCTCCACAATGCAGGGGTGGGGGGTTTTTTTAAGTGTGCAGCTGGACACAAAATGTGCAGTTGAGGAAAAAATGTGCAGTTGTAAACCTGATAATGTGCAGTTGAAAAAAGTGGTGCAAAAATGTGTTATGTGTCCGTGTTTATTAAGAACTTAACAATAGGCAAATTATATAAGGATGCAGGTGAAAGAGGCCTTGATGGTGTGATATGGTGTGACTGGTGTCATTGGGTCCTGTGACGGTGTTGCCTGAATAGATGTGGGAGCAAAGTTGGCACTAGGGTCTATTGCATGGTCTGGTCCCTCTGTCTGTTTTCTCTGTCCTGTGTCCTGTTGCTGGTTAGCATCCGCTTCTGGTTGGGCGGTGGTCTGGAGGCCAGGATTGACCTGCCTCCCAAGGCTTGCGAGAGAGACGTGTCTGTGCTGAAGATGGGGTGGACTTCGCTGACGATCCGTTGCAGTGGTTTCAATTGAGGGCTGTATAGGTGACAGACAGTGGCCTGTTGGACCTTCCTGGGCATCCGTATGGCCCTGTGTCAATCTGTCTTTAAGTTTAAGTGTTGGTGACAATCTGTCCAGTCGTGAAAGAGAAATAATGTGTTTGGTTTGGGCAGGGGGCGGGGGGAGTTCTGGAAGGGCATTTGTGCAGTTGGAAAAAATGCTTTAAAAAAACCCTGCCACAATTATTATTATTATTATTATTATTATTATTATTATTATTATATTTATTTATTTGTATCCCGCCTTTTGCCCAATGCTGGGCCTCAAGGCGGCCTTACAAAGTTTAAAACATACATTGGGGGGGGACCATAAACATTTAAAATACACAAAAAAATTATAAGATATTAATATAGATGGAGGGCCAGATTATTCTCCAAAGGCCTGCTGGAACAAACACATTTTAGCCTGCTTTCGAAAGCCCATCAAGGGGGGAGCCAGGCTAGCTTCCCCGGGAAGAGAGTTCCAGAGCACCGGAGCAGCCACCGAGAAGGCCCTGTCCCATGTTCCCACCAAGCGCACCTGTGAAGACAGTGGGACTGAAAGAAGGGACTCTCCAGAAGTTCTCAAAGCACGGGCAGGCTCATAAGGGAAATGCATTATTATTTATTTATTTGTTTGTTTGTTTGTTTATTTATTTATTTATATAGCACCAACAATGTACTTGGTGCTGTACAGAATATACAAATAAAACAGCAATACCCTGCCAAGAGGCTTACAGTCTAAAATGCAAAGAATCGGCTACTATCAAAAGGGAAAATATGGAGAATAATTACTCCTGGGGAGTAATTATATCAGGGGCCAAAGATGCAACGTAGAGAAACGGAACCTGAATGAAATGCAATTATTGGGTGATTAAAAAAAAGAAGAAGAAAAGAAAAAAGGAATAAGTGCAAATGCACCTGCCTACCTGCTAAACCAATTGCAATGATAAAAAAAAAAAGATTAGGATTAAAATTGGAGATTGTCAAGTAGGAGCAGATTAGCTTTTTTAATTAAAAGGTGAGGGGGGAAGGAGAAGAAACCCACAAAGGCAGACTGCTAAGGACGGCCTTCTTGTGAATGCCTTTTCTAAGAGAGGGGGGAAACAGAGCATGCACAAAGGAGGGGACAGAAACCAGAGAATCATAGAATCATAGAACAGCAGAGTTGGAAGGGGCCTACAAGGCCATCTAGTCCAACCCCCTGCTCAATGCAGGAATCCACCCTAAAGCATCCCTGACAGATGGTTGTCCAGCTGCCTCTTGGAGGCCTCTAGTGTGGGAGAGCCCACAACCTCCCTAGGTCACTGGTTCCATTGTCGTACTGTTCTAACAGTCAGGAAGTTTTTCCTGATGTCGAGCCGGAATCTGGCTTCCTGTCACTTGAGCCTGTTATTCCGTGTCCTGCACTCTGGGAGGATCGAGAAGAGATCCTGGCCCTCTTCTGTGTGACAACCTTTCAAGTATTTGAAGAGTGCTCTCATGTCTCCCCTCAACCAGTAACCATGTGCCATTCCGACTGCTGGGAACTAAGGCTGTGCATGTTTATCTATACACGGCACCAGAGCTCGTCCCTCTCTCTTCCACCTTCCTACTGGTGCCAATTCCCTTCATCTACCTATGCATACCCTATCACCACACAGCTGGAGGCATTAGCAGCTGGCGATCCTCACAGACTGCATCCCTCGCCACTATGGAAAGACTCTTCACTGTGGGCACAACATCTGGCAGAACTATGGTGTCAGAATTCCAGCCGGCCATGCCTTTTCCTAAGAGATTCCATTCCACTTCCTCCATGTTTTATTTTCCCCCACCCCTCTCCTGTCCATGTTCTCCAGCTACTGGCGCACACAGGCATACTACCTCGGATACTGGAGGTAGCATATTGCCATCAGGACTATAGCTTTCTCCCCCAGGAATTCCTCCATAGCTCTTCAAACATCAGTTAATTTAACTCCAGCCTATAACACAGGAACTCTTCCCGTTCTCCTGCTCCTGTGGACAGAAGTCCAATTTCTCCTTTTCGGCACATTGCCTCATCTTTTAGGATGGGGGCGGGGTACTGGCCTTGCCACCGGCACAACGCACCATAGGTCAGGGCACAACCAACCAGGGAAGGCCAATGGTACAAAAGACCTGCCCACGACAGAAATCCAGACGCCTGTGCAGTAAGAAGGGCCCAACAATTACGTGGAAACAAAGTCCTATGAGGAGAGATGGAAAGAACTGGGCATGTTGACCCTGGAGAAGAGAAGATTGAGGGGAGACATGATAGAACTCTTCAAATACTTGAAAGGTTGTCACACAGAGGAGGGCCAGGATCTCTTCTTGATCCTCCCAGAGTGCAGGACACGGAATAACCAGCTCAAGTTAGAGGAAGCCGGATTCCATCTGGACAGCAGGAAAAACTTCCTGACTGTTAGAGCAGTACGACAATGGAACCAGCTACCTAGGGAGGTTGTGGGCTCTCCCACACTAGAGGCCTTCAAAAGGCAGCTGGACAGCCATCTGTCAGGTATGCTTTAAGGTAGAATCCTGCAAATGAGCAGGGGTTGGACTTGATAACCTTAGAGGGGCCCCTTCTATGATTCTATCGTCTCCTGCCCACTGATGCAGCCCCTCCATTTCAAAATGCCCATTTCATGTCAAAGCATCCGTTCGCTTCCTCAGGGCACTTTCTCAATAGGTGCAGGAGGAACGAAAGCTCTCATTACCAAAGCGCTGTATTAGGAGCTTCCATATTCATGGCGTTCCAATTTTTTTTTTTTTTAAATCCGCTACTTAGGATGACAGGAGGACGGATGGCCTTAGGGAAGAGGGGGAAAGAGATGGAACGTGGACAGGTTTTCCTGCTGACGAGGCTTCTGAAGGGAAAATACAAGCGAGGGGTGGAAACGTGTCAGGCTTCTCCAGGCTGCCTCAGTGGCTGTCCCATCCCTCTTACCTTGTCCTCACATAGCAGGGAAAATCCCAGGGCGGACTAATCAGAGGCCGCCTCCGAGGGCCGTCGCCTGCAAAAGACAAATGGTGAAAGGGAAGCAGAACGAGTGGCGCTTGGGATGTTGATCTAAACTGACACCACTTGTCATTTCGGCTCATTAAACCCGGCAGTTCCTCTTCCCTGCCAAGGAGAAACAGCTTCATCGAGGGGAAATTCCACCATCACCACCCCCAAAGAGGGGAGAGACAGGCCCACTGTGTTAGCTGTGGGGCGAGGGGGAGGGAGAGAAGGAAGGAAAGACGGGGAAAAGAAGAGTAGAGAAAGATCCCTTCCTAAGCAAGAGGCCAAAAATACATTACTCTTGGGAAGCAGCCAAGTCGGCTGGAGAGATATGTCAGCAGAGAAACTCCACAGTCCTGGACCCATCAGTGCAAATTGACTATGCCAAGCAGGACTCGGAGATAAAGCCATCTCCGACGTTGGCTGGGTGTCAAACGCTGGATTTCCCAGCCACACACGACTTCCAAAACAGGGTTTGGAACTGCAGGATTCACATCTGACATGCCACCTCTCAGACACAATACACCGAAACAAATATTTTTTTACCCTGAACATCAAAAGAGCCATATTGTATGAGACCTAAGGCCTACCCCAGTCCAGCCTCTCCCATAATACTAGAAACCGGGGTCATCCCATGAAGCCGATTGGTGGGAGATTCAGGACGAATGAAAGGAAGGACTTCTTCACACTGCGCATGGTTAAATGATGGAATTCACTACCGGAGGATGTAGCCATGGCCACCCATTTGGATGGCTTCAAAAGGGGGTTGGATAAATTCCCGGAGGAGAAGGCTATCCATGGCTCCTAGCCTTGATGGTTATGTGCCACCTCCAGTATCAGAGGCAGTAAGCCTGTGTGCACTAGTTGCTGGGGAACATGGGTGGGAGGGTGCTGTTGCACTATGCTCTGTCGGTCCCTGGTTGACAGCTGGTTGGCCCCTGTGTGAACAGAGTGCTGGACTAGATGGACCCTTGGCCTGATCCAGCATGGCACTTGTTATATTCACCTGTTTTCAACCACGGCTGACCAGATCCTGGGAAGTCCACAAGCAGGCCACCCTCTCCCGATCTTGTTTTTCAGCACCAGTTATTCAGATTACACAGGCTATTCTGGAAACAGAAGCAGGAAAGGAGCTCCTGCCCTCACTTCCCTTCCCAAGAAAGACCCTCGGCAGTCCGCTCCATGGTCCCCACAGGGTTATGATGCTCTCTTGCCTTTTCAATTATAAAAACACTCTGCACGGGAAGACAGCTGCACAGCCGTACACAACCGGCGCGGGTCCCAAGATGGCTCCTGTCAGCCCTGTGAGTTGACGGGGGCAAGGAGGAAGAGCATGCTATTAATGTACCTTGTCAGCGTTGCTACAGACGTGCGTTTCGGGTCGACAGAAGAACGCTGATCACAGTCAACTGGGGGGGGGGGGCAGATATGCTGTGGGCCGTGACCGTTCCTGGCCCCATGGAATCAGCCTACAGGACTGGCAACGTTTTCACCTGTGCCACGTCTACAGAGCTGGAGCTGCGACTGTAAAACCGAGGGAAAGGCTGTGCCGGAGAGCTGTGCGCCCGTGCTCAGAGTCGTTTTAGCCGCGGCTTGGGTCCCTGGCACTGTGCGCATGCCGGAGAGGCAAGGAGCAAAGAGGCTGGCACTTCGGGGAGGGAGATGCGAGCTGGTGGCTGGCAGGACGCAAGAATCAGGGGCAAAAGTTCAACTAGTTAAGTGAAGGAGAAAAGAAGGCAACTTGGATTTCCCTCGATTACCCAATTGGAGTCCAACCCACCTGGGAGGGCAGCAGGTTGGGGAAGGCTGTGTGATTCAATCTCCTTCTGGGCTAACTTTGTGACTTCAGGAATCTTGAATGGTTGGAACATCACACTAAACCCACAGCGAACTAGTGAGTCCAAGTTCAGCTTTGCCCTATTTTGGTGTGAAGAAAGGGGAAGAATTACATTAAAGGAATATATCGGCGGTATACCACGCAGCTGAGAGTCTTGCTAACCTATTGGCACAGTAGGCCCCACAAAAAGGATTCATAGTATCTCCAACATGGGGCCCGTGGGACATTTCTCTTGGCACCCACTTCCTCCCTCCCTGATTTTTATTTTCATCCTTATGATTTCTTAAATTTTTGTTTTTTTTAACTGGGATGTTGGCATGCAGCTGCCCTCCAACAGAATCTCTATTTGGGTTCAAAAGAGCAGTTTTGTGGTCTGGAGCTCAGAAGTCCCCTCTGCCTTGAACTTGGGTTCTTGGACAAATTATTTTTCTTTTAGTCTCACTGGTTTGCCTTCTGGGAAATGACTGTCTTGTGACTGGCCACACCCATCATGGCAGACATTTCATGAACGGGCAACAAACCCATGACAGCCATTTTGTGAGAGAGCCCACAACACTATCAACATTCCAAATGTGCCCACTGACCCAAAAAGGCTGGGAAGCCCTGGGTACCCATTTCATGAACGGGCAACAAACCCATGACAGCCATTTTGTGAGAGAGCCCACAACACTATCAACATTCCAAATGTGCCCATGGACCCCAAAAAGGCTGGGAAGCCCTGGGTACCCATTTTATTATACAACTGACCCACCTTTTCCTTTAGGAAGCCCCATCAGCTTGTACAAGCCTCTCACCTAGGTGCTGGTCAGGCACTTGCCTCCAGAGCTTCACCAGAGCTTAGTCACTCTCAGACCATTGCCTGGCACTGAAGCAAGCTCCCCGACAGAGCTCCTATCTAATGGGTACAATTCTAGGAGACCTGGCTTCCAATTAATTAGGGGCACAATCCTATGCATTTTTAGAAAGCAAAACGTCCTACAAGTTCCAGCATTCCCCAGCCATTCGCCTTGTTTCCGTC
The DNA here is from genome assembly GCF_023053635.1 of Elgaria multicarinata webbii. Classification (NCBI taxonomy): domain Eukaryota; kingdom Metazoa; phylum Chordata; class Lepidosauria; order Squamata; family Anguidae; genus Elgaria; species Elgaria multicarinata. Next base: position 5,106,154 of record NC_086174.1, on the reverse strand, counting down.
TAAACGTGCACAGGATTGCGCCTTAATTATAATATTTAAATTATCCACACCACAGGAGCAGCAGGACTCTGGATTTTCATCTCCCTCTGTGGGACAGACACTGGCTTGTGACAGAGAGACACTGTCCCTCTGTGGGACAGACAGTCTCTACTATTCTATGATCATAGAATCATAGAATAGTAGAATTGGAAAGGGCCTATAAGGCCATCAAGTCCAACCCCCTGCTCAATGCAGGAATCCACCCGAAAGCATCCATGACAGATGGTTGTCCAGCTGCCTCTTGAAGGCCTCTAGTGTGGGGGAGCCCACAACCTCCCTTGGTCATTGGTTTCATTGTCGTACTGCAATAGCAGTCAGGACGTTTTTCCTGATGTCCAGCCGGAATCTGGCATCCTGTAACTTGAGCCCATGGTTCTGTGTCCTGTACTCTGGGATTATCGAGAAGAGATCCTGGCCCTCCTCTGTGTGACAACCTTTTAAGTATTTGAAGAGTGCTATCATGTCTCCCCTCATGTGTGGCACCTCCCGACAGCTTTAATAAGAGTGCGTCCTTTTGCAGCACTTCCAGTTCCCACAAGAAACACAGGCTGAGTGCATCTGCCTAGGCAGATCCCAGTTGGGGAAGGACATTTTAAATAAACTGCATTCGGGACTGGGGTGGGTGGGAGAATACTTTGAAGTATATGCTGCATATGTAGTCCTGATCCGTGAGAGTGGGAAGCAAGCCCAAAACAACATGAGCCATCTGAAATGAAACCCTTCAGATCTACAACAGGATATCCTGTGGAAGCGAGAGAGTCTAATGCACGACACCCTGGGGAAGCATTATGAAGAGAAAGGACACAGATATTTCCCTTTCCTCCAATTCACACCGCTCGAGAGCATCTCTTACTTCCACTGTATCCAAGCCTGTTTCCTCTGCCAGGACAATCTTCCTCAGCTTGGTCCATTGCCGAAGCTGCACGCTTCGCATCCCGTGAGTAAGCTCATTCCTTTCCCATCCAAACTCCCAGACCACCACAAGAGACGCCAAACCAGGACGAGCCTTCCCAGCACAACGGAGTTTAAGAACCATTAGAAGGACTCGAGATCTTTTAACAAGCTTTGGTTTCTGGTCTTCAACCCCATTTTCCTAGCTCTTCTCTAATTTCCCGCCCTCGAACATTAATTGGCATCCCAACTAAATAACACTGTTACATGCAAAGGATTTAAAAATAAATAAAAACCCAACATCTTTCCCTGTGCAATCAAGGATTTCTTCAAACGCCAGCAAACCACTGTGGCATGTCGAGGTCTTTGTCCAAAGTTACAGCTCCCCAGGGTGCAGTTCACTTCTGCACCCACAGCCCATGTCTTCTCTTCAAAGGTGCGGCAGGCCGGAGGCTTGGCCCTAATGAGGACTGAAGCAGGCGGAAACCATACAAGGAACAAAAAGCGAATGGTGGTTTCTCGTGAATTCCAGCTTACCGCAGACCCCAGGATACAGACCGACCAGCTCATAATAACTCCAGAAACAGCTATTTAGCACAGCAGTTTCAAGCCCAATGAATATAAATGAGCCTCCATCTCTCCTTGAAAAAAACTGTTATTGGAATAATAGAGCTAAAAGGGAATGGGATGAAATATTCTGAACAATTCAGTTTCCAGCCCCACTGCCCCTGGTTTCAGAAAATTACCCAGGCAGCCCATGTAGTTTTAATAATAATAATAATAATAATAATAATAATAATAATAATAATAATAATAATAATAATAAATTTATTTGTTACCCGCCTCTCCCTCTGGATCGAGGCGGGGTACAACACAAATAAAAACATCATAAAATACATACAACTAATTCAAACGTTTAAAACCAGTGCATCATTAAAAGCAGCACAGCATTAAAAAAAAGGCATCTTAAAATTCAGCTGGGTAGGCCTGCCGGAAGAGATCAGTCTTTATGGCTTTCTTAAATTCTGGAAGACTGGTAAGTTGACGAATCTCTCCCGGCAAGCCATTCCACAAACTGGGAGAGGTGGAAGAGAAGGTCCTCTGGGTAATAGTTGTCAGCCTTGTTTTTGTTGGCTGGAGTAAATTCCTCTCAGAGGACCTGAGACTTGAGGACTAGCAACTTTATACTCTCAGAATTGTAGGGTAGTTCAGAGGGGAGAGAAGCTGGGTAGCAATTTCATCTGCCTAGCCATATCTTCCGCAGCCTCGTGCCCTCCAGATGTTTTTTTGGGGGGGCCAGACAGCATGGCCAATAATTGTAGCCCAAAACATCTGGAGGGCACCGTCTCAGGGAAGGCTAGCCTTGCACTAAGATAAACCTGGCCTGTGTTACCATTCCCCTTCTGTTGCCTTTTCCCCCTTCCCTGTTGATTCTTTCTAAAAATTTACATTGCAAACCCTTTGGGGGGCCGGAATAATCTCTTTGAAAGCAAATCCTTCTGAAGTCCACAGCTCGCAGGGTGTCTCGGGCTGTTGCAATATCACAATAAAACGAAGAGAGAAAACTAGGAGGTCATCCCAACAGGCTCTTGCTTCTGAGGACCAGCATGCATCTGGCAGCCGAAGCCTGCAAGTCAAGACAGTTATTTTTAGGCTGCCAACGCAAGGGGCAGCGCTCCGGCTTCCTGCCCCTGGACAGAACATCTGGATTCTACGTGGTCAATTCAAGGGTTTTACAGTTCTCAGAATTCCATAAGAGCGGAGGGAAGGAAGTGGGCAGCTTCCTTCCCGAAACCATCAGCAAGGGAATCAAAGCCACAGCAAAACAACCACGGATGACATTCGCTCGGTGGCGGCAGCCCTCTCTTCGCTCAGAAGCAGATGAGGCAGCGGCAGGGAACGGCAGCCTCGTAAACATCAACGAAAACCAGAATGCGCAAAACAGACCAACAAACTCAAAAGTGAATGGGGAGACGCCCAAGATCACTCCTAACGTTTTACAGGGTATCCGGAGCACTTAAGTCCACAAAAATGATCTAACGGCATTAACAGTTAGGTCAGGGTCCTGCTGTTAGATTATGCCGTTAGATCAAGGTCCTGCTGCTGCTTTCTCTGTTTCCTTTCCAAGTTCCTTCATCCCTGCCCTTAGAACAGCCTTCCTCAACCTGGGGCACTCCAGATGTGTTGGACTGCATCTCCCAGAATGCCCCAGCCAGCTGGCTGGGGCATTCTGGGAGATGCAGTCCAACACATCTGGAGCGCCCCAGGTTGAGGAAGGCTGCCTTAGAATCATAGAATAGCAGAGTTGGAAGGGGCCTACAAGGCCATCGAGTCCAACCTTCCTGCTAAAACTCTCCCCTCACGGCCCTCTTCACAGCATGCTAGACATTCTTCCCTCTTTTCCGCTAACTGTCTGGTTTTTGTTTGTATTTTATGCTTTTGATGGTTTTAAATTTTCTACATTTGTTTTTAATGTTCGCTGCTTTTAACTTCTGTAAACCGCCCAGAGAGCTTCGGCTATGGGGCGGTATATAAATGTAAATAATAATAATTATTTATTTTATTACATTTATATCCCGCCTTTTTTTCCTCCAAGGAACCCAAGGCGGCGTACATAATCCTCCTCCTCTTCATGTTATCCACACAACAACAACCCTGTGAGGTGGGATGGGCTGAGAGTCTGCGACTGGCCCAAAGTCACCCAGTGGGTTTCCATGGCCGAGTGGGGACTAGAACCCGGATCTCCCGACTCCCAGTCCAACACCTTAGCCACTACACCACACGGATATAGTAATAACAACAACAACAACAACAATAATAATAATAACCCTCTGCTGTTTATCATCCCAAATACCTTGGAGATCCCTACGCTTCACCACCACCAAATCCTGCTCAGCTGTCACTACCCCTTACCTGCCTTTTCCTTATTCTCTCCTCTCCAGTCAAGTTATCCAAAGACCTCTCCCCATGCCCGCCTTCTCGCTTGCCATGCTGCTCACTGAACATCCTCCTCTCTGTCTGTGTCAGTCCAATCCCCCTCCTTATAAGCTCTCTGCCCCAAGCAACCCTGCCCTGACCCCCTTCGTCTCTGCCTGACCCATTTTGTGCACACTGCAATTCTCTGGGTAGGAACGGGGTCTGTTCTGCGCTGCTAGACGTGAAAGCAACGGCCACCCTCTGCTGTCTGCCCCCAGCATCTGATATTCTGCTCCTGAATATAGAGATTTCATTGAGCTGTCATAAATCCTTCTGTTTCCAATGTTCAGGCTGCGAGTGCCATTGCTTATGTAACCAAAATGGCACTACCAATACACAAGGGGGAGGAATCAGCAAATCTTCAGAAGGGGGGAAAAAAACTAAGAGGGGAACTTGCCCAATGAACACAGAAAGCTATGGAACTCACTACCACAAGATGTGGAGATGGCCACCCATTTGGATGGCTTTAAAGAGGATTGGATAAATTCCTGGAGGAGAAGGCTATCAGTGGCTACTAACCCCGACGACTCTGTGCCATCTCCAGTATCCGAGGTGCACCGGTTGCTGGGGAACATGGGTGGGAGAGTGCTGTTGCACTGTGTCCTGCTTGTGGTTCCCTGGTCGTAAGCTGAGTGGCCACTGTGTGAATAGAGTGCTGGACTAGATGGACCATCTGTCCGGGATGCTTTGGGGTGGATTTCTGGATTGAGCAGGGGGTTGGACTCGATGGCCTTGTAGGCCCCTTCCAACTCTGCTATTCTATGATTCTATGACCCTTGGTCTGATCCAGCATCCGGGCCCTTCCTGTGTTCTAACATTGACTATGGGGAGGACCAGGAAAAAAAACAACAGAAAATTGAGAAGTGAAATGAAATGGAGTATCCTAAACTGAAGCACTCCGCACTGCAACATTTTGTTGCAGTTTCTACCTCTTGCAGCTAATAGAAATTGACAGACTTCTCCTCCATGAATATCCAATACTCACCTAATTTTTATTTTTATTTACTATAAGCACCTGCTGAAGTGGACGCTAGTCCACGAAAGCTTATGCCACAATAAACCTGTTGAGCTTTAAGGTCAACATGTTTATTTTGCTGCAAAATACCAATGCGGTTGCCCTTCTGAAAATACTTATTCAACACGTTCAGATCTTTTCGATCAGTTGTCTAAGAAGGCTAACATCAACAATTATTTCTTTTTTTAAAAAAATTAAGTATATACGGTAATTTAAAAAAACACAGCCTTTACAACTCTCCTACCTAGGGCAATGTTTCAAAATACAAGGCTCTATATAACAGTTTCATGGAGTAACTGTTGCACGGAGGGTGGGAAATCATAGAATCATAGAATAGCAGACCTGGAAGGGACCTACAAGGCCATCGAGTCCAACCCCCTGCTCAATGCAGGAATCCACCCTAAAGCATCCCTGACAGAGGGTTGTCCAGCTGCCTCTTGAAAGCCTCTAGGGTGGGAGAGCCCACAACCTCCCTAGGTAACTGATTCCATTGTCGTACTGCTCTAACAGTCAGGAAGTTTTTCCTGATGTCCAGCCGGAATCTGGTTTCCTCTGGGTGGCTCCGTGTGCTGGTGACGGCTTTGCCTCCTGGGTATCATAGAATCATAGAATAGCAGAGTTGGAAGGGGCCTACAAGGCCATCGAGGCCAACGCAGGAATCCACCCTAAAGCATCCCTGATAGATGGTTGTCCAGAAGGCCTCTAATGTGAGAGAGCCCACAACCACCCTAGGTAACTGGTTCCATTGTTGAAGAGCCCATTGTCGCAGAGCCCTCAGATTAAATCTGAACACTTTTATTTTAGAGGGAATGCAAATAGGTACCTATAACAACTAATGATGCGCTTTAAAAATTATCAGGGTAGAACTGTTGATGATCCAACAGAAAGTCAAATACACTGCAAAGATGTGTTTCCAGAACGTGTGTGCATTTTGTTGACGGCGATGCAAACGGCTCGAAAAAGCCAGTCGCGTTTTTGAATAAAGGCAGACGAAACTAAAAGAAAACTTCAAACATTGGTTTTTATCAAGACAGAGAATTGCCGCCTTACCACAATTCTGTGGCCAGCCTGCAGCCTGGAACCATCCGTAAATTGGGTCAGTCGCTATGCAAAGTTTAATGCCATTAGACGCCGTCGTCACCAGGAAGAGGTTTTACAGATGATCAGCGAGACCAGCTGTGGAAAGGTAGAACAAAGCAGAGACAGATTATGAGAGGGTTTTCTCTGAGAAATGCAAACGGCAACTAGAATGAGTCAGGAATTTTGTCTGCTTGAACAGCAGTCAAAAGCATGTGGTGGGTCTCTCTGTCCCTGGTTTAACAAGCTCCATCCAGAGCCTTCCCCAATTATATTTCTTGATGATGACAATGATCCAATTATTATACACTAAAGACACAAACTGAGCCACACACTTCGGGCAGGAAAACAAACCGGATCATACACGTGGGTCAAAGAGCAACCACTCTAAGGAAAACTATATTTATAAATAGAATAGAACATTTATTTCTTACCCGCCTCTCCCTCTGGATCGAGGCCGGGAACAACATTAAATACAAAATCACAATAATGGAAAATAATAATAGAAAATAATAATATTTTTTTTAAAATGTTTTTATTAAAGATTTTCATATATTCAACATATCACAAACTTTAAAATATAATACAGTATGATCATAGAATCATAGAATAGCAGAGTTGGAAGGGGCCTACAAGGCCATCGAGTCCAACCCCCTGCTCAAGGCAGGAATCCACCCTAAAGCATCCCTGACAGAGGGTTGTCCAGCTGCCTCTTGAAGGCCTCTAGTGTGGGAGAGCCCACAGCCTCCCTAGGTAGCTGATTCCATTGTCATACTGCTCTAACAGTCAGGAAGTTTTTCCTGATGTCCAGCTGGAGTCTGGCTTCCTTTAACTTGAGCCCGTTATTCCGTGTCCTGCACTCTGGGAGGATCGAGAAGAGATCCTGGCCCTCCTCTGTGTGACAACCTTTTCAGTATTTGAAGAGTGCTTTCATGTCTCCCCTCCATCTTCTCTTCTCAAGGCTAAACATGCCCAGTTCTTTCAATAATATATCCCCCTCCCCTAAATGAATAATAGTAATAATAATAATATTTTTTTTAAAAATTAAGAAAACAATGGAGTGAAGCTTATTGCCCTTATTGCATTTTTAAATTCTTGATATTATTGTAACTTTACTATAAATTTATTCTATATCGGAAATTTTGTACAGTCCATATATGCCTAGCTGTGTTCGACATATATGTCAACATCTCAGAATCAGTTGTGTGTGAAATGAATTTCCACCAAATAATAATAATAATAATAATAATAATAATAATAATAATAATAATGTATTACCCGCCTCTCCCTTTGGATCGAGGCGGGGAGCAACATTAGAACAGGAATCAATACATCTTAAAAATTCTTGATTTTACATTGATCTGGATAGGCCTGCTGGAAAAGGCTAGTCTTTAAAGCTGCCTTAAAATCACGCAGAGAGTTAATTTTACGAATCTCCTCCGGCAGGCCGTTCCACAATTTATTATTATTATTATTATTATTATTATTATTATTATTATTATTATTATTAATTTATTTATATAGCACCATCAATGTACATGGTGCTGTACAGAGTAAAACAGTAAATAGCAAGACTCTGCCGCATAGGCTTACATTCTAATAAAATCATAATGAAACAATAAGGAGGGGAAGAGAATGCAAACAGGCACAGGGTAGGGTAAACAGGCACTGGGTAGGGTAAAACTAACAGTATAAAGTCTGCACAACATCAAGTTTTAAAAGCTTTAGGAAAAAGAAAAGTTTTTAGTTGAGCTTTAAAAGCTGCGATTGAACTTGTAGTTCTCAAATGTTCTGGAAGAGCGTTCCAGGCGTAAGGGGCAGCAGAAGAAAATGGACGGAGCCGAGCAAGGGAAATAGAGGCCCTTGGGCAGGCGAGAAACATGGCATCAGAGGAGCGAAGAGCACGAGCGGGGCAATAGTGTGAGATGAGAGAGGAGAGATAGGAAGGAGCTAGACCGTGAAAAGCTTTGAAGGTTAACAGGAGAAGTTGATATAATCTGGGGGCGACAGAAGAAAAGGTCCTCTGGGAAACTGATGTCAGCCTAGTTTTACCTGACTGAAGTAAGTTCACCCCAGAGGACCTGAGTGTGCAGGGTGGACTGTATGGGAGAAGGCGATCCCGCAGGTAACCTGGACCCAAACCATTTAGGGCTTTAAAGGTAATGACCAACACTTTGTACTTTGCCTGGAAACTAATTGGCAGCCAGTGGAATGATTTTAATATAGCACTAAATACTAGTGGCTCATCTTTGCCTTATACCCAGACACTACGTTCAACATCTAAGGTCCTCCTCCGGGTGCCTACCCCGAGAGAGGCTCGGAGTGTGGCAACGAGGGACAGGGCCTTTTCAGTGGTGGCCCCCAGACTGTGGAATGATCTCCTTGATGAGGCTCGCCTGGCACCAACGCTGCTATCTTTCCGGCGCCAGGTTAAGACTTTCCTCTTTGCCCCGGGCATATGGCGGCACATCTTAATCACCCACATGTTTAATTTTTTAACGGTTTTTAATGCTTTATGTGTGTATGTTCTCTGTTTTAGAATTTTAAATTTTGTATACTCGTTTTAATCTTAATTTTAGAATTTCTGTAAACTGCCCAGAGAGCCCTGGCTATAGGAGCAGTATATAAGTGCAATAAATAAAAAATAAAATAAATACTTATGTGTTATTTTTTCACAAACTGCAATAATAATAATAATAATAATAATAATAATAATAGAGCAGTGACTGGCATTAAATCTCCCATTCCAGGAGGGAAACAAAAGTGCTCTTTTACATATGTCATTCTCCCTGTTTTATGCAACGAACGTTTCCTTGCCAGTATTAAAAGTCTCCCATTTGCTGTGAAACTATTCATCCACTGGTAACTGAGACTCCTGGATTTTCCAGTGTTTAAACGACAGTCAATCTAGCAGCTGTTAACAGAATGAACATTAAATCTACATCCCTTTAGGGAATTGTTCCCTCTGAATCTCCCAGAAGAAATCAGTAATGCACACTGAAGGCACGGCTCTACTGCTCACCACCACTTCCTCTCGTAGCTAAATTGGACTGTGAGTGCCGACAGAACTGGAGTCAAAACAAGCCCACGGGGAAACAAGGAGGAAGTTTTAGCATGCCCGGCGGCACCCTGAGGTTCGCAGAAGTACAACAAATATTTGTGCTCGTGCTAGCCAGACGAAATAACTGGTTGTGATAGGGAGACATTTTTCTTTCTCTCTCAAAATACTAGAACCCGGGGTCATCCCATGAAGCTGATGGGTGGGAGATCCAGGACAAATAAAAGGAAGGACTTCTTCACACAGCGCAGAGTTAAACTATGGAACTCACTACCACAAGATGTAGTGAGGGCCACCCATTTGGATGGCTTCAAAAGAGGGTTGGGTAAATTCCTGGAGGCGAAGTCTATCCATTAGGGATGTGCTCCGCTTCTAATCGGACCGGAGAAGCAAGAGCGGAGCGGGGGGCTTCGCCTGTCCTTAAGGCGGAGGCGAAGAGGATTGTGGGGCCGGCGGAGCGTGGCGAAGAGGATTGAGGTGAAGGCGGATCCTTTGCCTCGATCCGGAGCTCCGCCGGAAAAGTAAGTGGGGTTTACCGGGCCCTGCTGCTGTTGCTGTCGCCCATGCGGCGACAGCAGCAGGGCCTGGTAAAACCCCCCTCCTCTCCCTTACTTGCCTCCGTCCGTGATCCGTCAGTGTCTTCAATTGAGCCCGTGGTTCCAGCAGACTTCCTGGTGGAACCACGGGCTCAATTGAAGATGGCGACGGACCGCGGACGGAGGCAGGTAAGGCCCCCCCTCCCCCTTGGTCCCTTACCAGGCTCTGCCGCCGTCGCTGCATGGGTGGCGATGGCGGCAGGGCCCAGTAACCCCCCCGCCCTCCTCTCCCTTACCTGCCTCTGTCCGCGGTTCGTCAGCGCCTTCAATTGAGCCCATGGTTCCAGCAGGAAGTCTGGGCCGCTTGCGGCCCAGACTTCCTGGTGGAACCACGGGCTCAATTGAAGACAGCGATGGACCGCGGACGGAGGCAGGTAAGGCCACCCTCCCCCTTACCGGGCTCTGCCGCCGTCGCCGCATGGGTGGCGACGGCGGCAGGGCCCGGTAAACTGCCCCATGGGGGGGGAACGGAGCTCCAATCCGGATCCGGAGCTCCGAGCGGAGCGGAGTGGGCACAGGCAGAGTGGGGGCGGGGCGGAGCGGGCCGATCCGAAAATGGCGGATCTGCAAGTGAAGCGGAGTGGGGGGGTCTGTGCACACCCCTACTATCCATGGCTACTAGCCCTGATGGTTGTGTTCTATCTCCAGTATTTGAGGCAGTAAGCCTGTGTGCACCAGCTGCTGGGGAACATGGGCGGGAGGGTGCTGTTGCACCATGTCCTGCTTGTTCATCCCTGGCCGATGGCTGGTTGGCCCCTGTGTGAACAGAGTGCTGGACTAGATGGACCCTTGGTCTGATCCAGCATCAGGGCACTTCTTATGTTCTTAACTAGTGGAAACTGAGTAAATTTTACAGAATCTTGCAGGCAATCACCTTTTAGCTTGGAATTGATCCAGCATAACCCTTTTTGTTCCTATCTCAGTGTTACTCCAGTAACAGGCCATGCTTTAAAAGGCAGGGAGGACGTATCAGTTTGAGATCATTGCACTAACTCTGGCAGAAGGTCTGCAAAAGAAAACAAACAGGAAACAACCTTCTAGAAAACTGCTATTAAGCAGCGAGTCTGAGAATACAGAACAGGTTCTGAGAGCAATAAAAAGAAAACATGCCAGGAATTTAGGAAAGGAAAACTTACAGGAAAGAGGACTAAAGATATTCGATGCATAGTCTGGTTAGCAAGTAAGCAAGAAAAATGCTTTTTTTTTGGACTGGGCAGAGAAACAATCCATCAAGCCCTGTAGAGGCCCGTCAGCGGAATAAAGATGACACCCTTGCCTTAAAATACGGTCAGTGCATCTAAGTTGCTAAAGCTCCACAGGCAATCTGAGTGCCTAAAAGAAAAGTAACATCAGTAAACCCCTTTTTTAAAAAATCTGCAGAGCAGCGTAAAATGAAGTTTAAAGACCTCGCACAAGATAAAATAACCCACACTGCATGGTTAACAAGTCACCCTGCAGAAATTTATTTATTTATTTTATTTATTTATTTATTACATTTTTATACCGCCCAATAGCCGAAGCTCTCTGGGGGGTTCACATTGGTTCAGAAAACACGCTGCATCTAGGCATGTTAAACCATCCTGCAGAAAACACATTCAGACAATATAACCCACGGTGGGTTGGCATGTTACGTGAGCCCAGCCAATGTGCGCTGCTGCTTTTGTTTACATTTGCAGTTCATACATGGCTTAATTCCGCTTCATGTCTGTTTTCTCTGTGCCATGGCATGGTTAAGAATCCACCATGCCCAAACACGCTGCATTCAGACAACACGACAACCCACGGAACAGCAACAACCCGCACTTAACCTCTGATAGCCTTGCCCTTCATGAATTTATCTAACCCCCTTTTAAAGCCATCAAGATTGGTGGCCATCAGGGACGCTTTGAGGTGGATTCCTGCGTTGAGCAAGGGGTTGGACTCGATAGCCTTATAGGCCCCTTATAGGCCCCTTCCAACTCTACAATTCTACATCTTGTAGTAGCAAATTTCATAGTTTGTCTATGCTCTGTGTAAGAAGGACTTTTTAAAATCTCTCCTAAATCTCCCACCGTTCAGCTTCATAGGATGACCCCACTGGCTTTGAGTATTATGGAAGAGGGAGGCAAAATATCTCTCCCTCTCCACCTTATCTACAACATGCATAATTTTGTACACCTCTATCACATCTCCCCTTACTCGCTTTTTAAAAATATGCTAATGAGCCCCAAATATTGCAATCTCTCTTCCTAGGGGTGTTGCTCCCCTTGATCATTTTGGTTGGCCATTTCTGCACCTTCTCCAGCTCTGAAATATCTTTTTCAAGGTGCGGTGTGACCACGACCGTACACAGCACTCCAAGGGTGGTCACACCACAGATGTGTATAAGGGCAGCGTGATATTGGCAGTTTTCTTTTCGATGCACTGTGACCGTGCATCCAATCTGCTGGTTTCTAGATTTCCAGGGTTCGCTTGTTAGCTAAACCATCCCTTGAAAGCTAATCAATCTGGAGTGAACCAACCCCGGCAGAAAAAGTTGGTGACGGAATTGCAAAGCAGAGCTTAGCTCAGCGGATATGAACATACCAGTCGGAATCCTTGTTTTTCATTTTAAGCCCAGTTCCATATACCTGATCCGTGTGCTAATCCCTAATTTATTTATTTATTTTGTTAAAGAGCCTCTTGACCCAACAGTTTCCTTCCACGTCTTACAACAGCCCTTGTAATCCTGAAGTACCAGGAACATGTAGAGTATGCCGTGCTTTCCAATAATAAGTAGAAAACCAAACACATTCCTTTCTTTGGTAGAATTTACTCCCCCTCAACCTTATAATGAGATAAAATTCTTTAAACCATTCCAGGCTGTTGATAACTTAAGTTAAGGCTACCTCTACACAAAAGGATGTGAAGAAAACAATCTAATCTAAATCAAGGAATTCAAGCATGTGTTGTCCTAGCCTACCACATGGGGTTGTTGTGAAGATGGATTTGCTAGCCTGCTCTCTCTAATGAGCAGAAACTTCTCCAATCCATCACTTTCGCATTGTTTTTTTATACAATTCATTTATACTCCACCTTCCGTTCCTTAGAAGGGTTCTCTGGGGCACCATGCAACCATAAAAATGCAACTGCAATCAAAACAGAGCACCTCAAAACTGAACTATTTAATATATACTCAAGCAGCAAAGGGTCATTCAAAGCAAAGCAAACCAAAAGTTACAGATGGGAACCGCCCAGAGAGCTTCGGCTATTGGGCGGTATAAAAATGTAATAAATAAATAAATAAATAAATAAATAAATAAATGCCTGGGGTCCATAACAGGGGTTTCCTACTCTCCACGTCTGGCATATTCTCTCTCTTTCTCATGTCACAAATAGCCAGATTTCCTTAACCTCCGCACAGCCCCCGCTTCTCCTTGAGATCTTTTTATAAAATCTGATGTCAACCTATCCCAGCTCATATCCTCTATCAGTGAAAGGGAAACTGACCCGGTTCACACATAACAGCAACGAAGCATAGGTTAATTAATTAAGCCACGATTTGCCATAACACGTGCTGGGCATATTCCACAGCCATTTTGATTATTAACCCCCCCAATTGGGCCAAATAGTCTGAAACTAGACACTATGGGTTGTTTGGAGGTTAAACAAACTATTGCTAACCTAACTACTAATTGTAGGTTAACTGTGGGTTGTTTAAGCCATGAGTAACCTATAATGCCCGGGTACAGCCTCGTATGGCGCAGAGCGGTAAAGCAGCAGTTTCTGCAGCCGAAACTCTCCCCCACAGCCTTTCGATCCCAGCGTAAGCTGGTTTCAGGCAGCCAGCTCGGGTCGACTCAGTCTTCCATCCTCCCGAGGTCGGTAAAATGAGTACCCAGCTACCTGGGGGAAAGGTAATAATGGCCGGGGAAGGCAACGGCAAACCACCCCGCTATAAGGCCTGCCAAGAAAACATCAGCGAAAGCTGGCGTCCCTCCAAGAGTCAGTAATGACTCAGTGCTTGCACGAGAGGTTCCTTTCCTTTCCTACAGATGTCACATAGAAACCTCTGATCAGGGGCTGAATTTTCAAAAAGGCTGTGGAACCGTGCCCAGCGCATGCCATGGCAAATCTAAGATGGGTGAGAATTTTGTTCCAGTTCAGTTTTGATAAGAATTTATCGAAATCGAGAAAGTACTTCATATTCGGAACAAAAAAGAATGTGAAACTTATTTAAAAAATGAGTGTGTGAGAAACTAAAACAGACAGATTTGTCAAGGGCTTTGAAAGCTTTGCTCTTAAAAGTCTGGGTTTGAAACCCTGTGTATTCAACCCTGTTAGGGCTGAATTAAGGTTGCCACCTCTTTTTTTTCTGATACAGTCCTCGTCTTTACCAGCTACATGGCAGACAAATACATCAAAAAACCCTTCTCCAGGTTGCAATAACTGTACCTGTTGAATTTGGCTCGTGCAGCTAGATTAGGGTAACCATATGAAAAGCTGGACAGGGCTCTTGTATCTTTAACAGTTGTATTGAAAAAGGAATTTCAGCAGGTGTCATTTGTATATACGGGGAACCTGTGAAATTTCCTCTTCATCACAACAGTTAAAGCTGCAGGTGCCCTGCCCTCTTTTAAATCTGGCCACTCTAGTATAGCTCCTGCAGCTTTAACTGCTGTGATGAAGAGGGAATTTCACCAAGTTCTCCAGAGAGGGCTTTCTCTGTGGTGGCACCCCGACTGTGGAATGCCCTCCCCTTGGAGGCCCGATGGGCACCAACATTGATTGCATTTCGACGCCAAGTAAAAACAAGGCTTTTTAACAAAGCCTTTGATGGTTAAACTCACTGGCACATTGTTTTAACTGTTTTAACTGCATCTATTGCTTTTAAATTGTATACTGGATTATGGTTTAATTTGTTTTTAACTGAGTATATTTATTGTTTTATACTGTATGTTTTTATCTGTACGCCGCCCTGAGATCTTAGTGATATAGGGCGAGATATAAATATTTTAAATGAATAAATAATAAATATATACAAATGACACCTGCTGAAATTCCTTTCTCTACGCAACTGCTAAAGATAGAGGAGCCCTGTCCTCCTTTTCATATGGTCACCCTAAGATAGATGAGAATTCTGTTTTCAGTTCGTCGCTGATAAAATATTTACCAACATCTGCGAGGTTTTTCAGATTCGGGGGAGAAAGAAGCTGAGATTTTAAACATTTGAACATGGGAAAAAGCAGAACTGATTCACCAATCCTTAGGTTACATAACGCTCAAAAGGCAAGGGGTGGTTGATTTCGGGGAGGTTGCTGGGGAGCTTCTTCAGGCCAGGTTCTCTTCCATGCTTCAGGGTTGGGCTGAGGATCACCATGTGATCACTTTTACAAGGAATCCCATGTATTTCATGTACCATGAACCATAATGGAAACCTCACTTCAGTTGGATAGCTTTTAGTAGGGATGTGCTCCGCTTCTAATCGGACCGGCGAATTAGAAGCGGAGCGGGGTGCTTCGCCTCCCCTTAAGGCGGAGGCGAAGAGGATTGGGGGGCCGGCGGAGCATGGCGAAGAGGATTGAGGTGAAGGCAGATCCTTTGCCTCGATCTGGAGCTCTGCCGGAAAGGTAAGTGGGGTTTACCAGGCCCTGCCGCTGTCGCTGTCACCCATGCGGCGACAGCGGCAGGGCCCGATAAAACCCCCCCTCCTCTCCCTTACCTGCCTCCGTCCGCGGTCCCTCGGCTTCTTCAACTGAGCCCGCGGTTCAACCAGGAAGTCTAGGCCCAGACTTCCTGGCTGAACCGCTGGCTCAATTGAAGAAGCCGACGGACCGCGGACGGAGGCAGGTAAGGCCCCCCTCCCCCTTGGTCCCTTACGGGCAGTGACGGCGGCAGGGCCCGGTAAACCCCCCCGCCCTCCTCTCCCAGCCTTACCTGGCACCACTCCCCTCCACTGCGGAGCTCTGATTCGGAGCCGGAGCTCCGCGGCGAAGAGGAGTGGAGTATGGGCGGAGCAGCGCAGGCCGATCCGAAATTTTCGGAGCGGCCTGCAGGGTGGAGCGGGGGGGTCCGTGCACACCCCTAGCTTTTAGACTTCAATGCTGCCTCTCCCCTTTCCAGAAACCCACTCTGCTTTTAACTTAAATTCCTCCTTAGGAGAACAAAAAAAATGCATGGCAGGAATCCCATTCCCTGCCAACGCTTTTCAGGGTATTCAAGGGTCAGATTCAATATTTTAAAAAGAGAAAAGCAGACAAGCCCTTAAGAACAAGAGCACGAGGGGGATGAGAATGTGGGAACCGGCTCAGTTCCACGTTTCTGTGGTGCCTGGGGATCCCTTTGTTTTGGTGCCGCGTGCAAAAGCAAACAGTTTCAACAACAACACCTCCAAATGTGTCCAGATAATGTCTACAGCAGTTCAGACCAAACACAGCGAATTATGACCCACAGGAGAGAAGAGAGAGAGAGGAATCCACTCCCAGAAACAGATCATTTTTCTCTTCCCATCAAGAAAAAAACTAGATTTAAAAGAAAGATTGTCTTGTAATTTCTTCCCACCCAATGCAGATACTTGGTAAAGACATTTTGATTGATTGATTGATTGTATTTTTATAACGCCCAATAGCTGACGCTCTCTGGACAGCTTACAAAAATTAAAATGTACCTGCCCGGACCCTAAGGTCTCACTCAGGGGTTCTTCTCCGTGAGCCCCTGCCAAAGGAAGTGAGGCAGGTGGCTACCAGGAGCAGGGCCTTCTCTGCTGTGGCACCCCGGTTGTGGAATGAGCTCCCTAAGGAGGTTCGCTTGGCACCTACATTATATGCCTTTAGATGCCAGGTGAAGACCTTTTTATTCTCCCAACATTTTAACTTGGTGTTTTAAATTTGTATTTTACATTTGTATTTCTGCACTGCTGCTGATTTTATCCTGGTTGTGCTTTTATATTGTATTTTATAGCATAAGAACCTAAGAAGAGCCCTGATGCTGGATCAGACCGAGGGTCCATCTAGTCCAGCACTCCGGTCACACAGTGGCCAACCAGCCATCGGCCAGGGATGAACAAGCAGGACATGGTTTTTATACTGTTTGTTTTATACTTTGAATGGTTTTAATTTTTGTGAACCGCCGCTTCGGCTATAGGGTGGTATAAAAATGCAACAAATAGATAAACAAATAAAACCATGAAAACCATTCAAAGTATAAAACAAACAACAGAATAAACCATAGTATAAAATGCAATATAAAAACACAACCAGGATAAAACTGAGCAGCAATGCAGAAATTAATGCAAATTTAAAATACAAATTTAAAACAGCAAAGTTAAAACTAAGTTGATAGACTGTTAAAATGCCGAGAAAATAAAAAGGTCATAGAATCACAGAACAGCAGAGTTGGAAGGGGCCTACAAGGCCATTGAGTCCAACCCCCTGCTCAATAGTATTTGCCTTTCTTGTAGCCCTATCACACTGTTGGCTCATATTCAGCTTGTGAAGAATTGTTGTTCAACAATTCCAAGATCCTTCTCGTTTGTAGTATTGCTGAGCCAAGTATCCCCCATCTTGTAACTGTGCATTTGGTTTCCATTTCCTAGAGGTAGAACTTGGCATTTATCCCTATTAAATTTCATTCTGTGATTTTCAGCCCAGCACTCCAGCCTATCAAGATCACTTTGAAGTTTATTTCTGTCTCCCAGGGTATTAGCTATTCCACCCAATTTTGCGTCATCTGCAAATTTGATAAGCATTCCCTGCACCTCCTCGTCTTCATCTGGCATCTAAAAGTGTACAATGTAGGTACCAGGCAAACCTCTCTAAGGAGCTCATTCCACAGCCAGGGTGCCACAGCAGAGAAGGCCCTGCTCCTGGTAGCCACCTGCCTTACTTCCTTTGGCAGGGGCTCACGCCACAATAGTAGGGGCTGTTAGAACAGACCAGGACTAGGAGATCTATCTAGATCAGACATTCCTAAATGGCCTCCTCCATCTCTATGTTCCATCACAAGCTCATATCCCAAAGTTCACATGCTCCCCACACCAAAGATTCACTCCAGTAGAACATAGAAATATAGGGAGCTGCCTTATATTTATTTATTATTGAAAAACATTTGTATCCCGCCCTATATCATTAAGATCTCAGGGTGGCATATATCAGGTCACATATTTGCCCATCTTGTCCCATATTGTTTACTCTGGCTGGTAACAGGATGATACACTAGATGAGCCCCCAGTCTGATCCAGCAAATCTCTTGTCCTCAGAAGAATACAAGAAATATATTTAGAGCCCTGAATCGGGGATTGAAAACTCCATCCTGTGGCTGTGCACTTACCAGAATTCAGCACTGGGTCGTTCAAGGGGTTATAAGAGCATTGCAAGCAGATCACAGAATAGCAGAGTTGGAAGGGGCCTACAAGGCCATCGAGTCCAACCCCCTGCTCAATGCAGGAATCCACCCTAAAGCATCCCTGACAGATGCTTGTCCAGCTGCCTCTTGAAGGCCTCTAGTGTGGGAGAGCCCACAACCTTCCTAGGGAACTGATTCCATTGTCGTACTGCTCTAACAGTCAGGAAGTTTTCCTGATGTCCAGATGGAATCTGGCTTCCTTTAACTTGAGCCCGTTATTCTGTGTCCTGCACTCTGGGAGGACCGAGAAGAGATCCTGGCCCTCCTCTGTGTGACAAACTTTTAAGTTTTTGGAGAGTGCTCTCATGTCTCCCCTCCATCTTCTCTTCTCCAGGCTAAACATGCCCAGTTCTTTCAGTCTCTCTTCATAGGGCTTTGTTTCCAGACCCCTGATCATCCTGGTTGCCCTCCTCTGAACACGCTCCAGCTTGTCTGCGTCCTTCTTGAATTGTGGAGCCCAGAACTGGACGCAATACTCTAGATGAGGCCTAACCAGGGCCGAATAGAGAGGAACCAGGACCTCACGTGATTTGGAAGCTATACTTCTATTAACGCAGTCCAAAATAGCATTTGCCTTTCTTGCAGCCTTATCGCACTGTTGGCTTATATTCAGCTTGCGATCTACAACAATTCCAAGATCCTTCTCGTTTGTAGTATTGCTGAGCCAAGTATCCCCCATCTTGTAGCTGTGCATTTGGTTTCTATTTCCTAAATATAGAACTTGGCATTTATTCCTATTAAATTTCATTCTGTTGTTTTTGTGAGCACAACTGTTTTAAGATCTGGGACACCAGGGAAGTTTTAAAAAAAAAAAGATGAAAAATGATAACTTGGTAGCTTTGTCAGCGTTCACTGCCTGTCTCTGGGCCACAATTTGGAACCTCAAAATAGAGTTGTTGGGTTTTTTTTTAAAAAAAAAGCCCTTCCCCTCAGCCTCTGCTTCCTTTTAAGACATTTCTGGAGCTGGTGAAAGTGTGCAATTCTGCTTCTAAGGCAGATGCATCATCCTCCTAATTTAGGCCTATTAAGCAAAGCCCAGCTGTTCAATAGCTGGCAGACAATTTCTGCCCCATTTTTCAAAATCATGACTCAAGATGTGCAAATTTACGCAGCGCTGGGGTGAATAGAAAAAGACGAAGGTTAAGGAAGAGAGGGATCAAAATGGGCAGTGACATTCTTTGCGAACAGGTGGCCTTTTTGCAGTTCTACAACTGTGCCAGGCAAGTCCAGGAATACACAGCAAGTGCAAAATATAACATCCTGAGAAAGTTTAGTCCCTAAGGCCCAGAACATGGATGTGAGCGCTGTCTGATGAAATCTCAGAAACCAGGAATTTGAGAAGCCTGAGGGAATCCTGAACCAAATTTCTAGCAGTCAAGACGTGGAGCTTTAGTGCCATATAAACATCTTTGCTGCGTCCCCCATGACTAGCAGAGGGAAAATAAACTAAGCAAATATATGGATAATTGCATAAATTTATGCAGATGGTAGAATTCAACTTCTCTTGGCACAGAATTTAATTTTGTATTAAAGTACAGGATGTACTCAGCCCTGCACAGGAACGGGTCTTGTAGCACCTTAAGGACTAAGAAATTTATTATGGCATAAGCTCCTGTAGTCTAGAGTTCACTTCCACCAGCAGCTACATTCATTATGTCTTGTGTTGAAGAAGCCCTGAACCAGCTGCCAATCAGTTTTACGGGAAGTTTTTCACAACGCTGTTATCACGTTCCTTACATTAAATCATCTTTTTCTCCCACCAAATGAAAACATGCAATAACATTTCCTTGCATTCAAAAGCCATCAGTCTGACATCAACCAGGGTGATGGCTGACAGAGAGCTCTGGCGTGGGCTGGTCCATGAAGTCACGAAGAATCGGAAGAGACTGAACGAATAGAGGACAAATACATGAATAAGTTTACAATTTCCCCCATGCTGACATTTCATCCCCTTTCACAGCAGCAGCTAGCTCTGGGGCTAATCGACGTGTTCTGGAATTTCTTTAGGACCCTCTGGGGAGTTCACCAACGGTAGCAAATTGCCGTTCAGTTGTCACTGAATATACTATACGCCAGAGCTTTCCGAACTTTTCATGTTGGTGACACACTTTTTAGACATGCATCATTTCGCGACACAGTAATTCAGTTTTACTAGCAAACCAGAGGTTAAACTAACCCCTTATAAGAGATACGGACACATACAGAAATTGTAATAACGAAATGTATGGGGACACAACGTATCTCATGAAAACCTTTCATTTATATTTTTAAAAATATATGATTTCCAAGATTATAACACACATTTCCAAGACTTTTCACATTGAACCAATTTTGTCGAGCTGCGATCGAGCGGCGGTTGAGACGGTGTTCTATCAAAAAACTGGACCCATGGAATTTCTCGAATGCATTACTTCCGGTGTAACCGCGTCATCGGAAGTGACGCGGAATCAGCTGTTTCGACCCTATTATGCATACTGCGCATGAGCAGTCCCTGTATAATCCCTCGACCGTGGTGTGCATACACGGGTACGACGGAAGGGGGATATACTAGTGCACCATACTAATTGGCACCTTTGTTGCGTAAAAATGCATGCAAGTTGGTATTGCTTATTTCACAGAGACTCAGAGGTTTCTCGTTACGATCGCGTGACACACTGCAGCCGACACACTAACGTGTCGCGACACACAGTTTGGAAAGCTCTGCTATACGCCAACACTAATCCAAGTATCATCCCTTCCTGAAATAATAGATAAACCCATTACTTACAAGGGTATCCAACTCCCGCAAACAGAGATGTTTAGTTAGGAACATTCCTCATTATCACATAATCAAAGAATAGCAGAGTTGGAAGGGGCCTACATCGAGTCCAACCCCTGCTCAATGCAGGAATCCACCCTAAAGCATCCCTGACAGATGGTTGTCCAGCTGCCTCTTGAAGGCCTCTAGTGTGGGAGAGCTCACAACCTCCCTAGGAAACTGATTCCATTGTCGTACTACTCTAACAGTCAGGAAGTTTTTCCTGATGTCCAGCTGGAATCTGGCTTCCTTTAACTTGATCCCGTTATTCCGTGTCCTGCACTCTGGGAGGATCGAGAAGAGATCCTGGCCCTCCTCTGTGTGACAACCTTTGAAGTATTTAAAGAGTACTATCATGTCTCCCCTCAATCTTCTCTTCTCCAGGCTAAACAGGCCCAGTTCTTTCAGTCTCTCTTCATAGGGCTTTGTTTCCAGACCCCTGATCATCCTGGTTGCCCTCCTCTGAACACGCTCCAGCTTGTCTGCGTCCTTCTTGAATTGTAGAGCCCAGAACTGGACACAATACTCTAGATGAGGCCTAACCAGGGCTGAATAGAGAGGAACCAGTAGCTCACGTGATTTGGAAGCTATACTTCTATTAATGCAGCCCAAAATAGCATTATGAAGATCTCTGCTCTCTGTGGGCTTTACCTCTCCATTGGCTTTTTTTTAATAGGCCTCCAATGACTTGACCTGACGAAGCATCTTTCACCCATAAGGACACTAAAGTCGCTTTCACTACATTCTTGGATACAACACCTGCAGTACTGCACACATGAGACCTATAATGAGACGACACACACCTTTCACCCAGTAGGTCCCTGAGGGACTGTAGCTTAGTGATAGAACTCTGTTCATATTTGGAGGTAAGGTTCAGTTATACTGGGGACAGAGGCCTACAGGACCTGTGGGACGAAAGGGAGGACAAACTTTGGTCAAGAAAAAATCTGGATCATGGCTTGGTTTGCAAATCGGACCTGTCTTTATTGGGGGAAGACGTCTGCCTGGATTCTGGGATGTAAGAAAGACAGAAAATAGGGATGTTGATAAAGCTGAAAGCCAGGCTAAGACAATGGACCAGTATGGATGAAGATACAAAGTGAGGTAACTCCCTATGTCCACCTGCTCTGGCTAAGCTTCACAGCCCGCTCATGTACCCTGATAAGCCTTGAAAATACACCCCTCTCCCCAAAAACAATGGAAAACCATCATTGCAGATTTCTGTCCCCAAACCTGTTATTAGCCAGTATAGAAAAAAAAATTTAGTGAGAAAAGTGAGAAAGAAAATTACCAATCAGAAAGCAGAGACTTTAGTGAACCGCTCAGAGAGCTTCGGCTATTGGGCAGTATAAAAATGTAATAAATAAATAAATAAATAAATTGGGAGGGGGAGTGTCAGGGGATGAAAACGAGACTGTACCTTGTTACAAGAGCTTTTTATGCCTTCTTTAGCTCCAGTTTTTGCTACCAAACCTTTTGGACTCCAGCTTGTTTAATGTTTTCTCTTCAAGAGAAAGGATTTCTTGCTTGGACAAATGTCCCTTTTCTACTGCTGAAGTTGTTCCCTATAACATTTTTGAGCTGGTCCTTTGGGGCTTGGTTCATGTACAATAGATTTAGGATTTTATCTATTTCATGATGATGTTTTGCTTACTTTCTTTTATCTATTTCCCATTTACCGTATTTCTTCGATTCTAAGACACCATCGATTGTAAGACGTGCACTAATTTCAGTACCACCAACAGAAAAAAAGCTTTGATTCTAAGAAATAATAAACACACCTGTGATCCTACGACGCACCCCATTTTTAGAGATGTTTATATGGGGGGAAAAGTGCGTCTTAGAATCGAAGAAATACGGTGTTTCACTATTTCATTTTTTTCTGAATTTTCCTGGATCCTGAACCAGTCTTCCTCAACCTTCACTTGAATCTTCCGTAATCCACCCAATGGAATAGGTAGCTATAATTTTTCCTTCCACTTCCTCCCTCTCTTAATCTTCAGGCTAAATTGCTATACAGTTGGGAACATAGTATGCTTTAACTAGTGTGGACTGGTGGGAGTTGTAGCAGGCGGCAAAGAATAGACTTTAAGCAATAATTAAAGCTGTTGCTGGTTTGTTTGCTAGAGTTTCTGCGTGTAAGTTACACTGCTGCTAAAAGTTATAATTCATTCTTTGGTAGAGTGTGGTTTAGTAAGAGTTAAATGGCAGGTTATTTTGTGCTTCATAATCCTGTCGTGTAAATTGCCCCAATTCATAGCTGCCCTAATAGCCACCCTAATTTGTGCTACTTCTCCTTGTAAACATTGCATTTTACTTTAGCCTCTATGCATTTTCCCCCTCCCATAGAATTCGTTTACATATAATGTTCTTTTTGTTTTCTCTGGTTGCTGGTGTACTATTCTTTCACTTTGTAAATCAGCTTATCTGGGGTAAATGTCAATTTAAAAAAAAAATTGATTTCATTTCAAAGCAATTTCTGATCCTGGCAGCAAGGCACATATTTTGCATGCAGAAACCCTAGCATTTCAAGTTAAAGCATCTCTCGTAGGTGATGGGGAAAATCTTATTTATTACTTATTTATATACAGCCCCATATCTAAAATAGATTCTGGAGCAGTGCACATAGGAATAAAACAGAAAAACAGCAAATTAAAACTGTTCCATTTAAAACAGAGGTCCAATAAAAACAGTGGCTGGAATAGAGTTGTTTCCAGGAAGTGCCGGAAGCAGCCTCGTGTTGGCCTGTCTGTCTGACCTCCAGGGGCAGGGAGTTTGAAAGAGACGGGGCCACCACACTGAAGGCTCTTCTCCTGGTGGACTCCAATTGGGCCAAAGGGCCATGTGGAACCACCAGGAGCATGGCCTCCAATTACCTCTGTGGCCGGGCAGGATGGTAAAGGAGAAGGCGCTCTTTCAGTTATCCTGGTCCCAAGTTGCCTGAAAAAACTTCTGCCCCAAACCCTGGTAAGTCGATGCCAGTCAAAAAGTCAGGGCTAGATGAACTAGCATGGGATAAGGCAGCTTCCTATGTTGTCCCTACGTAGAATTATAGAATCGCAGAGTTGGAAGGGGCCTACAAGGGCATAGAGTCCAACCCCCTGCTCAGTGCAGTAATCCACCCTAAAGAATCCCTGACAGATGGTTGTCCAGCTCCCTCTTGAAGGCCTCTAGTGTGGGAGAGCCCATCACCTCCCTAGGGAATTAATTCCATTGTCATACTGCTCTAACAGTCAGGACGTTTTTCCTGATGTCCAGCTGGAATCTGGCTTCCTTTAACTTGAGCCCGTTATTCCGTGTCCTGCACTCTGGGAGGATCGAGAAGAGATCCTGGCCCTCCTCTGTGTGACAACCTTTCAAGTATTTGAAGAGTGCTCTCATGTCTCCCCTCCATCTTCTCTTCTCCAGGCTAAACATGTCCAGTTCTTTCAGTCTCTCTTCCTAGGGCTCTGTTTCCAGACCCCTGATCATCCTGGTTGCCCTCCTCTGAACACGCTCCAGATTGTCTGCGTCCTTCTTGAATTGTGGAGCCCAGAACTGGACGACCTACTGATACTCTGGCCCGGCATTTTCTGAGTGATACTGTGCATGGAAGTACAGCAACGGAGGAAGCTACACCCATCTAAATTTGGGTTATCTTGTGGCACTGCTCCAAAAAAAGAAAGGCATCATCCCTGGACTGCACCGTGTTTTCAAGCACAATTAAATGCACACTGGACAGGGGAGCCAGAAAGGGGTTTGTGCCTCCCCTGCCAATTTTCGTGCCTCCTCTGCCAATTTTCATGCCTCCTCTGCCAATTTTCATGCCTCCCCTGCCAATTTTCTTCTCTTATGAAATATATTTTATTAGTCATCTTTGCGCCCAACACCCCACCGACATATAAATTCAAAAACTTATAAAACAATATCAAATCAAACACAGTAAAAAAAAACAAATTAAAACTGGAGGGAAGACATATATTTAGGAACGCAGTGCAGAATTTCTTTCTGCTTCCATGTTCAGAGGCACTGTTCCTCCAATACCAGATGCAGGTAAGAAAGGGGAAGGTCTCCTGCTTTCATGCTCCATTTGCAAAATGCTCCCAAGCATCCAGCTGGCCACTGTTGGGAATAGAGCACTGGATGACGCAGGCCCTCGGTCTGATCCAGTAGTGCCGCCCCCTAAACTCTCCCTGCCTCCTTAGCAAGGTTCATGATGCACTTCAAGAGCCACCAAAATCCATCCCACCAAACATCTGGTCCCACAGTAATTTCTATGGTTTAGAATCATCATTAATTTCATGGTGGAAATTAATCGCAGTAATACCTGGAGACAATAGATGTTTTCTAGCTTGGGACATTAGCACCCTTTAATTATGAACTAAGAGCTCAAGTTAAAGGAAGCCAGATTCCAGCTGGACATCAGGAAAAACTTCCTGACTGTTAGAGCAGTACGACAATGGAACCAGTTACCTAGGGAGGTTGTGGGCTCTCCCACAGTAGAGGCCTTCAAGAGGCAGCGGGACAACCCTCTGTCAGGGATGCTTTAGGGTGGATTCCTGCCTTGAGCCGGGGGTTGGACTCGATGGCCTTATAGGCCCCTTCCAACTCTGCTATTCTATGATCCCACCAAACATCTGCTCCCACAGTATTTCCTATGGATTAGAATCATCATTGCATGCTTTAGGAAATCAATTACCCAAATCAGGTAATTGATTTCCGCTTTTCTGTATTACCTTGAGAGCGTCTGTCAAGGGTCAGCGCTTGCCATTCCTTAACTTCTCACACCACAGTCAGTAGCCCAAAGAGCCTCTGCCAAGGCTGGGATAGGGAGATGAAAGAAGTTGCAGAAAGCATAGAAAAGACTGAGGCCTCATCTACACCAAGCAGGATATTCCACTATGAAAGCGGTATATAAAAGGCAGGAGCCACACGACTGCTTTATAGCGGTATTGAAGAGCACTGACCACTGTTGGGGACCACGGGCACAGACCATATACCACTTTCATACCGCTACTTCCTGCTTGGTGTGGCTCCTGCCCTTTATATACTGCTTTCATAGTGCAATATCCTACTTCATAGAATCATAGAATAGCAGAGTTGGAAGGGGCCTACAAGGCCATCGAGTCCAACCCCCTGCTCAATGCAGGAATCCACCCTAAAGCATCCCTGACAGAGGGTTGTCCAGCTGCCTCTTGAAGGCCTCTAGTGTGGGAGAGCCCATCACCTCCCTAGGGAATTGATTCCATTGTCATACTGCTCTAACACTCAGGAAGTTTTTTCCTGATGTCCAGCTGGAATCTGGCTTCCTTTAACTTGAGCCCGTTATTCCGTGTCCTGCACTCTGGGAGGATCGAGAAGAGATCCCAGAGTGCAGGACACGGAATAACGGGCTCAAGTTAAAGGAAGCCAGATTCCAGCTCATCTACTTGGTGTAGATGAGGCCTTAGGAGGGGACGGGGGGCAGGGAGCTCTGAAAAAATGCATGGGGGTGGGAGGGATCTTGAAGAAAGGGGAAATTACTTTGGGGGGGGGGCGTAATTTGTCAATTGTTCCAGGCAGTAAAATGACAGAAACCACAAAGGAGCATAGCAGCACAAAGTAGGGGCAGAATCCAACCTACAAAGAATCCCAAATTTTGTTTCTTTAGAAGTTAGCCTCTCAATCGCTCCTTTGAGGACAGGAGCTGAGGGGTAATATTTAACATTTGTATAACATATCCTTCCCCAACCTGGTGACATCCAGATGTGTTGGACTGCACATCCATCATTTTGCAACTCCCATGACTATGCTAGCTGGGAATGATGGAGGTAGCAGTCCAACACATCTGAGAGGCACCAGGTTGAGGAAGGGTAGTTTAGATTCTCAGAAGCTCTTCACGTGCATTATGCAGTTGTAATATTCACAAACCATCCTGTGACTTAAACCAGCATTATCTCCCTTGTTACAAATTGGGGGGGAGGGACAACACACACTGCAGCTGATTGACAGAGCAGTGGGCCCACCCTCTCAGCTTGTACCAGGGACCTCCTGAGGCACAGCTAAGTCTTAGCAGGTTCAAAGTACAGGAAGCCAGATTCCAGCTGGACATCAGGAAAAACTTCCCGACTGTTAGAGCAGTACGACAATGGAACAAATGAGCTAGGGTGGTTGTGGGCTCTCCCACACTAGAGGCATTCAGGAGGTGGCTGGACAGCCATCTGTCAGGGATACTTTAAAATGGATTGCTGCATTCAGCAGGGAGTTGGACTTGATGGCCTTAGAGACCCCTTCCAACTCGACTATTCTATGATTCTCTCTACCTGCTAGCTCACGTAAGAATATAAGAAGTGCCCTGATGCTGGATCAGACCAAGGGTCCATCTAGTCCAGCACTCTGTTCACACAGTGGCCAACCAGCTGTCGACCAGGGACCAACAAAGCAGGACATGGTGCAACAGCACCCTCCCACCCACGTTCCCCAGCAACTGGTGCATACAGGCTTACTGGAGATAGCACACAACCATCAGGGATAGTAGCCATTGATAGCCGTCTCCTCCAGGAACTTATCCAACCCCCTTTTGAACCCATCCAGATTGGTGGCCACCACTACATCTTGTGATAGTGAGTTCCATAATTTAACTATGCGCTGTGTGAAGAAGTCCTTCTTTTTATTTGTCCTGAATCTCCCACCCATCAGCTGGAAACAAAGCCCTATGAAGAGAGACTGAAAGAACTGGGCATGTTTAGCCTGGAGAAGAGAAGATTGAGGGGAGACATGATAGCACTCTTCAAAGACTTGAAAGGTTGTCACACAGAGGAGGGCCAGGATCTCTTCTCGATCCTCCCAGAGTGCAGGACACGGAATAACGGGCTCAAGTTAAAGGAAGCCAGATTCCGGCTGGACATCAGGAAAAACTTCCTGACTGTTAGAGCAGTACGACAATGAAATCAGTTGCCTGGTGAGGTTGTGGGCTCTCCCACACTAGAGGCCTTCAAGAGGCAGCTGGACAAGCATCTGTCAGGGATGCTTTAGGGTGGATTCCTGCATTGAGCAGGGGGTTGGACTCGATGGCCTTGTAGGCCCCTTCCCACTCTGCTATTTTATGATTCTATGACCCTTGATCTGATCCTGCAGGGCCCTTCGTGCATTCGCACAGCATTCGGCCCTCGGTCCAAAAGGGTCAGTACCCCTCGGCATTAAGCACGATGCTAGGGCTTTCCTGCCCATAAATTCCCCCAAGCCTTGCTGAAGGTGACTGCAAGCCTCAATCACAGAAAGAGAAGAAGTCAGCCACAGCTAGGGGAAACCGAGGCAAAGTCATGGATTATTATTTTTCTTTAATTGATTCTGGCTGCCATATTTGGTAGTTTCGTGCTCATGGAGTACGCACAGGTCAGCGCATCTTTAATCCGGCCTTGCAGAAAAAGGAAGCATTTTCCCCCTCCCTCGGCTTTAAGCCAAATGCTATCAGGGGTGAGGATAAAGAGGAGTGCTTGCCTTACCTGCAGATTGTAAATCTTTACACGGCAGAAGCGGCATTGCTCATAAAACATGGCATTAAATATTTCCCTGCCCACACTGCTGCAGGGCTAAGCGCTCATCTCTGGCTTTGTAACGGACGCACAAGCAACACCAGCGCCAGAATTCTGCCTCGACAATACGGGAGCACGATCGCAGCAGTGCAAAAAAGTATAGTTTGCCACTCCTTCGACACAGTTGTGCACTTGTAAAAGGCGGACTTCTCACCGGAAAATTAAACTGAAATGGATGCCTTTCACATTGATCAATAGCAGCGTGACTGCGTTTTATGCAAACGGTGGCCCGATTTTCTGGGTGGGTGGGGTCGCAAGGATGAGTAAACTAGTTGGCCTCATCTTTCACTGTCCAAGTTGCTCTCCCTTCAGGCGGCCAATCTAAATGCAAATTGTGAGAAGAAAAGAAGGCCCTACAATACTTTGGAGGAACAGCAGAGAAAAATTTTAAATTGCAAAGGAAGTTCTTGAAGACATAATCCTGCATAGGTCAAAAGATCCTGACCGGGCTAGATTAATCATTGTGCCAACTACAACAAAGAGCAAGGACCCTTCTATAGCACAATTATGTAGGCGTTAAGTCAGTTTGAAGGAAGTTCGCCCACTTTGCCATCCAGCCTGATCTCCTTTGAACATTGTGGTCAACCCATAACATGTTTCCTAGTCATCCCTTTATTGCTCCAGACAGCCCCACTCCTGAGGTCCCCATCTCCTCCAAGAGGAGTGGGTGGATTTCTGCACTGAGTAGGGGGTTGGACTGGATGGCCTTATAGGCTATTCTATGATTCTATGAACATCTTCTGAAGACCTTTCCTGCCCTGGGTCAGCTGCAGTGAGTTCAGAGGAGGGCAACGAGGATGATCAGAGGTCTAGAAACAACGCCCTATGAGGAGAGACTGAAAGAACTAGGCATGTTTAGACTGGAGAAGAGAAGATTGAGGGGAGACATGAGAGCACTCTTCAAGGACTTGAAAGGTTGTCACACAGAGGAGGGCCAGGATCTCTTCTCGATCCTCCCAGAGTGCAGGACACGGAATAATGGGCTCAAGTTACAGGAAGCCAGATTTCAGCTGGATGTCAGGAAAAACCTCCTGACTGTTAGAGCAGTACGACAATGGAACCAATTCCTTAGGGAGGTGATGGACTCTCCCACACTAGAGGCCTTCAAGAGGCAGCTGGACAACCCTCTGTCAGGGATGCTTTAGGGTGGATTCCTGCATTGAGCAGGGGGTTAGTCTCGATAGCCTTGTAGGCCCCTTCCAACTCTACTATTCTGATTCTATGATTCTGTGCACATAGAGAGAATTCTGATAAGGTTAGTGACCACTGTCTGCCTTTGCAAATTAAAAGAAATGGGGGGGGGAAATAACCCCCGCTCCTGGCTGTATAGACAAGCTGCCATAAGGCATTCTGGGATATTCAGTTGCATCTAGGTCTGCATTGGGGCCCACAAATTTTAGCTAGCCGGAATTGGTGGTTGTCATGAGATGATTCCTTGGGGGGCATCCCCAACTACGGGGATAAGCCTGAGAGAGGAAGAGAACAGCGAGGAGGAGGAGGACTGTGAGTAAGATTGTGCGGGAGGAGATGTAGCGCTGAAAGTACAGAAAAGACAGACAGGCTATAAGGCCATTGAGTCCTGGTAAGGATTGATGTTGTGTCGGAGGGAGAGATGGACAGTCCCCTGCCCTCCCCTAGGATGAGCTGGCGCTCCTACATCTAAGAACAGAGACCGGGAGTGGATCGGAGCCCTGCCCTCAGATGTAAGAGGAGTCTGAGAATGCTCTGAGGGGTTGGGATCTTATGCAGAGCCCCACAGCATCAGGGTTTTGTTTCTGATGCCACACTGAACTTTCAAGGCCCTCAAAGAGCCACTAAAGCACACTGCAAAGAAAGTCGGGAACAATCCACTGCTTCAAGCTCAGGCAGATGGCAGATGCTCCATATCACGTTATGTTATGGAGCAATGAGAGCCCTTCCACCGTGCAATGAGAATATAGGGGCGCACCCTACCCTTCTCCAGTGTTTTGAGCAGAGAAGGGGGCATAAGGGCTCCCCCGTGGTCTTGCTCCAAGCTCAAGCTCCCATCACAAAGGGAAGGAACACTCACCATGGTGAGCAAATTCCTTGGCCTCCCTATATTATTATTATTATTAGGGGTGTGCACGGACCACCACCCCCAATCCACTTCGTGGCCCGATCCGGAAAATCTGGATCGGGCCCGATCTTCTTCGCGCCGCTCTGCCTGTGTCCCGCTCCGCTCCACGTAGCAAGATCCAGCTTCGCCACCATCGCTACATGGACGGCGGCAGCGGCGCAAGATAAGCCACCACCACCACCACCACTCCGCCCCCTTACCTGCATCCGTCACGGGCTTCAATTGAGGCCCCAGTTGAAGCCGGAAGAAGCCTCAGCCTTCACTTTCGCCTTCAACCGGGGCCTCAATTGAAGTCCACGATGGACGCAGGTAAGCGTCCCTCCTCCCTGCTCCCTTACCTGGCGCTGGCGCCGCCACCGCCGGATGGATGGCGCCACCGGCAACGCCAGATGAGTCCCCCTCCCCCCCACTTACTTGCAGGTGAAGTTCCGGATTGAGGCAATCCTCTTCGCCTCGATCCGCAGCCCCCCAGACTCTCTTCGCCTCCGCCTTTCCCAGAGGCGAATTAGGCCGCCTCGCTCCTGCTTCTCTGAACTGAAGAGAAGCGGAGCACATCCCTTATTATTATTATTTCTTCTGGTTGCAGCAGTGCTCTCAGCCACTTTTTCTGGGCTTAGAAGAGCCTGTAGAGGAAGCTGTGATGGCTCCACGTCACCCTTTACAGTTGAGGAAACAGTATGCCATAGGGATGTTGGGAAATCCACAATGGAACCAAGTGATTTAAGATTTTTATGAGTCTGACTTGCGGATTCCACAGCAGACCGGCTTCTCCCACAACGGGTAGACTCTGAGGACATGTGGAATATTTCGTTAACCTTCAGGAATTTTGCTCAAATTTCATCGTAGAAAAATATGTACACACACACACAAAAAAAACAACCAGCCAAACATGTACATTTTCCCCCATAGGCTAAGGTGTGAAAATGAGCATTTGGGGGAGAATTTGTGCATTTTCACACATGGGAATTTGTGCAAGTTCACATTTGCGCAAGTGCAAATTTTGCGCAAATTCAGAAATAAAAAAAAAAGAAATCCAATTCGGTCGATGGGCAGACAAGGAAAGGCGCTTGACAAACTGTGAAACACAGACAGGGCAAATTGTACACAACCCATACATCCATAGTGTGGTGGTGGTGGTGGGGAGAAACATGATGTGAGTAGAGAAAGAAAGGAGACAGCGAGGGAGCAGAGAAGGGCAAGAGGACAGCAGTGGGGCAGGAACGCAGGCTAGGCACATCGGTTATTTTCACTGCTGTTGTGTCACAGGAACCCCTTCAACAGTTAATTGATCCCTGAAAATGTGTTGCGGACAGGGGCCCACTTCTTCATGCTCCCCCAGCCTCAGTTTCTCATTTGCAAGCCCTGCGTGGTTTAATGCTTCGTCACGCTCCCTATGAAGTTAAAGAGAGAGGCCAATCCGGCGTCACCTGAGAATAGCAGAAGGACCTTCACTAGGCCCACTCCTGGGGCAAAATAGTAGCCAGATTCAGACATGAAATTGCCATTTGAAAGGCGGAGGCAGAGAATGTTCACCGCACAATTCTCGAGCCGCTGGGGAATTTTCCCCATGGATGCCTCCAAATGTGGCTCATGCTGGGCCATTTTAAAAACCCGGACCCATGTTCGAAGTGCTTTTGAGCTGGAAAATACCAGAGCATTGATAACTGAAGAATAGGTTGTACAATGAGCACCCTTTTCCCAAGGATCCAAACTCCACCGCGGACCAGAAACTAAGTTTCTGCACAAAAAAGCCCTTCAAGGACTCAAGGAAGAGGTTTGTTGGAGTCACATTCGTATTGGCAGAAGTTAAAACCAAGCCCGCGTCCGGCATTTTCAATGCTATTCCCTGCAGTCATGCAGAAATGGTCAGCAACAACTCGAGAACTCAGAAGGAAAGGGGAAAATTAAGTTCTATCGTTTCTGTTTGTACCAAGCAGGGCTGTCTCTGTGGACGGAGTACCCCCCAGTTGCTGTCACTGAAGTCCAGACGTAATTCTGGCAGGTACTGGCCCAACAGGCTGAAACCCATCTGTGTCAGCCTAAATCTGGATGCTGGGTTATGTCAGTGGGATCAATCATAGAATAGCAGAGTTGGAAGGGGCCTACAAGGCCATCGAGTCCAACCCCCTGCTCAATGCAGGAATCCACCCTAAAGCATCCCTGACAGAGGGTTGTCCAGCTGCCTCTTGAAGGCCTCTAGGGTGGGAGATCCCACAACCTCCCTAGGTAACTGATTCCATTGTCGTACTGCTCTAACAGTCAGGAAGTTTTTCCTGATGTCCAGCTGGAATCTGGCTTCCTTTAACTTGAGCCCGTTATTCCGTGTCCTGCACTCTGGGAGGATCGAGAAGAGATCCTGGCCCCTCCTCTGTGTGACAACCTTTTAAGTATTTGAAGAGTGCTATCATGTCTCCCCTCAATCTTCTCTTCTCCAGGCTAAACATGCCCAGTTCTTTCAGTCTCTCTTCATAGGGCTTTGTTTCCAGACCCCTGATCATCCTGTTTGCCCTCCTCTGAATCTGTTCCTCTGAACTCCTCTGAACCCCCAATCTGTTCTTAAAAACAGTTTCAGGAATAAAGCCATTGATGGGGTCTAATCACATAGACTAGGATTTAGCCTTGGACTCCGAGAAGGCAGTCTAATGCAGAGGACAAGAAGATCAGGAAGTCGAACCACGATGCATTTTAAACCTAAGAATTTTAAGATGCTATGATTGTTATTTCAATATTGCATTGGATTTATATGCTCTTTTAACTAATTTTATGTATTATATTGTGTTTGGAGTTGTTCCCCGCCTCGATCTAGAGGGAGAGGTGGGTAATATTTATTATGATTATGATTATGATTATTATGTGGTTTTGCCCAAGTCTTCTGGCTGCAAACTGCAGGCAGAAGTTTTTTGGATGGAGTGGGGGGGAGAGAAAATAGGAGCAGGGGATGACCTGACCCGGGACTTGGTGTAAGACTCCACAACAAATCATAAGACTGACCTGAATGACAAATTAAAGCCGTCCCATACTCAGTACCTTAATTTAAAAGTATATTAGTTGTGCCTTTTGAATAATACTTTGTGGGGATGCTGGTGGGGGGTGATGGGAGTTGTAGTTCAACTTAACTGGAGAGCAACGAGTTGGGAGGACAGCATATCTGTTATTGTTTTAAATTGCTGCAAACCACTTTGATGGTGTTTTAGCAGATAAGGGGGTATATAAATGTTAATAAATAAAACACTTCCAGTTTATGCAAAGGAACGGTGAAGCTCAACAGGTTTGGCCACTGTTGTTTTTATGTTTTTTTTAATTTTTGTATACTTTTAATGTTTACTATTTTTAATTGTTGTAAACCGCCCAGAGAGCTTCGGCTGTGGGGCGGTATATAAATGTAATAAAATAAAATAAATAAATAAATACACTCCCCCAAATCCTCAGCAACATGCAAGACTTCAGTGACAGACATGCAGGGCTTCCTTGACATTCATGTCAACATAGAATGGATTCCCTGAAGCTGGAAAAATCTGGAAACCACTCTTCTAGCAGTATGATTCATCCTGCCCAGATGCGTCATCTCTTCCAGTTCAGATGACATTTTGCCCAGTGTGCATTTGTCTCTCTCTTGGGCTAGGCCCAATACACGCTCATCAGATCCCAACGCTAGCTCTCTTAGGGACTTTCTGGGCGCTGCAAACAAGACGCATCCAGTAACATTTTCACTTGCTGAGCACAGGGGAAGGCATGCGCTTTGCGCTGGAAAGGTCTGAATTAATGGCTCCAGGCAAAACCGTTGTCTTCCCAAAGGAGGGGAGGAGGAAGGAGCTCTTCTCTTTGGCAAAAGCCCATGATAACACTCGTACCTGCTCCCGTCTGTTCTTAGGTTGTAACCCAAGATTCGGAATGGCAGAAGCGAAATATTTCTCAATGCTTAATGTACTAACTTTGGCAAGATTTAATGTCCTGCCATCTACTCTGTTGCAGGGGAGGTTTCAGAAAACTACTTTTCATGATCGCTTGTGCCCATGTGGAAGCAATGAAATTGAATCGGTTGTCCACATTTTACTCTGTTGTTGTTTTTACACAAAGATTAGAGAGAGATTATTATATGACACCAGTTTAGAAATTAATGCACTTCTTCATTGCTTCAGGGCCACAGAGGACAGAGACACAATCGAGGCATTTGCAAAATTCTTTTTGAATGCTACGAGAATAAGGTCTCTCCAGAATTGATTCTGTTGCATACTTTTCAAATCTGTATGTAATTTTGCCTTACTCTCGTGCAAAATTTTGCCCTACTCTCGTAATGTCTGGTCGGTGACCATAATAAAGTTGATGATGATAACATTCGTAATCCTGAAAAACACAGTAGAATAAATGCCCAAATCCCTATTTGTAAATCTCATAAATGAAAGGTTTGTTACAGGTCTGAGCTCTTACACAGAGCCTGATCAAGAGCAAAGGTAGAGACCGAACAGCACAGAGCTAAAAGCACCGCCACAACAGCCTACATAGCTACGCACAAGAGAGTTTCCTCCAACCAGTGTGCTGGACATTCCACTTCCAGGAGGGAGATCCTTTAAAAAGGAAAGCAAAGATCCCACAGAGTTCCCAGTGCAGCTGAGAGTCTGTGTGTCAGGTGCACGGATGCTCTTTGAACATCAGGAGATGATAACCGTACTTACGAACAGCAGCTGTTCAGGGGCAAATGAAAGAGTCATTTCCCTTTTAAACAGGCTTTTGGCTTCAGCCAAAGCTGCAAGTGCAATCAATGAGAAAACACCGCCAGAGGAGGCTTTGCTGGAGATGAGAGGGAAAGCAATGAAGATTTTTCTTCGCTTTTCTTAAGGAAGCTTTGGCATTCCTTCTTGGGAAGCATGGCCTGCAGCTGCAAGGTCAGGAATGTAAATTCACTGCCGTGTGGTTTCCGCAATTCCATGTAGCCACATGGTTTTGGCATAGAATCTGGATTCTGAGAATCCTTCCCCAACCTGGTTCCCTCCAGGTGTGCTGA
This sequence comes from Elgaria multicarinata webbii, assembly GCF_023053635.1. NCBI lineage: Eukaryota > Metazoa > Chordata > Lepidosauria > Squamata > Anguidae > Elgaria > Elgaria multicarinata. The sequence continues at coordinate 5,070,691 of NC_086174.1, read as the reverse complement.
ACTGCAACTCCCATCATAATACGCTCAACACATCTGGGAGGTGTCAGGTTGGGGATGGCTGGTTTACACTGAAAAAGGTAGAGTCAGTCCCTACATTGATAAGATGTGCTGGTACATCCCATCAACTGCTAGGTCATTAATGATGCGCAACAAAGCCAGAGGCAAAGGCGTGAAACCAAGGATATAGTTTATTCTAAAACCAATGCGTTTCAGACCCTAAGGGTCCTTCCTCGGGGCAATCTAAGGAAGATTTATATATCTATATTACACACACACACACACACACAAAGTCACATGGACATCATTATTAATCACAATCATAGAATCATATAATAGCAGAGTTGGAAGGGGCCTACAAGGCCATAGAGTCCAACCCCCTGCTCAATGCAGGAATCTACCCTAAAGCATCCCTGACAGATGGTTGTCCAGCTGCCTCTTGAAGGCCTCTAGTGTGGGAGAGCCCACAACCTCCCTAGGTCATGGCTTCCATTGTCATACTGCTCTAACAGTCAGGAAGTTTTTCCTGATGTCCAGCTGGAATCTGGCTTCCTGTCACTTGAGCCCGTTATTCCGTGTCCTGCACTCTGGGAGGATCGAGAAGAGATCCTGGCCCTCCTCTGTGTGACAACCTTTGAAGTATTTGAAGAGTGCTATCATGTCTCCCCTCAATCTTCTTTTCTCCAGGCTAATCATGCCCAGTTCTTTCAGTCTCTCTTCATAGGGCTTTGTTTCCAGACCCCTGATCATCCTGGTTGCCCTCCTCTGAACACACTCCAGCTTGTCTGCGTCCTTCTTGAATTGTGGAGCCCAGAACTGGACGCAATACTCTAAATGAGGCCGAATAGAGAGGAACCAGTACCTCACGCAATTTGGAAGCTATACTTCTATTAATGCAGCCCAAAATAGCATTTGCCTTTCTTGCAGCCGTATCGCACTGTTGGCTCATATTCGGCTTGTGATCTACAACAATTCCAAGATCCTTTTCGTTTTTAATATTGCTGAGCCAAGTATCCCCCATCTTGTAACTGTGGGGATACTTGCAATAGTATCCCCACTTGCAAAACTATTGTACACTGGCAATAGTTTTGCCAGTGTACAAAAACATATTAAAATTAGTGATTACAAGTAAAAAGCATATTAAAAAGATTCAAAATATAAAAACAATTTTCACCTTATCGCATATATGAACATAAACATACTCACTCGATAAACTCAAGATATAACTTCTGTTTCATACCCACAAGTTTATCGAGTGAGTATGTTTTTTACTTGCAATCACTATAATTTGAATATGTTTTTGTACACTGGCAAAACTACTGTGATTAATAACGATGTCCCACGTGACTTTGTAAATATTATACATTTTTCTTAGACTACCCTGAAGAAGGACCCTTAGGGTCTGAAACCCGTTGGATTTTAGAATAAACCATATCCTTGGTTCCAGCCCTTTGCCTATGGCTGTTTTGGCATCCCTATTGGGGTTCTCTCTTTTGGGGGGGGGGGGCTTCATTAATGATGTGTAACAACTCTACTGGGAAAACTTTGGCTCCCCTCAAAATTCCTCCAATGTTTTGTCCAAGGAGAAATCCTGAAATTTACTTAATGTAAGGAAGTTGCTACCAAAATTTCTTCTACTCATTCTGCACCAATGTGAAGTAGCTGCCAATGCTTTGATCACTGCCTATTCCCTCCTTGCTGCATGTTCAAGTCCCTCTACAAAACCCACAAGGAACAGAGCCAAACCTAAAGGCATAAAGGCCCAGTTGCAATGAAAAGCAAGTCCTTGCTTTTCCAAAACAAACAAAATAGGAAGAAAGCAAATCAACTCAAAACACGTGCAAAATATCACTGAGCAGCTTCTTGTTGACATGGCAAGGTAGAGAAGGGCTCCCACAGTACAAAACACCCAGATCACAAGTAGCCAAGACAGCAAGGAGAGAAAGCTAATTTTAGTTTTTTTGTGGATACCGACAGCTGTGGTCAATAACTGCTAGGAAACGGCACACAGAAAACAGACATGGGATGGAATTAAGCCATGTATGAACTCTAATTGTAAAAAAAAAGCAGCAGACCTTGGCAGGGTTCATACAACATGTAACCTGCCATGGGTTACCATGTAGTCTGAACGCAGCACGTTTTCTGTAAGGTAGCTTGTTAACCATGCAGTGTGGTTTATTTTTCTTCAACAAGCCACCTTGAGAGCCCATGGCAAGTTCTTGGGTTGTTCAGGGTGGTTAACAACCACCTTGCATGGTTAACAAGCAACCTTGCGGAAAACGCTCTGTGTTCAGACAACACAATAACCCATGGTCAACAACGAATCACACTGGGTGGGTTGGCGGGTTGTGTGAATCCAGTCCTTGCCAGTGAAAGACAAAAAACGAAGAAGCAAAAACACAAAACAGAAAGTAGAAGAAGCATAAAGGAAAGAAAAAAGTAATATCTTGTTTCCCAGAAATAGCCATAGTTTTAGAAGAAAAATGGTTGAGAAGAACTGGAAACAAATTGGGAAGGGAAGACAGGGTGGGATAAGAGAAGAAGAGCACAGGGGAGGACTTTGTTGGTCTCCCCGCACATTCCCCATTCCTCTGTGAGTGAGTGAGCGTACCATGGTATCCTCAAAGCCTTCTCTCCCAGAGGTAACCTAATAGGCCAAAAGACCTTGAGAAAACCAGCAGAACATCACAAGAGCAACTGAGATTGAGTCCCCTTCTCCAATAGGTTCCACAGAACCTAGCGAGCACAGGATCTCTGAGGAGGCAGAGAATCATAGAATAGCAGAGTTGGAAGGGGCCTACAAGGCCATCGAGTCCAACCCCCTGCTCAATGCAGGAATCCACCCTAAAGCATCCCTGACAGAGGGTTGTCCAGCTGCCTCTTGAAGGCCTCCAGTGTGGGAGAGCCCACCACCTCCCTAGGTAACTGGTTCCATTGTCGTCCTGCTCTAACAGTCAGGAAGTTTTTCCTGATGTCCAGCTGGAATCTGGCTTCCTTTAACTTGAGCCCGTTATTCCGTGTCCTGCACTCTGGGAGGATCGAGAAGAGATCCTGGCCCTCCTCTGTGTGACAACCTTTTAAGTATTTGAAGAGTGCTCTCATGTCTCTCCTCCGTCTTCTCTTCTCCAGGCTAAACATGCCCAGTTCTTTCAGTCTCTCTTCATAGGAGGCAGAGAACTTCCTCAGAAACAGTGCCAGAATGGGCATATTCTGTGTAAACAGAATGCTGGACTAGAGGGACCCTTGGTCTGATCCAGCCCGGTAGTTCTAATGATCTGATGACTCCTTGGAGATCCCAGTCCTTATAACAGACTTGGATCCAGAAGGGCGAGGGGTTATTTATTAAAATTTATATCCTGCCTTTCCACCAGGAATAGCACTCAAGGCGGCTATCAATAATACCCCAGACAAAATACAAAAGTATAAAAACGGAACATAAAAAGCAAACCAATTAAAAGCTCATCAATAAAATTACCCAGAGGGCTTGTCTTGGAGTCAGAGAACGAACGCAGCCAAGTCCGTTAATCCGCTTTCGGGGAGGGGGGAGCAAGGGGCAGAGGCTTTCCCTAGTGCTGCATCTGAAGATGCAGTTATTCCCTTCCCAGGTGTCAGTCCGCTTCTGGAGGGCTCCCTTTTCAGAGGATGGCATGGAACTTGAGCCAAACATTGCAGAGGAGCTGCCTGTGTCTAGGGACCATGGGGCAGATCAGGGAATCCTGGGCCCTCAAGGGAAACAGTCATTGACACCCCACACCCTCTCAAACTCAGAGGCAGACACCCCAGGGAGCGCTAGTGTCTAACACAGCCTTCCTCAACCTGGGGCGCTCCAGATGTGTTGGACTACAACTCCCAGAATGCCCCAGCCAGCTCTGCTGGCTGGGGCATTCTGGGAGATGCAGTCCAACACATCTGGAGCGCCCTAGGTTGAGGAAGGCTGGCTAACAGGTTCAGGCTCAATCTGCTGACAGTCCCAGAAATGCCCACCTAAGGAATATGGACTCCTCCTCATGAGTAAAGGTATACCCTTGAGCAAGGCTCTGCTCACGAATAGGCGCTGCTGGTTGCATTTGGGCTCTGGGTAGGGCTCTCAAAGCTCAGGCTTAAAAGCCTTCAGTTCTAGGCACAGAGCACTGGAACACCGTCTATGCACCAGCTCCGAGATGCCAGCACGTGTTTCCTAATTGCCTGGCTCTTCTCTGGAACACCTTGCATTTGGGCTGCCTACTGCCTCTAATTCCCGGGAGCTCTGGCCACACCAGGGCCCTCTTGCCCACCCATTCCTTCCAATCCTGAATTACTGCAGGGTGTTGTTGGTTTTTTGCTGGACTAAAGAAAACAAGCTTTTTCTGAGCCACCTCCTCTTACTCACCCGGTAGAACCACTTTCCTAATCGTAACTGTCCCTGTCTGCATGCTCAGTTGCAGGCTACCAACAGGGAACAACTAAAAACAAAGTTGTCCCATCAGGGGACAACAAAACAGCAGATCCCATAAATGTGCAATCAGTTCTCATGAAGTATTATTATTATTATTATTATTATTATTATTATTATTATTTATTTATATAGCACCATCAATGTACATGGTGTGTACAGATAACACAGTAAATAGCAGGACCCTGCCGCATAGGCTTACAATCTAGTTATTCAAGAGCATTTGTTCACAGAACACTGACCCAGCAACATACGAAGGGGTACCTATGTCAGGGAAGGAGACCCACACTAGTCCAGGAAAAAAAAAAGGGCCAATGACAACTGTCCCCAGGATGTCACCGTGTAGCTTCCGCTGCTCCATCGGCAGTCTTATTGAACAGCAGGGACCAGCACAGGTCTGGACAGCACACACACACATTTTTATTATGTGGTCACAGACCCAATAGAAACAATAACCACAATCATTAATTTAAAACCATAAAATCACAGTCATTTGTTCATTATACGAACAGGCTAAAAGAGTTATTTAAAACATACACATATTTAAAATATATAGGCGTAGTTAGCGCACCGGGTACAAAAGATAAGCAACAGCAGCATGGGATAGAAGTTACAATTGATTTGCAAGACCTTTGTACGGAGAAGAGGAACTTAGCCACTAACTCTGTTGTTAACTTGTTTGTACTTGCCAGAAAATATTCCAAATACTGTTAGGGTGTCCTTCCAGGGCATTTTCTCATAAGAGGGCCAAGAAATCTATTTCTCTCCTCCCTAGAATCATAGAATAGCAGAGTTGGAAGGGGCTTACAAGGCCATCGAGTCCAACCCCCTGCTCAAGGCAGGAATCCACCCTAAAGCATCCCTGACAGAGGGTTGTCCAGCTGCCTCTTGAAGGCCTCTAGTGTGGGAGAGCCCACAACCTCCCTGGGTAACTGATTCCATTGTCGTACTGCTCTAACAGTAAGAATGTTTTCCTGATGTCCAGTTGGAATCGGGCTTCCTTTAACTTGAGCCCGTTATTCCATGTCTGGGAGGATCAAGAAGAGATCCTGGCCCTCCTCTGTGTGACAACCTTTTAAGTATTTGAAGAGTGCCATCATGTCTCCCCTGTGGAAGCTACATTTGAAAAAAGGTCTGGACAGCAGATGCTTGAAATGCTAAAGCAGACTGCCACTGCCCACTATTTGAGCCATCCAGCACCTTGCATTACAACCCTGCTTTCCATAAAGCACAACAGAATTCTTCCTGGATTTCTAGATTCGTCTCAAATTTCCATACAACCCAAGCTTCAAACCCCAATGAGGAATCAAGACTACATGAAGAAGGCACAAACGTACCTATCAGGGAGCCTGGTAATGCTGGTCGTTTCCTCCCCACAGTCTGGAAGAGGAGCTATTCTCACTTAGACCTAAGCAACGGGCAGTAAGGTTCGTCTTCTGGGCAGAAACACAATTTCACAGCCCCATGTTACGAATAGAATAATAGAATAGCGGAGTTGGAAGGGGCCTACAAGGCCATCGAGTCCAACCCCCTGCTCAATGCAGGAATCCACCCTAAAGCATCCCTGACAGAGGGTTGTCCAGCTGCCTCTTGAATGCCTCTAGTGTGGGAGAACCCACAACCTCCCTGGGTAACTGATTCCATTGTCGTACTCCTCTAACAGTCAGGAACTTTTTCCTGATGTCCAGCTGGAATCTAGCTTCCTTTAACTTGACCCTGTTATTCCGTGTCCTGCACTCTGGGAGGATCAAGAAGAGATCCTGGCCCTCCTCTGTGTGACAACCTTTTAAGTATTTGAAGAGTGCTATCATGTCTCCCCTCACTTTCAGGCTACTTTACCAGAATGAGAAATTATCCCTGTCATACTAATCAGCAGGCTTCAGAAATGCACGAGCCAACTGGCTGGCAGAGATCGCTAAGGCCCTCCTATACTGGTTAGAAACCCCTCCAGAGCTGAGGCAGAGGCCACAGGGGATGGAGTCTATGGGCCATTACTCAGTGAGGAACTGGGAAGGGAGAGGAGGGGTCGTGACACGCTTGGAAAGAAAAGGGCCAGAGGTGAAAAAGGCTTTGCTAAGGTCACGTGAACAATTTCTATAGCAAGAGTCCTTTTGCGCAAATAAAAATGCAGCCCCCAAATGGTAGTAATTTAATGATAGGGGAAAGGGGCTCCCACCGGACCTGCAGTTTGCCATGTTTGGGCAGCAGCCCGTATCCAACAGATCCAGCGCAAAAATCCCCAGCAACAGCAACAGATTAGCAGCGGGAACAAGAGGAACACAATGACAGTTTTCATTATACTAACATTCCATGCTGTGAAAGTTTCAATGAAGCCTTTTAATCCACCTCCTGCATGCTGTTCCCCCTCTCGCTTCCATGCGCCAGGTTGGAAACCCGAAGATCTTGGTGAAGGAAGCTCTGGTTTTAGACTATTAACTTTTGGTAGACACAACCAGGGTTGTTGCTAGTCCTGGTCATTCACATGTTGTTGATGATGATAACAAAAACATCACCATCATCGCTGCCGATTCAAATACTTAAAAGGTTGTCACACAGAGGAGGGCCAGGATCTCTTCTCGATCCTCCCAGAGTGCAGGACACAGATTAACGGGCTCAAGTTAAAGGAAGCCAGATTCCAGCTGGACATCAGGAAAAACTTCCTGACTGTTAGAGCAGTACGACAATGGAACCAATGACCTAGGGAGGTGGTGGGCTCTCCCACACTAGAGGACTTCAAGAGGCAGCTGGACAACCATCTGTCAGGGATGCTTTAGGGTGGATTCCTGCATTGAGCAGGGGGTTGGACTTGATGGCCTTGTAGGCCCCTTTCAACTCTGCTATTCTATGATTCTAAGTTCCCCGTGGACCAAACATTGGACTAGATCAGCCTTCCTCAACCTGGGGCGCTCCAGATGTGTTGGACTGCATCTCCCAGAATGCCCCAGCCAGCTGGCTGGGGCATTCTGAGAGTTGTAGTCCAACACATCTGGAGCGCCCCAGGTTGAGGAAGGCTGGACTAGATCGACCTTGGTCTAATCCACTTATGCTCTTCTTCTCTTATGTTCTTAATTCTAGAGTTTACCTCCTTGTAAACATTTTCCCCGCTGCACCATATGACACTTGCCATACAGACTCCATGTTTCCCGTTTCCACAGAAAAGAAAACGTACCGGCAAATTAGCACAGCAAAAGCTACCAGTGGGTATTCAACGCTTAGATTAGAATCACAGCTACCGGGGTATATTTTATGCACGCCCATCATTCTTCGCTCTTACCTAATTAATTTGGTTTTATCTGTAATATGCTCTAGCCACATCTGTCTATAGCCTCCACCAATTCTTTTTTGTAACAAGAGCTGGGATTTCAGAACCTGATAGTAAATACATGCAAAAGCTTTTTGCTGCAAAACATTCTAACAATACAACCACCTCCAATGAAATGTAAACTGCTTAACCCCAAAACAGCTGCATTTTATGAAGTGTTGTTTGAAGACAGGCCTCCAGGAAGCAGTGTCAATTCCTTGTCAATTAGTGTGCAGGGGCAGTCAGAGCGGGCAATTATGACAAGAGCAACCCTACAAGAAAAATCACGTCTTGGAAAGCACATAGAAGGATGTGCAGCATTTGTCCAAAACGGAACTCCACAAACAGTTCAATCCTATGCATGTTTACTCTGAAATAAATCCCCCTGTGCTCAATGGGTTGCAGGATTGCAACCTCAAGGTGTAATTATGTTTACTTAGGGTGACCATATGGAAAGGAGGAAAGGGAATTTCAGCAGGAGTCGTTTCATAGAATCATAGAACAGCACAGTTGGAAGGGGCCTACAAGGCCATCGAGTCCAACCCCCAGGAATCCACCCTAAAGCATCCCTGACAGAGGGTTGTCCACCTGCCTCTTGAAGGCCTCTAGTGTGGGAGAGGCCACAACCTCACCAGGCAACTGATTCCATTGTCATACTGCTCTAACAGTCTGTATGCATGCAGCACCTGGTGAAATCCCCTCTTTATCACAATCGTTAAAGCTGCAGGAGCCCTGCCCTCTTTAGCTAGAGTGACCAGATACAATAGAGGGCAGGGCTCCTGCAGCTTTAACAGATGTGATGAAGAGGGAATTTCACCAGGTGCTGTTCGCATAGAAATGACATTTGGTGAAATTCCCTTTTCTGTACAACTGTTAAAAGATACAGGAGCCCTGTCCTCCTTTCCATATGGTCACCCTAGTTTACTGAACTGATTCCCAGGAAGCCACCAACTAAATTGATGCAATTAATGCTGGAACACGTGATCAAAGTCTCTCGTCTTGATTGGGCAGCATCTACCAACCCACACAATTATCACACGTTTTCTATCTATGTGACCAAAAGGCCGTCGGTCTACAAAAAGAATCACCCAAGAAAGGTCACTTCAGCTCAGCACTTTTCATTAATGACACAAGGCCATATTCTTCACACCCACCCTTTTCACACACACCTCCGAGAACTGGTTTGATCAGGGCCAGCAGAGAGAAGCTACAGCTCGTGCAAAATGCAGCGGAAAGATTGATTTCGGGAACCAGAAGGTTTGAACATATAACACCTGCTCTGGTCCGCTTGCACTGGCTGCCTGTATGTTTCCAAGCCCAATTCAAGGTGCTGGTTTTGACCTATAAAGCTTTACACGGCTTGGGACCACAATACCTGACGGAACGCCTCTCCTGAAGTGAATATACCCGGTCAATACGTTCAACATCGAAGGTCCTCCTCCGGGTGCCTACTCCGAGAGAGGCTCGGAGTGTGGCAACGAGGGACAGGGCCTTTTCGGTGGTGGCGCCCAGACTCTGGAATGATCTCCCTGATGACGCTCGCCTAGCGACAACGCTATCTTTCCGGCGCCAGGTTAAGACTTTCCTCTTTGCCCAGGGATATGGCGGCACATCTTAATCACCCACATGTTTAGTTTTTTAATGGTTTTTAATGCTTTATGTGTGTATGTTCTGTGTTTTAGAATTTTAAATTTTGTATACTGTTTATCTTAATTTTAGAATTTCTGTAAACCACCCAGAGAGCCCTGGCTATGGGGGCAGTATCACAGGACATTTACACACACACACACACACACACACACACACACACCTGCAAGCTGAACTGATGCAAACACCAAAGCTATTAGAACTAATGAGCAACTGCAACAACACTTTACGTTCTCTACAAAATTATTGCAATGTGGAATCATTTCACGTATTGGCCACGAAGTATTAACTTCCACTTCTTTATTCAGAATTTAATCGAGTTGCAGTGGATTACCCTGGGCACTAAACTACTCTCACCAGGAGACTTCAACTAGCAATGTTTTCTGAAAGATGGGATTTCACTTTGCACTTCAAATTGAGTCGTCCTCCTCTGCTTTGTAATAACATTTGTTCACCTGGCCAGACAACAGCCAAAGCTTCTGACTCCTACATTGTGTGCAAAATGGTTAGCTGTAATAGACAGGTCTGTTACATGCCTTCTCCCTACCCCCATCTTTACCAGGCCTAACAAAACCTAGTACCCAGTTTGTCAGGCAAATGACTCAGGCTGCCTAGAGATCAGGCCCAAAAGCCAAACATCACCCAGAAGCAGTGATGAAGCAGTTGTGCATACAGACACTGCATACATTCATAGATACATAGAATAGCAGAGTTGGAAGGGGCCTACAAGGCCATCGAGTCCAACCCCCCTGCTCAATGCAGGAATCCCCCCTAAAGCATCCCTGACAGAGGGTTGTCCAGCTGCCTCTTGAAGGCCTCTAGTGTGGGAGAGCCCACAACCTCCCTAGGTAACTGGTTCCATTGTTGTACTGCTCTAACAGTCAGGAAGTTTTTCCTGATGTCCAGCTGGAATCTGACTTCCTATAACTTGAGCCCGTTATTCCGTGTCCTGCACTCTGGGAGGATCGAGAAGAGATCCTGGCCCTCCTCTGTGTGACAACCTTTTAAGTATTTGAAGACTGCTATCATGTCTCCCCTCAATCTTCTCTTCTCCAGGCTAAATATGTCCAGTTCTTTCAGTCTCTCTTCATAGGGCTTTGTTTCCAGACCCCTGATCATCCTGGTTGCCCTCCTCTGAACACGCTCCAGCTTGTCTGTGTCCTTCTTGAATTGTGGAGCCCAGAACTGGACGCAATACTCTAGATGAGGCCTAACCGGGGCCGAATAGAGAAGAACCAGTACCTCACGTGATTTGGAAGCTATACTTCTATTAACGCCGCCCAAAATAGCATTTGCCTTTCTTGCAGCCATATCACACTGTTGAGACCACAATTTAAAATACTTTGTTCTGGATTATTCTCCACACCACCACTTCCTCAGGCACATCAGAAACTCCCGTAGAGACTAAATATCAGGTGGTGTCTTGCGCCCCAGTTGTGTGTTTTTTTCTTGATGAGGGGGCCTTCCACAGGAAGGCCCTGTTTGGGTGAAGCAGTGCTCCCACAAGGATAACACAGATGCGATCACTGTGACTTCCAGCATAGTGGGGGCACTTTTGGGAGCCATCACAGAAATGAAATCATAATAGCATCATCTAGTCAAGTGAGCTCCTCCCCTCCAACAGAGGGCAGTATCCATTACTGCTGCTGAGCTAGCAGGAATACCTGCTAGTGCTCTGGGAAAATAGCGCTTCCTAGAACAACTGGAAACTACCCCAAATAACCACTTCCAGAATAGGACAAGTCAGCAGAGGTTACAAAAGGAAGCTCCACTGACTTCTCCCATTCTAGAAGTGCTGGTTGACTGCCAGCATTTATTTATTTATTTATTTATTTAGAATATTTATATACTGCTCCCCATTGAAACATTTCGGAGCGGTGTACAAGATAACATGAAAAATAAAAACAGAATAAAACAGTTAAAATAAAATTTTAAAGAAGCAAAAACAGAGATTCAAGGCTGCATATTAAGGAAAGGCTTCTTGAAATAAAGATGTTTTCAGGAGCCTGCCTGACCTCCAGAGGCAGGGAGTTCCACAGGAGGGGGGCCACCACGCTGAAGGCTCTTCCCCTTGTGAACTCCAATCGGAGGATGGATCTATGGGGAACCACCAGCAGCAGGCCCCCGGATGACCTCAGTGACCGGGCAGGTTGGTAAGGGAGAAGGCGCTCTCTCAGGTATCCTGGTCCCAAGTTGTTTAGGGCTTTGTACACAAGTACAAGAACCTTCAACCTGGCCCGGTAGCGAATAGGCAGCCAGTGCAGTTCCCTCAGCAGAGGAGTTACATGCTGGAAAGGGGCAGCTCCAGACAACATTGGATACCACACAGAGAGTTCCACAACTTGGGTGCTACCACCAAGAAGGCCTTGCCTCACGTGTCCATCTCTGATGTCAGCCGAGGTCCGAATCTAAGTTCCTATGACATCCCTATGTCAACTGGACAGCAACACCATGTTCATGATCTGAGTGCTGCCCTGTGTAAAATGACCTTCTGACTGACTGCCATCACTGAAGTCAAGAAGGCATTAAGACCTCACAAGTCAGGCAGGCTAGCTCTTCCCTTTCATTTCCTTCCTTCCCCTTCCCCACTGTCTTCTGAAATGTAAGTTCCTGGGTTAGGAAGAGCTCCCTTTATCGCTTGCATTACACCACGAAGTCTCGCGTACACATCAACGGCGCATATCCCAAAGTCAGGAACGAACAGAGGTACATCTGCAGATTTAACACCGTTAAGGAAATGGCAACGCATGCGAGCTAGGATGTCAAATAATGAAAATCGTTGTGGTTGAAAAGCAGTAAGCAAGCATTGCAAATAAAATATCGACAAACAAAAAGTATTTCTCTAGAATCTGAAAAGAGTAACTATTCCAGGATGAGGCTCCAGAAGGAATCCTGAATTAAAAATGCAACTTAGCTTGGGTTTTTCAAAACTACTATTACTGTCACAGCTTTACAGGAGTCGCAAACCAGGGCTATGGAGTCGGCACATAAAACCTCTGACTCCTCTATTCATGGCATCTCCGACTCGGACTCCTTTAATTATATATTGATATAGGAAATAAATTTCCTATATATTTCCTACATCGACTGCAAGCACGCAACTTTTTAGAACCCTCTGTTAAAGCCCGGGTCTAAAGGCTAAAGCTAAGACATTCTGTATTTATTTATTTATTTATTTATTTATTAAAGAAGCCCAAAAATGAAAACAATGAGGTTATATTTTTATTTATTTATTTATTTATTTAACTGCAGTTATATCGCCCCATAGCCGAAGTTCTCTGGACGGTTTATCAAAAGACTATAGAGTATAAAGTCATAGGATATGAAACTATAAAAGAAAATCAGGAACAGCTTTCTCTACTAGTTCAAAAATTGAAAGTATATACTTTGATATCAAAGTCAAAACTACAAAAAAGTTTTAAAAAACCAATTGAACACCTAAAACAGCTTAACAAATGACCATTTTAAAAGAAATGAACTCAGTTAGGTACATAAGTAACATAAACCTTTTTCGAGATTAAAGTATCATTTGAATATAAAATTCAAGTGAATATACATATCACAACTCTATATACAATTTAAATTTATTAGGAGTTGGAGTTGGAACATTTTTACCGACTCCGACTCTAGTAACCCAAGGATTGCTTCCGACTCTACGATTCTTACTCCACAGCCCTGTCACAAACACCACTAAACTTTTTGCAATTTTTTGTATACTCAGCCGTTGGTGGAATCATTCAAATGGCAAAAAAACATAACCAAGCGAGTTCCACTATCATTTTGATCTTAATATGCACGTTGGCTCCTCCTTCTCTACAGCCAAAGACATCACAGTACACATTTTCAATATTTCCTCCAAATCTAGTCTCTCCCCTCCCCAAAAATAGAGATCAGGGCTGCTTCAAAAAGTTGTTTAGACCATCTCTTGTGCAACGAAATGTCTAACAGTTCACAGACTCTTTGAACCATCGTTTTGCTGCCAAGACCACTTGGCTGGACACAGCTGACCCCTGAATGAAAGTAAACTGTACTTGCTGGAATGAAGAGACGTTGCAGCTGAAAACAAAAGCAGAATTTTACTGAATGAGGAGCCTTTCAGAATTGTGTAGCTGAGGATGAAGGAGGCTGGTGAAGGAAGAGAAGTCGAAAATCTCCCCACACCCCATTCCAGCAGATTGAATTAAATACCAAGAGACGTTTCGTCATCCCTTCCACACGGGACTCCTTGCTGAACGCTGCATTTCCCAGTCTAGGGCCCTTGGCTGTCACTGCACCCGTTGAAACTGTCCATTTAATATTGATTGCATCTAACAGCGAAGACAGTCGGCAATAATAAATTATTTGTTAAGTCCTGGCAAAAGTGCAAGACAAGGCTCCAGCCCAAAGAGATATAAAGCTCCCAAAGGGAGCTTCGGCTATTGGGCAGTATAAAAATACAATTAATAATAATAATAATAATAATAATATAATGGCACAAAACACTAGAGAAGCTACATTTATCTCAATCAATTAACAGTGCAACCCTAAGCACGTTTACTCAGATGTCAGTCTCACTGAGTTCTGCAGCTCTTGTGATGTTTAGGATTGCAGCTTAAAAACCTTTTAACTAAAGTGATCCAGATTAATTGAGCAACAGCGTCTTTTAAAAGGTTGATTGTTTTAAATACAAGGGAATTATTATTTTCACATTTGAGAGAATGCCTCTTCAAACATAGTGCCTGCTCTGGTGTGTGTTCCCACCAAACAAATTCCAGACGATAATCATATTAATCTATTTTAGCAAAAGCAACAAAGAGTCTTGTTTTACCTTAAAGATTTAATATCTTTAAATGTAAAATTTATTCTGGCATAAACTTCCATGGATTATAACCCCTCTTCACCAGATCCATAGAGTATTGCAGAATGTTTCAGGTCTATATAGAGTGCATATTGGAGCAGGGGTTAGAATTGTAAGCCGTGTTGTCAGAAGGAAATTAGATGCAGAAAGTAACTATCACATTATTCACAGTGGTCATTCACAGCGCAGTTGTTGCCGATAACACAAAAGTCCTGGAACTAGGTAAGCCAATTAAGACACGTAATGTGAAAAAAATACTTTATCCTGATTTAAGCCTCTAGCAAAAGAACTAAACCTGTTGATGTATTCCAACTCAGCAGTCGCTTCACTCCATTGAAATTGTTTTTTGAATATTTCTGCTTCTTATTTTTCTTCAGAAAGATGGCTTTTATTCATTTGCAAGTTTATTCCCACCTAGGGCACAATCTGATGTGTGTTTACGCAGAAAAAAAAGTCCTACAACTCCCAACATTCCTCAGATTTTTATTTTATTTTTGCCTAAACTCACAAAAGATTGTGCCTTTAATCTAATCAACTAGAACTCATGATTCATTTAATAGTTAACTGTAAGAGAGCCCTACAAAACACAGCAGTCAAAATCAGATAACCAGAGCAAACTTTTACAACAAAGGCATGCGATTTTAAACATGCTTGCCCCAAACTTTGCTAAACTATATCAAACGTGGCAAGCCGTTTAGGATATGAGAACCAACAGCATTGCAAGGAAACAGATCTGTTTTACCCTTTAAGTACACCAACAGAGTGCTGGACTAGATGGACCCTTGGTCTGATCCAGCATGGCACTTACGTTCTTATAAAAAGAAAGTCAAATAGATATTTTTTTAGATTGCCAGTTAATTTCAGAGGCAAGGAATGAGGGCAGCAGAGGATGGGAACATATATCAAAATATCTAAACCAGTGTATACTCAGTATCATGAGAGCCACCGTGGTGGTTAAGAGTGCTAGGCTAGGATCAGGGGGACGCAGGTTCAAATCCTCACTCAGCCGTGAAGCTCATCACATGACCTTGGGTGTGTCACCAACTCTCAGCCTAACCTACCTCGCAAGGTAGTTGCAAGGATAACCTGCTCCATGGGGATGATGAGTGCTGTAGTCCAACACACTGGTTGGGAAAGGCTAGTGTATACAATCCTGAAACTCCTTGGAGGAATAGCAATCTAAAACCGGAGATGTGGGTCAGAGCTTTTGGGAGCCCACCGTGAGACTTTTGTTATGTTTAAGTCAGCAGGATATACTTAATTGTGGTGTGTTTGTTCTGCAATTAAAACTGGCCATAACATACAACAGAAACTGTCAGAGTGTTTATCCATCTAGCTCAGCCTTCCTCAACCTGAGGCGCTCCAGATGTGTTGGACTGCATCTCCCAGAATGCCCCAGCCAGCGGCTGGGGCATTCTGGGAGTTGTAGTCCAACACATCTGGAGCGCCCCAGGTTGAGGAAGGCTGAAGCGGTCCTTCTCATCCCCTGCTACCTGAGTCCCTTTTGATTGGGGGAAAAAACAGGGATTCAACGTGGGACTTTCCACATGTAAAGCAGAGCATCTACTACTGAGCTACAACCCTCCAAGTACCCACAATTAGTAGTATTCTTACACCTATACACTCACACAGCTTCATTGGCTCCCAGTTTGTTTCAAGGCACAATTCAAAAGGTTTACATCCAATACTGGTCTATCTTAAGTCCCATTCATTTCAATAGGGCTATTCTAAGTAGGACTAACGTCGGCTACAAACCCAAGTGGTGGTTCTGACTGTAAAAGCCCTAAACATTAAAGGCTCTACTTTTAGGAAAGGAAAGGAACCTCTCGTGCAAGCACTGAGTCATTACTGACTCTTGGAGGGACGCCAGCTTTCGCTGTCGTTTTCTTGGCAGGCCTTATAGCGGGGTGGTTTGCCGTTGCCTTCCCCGGCCGTTATTACCTTTCCCCCAGCTAACTGGGTACTCATTTTACCGACCTCGGGAGGATGGAAGGCTGAGTCGACCCGAGCCGGCTGCCTGAAACCAGCTTCCGCTGGGATCAAACTCAGGCCGTGGGGAGAGTTTCGGCTGCAGAAACTGCTGCTTTACCACTCTGCGCCCTAAGACTCATTTTAACTAACTAACTAAAAATAAAATAGCAGGCACGTGAATGATCGCCTGTTTCCATGTGAACCTGCCTGGCAGCCAATAATCAGAGACCCTTCTCTGCGTACTCTCACGCTGCAGAGGTTAGGTGGGCAGCTACTACACTACTAGGGAGAAGGCCTTTTCTGAGCAACTCTCTTCCACATGACACCTTTATCATTATCCTTTAGGCAACAGGCAAAGTCTGCCCTGTTGGCGCAGACTTTGAGACAGGGCCTTCTCCACGCACACCCAGAATGTGGAATTCTCTGCCCCAAGAGATTCATCTTCCCTCTGCCTTTTGAGATTCTTCCCCTGGCATTTGAAGGCTTCCCCCACAATATTTTATTTTGTTTGTCCACTATGTCGTGTTGCTGTTTCCTTTTCTTTCATTCATTCATTTAATAGATGTTGTTGCAATTTTAACATATATACATAATGTTGGGTATCTCTTTTTAGATATAGCGTGTTTTATAAATTTTGTAAATGAAATAAAACAAGGCCCGTCTCACTCACCCGCCATCACAGCCCAGTGAATACAAAAGAGAGGGCCCCCATATACTGTGGGCTACAGGTTTTATACATTTTAAAGTATTTTATGGTGTAATCCTATGTGGGTGGCTTTAAAGAGGATTGGATAAATTCCTGGAGGAGAAAGCTATCAGTGGCTACTAGCCCGGATGACTGTGTGCCAGTATCCAAAGCAGTAAGCCTGCATGCACCGGTTGCTGGGGAACATGGGTGGGAGGGTGCTGTTGCACCATGTCCTGCCTTGTTGGTCCCTAGACGATGGCTGGTTGGCTACTGTGTGAACAGAGTGCTGGACTAGATGGACCCTTGGTCTGATCCAGCATCAGGGCACTTTTTATGCTCTTAAGTTTAATATGTAAGGCACAGAACTTAAGACTCCACAAAGCCTTTTCAATAAGGGTTTGTCTAACTTGCACAACTGTTGGAAATGTAATACACCTAATGCTTCTTTAATTCCAATGTTTTGGCAATGCCCAGTAGTTGCTTTTTTGGGGAGGAGGTTATAATAAGGACAAACTTTGTACTGAAACAAGCTTAAATATGGAATGACGTCCATGTCCTCCTAAACTACCTACCGGCTTCTTGGAAGCTAACACATGGTCAGCGCAGATGGATCTTCAGAGCCCTTATGACAGCTAAAAGACTATCACTTTGGAAGGACAAATGCTCACCTCCCATTATGCAATGGACTGAGGACTTAACAACACTACCAACATTTGAACAGGGGTCATATAGGCGCAACTTTCAAGTGGATAAATACATGGATGTTTGGTCTGCTTTTCTTTATTTTCTTTATTGCATTTTTATACCACCCAACAGCAAAAGCTCTCTGGGCAGTTTCTTGAAACCTATGCATAACTCTCTCCCCCACTTTTTCTTTTAAACAATGTATTTGATGGGGAAATCGACGATATTCCTATACCCTATTTCTACGATTCTAAGAGGCACTTTCCCCCCCATATAAACATCTCTAAAAACGGGGTGCGTCTTAGAATCGCGGGTGTGTCTTAGGTTTTTTTTTCTGTTGGTGGTACTGAAATTAGTGCACATCTTACAATCGATGGAGTCTTACAATCGAAGAAATATGCAATGTTTCTTCGCTTTCGTTTTTCACAATTTAATTTTGTTCTGTTTTGTTAATATTCACAAGAAAAAATTAAAGAGAAGGAAGAAAATAAAGGCACAGAACTTAACACATGTCAGTGATCCAAAAGTAAGGGGAGAAAGGGAACCATGAGGAAATAATAATAATAATAATAATAATAATAACCCTCCTCTCCCTCTGGATCGAGGCAGGAAGCAACACCAAACACAATATAATACATAAAAACGCAGGATATGTCTTGTTCCATCAATTGTATAATTGGGAAGGAAGTGGGGGGTCCTTTGTTGTTAAACCTCAAACCTCAATCAACAACAACAACGGCCCTGCACTTGTAAAGCTATACATGGAGACCCCCCTCCCAGCCCCACAGAGGATGTTTCTCTCCCTCCTCCCCCCCCCCCCATTTCAGAGTTAGGGACCCTGGAGTCCTGGTGCCCCCCCCCTCCTCCACCAGCACCCAAGTTCCCGGGGAGACTTCCTGGGGGAGGGTCCCAAACAGCACCCCCAGAGCAGCCTTTACTAAGGCTGTACCATTCTGCAAAGAAAGAGGGGGGGGTTAGCCCCTCCAAAAGCCTGCTTCCCCAAGATCGCCTACTTGCACCTACAGGCGAGCACCCCTTCTTCACGCGTGGTACGGTCCACCTCTCCCCTACTTACCTCCTGAGTTTAACCCTCCCGCCCGGTGGGCGCCGCAGCCTTCAGTCAGTCGCTCCGGGGATCCGTAGGCAGCAACCATTCGGTGAGGGAGGGGGGAGAAGGCGGCGGTGGGGGGGGGAAGTAAGTGAGGTCGCTGTCTTCGCCTCCGTCAAATCCTCGCTGCCTCCGTAACCCCCTCCAAGTTAGCGGCGGATTGGTTCGTTCCTCAGAGCGAGCGGTCCAACCCGCAGAGCCCCTGCCGGCGCCTCACCTCTCGCTCGCTCGACTTCACCTCGCCCGCCGCCGGTTCCTTCAACGCCTCTTCGTTCATTTCCGTAAGGAGGCGGCGGAAAGGGACGAGGGCGGCGCGGGAAAGGACGAAGATCTACGGAGATTGCCGAAGTGGAGAGGGAGGAAGCGCGCGCGCCAGAGAGAGAGAGAAAGAGAAAGAGAGAGAGAAGTCCGGCGCGGGGGAGGCGAGGCGAGGTTCGGAAGCTGACGGAAAGTGCCGACTCTCTCTCACTCCTCTGCCAGTCCCGCCCCCCAAATTCTACGCATGCGCAATGGGCGAAACTAGTTTTCCCGCCCAAACTAACCTTCGCTTTTAGTCAAGTTATAGAATATATCTATTTTTGTCGTTATTTTAGGAATTAATTGGTTCAAGCCAATCCTTGATATCTTAGGATCTGGACATGAGGCAATCTTGAAGGATTTTTACTAATTCGATGTAGTGGCATTTTCTACACACACACACGCCTGTGGCTCTTTTTTTGTTCATTTTCTTTCCCCTCAGAGTCATTTGGCTTTATTTCCTTTTGCCTCATAGAGCTCCATCACACCTGCATGTTTGCCCTGGTTTTTTTTATTATTATTATTATTATTATAATAATATTTATTTGTATCCCGCCTTTTGCCCAATACTGGGCCTCAAGGCGGCCTTACAAAGTTTAAAACATACATTGTATTATTATTATTATTATTATTATTATTATTTGCACTTATATACCGCTCCCATAGCCAGGGCTCTCTGGGCGGTTTACAGAAATTCTAAAATTAAGATAAAAACGAGTATACAAAATTTAAAATTCTAAAACACAGAACATACACACATAAAGCATTAAAAACCGTTAAAAAAACTAAACTAAACATGTGGGTGATTAAGATAAGCATAAAAAACAACACAACAAAATTATAAGTCATTAACATACATGGGGGGGCAGATGTGGGAAGCCTGATCAACTTACACCTTTGTGCTTTTATATTTTTATTTATTTATTAATTGCATTTATATACACACACACACACCCTGAATAGCCGAAGCTCTCTGGTCGGTTCACAAAAATTAAAACCAAAGTATAAAACAAACAGTATAAAAACATGATATAAAATACAATATAAGAGCACAACCAGGATAAAAGCAGCAGCAGTGCAGAAGTACAAATTTAAAACAGCCAGATTAAAATTAAATTAATTGACTATTAAAATACTGGGAGAATAAAAAGGTCTTCACTTGGCATCTGAAAGAATATAGTGTAGGTGCCAGGCGATCTCCCAGGCATTTAACAGCATTTAATAACGCTAAGTTTGTTTTTTAACGGCCCCCAGAACTGTTGTTTTTAGATGGATACTGTTGTTTTTATGTTTTTGGTGGTTTTAAATTTTGTATACTTTTTAAATGTTTGCTGTTTTTAACTTTTGTAAACTGCCCAGAGAGCTTCGGCTATGGGGCGGTATATAAATGTAATAAATAAATAAATAAAAATAAATAATTCCACAGCTGGGGTGCCACAGCAGACAAGGCCCTTCTCCAGGTAGCCACCTGCCTTCATCTTTACACCTCTCCTCTCCTGCGCACCAGCTGGAGGCTTTGGAGCGTGAACATACTAAACGCCGATGCAGGCTTACTTTTGAGTAAACACCATTGAATAGACAGAGACTTACAGAAGTAAGACCTCAGAAGTAAGCATGGGATTGCATTCTCTCCAGTTTGCTGTTTTAAGACTTAAAAAAGAAAGCTTCTGAGTGATCACACTATTAAAAATCAGTTCTATATGTGTTTACTCAGAAGTTAGACTCTCTCTGTTCAATGGGGTTTACTCAGAGGTAAGCCTGCATGTACGACTGGGATGTAAATGCAGATGAAATCAATGGGATTTACTTTTGAGTAGGGGAACCAGCGGATCTGTAGTGTATGAATTCGAAGAGGCACAGCTTCGCATAATCAAAGTCATGGAAGATCGATTCTTCGAACTTATACATTACTAGGAGAAGGGTTTAAGGGGGGAAATTTAAAAATCAAAGGATGACCCAATCTGATTCAAACTTGGCGTGCTGAAATCCCTCGTTAAGAGCTATCACTGTGCCAATTTTGATCTCTTTAGCTTTAAAAATGAAGGTGCTGCTGGCAAGGAGGGTGCATTTTCCACATTTCTTTTAAGGTGAACATCGAATTGAAAACGATGGATGAAAATAAACGTTGAGGGTAGTGCATTGTCCTTTCGATTTACCGGAAGAACCAGACTTTCCCCACGCCAAAAAACAGCGCTAAGCGTAGGGTGACCATATGAAAAGGAGGACAGGGCTCCTGTAACTTTAACAGTAATGTAGAAAAGGGAATTTCAGCAGGTGTCAATTGAAGAGGGTGACATTCCCTCTTCATCACAACAGTTAAAGCTGCAGGAGCCCTGCCCTCTTTTGTATCTGGCCACTCTATTATAGCTAGTGTAGCTTTAACTGTTGTGATGAAGAGGGAATTTCACCCTCTTCAATTGACATCTGCTGAAATTCACTTTTCTACGTTACTGTTAAAGATACAGGAGCCCTGTCCTCCTTTTCATAGGGTCACCTTAGCTAAGCGAGGGGGGGGGAGCGAGGTCACGGAAGGACATGGATGATGTCATCTGAGTCCTTTGCACACAACCCATGTCGACAGTGGGCTATAACGCTGGTGTGATTTTCTCCCAGGCATTTAGCAATAAGTAATGAGCCTGGGTCTGTTTTTTGGCTCATGGTTTTTAAAGCAGTTATAGTGGTTTTAAATGTATGTGTGTATTGCATGTTTTTGTGGGTTTTAATTTTTGTATATTGTTTTTAAGTGTGTTAATCTTATGTGAACTGTCCAAAGAGCTTCAGCTATGGGGTGGTATACAAATGCAATAAATAAACAAACTCCTAGCATCCTCCAGCTAGCTGTGAGTTGTAGTCCCATCACAGCTGGAGGGCACGAGGTGGGAGAAGGCTGCTTAACTGGTAGGAAATCCCACTGATTGAGCACTGAGAAGACATTTGTTCCACCCTGGTAAAGGGGAGATGCCATTTGGCTTTTCTACCTCAAATATACAAACAAGTTCCTTAAAAGCAGGTCACCAGTCTTCAATCCAAGTTGGGGGGGGGGCGGATACAGCCACCAATGTCTCCCATCTTGAAAATGTCACAAAATCTTCCTTGTTAGCATCTGTAGCACACAGTTAATCTGCGCAGTTAAGAATGTCTCCACTTCAGAATTTGACTTTTAATCTTACAACACCAGTCATATGTTGAGCTCCATCACACCAGTGAGTTATCACACTCTTGCTATGCCTGGTATGTTTTTTTGCAGCGCAGTACTCACATGACGTTATCCCTGTCCTGCACTCATCTCGCCTCTTCCCCTCCCTTTTCCATCTTATTTTGGAGCAGGGAAAGTCTGGTTTTTTCCCCCTCCGTGTGCAAAAAAGCCGCTTCCTCTGCCCCGTGTATTGCTGTAGTTGCACTATATCAGATCATCCTGCTTTTTGTTGGGGGGGGGGATGTCGAAAGACAGTCTTGTTGACAAAAGAGGAGGGCAATTCTCTGCTCACCGCTCAACCATGAAGGGGGAGTGAGAGAACGCGCCCAAACACCTCATGGAGAAGGTGAGCAACGCTGCAGCCGCCTGGACTCAGCCCCATTCAACTCTATGGTTCTAGGGGAAAGCATGGTGTGTTGTTTTACCATAATTATGCAGTTTCAGGCTGTTGTACTACTGTATTTGCTCAGAAATTATATATATATATATATATATATATATATATATATATATATATGTATATTAGGGTGACCATATGAAAAGGAGGACAGGGCTCCTGTATCTTTAACAGTTGTATTGAAAAAGGAATTTCAGCTGGTGTCGTTTGTATATATGGAGAACCTGGTGAAATTCCCTCTTTATCACAACAGTGAAAGCTGCAGGAGCTATACTAGAGTCACCAGATACAAAAAAAGGCAGGACACCTGCAGCTTTAACTGTTGTGATGAAGATGAAATTTCCCCAGGTTCCCCATATATAGGTGACACCTGCTGAAATGTCCTTTTCAATTCAACTGTTAAAGATACAGGAGCCCTGTCCTCCTTTTCATATGGTCACCCTAATATATATATAATATATGAAATTAACTACTGGGGGAAGGAGAACGTAGGGGGAGGAATGGGAGATTTCGCCAGCATAGTAGCGCTCCAGGTGAAAAGATACATGAGCTGAAATAGCGCAACAAGGCACAGACATGAAAGTGCCCCAGCGCTCCACTTGCTAAGGAAACGGAGGGGAAAACTGCAGACTCAAACTGGGGGTGGGGGCGTTTGGGGAGAATAGGTGTGATGGAACTTATTGATAGGGATGAAAGTGTTTTTATATTGTATTTTATATCATGTTTTTATATTGTTTGTTTTATATTTTGAATGGTTTTTAATTTGTGTGAACCGCCCAGAGAGCTTCGGCTATACAGTGTTTGCTTCGGCAAAACTAGGGTGACCCTATGAAAAGGAGGACAGGGCTCCTGTATCTTTAACAGTTGTATTGAAAAGGGAATTTCAGCAGGTGTCATTTGTATATATGGAGAACCTGGTGAAATTTCCTCTTCATCACCACAATTAAAGCTGCAGGTGCCCTGCCCTCTTTTAAATCTGGTCACAGTATAGCTCCTGCAGCTTTAACTGTTGTGATGAAGAGGAAATTTCCCCAGGTTCCCCATATATACAAATGACATCTGCTGAAATTTCCTTTTCAATTCAACTGTTAAAGATACAAGAGCCCTGTCTTTTTCATATGGTCACCCTAGGCAAAACAGCTGTGTTATGTCTATGATCATCACAACTGGAAAACTTTGAGAAAATACGTGGAGGAAAGAACAGTTTGAAAAATGTAAAAATGATTCTGTACCAAACCATTATTATTATTATTATTATTAATATTAATATTAATATTTATTTATATAGTGCCATCAGTTTTCATGGTGCTGTACAGAACATGAGGTTGTACGGTATGTAATGGCATTGCCCTGTTACCAATTCCTCAAAATGGCCAATATTCAAGCAAACGTACTAAATTTTGCTTTTACTGTATCAAACCACAACACCAGAAGCCATTTAAGTTTTGACATGTCTTGTGGTAACTTCATGACTAAGTAAGGCAGAAACCCAAGTTACTGACAGCAGCTTCAAACAAAAATATGCATTTGAAGTCAAATGAAAACTTCATGGAATATAGATAGTGAAACTCTTTAACCTGGCACTTTATCTTTCTTTTAATTAAGGATTTGTGTATTTTAGAAACTCGAAGCATCCATCATTCTCCTCCTCACTGAAGAAGGGAGGCGGGGAGAACACAAAACCAACACATCAGATCTATACCAAGCAGGATATGACACTTTGAAAACGGTTTGAAAACTGCATATGGAGTGTGTCCTGGGCCCCAACAGTTGTCACTACTGTTATAAACCATTTTAAAGCGGTAGTATAGATCCTGTGGCTACAGTTCGAGGAAGAAGCTTGAAAAGTATTGGCAGTACAGGAAATTCTCACCTTCCATCAATCTTGCTGTCATTCACCTTGTAGATCACATTCGCACAGCACCTCCTCTCTGCTACTGAAGCCCTGCTGGATCAGACCAAAGGCCTATCCCGTTGGGAACCCCCACAAATAGCCCTCTGCCACTGTTAGCACCTACTAAAGGTAGCATCATAGGTGTTGACAGCACTTTTCATTAGGGTGTGCACCCAGGGAATTTTATTTATTTATTTTTAAAGTTTGAACATGTATTGGATACTCAATCATAAAGGACATTATTTTATTCATTTATTTACTAAACACTGTAGACATTGATGCCCTATTCCGTGTTTGGCTTGCCTGACCACAGGAGGGCTGTTGCAGGTGAGGAGGGGAAATGAGGAGACTCTCCTCAAGCCCCAGCATTGGTGGGGCTTTGTGGTGATACTGGCTGGAGAAGAGGCTTAGAAAGCAATATTAGCATCCAGGGGCCCTCCTCCTGGCCTCTTTGAAGCATTGCTCCCATAAGAGATGCTCCCAACAGAGTGATTCCTTTTCACTCTTACTGCCAGGAGCAATGGCACACTGTTAGGGGCAAGAAGGCAGCCAGAGAACTCTTCCTGCTACATCTGGATCCCCCTCTGGATTCCTACTTAATGCCCCTCTCAATTCAACACTTATTGCTTGAGACAAAGTGGGGTGTGCCTGGGCACACCCGGCACAACCCTTGTGCACACCTATGGGTAGCATATAGCCATCACGGCTAGATCCTCCATGAATTTCTCCAGTCCCATTCGAAAGCCATCTAAACATACTTTGTGGCAGCTAATTCCACAGGTTTATTTATTTATTTATGGTTTGCATTTCTATACCGCCCAATAGACGAAGGTTAACTATGTGTTGTGTGAAGAAGTACTTCTTGCATTTCAATTTATTTATTTGTTTTTATTACCCAATAGCCAAGTTCACAAGTTCTGGGCAGTTCATAATTAAAACCACGAACTACAAAGAGCTTAAAAGTTAAAAAAATATCAAAATAAACCCAGCAACAGTTACAGCCCAGGGAAAGCCTGTGTGAAAGGGTGTGTGTTCAGGAAGTGTTTAAAGGTGTTACATTTTCTGCCTCCCAAATTGTACACGGGGGATAGTTTTCCAGAGGGTGGGTGCCACTACAATTTCCTCTGACTGTAACATAGTCATCGTCGTCCCCCAATTTGAGGTTAATCAAGCATCAGATGAAGCTGACAGTGTCCATGAAAGCTCACGCCAGAATACATTTGTCAGTCTTTAAGGTGCCACAAGGCTCTTTGTTGTCTTACCTGTCCAATCGGATTCATTGGATGACTCCAGGTTGTAGTATTGTGGAAGAAGGAGGCACATTTATCCACATTTATTTATTTATTACATTTATATACCGCCCCATAGCCAAAGCTCTCTGGGCGGTTTACACTTTCTCCACACCCTGTGTAATTTTACAAACTTCTATCCCCTTATTTGCCTTTTTTTTCTAAACTAAAACACTCCAGACAATGTAATCTGACTTCACTCATGGAAGAGGAGGACATTTCCTGCACTAAACAAGCCCTCTTTTCTTTTTCAACCTCCATCTAACCCCACGCACACCTTTAATCCTGCCTTTCCAGTGTCTGCGTAGCCAGGAAAACTGAGAGTCAAGAAGGTGATTCTTGCCTTTTTCACGCCAGCCTTCACTAGTAAATGCTTTTCAACAACCTCTGCATAGCTGTTGTCACATTTAGATCAGCCCAGAGAAAGAAAGCCTCAAGAACGCATACAGAACAGGCTCCTGTGCTAAATTGAATCTGGCAAGCCTATTATTATACCGCTATTAAAAGGGATTGTGGGGTCGGGGAGCCTCAACTCCGAAACCAGAGTGGAACTCTGGCTCCATTTGAATGCCCAAAGGTACATCTGCAAAGGCAGCCAGCACGGACTACTTCCGTGTAACACCTTTCAAACACCATGTTGTGCTCACAGAGTGATTACAGAACAGATTTTACCACATTCTTTCAACACAGGCTTATAGGAGAAGTGGGTGTTTCCAGGGCCGGTGCTACCATAGAGTCCACTCAGGCAGCCGCCTAGAGCGCCAAGCTAAGAGGGGCGCTGGGCACAGCACAGCATTCACGCGCGTTGGCTGTGAGCCGGCCCTGCCCGAGGATTCAGCTGGGCCTGGGCAGGCGAGATGGCACCCTGCACCCGCCCAGCCGAAGCGAAGCCACGGACGCTGGGGTGGGGGTGGGGCGGTTCCACGTTCGGACTTCCAGAACGCGCCCGAAAGAGAGAGAGAGAGAGAGAGAGAGAGGATGTATGGGTGAATGGGGTGCGTGAGGTCTTTGAGTGAATGCATATGTTCATGTGTGTGTTTGTTTGGAGTGAGTGATGCTGAGTGTGTGTGTGCACGCACGTGTGAGTTGGGGGGATGATTTGGAGGTGATATTCCTATTAAATAATGCATTTTAGACCCATAGATGTTCCTTTCCAATTTGTTTGCTATAATTGGCATGACGTATTTCCTGCACTTTAAAATAAATTTAGCAGTTTCAAGTTTTGTGCTTCTTATTTTTTCCAGGAAACATCTGTTCTTAAAAATCAAAGTTGGCGTTTTTTTTTGTAGGGGCGGGGTGGGTGAAAGTAGCTCACCTTGCCTAGGGCGCAAAATAGTCTGGCACCGGCCCTGGGTGTTTCTAAAACATTTAGAAACGAGGGGCACCTTTATTCCAATGGTAAAAGGGCAGGGGAGATGGTGTGGTGGGGATTGGAGAGGCTATGAAAGGTGTGAGACTATTAAAATCTGACCCCCATACACACACCCCTTTCAGTCCTCTCCCTTTGGTGGCCCGAATGCTCCTGCCAGCTTGCCCTCAGCCATGTGGTGCTATTAGGGATTGCCTTGCCCCTTATGTCCCTGCCCAGTATTTATTTATTTATTTATTACATTTCTATACCGCCCAATAGCCGGAGCTCATTGTGATCCTCATAAGGAGTGCTTCCGATGGTGCTTGTTCTGGCCCATTGTCATGATTCAACCATTTCCTGGTGAGGGTCTTAATAATATAAACTGGTTCAGCTCTCCCCTCCGAAATCAAATCATGGATAATTAATTGATTATGGACTGACCTAACTCAAGAGTGCCCCCACCCTAGAGATCAAGTGGGTGGCGACAAAGGAGGCAGCATTCTCACCTGTGGCATCCTGGTAGATACTAAGTTAAAATATGTTTTTTATTTTCTCATTTTAAGTATTGGGGGGATGCCGCATTTTAAACTAGAAATGAAGCTTTCTCTCTGCCGTTTTGGTACTCAGTTGTGTTATTGATTTATTTTGCATTGTAAACTGCCGTGGGATAAACATGATAAAGGATGGTTTATAAATGCCTTAAGCATATAAATGAACTTTCAGCAACTGGTGGTAGGGAAGTCAATACCAGGCACTAAGGAATAATGAAGGCAGAATGTTCCCTGCATATGGCACAAGGCAGCAGGGAAAAATCAGTTCAGTATTCTGCTCCAGTTGGACTGTCCCTCCTTTTACACACAGGGTTCTTTTTTTTTTCTTTTTTTTTATCATCACCTGCCCTTATAAGCTGTTATTTTTAATTTTGTTTTATAATTTTTTTTATTAAAGTGTTGTTGTTTTACTTGCAAGCCACCTTGCAGGGATTTTATCCTAAAAGGCACAATATAAATAATTGTAATCTTATATGAGAATATAGAATCATAGAATAGTAGGGTTGGAAGGGACCTGTAAGGCCATCGAGTCCAACCCCCTGCTCAAGGCAGGAATCCACCCTAAAGCATTCCTGACAGGTGGTTGTCCAGCTGCCTCTTGAAGGCCTCTAGTGTGGGAGAGCCCACAACCTCCCTAGGTAACTGGTTCCATTGTTGTACTGCTCTAACAGTCAGAAAGTTTTTCCTGATGTTCAGCCGGAATCTGGCTTCCTTTAACTTGAGCCGGTTATTCTGTGTCCTGCACTCTGGGAGGATCGAGAAGAGATCCTGGCCCTCCTCTGTGTGACAACCTTTTAAATATTTGAAGAATGCTATCATGTCTCCCCTCAATCCTAGCTTCTCCAGGCGAAACATGCCCAGTTCTTTCAGTCTCTCTTCATAGGGCTTTGTTTCCAGACCCCTGATCACCCTGGTTGCCCTCCTCTGAACCTGCTCCTGCTTGTCTGCATCCTTCTTGGAGTGTGGTGCCCAGAACTGGACGCAATACTCAAGACGAGGCCTAACCAGGGCCGAATAGAGGGGAACCAGTACCTCGTGCAACTTCTATTAATGCAGCCCAAAATAGCATTTGCTTCTTTTGCAGCCAAGAGGCCTAACCGGGGCCGAATAGAGAGGAACCAGTACCTCACACGATTTGGAAGCTATTCTTCTATTTATGCAGCCCAAAATAGCATTTGCTTTTTTTGCAACCACCTCACACTGTTGGCTCATATTCAGCTTGTGATCTAGTGTAGTGTAAGGCTTATTATTCGAGATCCACCATACCAATTCTGCTCATTTTTGTTTTAAACTGAAGTTTGAGCAGTGTAGATGTGCAGAAAATTTCAAAAGTTTGAAAAGTCGAAAGCTTGAGCTTTAATAGCAAAATAGTATGTTTCCACGCCCTGCCCAGGAGCTTGAGGCAGTCAGGGAACTACAGCTCCGTTGTAGCTCTGCACCACACAGGCGCGCAGGGATAAAAACCCAAAGTCAGGGACAGAGATTTGTGAGCCAAGACCACTCTCAAAGCGGCCATATTGGCGGCACGGGTGGCGGTGGTGGAGCTGGAGGCAACACAGCAGACACTCTGAAGTAGTGTCAGCAGATGAAAAGAAGTAGTGTCAGCAGATGGAAAAGCTGGGTTTTAAAATGTGGGGAAAGAGGGAAGGAGTTGGACCGGACGCCTGAGGGGAAGGAGCAAATGTCAGTCAGCAGCGACGAGAGTGAGGAAACGAGGGCAAAAAGTCTTTGGTTGCACTGAAAGAAAATAACCTCCACACAGCTTCTGGAGGAGGTCTGACAGAGCACGAGTCAAGGAACATGTTTTGCCCTCAGATTACTAGCGCCCATGGTGAATCGGCTTAGTAAATAAAATAAAATTGTGTCCAATTCTGGGCACCACACTTCAAGAAGGATGCAGCCAAGCTAGAGGGAGTTCAGACGAGGGCTACGAGGATGATCAGAGGTCTGGAAACAAAGCCCTATGAGGAGACACTGAAAGAAAATGCCCATGTTTAGCCTTGAAAAGAGAAGTCTGAGGGAGACATGATAACTCTCTTTTCCATCCTCCCAGAGTGCAGGACACAGAATAATGGGCTCAAGTTACAGGAGACAGATTCCGGCTGGACTTCAGGAAAAACTTCCTGACCGTTAGAGCAGTACGACAATGGAACCAGTTACCTAGAGAGGTGGTGGGCTCTCCCACCCTAGAGGCCTTCAAGAGGCAGCTGGACAGCCATCTGTCAGGGATGCTTTAAGGTGGGTTCCTGCCTTGAGCAGGGGGTTGGACTTGATGGCCTTAGAGGCCCCTTCCAACCCTACTAGTCTATGATTCTATGAAAATAAAATATTGGTGAGGGGAACTGGAGCGGGTATGGTAGTCTGGGAAGCTGACTGTCAACTGTGAGAGGCCATGTCCATTGGCTTCCTAGGGGCCAATTCCCCCCACCCCCAAGAGACTGAACGCAGCTCAGATGCCTTTAAAATCCTCTGCTTTCTGTGGATACATTGTCAATGCCTGCCATACTCAAATTTCAAGCAATTAACTTCAGTGCTGTTGAAGAGTCCCTTGTGTACTGCACACCCCATAAGCTTCCAAGATTTATATATTGCTCTGCCACCCACCCCTTTTTACAGTCCTGTTTTATTAATAGAAATTTCCCAGATATTTTCAACCTAGCCTGCAAAAGAGCATGGCGGAACCAGAACATTCACAGATACGAGAGAACTAGAGCCAATTCGCACCATAGGAGGTGATGATTAACAGCCATTTTGTGGTACACTGGGAACCCAGCCCTGTCAACTGGGATACCACGTACTCAGCTGCCCTCCGGCAAATACCCAGCAATGCAGTTTGTTGTTTGACGATGGAGCAGACAGGTGCATGGTGAACTATAGACATAGGGCATGTCTAGATGAGTCGTTATCCCGGGATCCACATGACGCACAGGGTATCCCAGGGCCAGGGACGGATGATCCACATGATCCCAGCTCCTTGTGTTTACTCGCGAGGAGCCGGGACAGCTGCCCATAAGTCCCATGGTGTCGGGATTAGGGTTAGGGATCGTCCCGAGACCGTTGGACTTATGAGCAGCCGTCCCAGCTTCGTCCCGGCTCCTCGCAAGTAAACATGAGGAGCCAGGAACTGGGCATGGGGCACCATCAGGGGTGGGACGGGGGAGCAGGAAACCTTTTTTAAAAACAAACACCAACCTTTTCGATGGAGCGCTTGTGCGCTCATCTTCAATTAAAAAAAACCCAAAATGACGGGCACAACGTCCTCCTTCCTCCCAGGATGTCGCGCGCCGCGTGTGGACTGAGGAGGAGGATCTCACAAGCAGAATACCGCGAGATCCTCCCCCTCCCTCCCAGAACGCAGGGAGGTCTAGACTAGGGTGATCCTATGAAAAGGAGGACCGGGCTCCTGTATCTTTAACAGTTGCATAGAAAAGGGAATTTCAGCTGGTGTCATTTGTATATATGGAGAACCTGGTGAAATTCCCTCTTCATTACAGCAGTTAAAGGTGCAGGAGCCCTGTCCTCCTTTTCATATGGTCACCCTAGTCTAGACATGCCCATAGATCTCAACCAGAGAATGCCTGCTGGCCAGGTCTTCA